>NC_057343.1:200172500-200797500 GCF_016509475.1 Prionailurus bengalensis
AATAAGTGAAATGTGGCAGTAGAAATTTTCTAATGCCAGGTATAAGTATATAAAGTGATTTATTGGCTTGATTGTATTTGAAATTTTGAAAATGTTGCAAATAATGTGTCATCACTGTAAAACATGTAATTTACACAGGGCATATTTCATTTTGAATAATTTGATGTTTTTCTTTGATTCTCAGAATCTTTCTTGATTAGTATTTTTATTTCTCTCTCTTTGTAGGTAAGTGGAGGAGACTCCAGTTAATTATTCCAAGTAATTGTTCTTAACTCCACATTTAATTGACTTGTAATTCCTTTCTTAAAAATTCAAATTATATGACAAAGTATTTTGAATGACTTTATTAGAATAAACAAATTTATTGGGAATAGACATCTTCTCAGATATTTAAAAATGGTTTTTATCATTCCATTGCCTTTGGATATTTCTTAAAGATCTACTAATTTACCAATGACATGCTAGATTCTGGATATTCCTTTATTTACAAAATGAATGCAAATTTCATTGGACTCATCTTGATTAGGAGAAAATCAGGTATATACTCTTCAAAAGAGTCATGTTCCCCCTCCTGTTACATTTCTGATGACCAAGTATATCATAATTAATTTTGCTATTGCCTGAGGAGACCTACGATAAGGATATGTAACTCATTCTAAAATAATCAAGGACTTTAGTAATTAATTTTAAAATAAAATGAATCATCTTTTGGCTTACATGCCATCCATTAATCCTGTATGGGAATTTGATTACTGTGTCTGTACGGTTTTTTTATCTGATAACTCCAGACAGTTCCTTTATTTGATAGTATAACTACTCATCTGGGATTGAATTCTTAATGTTTTCCCATTGTGAATTTAACAAAACTGTGAACTGATTTTATACAGCTGTCTAAAGCACTTGCTCATAACTGAGGACTATATGATTCAATATGTCTCAGAACTTAAATTTGTTTTTTAATATCAGTGTGTGTGTGTGTTTTAACTTAAACTATTTCATTCAGTATATATACCTAGCCTGTGTACTGAGGCTAAAAATTTTCTTTTAAGGAATGCATATGTTTTGACTTGGTAGAATTTCAGTATTTTGGTTAAATCATTCAAAAAATACTTTTCTTGGGGCGCCTGGGTGGCGCAGTCGGTTAAGCGTCCGACTTCAGCCAGGTCACGATCTCGCGGTCCGTGAGTTCGAGCCCCGCGTCGGGCTCTGGGCTGATGGCTCAGAGCCTGGAGCCTGTTTCCCATTCTGTGTCTCCCTCTCTCTCTGCTCCTCCCCCGCTCATGCTCTGTCTCTCTCTGTCCCAAAAATAAATAAATGTTGGAAAAAAAAAAAATACTTTTCTTTACAAGTTGATTTTTATAAAGTTGTATCTTTTCAGACCCACTACATTATGTTTTACCTCAGAAATTTGTTACACTTGCCTACAGAGTAGAAGTATTTTCAAAAGCATTTTATGTAGTTGGTAGACCAACCACTTTTTGCTTTAACAAATAGCTTTGGCTTGAATAATATATTTTATTCCTGGTGGTAGAGGGGAGTGGCTCTAAATAGTTTAATATTTGTTCTCGCTTGGTCTTTTGTTAATTTGAAGATTCATGTAATGGAGATTTAGAGGTTATGAGTGTTAAGACCTTTAGTTTGGGTATTATTTTGGTAACCCATTAATTTATTGTAGTAGGAGTTGTATATGATACAGGCAGTTCTGATAGCATTGACTTATTCTCATCCTAGGAATCAGGTCAATCCACAATGAAATGTATCACTCCTCCAATTTAGTGAATACAGGGGCATCTCTATTATTAATAAAATACTGACCCTACTTTCCATCCCTTGTTTGAAATATTCTGGGAGAATAATGGTAAGACAAGCAAAAATAGACTTTCAAAGCTACTACTTCTCTGTAAAAATAGAATAATATCTTCATTAAGATGCTGTTCTAAACTATTATTTTTAAGGTATTTTAATAAATATCCAACAACTCCAATACAACTTTAAGGCAGTTACTTATTTTCAATTGTTAAGCAAGCATTTTCTGAGCTCTACTGGTACAATCTCTTACCTGATAAAGATGTAGATTCCAACTTCCACATAAAAGACACGCCTATGTCCCCACGTAGCGACCTACCTACCTGAATCCAAATAAGGCTATCAAATAAAATGTTAACCAAACTGTCTCATGCAATTTAGCCAACCAACCCAGGAAATAGAGTGCAATTAAAAAAAAAATAATAGGGGCGCCTGGGTGGCTCAGTCGGTTGAGCGGCCGACTTCGGCTCAGGTCACGATCTCGCGGCTCATGAGTTCGAGCCCCGCGTCGGGCTCTGTGCTGACAGCTCAGAGCCTGGAGCCTGCTTCGGATTCTGTTTCCCTCTCTCTCTGCCCCTCCCCACCTCATGCTCTGTCTCTCTGTGTCTCAGAAATAAACATTAAAAAAAAAATTAAAAAAAAATAATAGAATTGAAAATATTGCAACTATCCAGAAAAAGTAAGGAGCCACAACTTTTATTTAAGTTAGGAATAATATGAATGGTTCATTGTGTCTGATTAAAATGATAATTACAAACTTCCATATCCCTTAAGTATAATTTTTGTGAAACATTAATTATTCCCCAATTTAAGCAATTTTTTCTTTGATCCTGTGGTCTTATTTGCATTGTTTCAAATTCCCTTCCCACCCCCCCCCCTTTTTTTTTATCCCTCTATCAGTTGTTTTTCCTTTTTCCTTTTTTTTCTTTTTCTGTACCTGGCACTTAGTGTGCCTTCAGTATAGATGTACCAAAAGAAATAAGGCATAAACAATGGTTAATAATCTCTAAGAAAAATCAAAAGCCAGAAAAGTGTTTTTTAACTTTCTCCCATTCGGAGGATAAGCACCTCGCATGGTCGACCCCCAGACTTAAGAGGGAAAGACTAACAGACGCTAGAGGGTATTCATTTAATCAGTATGACGTGGAAAATGTCTTTGCTCTTAGCAAGTAGAAAGATTGCTCTACCTCAGTAATGCCAATCAGCTGTTCTGTAACTACACATGCTACATGATGAAATTTTGATTCACAGATTTTCTTTAGAAATTGGGTGTTTTCATAACTTTCACATTTTCCAGATTTCTTTTTCCCTTCTAGTAGGACTAGCCCGGAAAAACCTTTGTCATTGGTATTGTTCATCCAGTGTGGGTGTTGCAGATAGTGGTGGGGGAAATATATACGTAATGGGGAAAATGCCTGTTACTTTTGCATTTTTCAAAGTCCGGTGGGAAAAAACTGCTGATTCTTAAAACAACCATGATGACAAGAGCATGTCAATCACTGTTTCCATGAAGGGTGGTATATTTTGGGTTTGTTTTGTGGAGACATGGAGCATTCATACGTGCTTTTAAATGTTGTAGCTCTGAATAAGCTTTCCATAAAATAACTGTTTGTCTTGATAAATACTACCACCAAAGCAACAAGTCACATGGCATATTCTCCTCAGAACATTGCCTCTAGAGCTTAGCAAATGTTATCTAGGATAGAAGGACAATCCTCTTTTCTCACAAATGCCATGTATTCTATCTACAATGTTCCTGCACAAGATAAAACTTAAATGTTTTCTTTAAGACCTCTTCCAGAATCTTCCCATCATGAAATAGAATGTCGTCTATTCATCTACTTTGAATGAGTGGCCAAGAGGACATTTGAGCTGGCAGTTACCAGGAACTAGATGGCATTACTTTAATGGTCTCAGCATGGGGTTATCTTTCCCATGTGGTGCATAAGAGTGGTTCACAGACATTAATTTTAGGCTAGATAGTCTTAAATGTCTGTTTCAGTAAGTGACTCATGATTATTGAAAAATTCTTTGCGTGGCACAAAACTTGATGATAAAGTTTAAACCCTTGTTATCATAGGGTGAGTCAATTCTTCTTATTACAGTCTCAGACTCTTGGGACTGATTCTGTACCCTTGTTCCGGGGAATTTATCTTACAGCAGGTGGTGTGGTAGCTTCCATACCTACAGATTTAAGCTATTTTCTCTGTACCCCCCATTTGCAATCAGTGTAATTTCCAGGTGGGTGGCTCCCCTTTGTGCCCTACCCTCTTCTTAAATTTAAAATGTCTCAAATAATCCTCTTAATTGACCAAAACTTCCTACTTTTTTTCATTACCTTTCATGGCACTTTCAACCACTTAATGTGGTTCAAATATTAGAATTGATTTTATGTCTATTTTAGGGTTCTTTACCTTTTCCCAGGTAGATTACCCTTGTAATTCTAATTCTTGTCCTGATATCCTGTCACATCCCTGCTTAAGCCTGTCTCCAGAATTAACATCATCCCTGAAGTCAAATCCAAACTTCCTATCATGTCCTGGAAGGTTTTCTGTAATCTTACTCCCACTCGTATGTCTACTTTCCCTCCCCTCTGCCCCCATCACACTGGTTCCCTCTCTGTTCTTCGCAGAAGTCGAGCTTGTTGCTGCCTCAGGACCTTTGGACTTGCTGATTCTTCTTGGAATTGTCTTTCCTCGGATGTGTATATGTCTGCTTCAATCTCTCAGCTCAGGTAGCCTCTCACATGTACCAATCAGTTCCGATTCCACCACTCTGTTTTTATATTTTCTAGATGAAATAAGCCAAAGACATGCAGTTTGAAAGACTATTTTTTATTCTGTTTATGTCCTCCCAAAGTTTTTGTTGAAGTCCTTTCTCTTAAATAGTGATAATATGTGGTAATCCATTGGGTCTCTGAGTCAGTCTACAACTTTTTATTTTCCTTCACCTCAAAAAAATGGTATTCCTCTCACAGAAAACACTTGTGTCGAAGCCCTTATGTATCTCATAGGTACCTACAACATGGGCTTTCCTTTCTGCATAAGTGTGCTTTTCCACTTACATTTTTCTTCCTTTTCCAAAATCTTTTTAATATGAGTACTCAGTACCCATGCTACTGGATGTGTGATACCAGAATCCTGCGTGTGTATGTGTTTATCACACACATTGTATGTGCTTACTAAGTCACCTGATGGGTGGGGGCTTTCAGTACGTCCAAATTAAGATTGTTTGCTCCTGGAGAACGGGGTTGTGATTCTTCTTCACTGTGTTTATAATAGTTGATAAACTATTTTTATAAATTAACTTTTTTCTAGGCATTGTGCCAGACTCTTAACAAATATGATCTCATTTAATCCTGACAACACAATGAACTAGTTACTTTTATTACCTTCATTTTACATCCAAGAAAATTTCCTTAAGGAAAATTTTCAAGGTTATGCAGCAAGTAAGAGACAAAACTGAGATTTGAATCCATGTGGTTTGGCTTGGGTGCTTACCTTCTAAAGCAACTGTTTGATACAGCTGACTGCATGCCCCATAAATTCTTGGTGATTTTCACTGGCCATCTTCATTGTATCTGGAGAGAGCCATCCAACCTTGGTCTTTGCTTCCAGTGGACTGAGTGCCAATTAAGGGTTGAATAGTACCGAATATTAAAACTCAGCTCAACATAGTGGTGAAAAATCTAAAGAAACAAACTAATAATTTATTAGGAACTTGAAAACACTAATGCATCTAATTTTTATGTATGTATTTAATCCAGTAAAAAAAGAGGCCCTTCAACCTGGTCTGCTCTCATGAGAGTGAATTGAAGAGCCAAATTTCTAATTGTAAAAGAGAAAACATACCCACTTTAGGGAAAGAGGCATTGGACACCGAGGCTGTCATGAGACTTAGCATTAGGAAAGCACTGTGAAATTAGATTACACGTCTCTAAAAGGTAAATTGCAAATAATTTAATTTTTGACTGAGGACAGCTAGACATTTGGAATGATTCATCATCGTTTACATAAATTACTATTGTGCCCCTAAAATAGCAATACTGGTTATTACTCACAGGTTAATATTAGAATAAGTGTATTTTAATACAGATACGGAAAATGACTAGTTCTTTTCTCAAAATGTTCAGTCCAAAATGCAGAGGTTGTTCTTGTTTAACCCAAGGAGCTAATGTTTGGTGCTTTGATTAAGAAATAGGTCATGTAGGGGAGCCTGGGTGGCTCAGTTGGTTGAGCATCCGACTTCGGCTTCGGTCATGATCTTGCAGTCTGTGAGTTTGAGCCCCGCGTCGGGCTCTGTACTAACAGCTCAAAGCCTGGAGCCTGCTTCGGGCTCTGTGTCTCCCTCCCTCTCTACCCCTTCCCCGCTCATGCTCTGTCTCTCTCTCTGTCAAAAATAAATAAACATTAAAAAAAAAAAGAAATAGGTCATGTAGAACATAGAGGATGGAAGGAGGATAAGAACAGCTACCCTGTCTGCTGCAAATAAGTCAGGTTAGATGTGGCAGCTGGTACATGCTTATACCAAAATGGTAAAAGCAAAAATGAGCAAAATTAAAAAATGTTGTTCACTCAAATAATGGGCCAGGCTTTGGTCATTGACAGCATTCCTCAATTTTCTAATTTAAAATTCTGTTTTAGCATTTAACTTTTCTACTGTTGAGTAGATAGTGCATTTAGACTTATTGGCAGCCATAGTAGACCACTTTTAACATAATTGATTTCCCTTTGGCAAATACCATATTCTGCAGTTTAGTTAACCGGGCATCAGAGCCTCAGGGATTACACCTGAATTTCAAATTTCAAGGAAACTTAAGTAATTAATATACAAAGGAATCTCGCCATTCACAATTGCCTTCAACCAGTTGAGACAAGATGAGATACGATTTCTTTGCAAAAACCTTCTAGAACCACAGCTTTCTTGCTTATTTTTTCGTGGCAAAATATTTGTTCGCATTGACTTTCAACAGTGATCCTGCTGTCTATAAATACTGTATGACTCGTTTTCTTTTTCCACTCTCTCCTGTTTGCAGTTTAAAGTGCCACAAGCCCAAGGCACTCAAGTGAATTTTTAAAAATACCACGAACCAACTCCTATGAAATGAATAGGAAGCAAGTAATAATAACAAAATCCATGTTAGTCACAAGTGAGGTCATCTTCTGTATCCAGAAAGAAAATCTTCAGTTCATATCTGTGCCTTCCATAGCTCTGGCTAGGTTTACTGTCCTAAGAATAGAACTTTGCATCCGGTGGGAAGATACACCTGTCAGTAGAAGGTTCTTCTGATAACACAGGTCATGTGCTTATCACAACCCTCAAATGCCCAGTTCTTTTCCCTGAGATGGCGTATTCGTTGGTGGCTGTCTCCTCAGTTTTTAGGAACATGTGCTATTCCCAAAAGAATGATCTTATGGCTAAGGTAATATTTATTAGGTAGATTCTGATTTTTTGTATCTGCTGAATAGGACTCTTCTATCTGGTCTGCAATTATTTATCAAACACTTTCTATGTGCTAAGCAAAGTTGGAACAAGTTAGTAAATCTGAAAATTCAGCATAACTCTGTGACCAATAAAACGTACAAGTAACTTATTTAACATACAAAATTATATGCTTGTCTGATAAATGGCTATAGTGTAGGTATTGAAGATGTGTTTATTTAGCGTTTTCTTATGTTTTTGGAAATTATCCTGTCGAGCCCTCCCCTTATTGGTAGATGCTGAGATACCATGGGAAGATGGCATTTCTAATATTCTTGCCAAAGAGGGATATTAAGAAACAACAAGACCTACAGTATGAAAACTTCTGTAAATATTTCTAAGAAAAAGTGCCAAGAAGTTTCACACTATCCTACTTTAGGGCAAGTAAAATATTCCTAGAAATGAATGACTCTTATGAGATGGCAGTTAGCTTAAAATATTCTGACTCTCATCCTGGTCAATTTGTTGTTGGGAAATGGCTTTCTTACTGATGTGACCAGAGTTTATAATTATCAAAACAAAAAAACCCGCCTGGAGTGCAGGATCTTTTTCACACTACCATGAGGAAAGAAAAAGTGTGATTATCACTTTGCATTGCTTTTATCCAAAAAGAACCACATGTGATACGGTTCGTGGCACTTTCCAATTTTTAAATCCTTGTTCATGAAAATGTGATCATGATATATTAGAAATTTGCCTCAGGTTCTATATCAATTTAACATCTTGTGTTCAAGGTTCCAATTAATGTTAAGAAATTGAATTAAATCCTTTTTCCTTACAGAATCTCCTTCTTCATAAGCCATGGTGTTAGGTTTGCTGTTCTTGGCATGGGGAATGCTTTCAATACATGACTGTTGTTTGTTTTTTTCGCCCCGTTTGTCTCCCTATAACCGTATCATATGTGTGTATTCAGCTAGCTGATAGAAGAAAACTTCAGGTGAAGGTGAACTTAAGTTTTCAGTTGCTATCCTCAATTTCCATTTGCTTCACAAAGAACTCTTTCATCCAAAGATCATTTCCATTTAGTGGCAGAAAAGTGCTATCATGTTTTTCTGCAGATATCAAATCGGCCTGGAATTTAGCCTTTCTTTTCCCGTTATCTTTATTGGTTCTAAGTTTTTTTTTTTTTTAAAGGGGGGGTGGGGTGGGGGGAGAAAGAAAAATCTACTTTAAAAAATATGTTTATGTAATATACACACATGCTACAAATTTGCATGTATACTCTACCTTTTTCATGTTTGATATACCACTTTACGTTGAACCCTTCATGAAATGTTGGTTCATTTGTCAACTTCCTTAATGAATACATATAAAAAGAGTTTTTCCTTCTTAAATGGACTTTTCAAAAGGCTCTGGATTTAATGTTACACTTGACTGAGTACAATTCACCCTTGAACAACGTGGATTTGAACTGCACGAGTCCAGTAATATGTGGACTTTTTCGATCCAGTACTATGTATTTTCCTTATGATTTTCTTAACATTTTCTTTTCTCTGGCCTACTTTGTTTTAAGAATACAGTGTACAATGCATATAACATAGAAAATATGTGTTAATTAACTGTTATCAGTAAGACTTCTGGTCGACAGTAGTCTGTTAGAAGTTATGTTTTGGGGGAGTCAGAAGTTACAGATATTTCAACTAGGCGGGGGGGTTAGTGTCCCTAACCCTGCGTGGTTTAAAGATCAACTATATTTATATTTGCTGTAAATATAAATATGTATGTGTTTATAAATATATATTTATTTTTTTTCTTGAAACTTCAAACTGTATCCAGATTCTAAGAAATGGAATATCATTGTTGGCTATTCACATTAAATATGAGTAACCAGGGGCACCTGGGTGGCTCAGTCAGTTGAGCGGCCGACTTCAGCTCAGGTCATGATCTCGCGGTCCGTGAGTTCGAGCCCCGCATCGGGCTCTGTGTTGACAGCTCAGAGCCTGGAGCCTGTTTCAGATTCTGTGTCTCCCTCTCTCTGACCCTCTGTGTCTCCCTCTCTCTGACACCCCCTCCATCTCTCTGACCCTCCCCCATTCATGCTGTCTCTCTCTGTCTCAAAAATAAATAAACGTTAAAAAAAAAAAAGAGTAACCATATATTGTTCAGAACTGGGAAAATAGAGTTACATGTTTCAATGAGCATAACTACATTCTTTTTGAATGTATTTGACTATAACCCCTCAATACATTATTTGTTAATGTATTTGAATATAACCCATAGACTGACTTAGGAATTCTTATTATACACATTATTTTATTCATGGAGACATAACTGTAGCAAATATTTTTAAAACTTAACATTTTAATGTCTTATAGAAGTCAAAGTAATAAACTCTGGGTACATCCAACTTTACACTCCATGGTAGTCCTGCATTACTTTTTCTTCATCTATCTATAAAGGCACCATGACCTTCTTAAAGCATGATATTACATATTTCCCATTGATTTTTGTTTCAAAATAATTACAGATTACAGGAAATTACAAAGATAGTACAGAGGGGCGCCTGGGTGGCTCAGTCAGTTGGGCGTCCGACTTCAGCTCAGGTCACGATCTCGCGGTCCGTGAGTTCGAGCCCCGCGTCGGGCTCTGGACTGATGGCTCAGAGCCTGGAGCCTGCTTTCGATTCTGTGTCTCCCTCTTTCTCTGCCCCTCCCCCGTTCATGCTCTGTCTCTGTCTGTCTCAAAAATAAACATTAAAAAAATAATTAAAAAAAAAAGATAGTACAGAGAGGTTCTCTGGACCCCCTCACCAAGTTTTCCCTGATGGTTACATTTTATAAAATTATAGTACAGTAGCAAAATTAAGAAGTTGACATTAGTATTATATGTGTATATATTTTTGTCATTTTTTTTCACATGTGTAGATTTTTGTAACCACCACCTCAATCAAGATGCAGAACTGTTTCATCACCACTAAGATCACCCTCGTGCTGCCCCTTTATAAGTTCACCCCCAATTTCTCATCATTGATGTGTTGGGGATTTAAGTATGCTATTTCAGAATTTCTTTCCTATTTTATCCCTCCATTGAAATCTCACTGTTTTGTTTTTCCTGCTTCTTGTGGGTTATTTGAACATTATTTACAATTCCATTTTGATTTATCTGTAGTGTGTTTAAGTGTGTCTATTTGTTTGGCTTTTTTAGTGGTTACTTTAAGTGTTATGTTCTGCCTCCATAACCCATCACAGTCTGCTGGTGTCAGCATTTTATAAATTTGAGTCAACTGAAGATACTATCTTCCCGTATGTCCCTTTACCCTCCCTAGTTATAATTATCTTAACTATTTTGTCTAATTTTTTTCTGTTGTTCAAACTGAATAATTCCTATTGTTAACTCTGCAGATTCTCTTAGTTTTCCTTCATTTGAGACTGTCTTGATTTCCCCTTCATTTCTAAAGGATAGTTTGACTAGACAGAGGATTCTGGCTTAATAGATCTTTTCTTTAAGCACTTGAAAATGTACCACTTCTGGCCTCCATGGTTTCTGGTGAGAAATCAGCGGCCCTTTACCTTTTATTTTGCTCCATTAGTAGAGACCTCATTTCTCTCACTGCTTTCAACCTTTCTCTTCATTTTTCAAAAGTTTAATTATGATGGGTCTCTTTGTGTTTATCAACTATTTGGGGGTTTTCCCAGCTTCTTGAATCTCTAGGTTTGGCTTTTGCCAGATTAGGAAATGTTCAGCCATTGCTTCTTCATCCTCTTCTTTCCGTCCAAAATTCCAATGATACAAATGAGATCTCTTGTTACTGTCTCACAGGACTCTGGGATTCTGTTCATTGTTGTCACCTGTTTTCTCTGTTTTCAGACTGACAGATTTCTGTTGTTCTGTCTTTGAGTTTACTTATTCTTTCCTCTGTTCTCTTCATTCTGCTACTGAGTCTACTGATGGAGTTTTTTACTTCGCTTACTGTACTTTTCAGATCTAAAATTTATGCTTGGTCCTTCTGTCTTGTGTTCAATGATAATTTCTATTTTTTCATTTCTTTCAAGCATCTTCATAGTTGCTCATTAATGTGTTTTCATAATAGCAGACTTAAAATACCTATCAGGTAATTCTAGTTAACCTCTGTATCATCTTGGTGTTAGAGACACCATTCCAGTTGATATTTTCCTGGTTCTTGGTAGGATCTTTGACGTTTTAACTATTATCTTGCAAGACTCTGGATTTTATTTAAGTCTGTGTAGTAGACTTCCTCTGATAATGTCCTGCCTCTTCATTGTGGATGTGATTGGAAATCCAAATTCCCTAGTAGGTTTCCATTGACACCTGGAGGGTAGGAATGTATCATTATTGCATGGCAGGGGTAGAAGTTCGGGCTTCTCAGGAGACCTCTGCTGATACCGTCCCTTCCCCCCCACCCTGCTGGGAGAGGTAGGGGTTGCTTCTTACTGCTCAGTGTGCAGAACCCCCCCAACACCACAGGGGGTTGGCCTCAGTGCTGGGTGGTGATGGACGTCCAGATTCCCCATGTAGTCTCTATTGACCTGCTTGAAAGAGAAGGCACCACAGATTTTTTTTAAAGACTGATTTTAGTATTTTAGATGGATGATACCAACTAACTTGAATAATTCCTATGTGTACTTTAGATTTTGTTGTTGTTGTTATGTTTCTTTTAGATCTAAAGATCAGTATATATTTAGTTTTGTCAGACTAGTGTTAACAAAGCTTAAAGCTTACATTTCTGACTGGTGTTGGAGCATCACATTTGAGAACTGCTAATTTGCTTTTCAGATGTGAGAAGAAGAGAATAATTGCAAAGTGTGCTGTAGATGAGAGTTTAATGCTTTTCTAGGTATTTGTGGAAAACAGTGAAATTATAAGTATTTTTTTTAAAGGAGGTACACAGCGCTTCAATTCTTGGCTCTTCAATTCATAACAGTCTAATTGGAAGTATTAGTTTTTGTTCTAGATTTATGACAGATTTCGTGTATCTGTGTATATAAAGACTATGTTGGCATGAGCTTTGGAATGTCCTAATATTCACATCTTTTTCATATTTTGGTGACAGATTATTTGTATTTCTGGAATTATGTGTATATGTGATATCTGAGTTTGAAATTTAAGAATTAATAGTCTTGTAGATGTAAGTAACATAGTGATTTTATAGCCCCAATACACTCAACAGTTGTTCAACATGATATTGAGGGCCTATTAAGAAATCTTCACCCCAAATAGTAGATTGTAGGTACAGCACTCTGCAGATTCACTGAGCAGTTCTTTTTGTTGTTTCAACGATTCTCAGGTCAATTGCTAAGATAAATCTTTCAGAGAAACAAGGAATACCAAGGAATTACTTTAGCCTTATCTCTAAGCAAATGCAAGTCTGCTTAAACGATAACTTATTTTACATACCTTTGACACCCATGGATGTAGTCATAAGTAAAATCACTTGTTAAATGTAAAATCATTGTTAGGTGACAAATTTACGTATTTCTCCATGGGATTATAGCTTAAACAAATAAAAATGTTTATCCTGTTAAGGGAGTTTCAGAATGTGTTGTATAGTTTATAGTCATAAATCAATTTTTAAAATGAAGTTGATGTATACATTTACCATTAACTTTAGTAGTGAAAATGGCAAAAGTGTTTCATTGACCAAAAACTGTTAAAAGAATGCACTAGTACCAAAATAGTAAAGAATCTGATCTCATTCCTTAGTTTAGCCTATGTACTTTATCTTACAAGTGTGTAAATCCTAGAAAAAAAGAAGATGGGGGAACTAGAATGGATTGATCACCCTGGGTGTTTAGTTCTGTTTTTTCAAGAAAAGGGAGAAACTTTCTTACCATGTTTGTTGCTTCTCTTCGCCAACTTAGGGCTAGACTTTACGGTTTGTTTAGCTGTGAAGGGATGACAGACTTGGGGGAGGGGGAGGGGGCTTAGTTTTGGAATGTAAATACATGTAGAGCTTGCCTCCTTTTGTTTAGCATCTCTTTAAACTAAGACAAAAAAAATCAGTGAATGAATGAATAGCAGCATGGTGAAATACCTAAATGTTTGAGTTAAAATTTTTGGATGTTTGAAATCCTATTTGGATCCTTTTCCCAGATCACGGGGCATTCATATGCACTCAGCAGGAAACTTCATGGAGATGCACATTTGGGCAGAAGGTCTTTGACGGTGCCTTTTTCTTAACTTGTGCCTTTTCTTCTTTAGAAAAAAGTAATGGCTTAAGTCTGACTGAAGAACAATCTTTTTTGTACGTTCCTTATAAGAATTTACTTATGGTTCACAGATCTTACCCACCATCTATGTCTGCAATCCTTGGATTTAAAATAGCACATATCCTACTGCAGACCACAGGAAACGCCAAATTAAAGACTTAAATGACACACTGCTGAAAAAGACAAAAGATGACAAATTATAAATCAGTCCGTTAAACCTCTAAAGTGAAACTCACAGGGGAAAAATGTGCATTTGAGACATGTATATATCTATAATGTCTTTTTTTAAAGGTCTTAGCATTTTGGTGCTCAGGCAACAGGTAAACTTAGTGTTACAGTTGGGTTTGAATCCAGATTTTTAAAACACAGTGATGAACAGGGCAAATACGCTTCTTCAGTAGGTAACGCGCCTAGTTATTCTGTGGATATTTGAGCATTTATAAATTCTGTCCAGTTTATGAATATTTGCATCCTTTTCTCATTTTGGAATAACTCTGAGCCTTACGTTCATTTATAGCATCGTCTAGGTGATGTGGTGGTTTATTAATTTTCCTCCTCAGGTTTGTCTTGCCATACTCAAGCCCATTCCAATTTTCTTGACTTGTAAGGGAGTAAGAGAGTGTCTTTTGTCTCTTGCTTAAGTTCTGGGGAAGGGAGCGAGAACAAGAGGCTCCGGGGGTTAATGGAAGGGTTAGAGAACAGATGGAATGGGAAGGAAAAGGAGGCCTTTTAAAAACTAGTTTTCAAAAGACCCCAGTTACTGCTTCTGGCTCATTTTTCCAAGCTTCCCTTTGGGAGGGTTTCTTTCACAAAGGCACCGAGTCCCCCTTAAACTCCGAGAGAACGTGCTCCTTCTGGGTGGTAGTGTGAGAATGTCACCGTGGGCTGGTGACATTGCAGCTGGTCGTGAAGCTATAATAATAATAATAATAGCAGAGGGAGTCCTGGCACCCCTGCTCCTGACAATTCTGAGGAGCATCGCTTGGTGTCCTGGAGGTGAGACCACTCCTTTGCCGGAAGGAGAGCTTTGCAGACGTGAACCAAGCTGAAAACACTGAGGCACACTCATATCTCACTTGATTTCAGTTCTTTTTAAGTTCATTGAAAAAAAGAAAAAAAACCTGGGGTGCACAAGCTTGCACATGAGTGAGCATGCGCGTGCGCGCGCACACACACACACACACACACACACCATTTTGGGAAAATAGGTCAAGCCTTAGCTCTCTCTCGTGCCCAAGGGTGTGATTCTAAGGCCAAATGCCTTCTTGAAAATTCTGTGCACGTTACCCTCTTTACTGGTGTGATGTTGTTTCAGTTCCAACAGAGCAAGAGGCAACACAGGGCAGTAGGGACAAAGACAGATCAAATCAAATGCCGGAATTTAGGGCAGAAGTAGAGGGACATGACAGGACTGAGTGCTGGCAAGTTCACTTTCTTTGCTGCCATCTTCTTTTTTCTTTCATCTGTGGTCTTGGGAAGGGTTGGTTCTTCCAACCAGAAAATAGAGCTCTTCCTTCTGAATAATTTGTTTCAAACAGAGGAGGGAAAGGTAGGTGGCAATAAATGCAAAATTTTATGGAATATATTTTGAGAACAATTTTAAGAGATACTAAAAGACATTTGACTCACCAAACAGTAGGGAGAAAATAATCTAATTTTTTTTTAATGTTTTTATTTATATTTGAGACAGAGAGAGACAGAGCATGAGCAAGGGAGGGGCCGAGAGAGAGGGAGACACAGAATCCGAAGCAGGCTCCAGGCTCCGAGCTGTCAGCACAGAGCCCAACGTGGGGCTCGGACTCATGGACTGTGAGATCATGACCTGAGCTGAAGTCGGACGCTTAACCGACTGAGCCACCTAGGCACCCTGGGAGAAAATAATCTAGGTGAGGGGCACCTGGGTGGCTCAGACGGTCGAGTGTCCAACTTCAGCTCAGGTCCTGACCTCACGGTTTGTGGGTTCGAACCCCACATTGGGGTGTCTGCTGTCAGCTCAGAGCCTGGAGCCTGCTTTGGATTCCACGTATCTCCTCTCTCTGTGCCCTTCCCCCGCTTGTGCACTCTCTCTCTCTCTCTCTCTCTCTCTCTCTCTCTCTCTCTCTCTCTCAAAAAATAAAAATAAATAAATAAACAAACATTAAAAAATAATCTGTATGGAAAGTGTAAGTTACGTAAAAAATAATGACATGAGGAAATGAGAGTGCATCTGAGTGAGATCTGTAGTGTGCTGTGACCAGCTTCGCAGCCGGCAGCCGGAGGTCTGATGATGTAGAGCCCCGATTTTACTGTCTGCACAGCCCTTCTGGAGATTAATTGATGTGGGAAGGGGAGCTGGTGTTAAAGGATAGGCCACAGAACAGCTGCATAATTTGCTGGCCACGGCAATGTGAAAATGTGGGCCCTCTTTTTCGGAAATTAAGAATGTCAGGAGAGCAGCAGCAATCCTTAAACCAAGCATGAGACCCTTCTCAGTGCAGGCTCTATGCCACTGCACAGGTGACATACCCATGAAGCTGGACAATCCTATGCTTGTCCCTTGACTTAGGCACCCTATCCTGTCATCCACCGACTGCTTATTATATACTTGGAAGCAGCTCGATGAAAACAAGATCTATGTGTTATACACTCATGCACACACACACTAAGCTTTTTTTCCTAATACACATAATTCTCTAAATTAGTAAAATAAAGATTTTGGTCCAAGTTGAAGGAAAACTAGTATGTTGTAACCATTGGAAAATTTTACCATGTCAATTGTGAAATGATTAATGCAACATTATTAAAAATTCTCCCAACTCTAAAATTCTGTGATTCTAACATAATCATTTATATGAAGATATAATTTAAAATTGTAGCTAATGTTTAGTTTTAATAAAATGTACAAATAAAATAATTTAATAAAATAGTAACTCATGGATGTAAGGGAGATATTGAAAACATTTAGTATTAGAAAAAACTTCGATTTTATGGCTTATATGTTTGTAATTTGGAAAATGAAGATAAAATGGGTTAGCTTTCTATAATCAAGTTTTCAGAACTAATAGAAATGCCTTTTTTTTAAGATTTTATTTTTAAGTAATCTCTACATCCAAAGTGGGGCTCGAACTCACAGCCCCAAGATCAAGAGTCACATGCTTTAATGACTGAGCCAGCCAGGCGCCCCACTAATAGAAATGTCCTAAAACTGAATAAAAGAAAGTAATAAAAAGAAAAATGTTAGCTTTGGTTATTAGTTTTTTTTTAACTTACAACTGGGGTCAGTGCCACCAGTGAGTGTTAATGCAAGTCTTCAACTGTTCAAAAGAAAAATGTTAGCTTTTATTATTATTATTTTTTTCACCTATAGCCTGGGGTTAATGCCACCAAGTGGGTGTTAAATTAATGCATGTCCTCGACCATTCGAGGTAAGACTTAAATTTTACTGTCCTTAGAGATATAAAGGAGAATGACCAAGTGAGTCAATGAACTGAAATCAGAGCAGGAGAGAGTACAGCTGGATGTTTACAAGCATGGAGCCTATGAAACAATAAAATACCATAAGGTGTACGGACAAAGTGTGGAATCGTTGTTTCTGGATGACTTCAATAATATGTACAAGGATGGACAATATCTTCTCTTGTTTATCTTCCAGAGCTCTGATTTGCACTGAAACATTACAAGGATATAAAAGGATTTTGTAATATATGTGTGTCATTTTAGGCACACATATAAATCCATGTATTGAAAATAAGTGGTTATTTTTATATAAAAAGATGGTATTTTGTTAATAACCCTCTAGAAATGCTACTTTAAAATTACAGTACCTGGTCTAGTCTCTACCTGCTCGTTCAAGGCCACAGCAAAGTCAGTTTGCCACTGTCACCCCCGCTGCCTTTGGTAGGGTGACCGTTCGGGCTTCTGTTCCCTGATTTCTCTAGTTGGGCAAGTCTGTACCTTAGGTTGTCTTAGGCGAAATGGTTTCTTAGAAATGAAGTTGAAAATGGAGCTCCTGGGATTTCTCACTCCAACTGCCTTTCTAATCACCACATCCAGTTTCTTCCACTCATGAAGAATAATATTTCCAAAAATTACACTTTTTTTGTTCTTTATTTAAAAAAAAAACACAGAACTCTTTTCTGACAACAAGAGAAATGTGCTCATTTTTTTAAAATATACTCCTTACAGGGGCGCCTGGGTGGCGCAGTCGGTTAAGCGTCCGACTTCAGCCAGGTCACGATCTCGCGGTCCGTGAGTTCGAGCCCCGTGTCAGGCTCTGGGCTGATGGCTCAGAGCCTGGAGCCTGTTTCCGATTCTGTGTCTCCCTCTCTCTTTGCCCCTCCCCCGTTCATGCTCTGTCTCTCTCTGTCCCAAAAATAAATAAACGTTGAAAAAAAAAAATTAAAAAAGAAATAAAATATACTCCTTACAGAGAAAGGGCATATAGGAAATGCAAGTTCTCCATGATCTAACTTCCTTGAGATAATAATGATGAGGTTTGGTGAAACATTTTATAACCAATAAAGCAACAATTTAAGAACTCCGGGATATTGAATTCACAGTTTATATTTCTTTAGATTGACTATCTTCTAGGACAACTTCTGACAAGACCACTGTTCTTTAAGATAATGGAGACCTGATCTTATATGATTCACTCGGTCCACAGAGGGCTTTTTCAACCCTCTGCATATGCATTTGTCTTGTGATTTAGCCTATTATCATATCACTTCCCTGGGGTTTTTTGATAGACTTTGTTAGAAGTAATTTTTTTTATTATTATTTTATTCTATGAAGTCATTTTGGGGGCCAATAAAATAGTAGCTGAGATAACTCATACAGAGGCCAGTGTCGTCTTTTGATGTCCTTAGTGTTGGACATTCTTGGGCCTTACATAGCAGGTACTGGTTTTTATTAGCCTGAGATTATTCAGATTCAAGTCTGGTGTGGAATACATTTAATGATGTTGGATCCCTTTCAGATTGAGTCAAAAATGAGGCAAGATCTATCAGGTATTGATAATGGGGTTTTGGAGTCATGGGGGGTTCGGAGCCAACGGCCAAGAAAGAATTCTTGAAGACTTCTTTGGTAAAAAAGTGCTTTTTATTAAAGCACAGGACAGAACCCATGGGCAGAAAGAGCTGCGCTGGGGTTGTGACAGGTGGTTGATTATATACCCTCAGGTTGGGATGGGGTTAGGGACAGCATAAGTCTCTAAGGCATTTTGGAAGCAAGGTTTCCAGGACCTTGAGGAGCTAATTGCTATTGGGAAAACGCCATGTATTACCGTTTAGTAAAACCTCAGTCATAAGGCCCTTCAGATGTGTATCAGAGGGCCATAAGCGTGGAGTATGATTGCTAGCATATATCCTGGGGGAGTTAATATAAAGGAAGTTTCGAAAGGAATTTTTATATGTTAAAGTAGACTTACAGGATCCTGGGGGGGAGGGGGGGGTCAGGATAATATTAAGCCAAGATTCCCTTTAGCCCCTAGCAAAGTGTCGTCATCTGAGGCAGCTGAGCCCCTAGAGGGAGGTCACTCTGTTTGTCTCAAGGACTTGTCAGTGAGCTGTAGGCAGTAAGGGAATTTAATTTTTCATTTGCCTTAGTTTCCCACATCACCATGGCAAGCACTTCAACCCCTTTCCTTTGTTCTTGGGCAGCCAGGAGTGTCCATGGAACATCACACGTATTCCACATGGTGGGAGTGGGGGGGGGGCGGAAATGCTATTAGCCTGTACTTTGCCCTCAGTTTACCCCACGCTCCCTCATCATTGAGGCTGGTTTTCTGGTATATCTTATCAACTGACCCCATAGGTATTTACAATGGAAGTTTGTTTTTTTTTTTTTAATGAAAATTAAAACTGTTCAGCCATGACACTATCAGTTGCAATATTGGCTTTCTTGAGAATTTTTCTGTCTTTGAGAGTTTTTCAAGGCAATATTTTTGATGTATTAAATTGGTGGCTCTTTTGCTGAAAAATCAGTCTTGCTGTTCCACTTTAGAAGAATATGCTTTGATACTCAGAGTAATTGTTAAATGCAAGGCGATGATGATTATTCTGCGTGGATGGTTGAGTGACAGGTTTCCTCTTCAGGCTAATTTTTTGACATGGTTAGTTAGTCTATCCTTCAGGAAGAAATGAGGTGGGACAGTGTTTTGTGCTTTCCTGGAGGGCTTTCCTTTTAGTCCAGGTCCTCTAAAAGGATGCAAATCACTTCCAAACAGTCATCCCCCTCCCTCCCTTTGTGGCCTCCTGTGTTTGTCCTAATCTCCCCCTCCCTGTCTTTTTGTTTTTGTTTTTTCCCCCTCTATTAAGGGAGAGTAAAGAGAATAGCAGTCCGCTCTCCCTTTCTCTCCCCTACCCTAGAGGGTGGGCTGAGAAATAAGGAAGAACCTTCAGTCCTGCCCTTTGGTAGGATTTCTGATGACTAAACTGGTTGGAACGTTGCTAAAACGAGTTTTGGATAGCTTCCCTACTCTCCCTGCCTGCCATCTCCACGGATTACTGAGGATTGGCTCTACTGCCAAACGAGGCTGATATTGAGCCTCGAATTTTGACCCATTTTTCATCAAGTTCGACTTAATATAAAAGTTGCAAGATTTAGTAGTAATGCAATTATTGTTCTTATAGCCAAAGTCAACTTCATACATGCTGAATTCCATCTCTTGGGCTGAAGACCAGAGCCGTTTGTGCAGAAGGTCCACGGCCCATTGAGTTGTAAGCAGTTATGCCTGCAGCCACAGGAGAGCTCAGGGCTCTCTCCTTTGACCCGAAATCCTTATCCAGCAAATGTAATACAAAGCCTTCAGGATTACTTGCTTTAGAATGCGGGACATTTCATAACTAAACAAGTCAGTAGTGAGGGAATAGTATGCCTTTTTTTTTTCTTTTAACCTGCAAATCTGTGTTTGAAATGAATGAAGTGAATATTAAGAAATTTACAGTTTCCCTGGGAAGCTGATGACTGGTAAATTTAGGTTGATTGGTGGAGAAGAATGAGGGCAACCAACTTTTATAAGCTACCTGGCCTGAAGTTCACGCTGGTTCTGCCTTCTCCCAAGTGTTTGAGGCCTTAAGAGCAACTTTGTGATCAAGTAATATAACAACGATGGTGGACAGAGAAGTATAAAAAGAACTTGAATTTCAATTGTCAGAGATCTATGGGAATTAAGGTGTGTGTGTGTGTGTGTGTGTGTGTGTGTGTGTGTGTGTATATATGTATGAAGTACCTTCCGTTCATATTTCACAAACTCTCATGCAAGTCTTATTTATAATGAAACATGAGTGCTATTGCCAGGACCTACTAATAAAAATGATCAAATCATTTTCAGAACCCTAAAATAACTTAAGTAGAAAAATTTCTGTTTCATTCTCTTCTGTTTAAAAAAAAAAAAAACAAATCCCATCCCCCAGACCTCCAACCAGCCATGGTACTGAAATCACAATGTCAAAATATATAGTGACGATGCTAATGGACTACTAATTAGTGACAACATCTTATTAATATAAGCTGTCACATTTTAATCTAGGGGAGGAAAGAAGACTAAAATATTACAAGAAGAATTCTCTGGAGCAGGTTACAAACATTTGGGGAACTGGAAAACAAAGATGAAGCACAGGGACTGGTAAAAGGTTTCAGTGTTTCTCTTGCTCACATGACGGAGCAACAGTCAAAATACACCCCTGTGATTTGTCGCATCTGGTAGAAATGCTGCAGTAGCTGACAGGGGACGATCTCTGGCTTTGGAGAAGAAAGGAGTAAACAAGACCGTGTGAAAGAGAAAACTCTGGTTAGTAATCAGAGGCCACATTCCCCAGCCCCTAAAACAAGTTCTAGCCTTTGCACCATGCCAGAAAGAGGTCAAGAGTCTGAGGGAAGTTTTGTTATGAAGGGTGTTGGTTTTGTATTTCTAAATTTTGGGAAGACATAGCCTCATACTTGGGGTACAATGGTTTGAACCCTCAGCTCGGTTTCAATAACCGCACACACTCTAGTGCAGCAGTACATTAGCACCCAATTGAATGGGTTTAAAAAGACGGCCCATTTCCATATTTCACTGCACCCTTCATGTTTATGAAAGACAGACCGTCTTTTCCTTAGATACCTTTTCTCACCATTTCTGTTTTAGAAGGTACGCTTCCCTCCTTATTCTTACCCAGAGTGTTTTAAAATTTTGCGTGTTTGCCCACAGGTCTTGTGGCATTTAAACAAGGTTTTCAACATGAAAAAAAAAATCCATTTCTGAGCTCTGGAAGTTCTTTAGGTCCTCTGACACATAAGGCAACATCAGCTACAGGACAACCAAATATAGCTGGTTTTGGAGACCGCAGAAGGAAAGCAGGAGCCAGTCTGGGCTTTTCTGTGACTCCCTGGGGTACTGAAAGCTAGGTCTCCTGCAGAATTGAACCCTCTCGTTCCAGAGCATGACAGTGTTTCCAGATAGCCCACATTTCCCCTTTCAAATTGGTGAGGGCAGACAAGACACCCAACACCAAGCTGCTTGTGCTTTGAAGAAATATGCTCACAGAGGACTCCGGCTCACGTTATGTTCTTTTAGCTCATAAACGTTTCTCAGAAGGGAGATCTACAAAGAAAGCCCAGTATCTTGTTTCTACACTCACAAAATTGTCTGATTTCTTTTTCATAGATCTAAAAATGAAACGTTAAAAAAAAAAATTGAGTGTACCACATGTAGGTGAGAAACTAGTTGGGTTATTCCTGTATTTAAAAAGTAAAACTGGGGGACCTGGGTGGCTCAGTCGGTTAAGCCTCTGACTCCTGATTTCAGCTTAGGTCATGATCTCACATTTCATGGGATGGAGCCCCGCATCAGGCTCTGTGGTGATGGCATAGAGCTTGCTTGGGATTCTCTCTCTCTCTCTCTCTCTCTCTCTCTCTCTCTCTCTCTCTCTCTCTGTCTCCCTCCCTCTCTGTCTCTGACCCTCCACTGCTCATGTGCATGCACACACACATGGACACACACACGCTCACTCTCTCAAAAATAAACTTAAAAAAAAAAAATAAAAATAAAAAGTAAAACTTGCTAATCTACCAAAAAATAGCTTTACCTTTTTTTTTTTTCCTTTAAGATTTAAAGGTGAAAAATTCTTCCTCTGAGGTCAGGATCAATTGTCATTTTAGAAGATATGAAAATCTACAATGAAGTAGAAAACTTATTGAAAGACCATTTGAATAAGATGAATGTATTCCAATCTAGAAGTCTTGTTACATACATTCCAGGGTAGTAAAGAAAGTGGCCAAGTTTACTGAAACACCTTGGTTATCTGGTTTAAAAACTACAGTATGTAGTATGTAAGATTAGACCAGAGCCCAAAATAAACCAATATTTTAAAAAGGAGAATTGTGACGTACAGACCACAGACCTGAAAAGTTGAGCTTCTCTACCTGAAAAAAAAAAAAAAAACAATTTTTAAGAAATCAGCCTTAAAACACTCCGAACAAAAGAAATCAAGCAAAGCAAAAAACAGCCCTAATTATAAATCTGATTGTCAGAAGGTAACGTGTCATTTCATTTAACTTTCAAATGGGCAATTCAATCACCTGGTTCACAATTTAATAGGCACAAAAGGCACAAAAGGGCAGACCTTTTGTGAGAACCCGTCTGCTCCCCACCTCATAGACAGCAACAACAGTCTCCTTTTAAAGAAGTTTAGGCGACAAAATGATTTCAGTTTATGAAATCAATAAATGTTATTCATTTTGCCTGAACAAGCCTTTTTGATTCAGTTATGCACAAAATATTAATTAAAATTGGAACAGTGTGTTCTCGGTCTCTGTTTTTCAAGCTGTTGGTTGCAGCGTGATTAGGGAGACATGTAAAGACTTTTGTGGTTTTGTGTTTATTATTATTTTTTTAATCAAAATGTGTTGTGGTAAGAGAGCAGGTTCTGTAATTTTTTTTCTTGTCCATATATATTCACTCACACGTGTACATGTGTATTGAGTCTCAAGTATCAAAAATACAGCGAATCACGGTCAAAGTTTGAAATTCGTGGCTTTACTTTTACTGCCAGTTATTTCTGAAGTGGATCTTAAGTCACTTTTGAGTGCAAAACTATATAAAGGTTCATATCCAGCCAGGAGCATATGTGTGATATGCCACCTCCGTGATAGCCCAGAAACGATTGTGGCCACAATTATGAAAGAGCCTGGGCCCTAAGACTATTGAAGGCACCAACCAGGCTTCTGGATTCATTAGCCTCTGAGGGCTTATCTGTACTTGGGGGAAGTGCTCTAAAACAACCAATGAAATATTCTTAAAAGTGGTAAGACAAAACACAAGGAAGGTCCATTCTATATTCTACCCTGGGAAGTATTGGAAAGAAGACCGTCTGGGCTCATACTGTACCCTGAGAACAATTGAGTTCTCTTAGTCTTTGGAAACTAAAGAAGATGACAAAAGGACAACTAGTGTTGGCTAGCCAAATGCCTGATTGGTGTCTTGTCTTCTGCCATTCCCTACCTGTGTGGCACTTAGCCTCCATGAGCCGCAGTTCCCGTATCTGTTTTTAAAATAGTCCTACAATAGTGGTGCCTGGCTGGCTCAGTCGGTAGAGTATCCGACTCTTGATCTTCGGGTTGTGAGTTCAAGCCCCACATTGGGTATAGAAATTACTTAATAAATACAACAATCTGACATTAGAAATAAAAACTGGAAAGAAAGCACTAGTTTCTCAGGGTCATTGTGAAGGTTAGCTTACAGAAGACCTTGCAGTCTGACCACCACGTTGTAGGCCTTCAATAAATGGGAATTTCTTTCCCCCCATATACGAACTCATTGAAGCAAGCTTCTGGTATAACCATCCTGTGCGCGTGCGCGCACACACACACAGAGATACACACATACCCACCCACATACAGAATTATCTTAACCACCCAGCAACATTGATTGAATGTTATTTAAATAAATACTACTAAACTCTTCAAAATAGTTTATCAATAGGGGTGCCTGTCTGGCTCATAGAGCCCCATGTTGGGTATAGAGATTACTTCAATAAAACTATTAGTAAGTACAAGTGACTGCATCAGAGATGCAGTGATACACAAGTGGTTAAGAGCGTGGGCCTTGACGCTCTGCTCCCCAGGACATGGGGCAAGTCCCTCAACCTCACGAGTCCTCGTTTCTTCATCTCTAAGATCGTGATAGTGAAAGAAGTACCTCCATGTGTTCTTCTGTGTGTGAGTTTGAAAGGAATGATCTGTGTTATATACAGAGTCATTTCAGATCACTTAAGAATGCCAACAAGATGGCAAGGAAGAGTGGTCAGTTGGTTACCAAAGGATGGTTTTCCACAAAAGTGCGAAAGTGAGGCTTTTGGGGTAAGAGTTTGAAGTGGGGCTAAAGAGAGACTGGTGGAAAAGGAGAGCTTTTTATTCAGGCTCGTGTTCTACTGTTCACAGATTCATTTTTTGATAATCCCCCTTTTCATTTTTAGCTCCAGAAGTCCGTATGTTTCCTGTGTTTAAAGTTACTGACTGATGCCCTTCAGTTTGACAGTTTTTTATATTTGCTTTTGGTTCCTGCTTTTTAATGAAATATTTTCATTAGCTCTTTTTTTTTTTTTTTTTTTTTTTTTAAGAGGAGGAGGCACAGTGAAAAGGTTCCTGAACTCTGAGGTTTAGTTCCAGGCCAAAGGCAGGATGTGTGTTCTGACCAACACCCCAGTCTCCTTGGAATAGAACACAAACCTCACAGGTGAATTCCTTGGCAGCTTAAAACCTGTTTCCCTAGCTTAGGCATTGTTTGGGGGAAAACGGTTTGATTTTGAAGGGAATTTTCAAAAATCTCGGGCAAGACTTTCAGCATGATCATGGATCTTTGTCATATGCATGTGCTTTTTATAGCTCCTGTGTCTAAAAATGCACACTACTGAGAAATGGCTGGCTCATAAATGTAACCAGTTTAAGGATGTAGGGGGTTGGGGGGGGGGGATGTAGGTAGCTATGGCTTTCCCATCGCATGGGTGGTTCTTGCTAGAATTTGAAGCAGGAATCTACTGCTTCTTTCACAGTTATATCTAGTTACGAAATTATTCCTTTCTCACAGTCACCTTTAGGTAAGTTTTCAGTTGTGAATACCAGTTGTGAATACCCTCCCTGCCAGCCCCTTGGTAACTTTGTACTTGTAACTTCCAAAATAGGCATGTTCAGTAACTGTGTTCTGAGTTACTCTGGAAGCCCATTTGCCCATTCAGAATATGTTTTAAAACCCATGCCCTCTGTCAAATGCTTCAGGTACAAACCCAGAGCACTGGCAGACTTAGTGCATTTCAAAAGCCACTATCCATTGACTACTCAGTGGCAATCCATTTTCCTCAGTTTACATTGAACCCAGAAAATGACTATCAAGGCCTGATTTAAAGCCAGTCCTGGGGCTTTCTTACAAAGCAACATCCGGTTAGTAGAAACTGACAAAGACACCCAGAATCGTTAGTAATGAGCATAGTTAGAATTGAAGAAACCTAGATTCCAGGACAGCAAGAAGAGACCTGGGACGCGCTGCTTGTCAACTTTGTTGAAGAAATTTGCAAATATATGCATCTGTTAGCGATCAATGTCCTGACTTAATAGGCAAGTTTAAAATTACTGATTACGCTGATGTGCTTCTGATTTCTTTTTGCAAAACAGATGAGTAGTTTTTATTCCAAAATTTGTTCCAAATCCTATTTTTTGGCAGTGTGCTACGTTTAGTCACAGTGTGAATAAAGTATGCGCCCCATGTCTTGATTACTCTGCCTAAAATATCTCAGCGCAGTATACATTTAGTCCTTTTTTGATTATTACAACTAACCTTAAACACCAACAACTTCTTTTAGCTAATGCAAATGTTGTACGCGACGCTCTTATCATGCTTGCGACACCTTCCAAACTACAGTCCATCTTGTCAATTCTCCATTGCTCTGCATATCAAATACCCATGCTGTTCCTCTTCCTAGCTCACTTCCTCTGTCCCTCAATATTGCCTTTCGGTTTTATGTCCCTCCATTAATATTTGGAGGACAACCGATGTCTCCCCTACCTCTTTGGATAAAGGACATCATTATTAAATTGGCTTTTGCTTTATTCCATGTGTGTCCTGGATCTCCCTCCCCTCTTAGTAGCCAAGGACACATTTCTGAGCTCTTTACCTCTATGCTTGCCAAGACGGGGAAAAGAAAACTGTCGAACCCGGAGTCTTATGAGATACTTAACCAATTTAATCCGTATTTTTCACGTAAGTGACTTTTTATCATCCACTGACTCCAACCATGGACACTGTGGAGTATACGGAGAGTTGTTTACCCCTTGCGGCATTTATCTTGGGCATAGTTATCTGTAGTGAACTTGAAACATGGGATATAAATCATATTCTCATAAAGAGCTTAACTGGGCCAGCGTGAGAATCTAGCAGTACTACTAGGTGTAACGATGCCGGGAATCTGAGATGGAAACTTGACCTCTGTTATTTGCCCCTGGACTGCCAGAGGCTGGTGGTTACATTTGCTTGGTCTGAGAGATAAGCATTTGGGGATGTTCCCTCAGCCATTTGTTGATTCAAATTAAGCATTGCATGAAGCAGCATTCAACCCTTAGGAAAAGTCAGTTGCCATGTTTTGGAATCTTAGATGCTGGAACAGTAAACTTTCAAAAA
Organism: Prionailurus bengalensis; assembly: GCF_016509475.1. Lineage (NCBI taxonomy): Eukaryota > Metazoa > Chordata > Mammalia > Carnivora > Felidae > Prionailurus > Prionailurus bengalensis. The sequence goes on from NC_057343.1 coordinate 200,199,585, forward strand.
TGCTTTGATGCTCAGATTTAACAAAAAGTTAAAAGGAAATAAAGCCCTTAAAAACAAACCTAATACCCTGCCACTTATCATTGTTTTATTAATACAAAGTGTTTTTTTCTTGCAAGCAAATAGGGAAGAAGTCATTCTTTTTGTAGCCCTCCATAGAAAGAGGAGGTTGCTGTTTTATAGTGTTCTGGAAACCAGATTTTATAATTTAGAAAAGATGCAGTTGTGCTCATCATGGAAAACTTAAGAATTATCTCATTGGAGTGGTGTATTGACTTCGCAAATACTTGCCAACTTCCTTCTGTGTCCTCAGCACTGTGTTAGGCACTTGGATAGGAGCAGTTTGTAATAGAGATGAAAAAGGTAGTGACTCTCCCCTCAAAGGTGCATATAATCTATTAAGGTCCAAATACAAGGAAATGAGTAATGTATGTGGAAGCTGCAGTAGTGAGGAGAGAACCCAAACACACAACACCCATTGGTGGCGGGAGCAGGGGAGGGTTACAGGTAGGGCTGCCCACACCGTTTGCCAGGGGAAATGAAAATCTTTATTCAAAAAGCAAGCCAAAAGGTGACAATAAGGCACTAAAATGCAAAGGTTTTTTTCTTTCTTCTACGTGTCTCCTCTGCTCATGCACATGTTCCCTTGTCCCATGAGACCACTTACAGAACTCAAGTTCAGAGATGAAATTATTAAAAGTTTCAAGATAATGCCATAGGGCATTAAACTAAGCACAGAGCTCTTCTGAACCTGAGCCCCTGTCAAAAGTAGGGCCCTGGACAACTGCACAGGTCATACAGCCACAAGGCAAACCCTGGATATAGGTGTGATTACTGGGAGATCTAGTGTGTCAGCACTAAATCCGTTTTCAAGGAAGGGTTTATAGGGAGCAATCTGAATGAGTTTGTACAAATCAAGATGGATATGTTTTGGCAAGTGTGTGCTCTGAGGGGTTTTGTTGTTAGAATGGGGCAGGGGAGGAATTGTTTCCTATATGGAAGGAGAGAGAATAGGCTGCAGAAGACATACACAGAAATACAGTGATCAGAGTGTGTAGTCTGGAGGGAGGCCTGGCTCATTTGCTAAACGTTAGCTGCAGAAACACCATCCAGAACCTTGGCTCACAGAAATAGGGGCAGCCATTCTTAGGAGGCTTTTTTTTTTTAATGGCTTGATTTATTTCAAAAAATATGTTAAATGTGTCCTCTCTGCATTTGCTTTAGAGAAGCACTAAGGAGGGGTAAGAAATGACCAGTCTGCCCCCAGCTTGGTCTCTCCCAAGTGGGGTGTAGGTCAGAGCAGGGTCCTAAGTCCCGGTACAGCATCCGGCCTGTGATCCAGTGTGGACCAAGGAGGGAGCGGAACTGGTTTTATGTCCCCGCTGTCCCACTCATTGGCTGGATGATCCAGTGGATGTTAGTTAACCTCTCTGGGTCTCTTTCCCTTTCTTTGTAAAATGAGAATGATCATTGCACTTGCCTCCAAGAATTAGGATTAAATGAATCAGTACATGCAAAATGAGTTCCTACGTACAGTGTAGATGTGTACATCTATATAAAGACACATACGTGTGTGTGAACATTTATTGCAGATTCTGGAAACATGACTGTTTATTCCATTCTGCTTACTGCTACTTCTGCTTTTAGGCTGCTTTCCCGCCAGTACTTGAGAGAAGCAATCTTGGTCTCTAAACAAACTCCTGCCTCTGGGCAACTCGTAGCCCATGACCTTGAGTCGTTCGTGTGAGAAGCAGCTCACTCTATCACCACTCACCGCCACTTGAGACTTGGGTTCAGGGCACACGTTTGAGACCTTTTCTGCCTGAGGTGTGTTCATGTTTACTGTACGTCTTCCTCCATCAGCGGTTCCATTGGCCTCTCCCTCTGCCTCGGTTTCAACTGTCCATCACAACTTGACTGGTGATCCCTAATGCGTCCACCCGGAAGCCATTTGTGCAGGCAGGCCCCGCATGCGTTTCGTTGATCTAGGTTGGCGTCACCACCACCTCCACATGGAGCTGTGACCGGAGGAGAGTCACTCACAAGATAGGAAAGAGTTGGTGTCTTCATTTTTTGTTGGGGATAGACGGAGAGGAGAACTTGTAACAGGCTCATTTCTTGGCCCATAGGCCTGCTCCAGCCCCCTCCAGACGCGAAAGGAAGGAAAAAGAAAGGCATGTTGGAGTCTGTATTCCGTCCACTGTGTAGCTCCTTGTTCCCGTAAGTGCCAATTTCCTCAAAGGAGACCCTCACGGTCGGGCACCGTGTGGGTCTGAGGTTATGCCGTCCTCTCAGAGGTCTTGACTCACTGACAAACACATCGTATGGCCACTTTCCTTTCTCTGCTCTGCTCGACTGCTCTACTCCCATTTACCGAGTACTTGGTTCACAGTGCTGCTGCTTCGTTCAAAGCACACTGCACACTCCTGCTTCTTTTCCTAATCCTTTTCACTGTCATTGCTTAGTTTTCTGTGCCTCTCAACCCCCTGAATGTAGACACGTGTCAGGTTTTGGCCCTGCCGCCTGTGCTTTATTCTCTGCGTTTCCCTGGGAGTTTGTTCCACTTCATGACCCCACCCATAAGGACATCTTCGTGTCGATGGCACTGACTCTCTTCTGACTCTGCGTGCAGATGCTCACACGAGTGGTCCAGTGACCCTTCGGTCCCAACATGCCCTTAATATCACCATGTTAAATATTCCAGTGTTCCAATCGGAGTTCAGTTCTTCCTTCTACTCCATGCCGGCTGTTTCTAACGAAAATCCTCTCCTGGTAGGTGTTCCCTTACTCTTAGGCACCAAACCTATTCCCCAAGTCTACCTCCCCTTTCAGAGCATTTGCAGGCACGATGTCCTTTCATTTCGGGGCCGTGGCATCTAGTACAGTGCCTGGAACACTGGCAACTCAAAAAAAGAGTGCTCGTGGTCTCAGCTGCTTACTATTGAGCAACTTCTCTCTTACTTCCCAGTCAGTTCTCCAGCTTAGTTGACTCGTAAGTCAAAGAATTTCATGCCTCATCTCGTACACCAATATGCCATTCTGTTCTTGGCATCTCTCACCTGTCCTCTGTTTGTACCAGAACCGCCCCTCCTAAGACAGAAGGCCTTTCCATGCAGGGCTGTGTGCCCCACATCTTTCCGTAAGCCAAGTGCTGGGCCACAGTGCCTTGTACACAGTAGCCACTTAAAGGTGTGTTCAATTTAACTGGAGCAGAGCAAAGAAGGAAGGAAAGAGATGTGAGGGGGTGACAGATTGAAAGGAGGATTAGAAAGATAAAAGGAGAGAAAGTAAAGGGCTGAGGCCCGCCAGTCTGTCTGTAAACATTCCATTAGTCTTGGTGTTAGATTGAATGAAAGCTGGTATTTTTTTGTCCGTGTTTCTGAACACTTTTTCCCTCTGGAAAAGAAAGATACGTTATTCAAGAGATGGGACTATAAGGAGAAAGTGGCTCAATCCCCCACTCGCAAATATCTTGTGAAGTCTTACTTATGGAACAGAATTTTGAAGACAGAAAATGCCTTAGTGGAGCAGAGTTCTCATTCTACAGATAAGGAAACTGAGGCGTGGGGAGGTTAAGTGGCTTAGCAGCTAGCTAATGGGAAAAGCAGCAGTAAAACATAAGACTCTTTATTCTTCTAGCCCATCCATTAATAAATCACATTTTCTCTTTTCTAGGTAGCCCAGGCCAGTTTTTAAAGTGAAAGATTAGAATTACTAAGGGATTAGGTATGTAGAGAGCCTTGTTAGTCACAAAGTTTTGTAACGTTCACATCATACTTTCTTTAAAGAGGATTCAGCATTTTGAAGAGGATTCACCGTGTTTGGAAATAGATTGGTGGTTTTCTATTTCTGTTTTTAAGCGGAAATTTATTTCCACACCACCATTCTTATTTTTCTTTCCTTTTTTTTTTTTTTTAAATCGTACTACACATAGCTAGGAAAAGAGATTAAAGTGAACTTATAATGGCTAAGTAGAGGTTCTGACTAGTTGTAGCTCCTGCCTGACACTCCGTTCTCCATCAGCCTCCTTCCTCCTACAAAGGTGATGACAGAAGAATCTGAAGGGCTATTGATTAGATGATCTATGGTCCCTTCGACTTCTCATGGTCCTGTGATGGTATAGTCTGGTGCCATTTGGATCTTCATAGAAACTCCTCTGGCAACAAAGGTTTAGGGAGAGGCAAACTGAAGTGCTGCGGGAAGGCACTCTAGTTCTCTGGAAGGAAATGGCAACTTCCATTTGGTTCTGAAGAGATAATCCGGAGAGGGGACTTTTCAGAGACAAAGGCAGACTTGACACTGGAGGTCTTTGAATGCCATGGCCAGAGTGATGAGACAACCATGGGTACATATCAAGAAATGAAGAACAAAGCACCAGAGTTGGGGAGCCCAGATTAGGGAGATCTTCTGAGCTCAGGAAATAAAAAAAGAAGACTGAGATTCTTTGGAGGGAGGACTTTGTAGGGTGATTGTGAAATGGATTTCCAGTGTAAAAGGCAGAATTCTGTATGCTTGTTTTGCAAAGCTCAGCAAAGATATTTGTATTACAGCAGAAATTGGTCAAATGGTAGAGGAGAAGTTGATTATCCACCACACTGAGGTAGCAATATTGGAAAGAGAGCTTGGTGTAAATCCAGGAAAATGAAAATCTAGGCTGATTAAAAAGTTTGGTCTATTCAAGAGCTTTGTGATCAGCTGAAATTTCTTCCTCATTTGTTTTAATAAGGGTAGGGTCTTTTAGTAAACGTAAGGTTATTGGTATATTTCCTGAACTCAACCCACGTTGACTGGGTTTTTAATGTAAATTTTGCCTTTTAATTAAAACTTACAGCAAGGTTAATCTGACACATGTATTCAGTCTTGACACTTTTCAAGTGCCTTCCCTCAAAGGAGGCCTTTCCCAAACCTTGGGATTGGGCTCCCCTCTACCCCAGAGATCTCTGGACACACTACGGTCGATAGCATTTGCAGCACAGTTTTGAAATGATCTGTTATTGACTTGCCATTTCCCCCAGCACCTAACATGTGTCTAGCACGTACCGAGTGCTTAATAGATGTTTGTTGAACTTGCACAGGATATGTGCAAGTCACTCAACATTCCTGAACTTTTCTTTATTTCCACCTGCAAAAATGAGAAAATTAAAACCTGCCTGCCTGTCTTACTGGGTTATAGCTGTCACGTGTGTTGGTCTTGTTAAGAACAGGAACCTTGTGTTATACACCTGTATATGGTGCCTGGAATAATATATTTTTATGGATTATAGTCGAAAGCAATTCATAGGTGGGAAACTTGTGCGTTCACATAGGAAATGGCTTTTAGGCACAAATGGCCAGCAACTCATTAGCATCCCTCTTGTACAATGAAATTGCACATTTCCAGAGTCAGCCTTGTAGGTATGGAAAGAGGAATGAGGCACATCAGTCAGTTTTCTAAAAAGGGTTGTTTACAGTTTCCCAAGCAAGATAACAACCTAGAGACCTCACTAAATGAGGAGTTGAGTCCAGACTCTAATAAAGGGCAGCAACACTAATGTGGCTGCATGCCATCCCTACCCTCCATGGGCGAGTGTTGATTGCTATCGATTTGCCTCCCCTTTATCAGCAGTTATTAAAGGGACTACTCTGCGTGAAGTCAAGCCACCCATCCTACCACTTGCCCTTTCCTAGGCGGTGGGGAAAGATGGCAGTCTGGTTCCAAAGGTCCTTGATAAAGTAAGCTGTTCCTTGCAGTTCACCAGCTATTTTCTAGTAGTTCAGTCTTTCTGAGTTTTCTTTTCCTCCACTGTGCTCAAGGGATAATAATGATCGTTGCTTCACTCCTGTAAGGATTACGTGAGATAGGAGTGTGCGAAAAACTCCTCGTAAGAGCCAAAGCATCATATTTTTTTAAATGTTTTTTTCTTCACCATGGTTACCTCGAGGACATAGAAATAGGTAGTATAGCTTGAGTTCGTTGGCTTATATAGCAATTTTCAGAGAGGCTGCAGAACATTTTTCTGCCCAGTCCAATATACCAGGTGACCCTCAGCCTTCTTTTGTTGACAGTAAATACTGTGTACTACAAATGCTTCTTCATCTTTTGTTTTTTCCCCAAAGTACGTTTACATACACCTAACAGAAAATTTAAAGTGTTTTCCTTCCTTCTTTGCTTCCACGCTGCCTTGAAAGTACATGCAGTAGAAATTGCTTTGGGTTCATAAAAATTACCAAAGGGAGGATGGAGGGGAAAGATACCAATTTTTCAGAATATAGTATGATTTTACTTAATCAGATTGCTTTCCTAACATTTCACAACTGCATTAGAAATGTTAGAGGGACAGGATTAGGAATGAGGAGTGACTTGGGTGGGGGACCACAGCAGAGAACTCTGGGGAGCTACCTGGAGAGTCCTGGGAGAGGATTCTGTGCAAAGAACAGTAGTGCAAAAAGATAGGTAGTTGAGTATGAAGTTAGCATATTAGATAATTTGGGCCTGTGCTCACCCAACCTCTTCCCATAAGGAAAGTTGCCATTTCAGGTCTTGGCAGGTCTCCAGTGTCTGTCTTCTCCCTATTCCTTTCTGCCTACAGATGCTCACTGTTAACCTACCATTATTCTGTTTTTAGTTAGGGATTCTTTGGGTCAGTGGTTTCCGACTAGAGGCCGTACTGTTCTTGCCTAGGGGGTGTTCAGCTAACCAGCCTCAAAAACCTATTTTTAGGTGATTAAAACACAGAAAGAAAGAAAGAGAGAGAGAGAGAGAGAGAGAGAGAGAGGAAGGAAGGAAGGAAAGAAAAGAGAGAGAGAGAGGAAGGAAGGAAGGAAGGAAGGAAGGAAGGAAGGAAGGAAGGAAGGAAGGAAGGAAGGAAAAGAGAGAAAGGAAGGAAGGAAGGAAGGAAGGAAGGAAGGAAGGAAGGAAAGAAGGAAGGAAGGAAGAAAGATTTGCAGGCTAGACATAGATCTCAGCTGTCAATCGCAAGTCGATGGGGTGTTGCAATATTGAGTCTGCTCACACATACATCAGCTCTGTTGTGGTACTTGTGTTGCTTCCCCCGGAGGCTCCTCTCATAGATGGCCATCAGTCCCAAGAGACACCATTGTCTAATCCCATTTTTCCTGACAACTTCCCTAGCTAGGAGGCAAGGCTGAGGTCAACCAGGAGTATAAGAAAACTGGGTCCTTTGCCCACTCTTGTAGATACATTCTCAGAATGGTACATTAGCCTGAACATCTTCCTCTGAGGAAGCTTATGAGAATCACTGATAATGTGTGAGCCCGTAGAAATAAACTGAACAATGAGGAAGTAAAGTTACACACAGTTATTGAGGAACCACCCCCTATCCCCATTAAGCCACATAAAAAAGGTTTAGTAGACTTCACCATTACTCTGTTTCTGTTTTTGGTAGGGACTCTGGGTCTGTGGTTTCCAACTGGAGGCAGTTCTTTTCCTAGGGGACTTCTGGAGACATATGGGAATGTTTTGATTATCTCTGACCAGAGAGCAGGGGGCAGAGGTACCAGACAAGGCCAAGGGAAAAACAGGAGTCCTTCCTCACAGGGAAGAATATTATATCTCAAATGCCAATAGCACCCCCATTGAGAAACACTGAGCATTTTGATGAAAACATCCTATTCCTTTGCCATCTTTATTTCGTTAGTAAGCTATGATAAACTACTCTTGAAGACGGGGAATCTGTAGCTGTTTTGCTAATGTGGACTTTACCAGCAGATCTCTTTTCCCCGACATTAGACATTCAGCAGGTGTTCCTGCCAAAATACTGAAAAATATGAGTAATGAAGCATTAAATGTTTAAAGCAAATATTTTTGTTTTATACCTGAAGGGTATCATTTATAAAACCATTTATTGTACACCCCTAATGTACACAGGCATTTATAAATGCCATTTGAATTAGATGCAACTGAACCTCCTATATTAAAAATATTTCTAGTTCTTTTTAAAGACAGATACCTTTTAAGTAGGTAATTGTAAAAAGTTTTACAGCAAGGCAACTGGTATATGGTCTATGTTTAAATTTGAGTTGGAGTCTTTCAATGCATCTTCACTGTTGGTGGTCTCCACAAAGTCATGGCAGGAATTGGGGGATGGAGGGAAGAAAAGACGTTTTCTTTTTCCTCATGTTAAATCTACATTATCAAGGTTCCAGTTTAAATGTGTCTAAGATAATTGGAGCCCCTAGGAGGCAGTTTGCTAAGCAGCTAATTCAGCCCGTCTTCCCTAGAGAGGATAATTGTTGTTAAAAAACAAAAAAGTAAAATGTGTTGTTTTCTCATGTAATTATGTAACTGACATCTTTATATAATAATACATTTGGGTGGTCCATCCCTGAAACACTTGGTTTGTTAGGAAACATTACAGTTTCCACAAGTAATCACTTACTCCTAAATATGATGAAAGAATTTGGTATTGTTGCATTGCATCATTGCCTTGGTCAGAAGCTCAACTTTCTAAATGAGCCTGGCACTGCAAAAGGCTTCTAACTTTTTTGCTGTTTTTTTTTCCTTAAATGTCATTATACGGACGGAAATATTTCTGAGGTAGAACACTATACGGCAGAACATTAAAAAAGTGACGAAACGCAGATTTTGTCCAAGGAAAGGGTAAGGGCCTCTAAGCCGCTGTCTTTCCAGCAACCACACTGTGACACCCTTACCCGTGTGGTTATTCGCGCCTTCTGTACATTTCAGTCACTCCGCTGCACGGGGTTAGGACCTATGAACGTCCTGCCCTCAGCGTAGCACAGATAGCTTGACAGCGGACACACTGCCATTAGAATTGAGTTCACTTTAATCCACATTGGTAACACTGCTGATTAAAAAATGCCACACTTAACAGAGCTGAATGGGGTTTTCCCTAGAGTTCTGCTCTTCTGAGGCTGCAGACAGCTTTGGTCCTGAGACAGCTATCCCTAAATTTCAGAATCAGCCAGGACCTAACTAACTAATCATGGTGGCTGATTATTCCACCCAAGGGCATTCTTTTAAACTGCTATTACTCAGAATTGTGTGGGAGGCTTTTGCAAAGTAGCAGACAGTCAGTGGGAAAGGAAGGGCACAGACAGATAAAACTCAGAAGAGGGAAGGGAAACTCGGGGCAGAAGCAGTACCAACTGAATATGCTGAAAGTTGAAATAGGGTGATAATTGAATGTAAGGCTGGAGTCTGATTGCAAAGGCAGAAAAGGACATTGTGAGATGATAGCAAAAGGAGTAACACGTGATCCAATCAGCAGCAGTTTATCCTCAGCGACAAATGGAAATCAGTGGGCTGTACGCAAAGGAAGGGAGAGGGTCAACATTTTGGTTCCAGGGCTAGACTAGAAATGAGATCATTCTGTAGTTAACAACTTGTACTTGGGCATGCTGAAGAAAAATGTGTGTAAGCCAACATGGAAGATTTCTATTTAACATCATCCTGAATTCATGCTTGTCACATCATCTTCACAAAGCAGTTGGCACCTTTTTGTAACCCTTTCCTATAATGTAACCATGCCTCTCAGCTATCATCCCCAAATAGTAATATCCTACATCTTACAGAAGGATGGGCACACACAACAGGAGATTCAGTAACATTTTTGACATTCAACATGAGGGTGTGCTACGACATAAAACTTTAGTTACATGAGAAAATACCCTTTATCCCTCCTAGTCTAAGCTAAATTAAATCATTGGCCCAGATACAAATTCATGGAAGTAAAGCTAAAATCTAATGGTATATTGTCTTTAAATGCATTGGGGTAGGAATTGCCATAAAGGTATTGTCTGTAAAAAAAATATGACCTACCGGAGATGGCAGTGTTTCTAACTGGGGATAAGATGTACATAGAAGCAACTACAGATTTCAGATCTCGGGTGTGTGTGTGTGTGTGTGTGTGTGTGTGTGTGTTGAAAAGATAGTGAAATCTTGTGATGTGGTTCAATCCAAAACCATGGAAACAGCTTTCATCTTGGCGCTGCACTTGTGGTTCTCAAACTGTGTACCAAGGCACCCCAAAGTGCCACACAGTCAACTCATAGAAGCGATTTTATGGAATATTTTTTATTTTTAAGGAAAACAATAATATTTGATCTGTCCCACACCCAGTGAACTACTAGCTGAAGTAGTTCAGTTTCAACATTAGATGGCGCTACATTCCTTTTGATGATGTCATATCTTTCTGAAGCTGGATTTTTGGAGACAGGTGAAGAAAGTAAATGCTGTGTGGCAATTAAAGTGGAACATGAAAGGAAGATGGCAGGATACAGTCCAATTCCAGGACTTGAGAAGTTATGTATATCCAACAGGTATATGTATGCCCTTTAGTAAGAAAGTTTGGTTATTAAAGAATGAAATAAACCTTTCCTTCCTTTAAATTTATGAGTATTTTTTTTTCAAGCTGCTACTAAGTTGTTAGGACATAAATACTTAGTAGGTTATTTGAATCTAACCACTTAATAAATGAACTGGTAGGTATTGTTTTTGGCCTGGTGGCATGATGAAAAAAATGCCAAGAGACAAAAGGATTTCTGGATCAAAGTTTGGGAATCTCTGCTCAACTGAATCATTACTCAGTTTCATGGAGTTGATCAAGGGTGAGCTACAAAGCCAGGCTGTTTACATCCCTTCACTTCAATTCCTTTTAAATCAGCTGTCAGACAGCAAGTAGGGACGCCATGCCCCGGATCCCATTCCTTCTGATAAAATCTAATAGGATCCATATCTCCTACCAAGTAGAAAGATTGAGTTCCTAAAATTTGATCTTAAAATAAATTTCGATAAATTCGGTTCTGTTATTCCATTCGTTTCCATTTCAAAAATGGAGTCATATTCATGGGGTGGGGGTGGGGGTGGAGTGGGAGTGGAGGTGAAGGGAATTAGTCCCAGAATGTTAAGTTACACTTCAGAAAAAAAGGAAGTATCTCAAAGTTAAATATTCAAAGAGAAAAAAATGGTTTTGTTTTTCAAAAAGTTGTTCAAAATAAGCCACAGAAAGCAAGCACGTAATTACAAAACAAAACCAAGAAATCAATGCAACATATAAATTAGAGGTGCTTGTTCAATTCATAAACTAATTCTTCACTTGCAAAAACATTCATGACAGAGTTCCCTGTGATATGAGCCTCCCCAGGGCATTTGAAATATGATTCAATTTTTAAAAATTCTATTTGTACCCAATTTTTTCAGAAACAAAACATTGGTTTTAAACAAGGTGCATCTGTTTCCAGAAAATGCTTTCCCATGGAGCTGTGTGTAGAAGGCTTGTACTGCATCTGGAGATCACACTCGACTCAAATCAAGAATCTCTTTGAATACACCAAGCTTAGGAGCTAAACTGTCTTGGCTGCTTGCTTATGTTTGATCCTGTTGGGAATGAGGCTAATTGTTTAAGAATTTACGTCCTGGTAAGGCTGTTAGCACTTTAAATTGATTTGATATTTTTAAAAGCTCATTTAAAACTTATTTATACTGAGGAAGTTGGCTTTACATGAGCTACAAAATTTATTTCCAGATTTCACCTGGCATATCTGTACGGAATATGTACCCCAAAAGCATCCTTTTACGTAGTGATTGCAACGGGTCATCTGTATTATCTTTTTAGTAGAGTATATCTGTATTCGTGCTTTCTTCTTTTAAGTTCTTTCTTGCCTCCCAACATACTAATTACTGCCCTGTTCCTAATGTAGTCTTAGAAAAAAAAGTGCCTTTAAAAACGTTTACGGTTAAAGTGTCTTTTGCCCAAGCATATGAAAGTTCTTTATAAACATTAATTACTTTACACACTTTTGTGCAAGGAGTCGATCTCATTTTTCTTCCTCAAAATAATGCTTTTGATTCTGTGGCATTGCATACCTGTTTTCCTACAAAGACAAGTTATTATTGGTTTTTCAGGAGCAGAGAACCTAGCCACATACGACTTTGTAAACCCCACATTGCTTACCACCGAGTTTTATAAGTAGCAGGGGATACACACACACATTTCCTCAGTAAGGTCTTGTTGAAGGTGAATATGGCCCACTTCATTTTCAATAGTTGGTAGATATAGGTCTAAATACTCTAGAAGTCTAAGATGAACTTTGATGCACACTCTGAGACGAGCCTGAGAAGAATCTTTTTTGTAGAATGGAAAATGTTTTCGAAATCTGAACAATTGCCTTTCAGTCAGTCGTGAGATTGCTAGATCTTAAATTTGGTGGTAGGTAAATTTAACACAGTCAGACAAGAGTATACCATTAATCGAGTGTCTGTTATGTGCCAGATCATTTAGAAACATTATCTTTCATCCTTCAGTAGTTCTGCAATGTATGTTTTATTTTCCCCATTTTACAGGGAGGAATGATTAGAACCAAGGATGTTAAGTGCTTTGCCTGGTGGGTGGTAGAACCAGAATTCCAGTCCGGGTCTGACTGACCATATAGGCTGGGCTCTCTTTCAATTATTCCTTCCCCTTCCCAGATCTTGTGAGCTGCAAGAGCCATTTAAAGGTTATCTAGCCCATCAACTTTGTGGGCACACAAACTAAAATTCAGAGAGACAAGTAACTTGTACAAGGTCACCTTGTGTTCAGTTCTTGTTGATACTTCTAAATAACCTTGAAACGTGTTCAATAAACATTCCCTATTTATCTCAGCTGAGTGGAGCCTTTAAAAAATCCACCAATCCTCCCAAAGGTTGAAATGCCAACCGTAGTTGATAGTGTTTCTGGGATTCTAGAAACTCATCTATCAAGCAGCACCTCAGGATTGGCCATGAGAGTCTCTCTCAACCTCTTTGTCCTTACTGGCTGCCCCTCCTCCTCCTCCCCCTTCCTTCCTTCCTTCCTTCCTTCCTTCCTTCCTTCCTTCCTTCTTTCCTTCCTTCCTCCCTCCCTCCCTCCCTCCCTCCCTCCTTCTTCATCCCTGCTACAGTGTACCGTTTACATCCAAATCCACAGAGACACCGTTTGCCATAAAACTGTCTTTAGGAGATTATCTTGTATGTTTTAAGCATGCAAAATGTGTCTGTTAATAAATTTAAGATCTGGGTTCAATGCTAAGTCTAAGTTACCACCAAGTAAATATTAAATGATTTGCTCATTTTTTTTCCTGTCTGTGATGATGTGTATTCCTAGCCCTTTATTTTTTTTATTTTTTTAATGTTTGTTTATTTTTGAGGGGGAAAGAAAGAGAGTGCAAGCTGGGGAGGGCAAGAGAGAGAATCCCAAGCAGGCTCCATGCTGTCAGAGCAGAACCCGATGTGGGGCTCGATCCCACAAACCATGAAATCATGACCTGAGCTGAAATCAAGAGTCAGATACCCAATCAGCTGAGCCACCCAGATGCTCCCTAACCCTTTAGTAGCTATACCATTAATTGAGCAACTGTCATGCATCAGGCACTAGAGCAAAGCAACCTAAAATCATCTAAATATTCTGAGAACCTTAAGTGCTATTAGGTCTTCAGTTTTATATTTGAAAAAAAACTTAGGCTCAAAGAAGTTAAATCATTTGTGAAAGGATACAAAACTCTCTTCTAAATGGAAGGAAACCTGACTTTTACCAGCCGTGAGCAACCTTTCTTCTTTAAAGATTCATTAGCCACAAAATCTTTAATCTCTTTTTCTCACTCGGATGTTAAGATACTCATAAATATCCAGAAGGTAGGGGTGGGTTCTCAAAAGTCAAGTGAAAAAAGTCTGCAGCCAGGAGCCCAATTAAAAGCTTGAAAACATTGGCTCTGGAAGGATATGGTGTGTGTGCGCATGTGTGTACCTTTTCCTCAAATTGAAGGTCAGGAGGAGGCTAGATCTAAATGAAGGGAAGATGGGATACAAGTATCTCATGCCAAGTGGACTTCATTAAAAAATTGTCAGCCTGGCTGCATAGTTCTGGAAGCAGTTCAGTGTCCATTTCTACGTTTGCAATTTTACACATAATCTCTTACGTAGCTCACTTTTAACCTACCTTCTAAGAAAAAGACCCTTTTAATTCATATCTTGGAATTATGTCATATTGCTACTTAAATGGCTCAGAAGGCTCCCACCGCCCTTGGGATAACTGTTGACTTCTTTCTAGTCTTTTCCAGCACTCATTCTTAGTTCCCTTTATCAGCATATCAGCATCTCTGTCATGGAAGCCTTGGCCACTCCACCTTTCACTGATTTCTATTATAGTCCCTACCCCTTCTAATCTCTCTCTCTTTTTTTTTTTTTTTTTTTGTCTAATCTGGTTCTCTCTCCTCCTTACTGTTGTGTGAGCATTGCCCTTACTATGAAAGATGCCCAAGCTATAGGCCCCAGATTTCCTACTATTGTTTTTTCTTTATACTCTGAAAAGTCGTCCACTTTTATGGCAAAAGTTATTGTCTCTGTGTTCTTAACTCACAGCAATATCACCAGCTCTAGCCTCTCAGCTATACCCCCAAACTCTGTTTTTTACTACGTGAAGCCCATCTCAAGTTGGACCTTTTATAGCACAGTGCTTTCTAAGCTTTAAAGTACATATGAATCATCTGGTGATCTTGTTAAAATAGAGATTCTCCTGAGTAGGGCCCGAGATTCTGCATTTCTAACACAACAGTTTTGCCACATGCTGCCGGTGTGGTTGATCCAAAGACCACACCTCGGGCAGCAAGGTAGCATTTATGTGTCTGAAGATGACCACAGGACTGGTTCCCTTCTCAACCTCTCTATACTAGCATCCCAGAATGCCAAGGTCTGCCTTTTTCATGAAATCCTTTTAAGTTATACTAACCTGAAGAGAAAATTCACATATGTGGGTCTTTTAGTCTAGAGCCCCTAATTAAAATTTAATTATACACTTGGTTATTCATTATTGGTTCTCATGCCTTATCTTCCTATTCATGTGTGAGTTTAGGCAGTGACACAAGTGTATCCAAAGAAATTTTGCAGCTGATCATTGAAGTCCTTCTTTGGATAAGGCACTGTAAATTTGTGTTCTCCACAGTGTCCGGCATTGAACTGGATTCCTTAATATCATCCCTCCGGTGCATGGTGGTCCCCCTTTTGGCTTTTGAAATCTACCCAAGTAGACTCTCAGCTCCAATGACGCAGGGCTTTGATGGACTTGTTCACTACGACCGCTCCAGTACCTGAAACAGAACTTGGTACAGAGCAAATGCCTAATAATTACTCTATGGTAATCAAGCAGTTGAATGAAAATTGCAAAGTAAAGGTCAAATTCCATCTTTGTGAAGCTCTCCCCTCATTGCCCTCAAGTTCACACAACGTACTCTCTTCTCGTAAGAACTTTGTGTTCCTCATCTAAGCCTTCAGTGCTTGTCAAGGCATGGTCAGGACCACCCGCATCAGAGCCCTCTGGCGTGCTTGATGAAATGCAGATTCCTAAGCTGTGCTCCAGACCTGTGAAATCAGAATCTGCAGTGGGGCCTGGCAGTCCCTCCACAGTTTTAGCACTCTTTGTAGTGAAGACCTCTGAACTGAGGCCTTAGCTCTGTTAGAAGTGTTGACGAAAAAGCAAAACAACAAAAGATTATCAAAATAGAAAAATGTTCTCTCCCCAAATAATTATCATTACCTTTGTTGTTTATTTTTGCTGGTTTTCATTTTCTCCCTAGCAGTATCTTGTTTGTTTGTTTGTTTGTCCCAAAATCTTGCCTCAAGCCATTTGAAAGTTGAAGTCGTGACCACTTGTAAGAATTCCAGAACATAGTTAGGCAAAAAAAAAAAAAAAAAAAAAAAAAATCCTTGAAGGTAAAAATACATGTTTTAGAGTTAAGGTTGAAAGAAGGTAGGCATTCTAATCTTTTTATTTGGAACTTCTGGCAGAATTTTAAATGAGGGGAGAGGAAAAAGAAAACACTGGCAAATTGGATGAGGACATGTGTTCTCTTAGTTCTGTGGTTACAGGGGATTAGTGGTGATGAGATCCAAAGACTCGTCACGCTGGGGGTCATCCCCAAGGCACGCTGGAAAATTCCTATGACAGACACCAGGGACTGCCTTTGAATCTCTGAAGAAGAGAAATTGAAATCTGGGGTTCTTTGGATTGGCGGACGACATGTAAAAGATTGAGCTTGTGGAGTATATGGGGGGGTCACTTGTACCAATTACTCTACTTTTGAGTATGTTTGAAAATGGCATTAAAAAAAAAAAAAGCACATGATCTGAGCCCAACCTAATGAGAGCTCAGGGGTGGGGGGTGAATGTAGGAGTGAGGATGTTGGGGAAGATTCGCTGTTCTTAGAGGAGGGAAGCGGGGGGAAAGGGTTGATTCATGCAGCATTGGGAGCACCTGTGGTATTGTGAGGGCGATGTTTGCATGTGACCCACTCCCTGTGTAAACAGATTGGCTAAAATCTGGCTATATAGTTGTTCTAGTCTTGCCAGTAACTTAAAACAGGGAGCTCTTTACATAAATAAGTAGAAGGTCCCATATTTAAAGGGGATTTCCTTAACCAGGTCCTGCTACAAAGGAAGCTAGGATTTCCATGTGTGAGGGAAAATTGGCAGGACAAGTAGCCATAATTAAAGGTCAAAGGAAGTGGCCTAGCTTTGAATTTAGTCCTTCCCAGTTCTGAATCTTGCAAAGATTGCAAGAATCACTTTGACAATGAAGAAAGAAGTGTTTGGGGAGGATAGGCTGCAGGTCTAAATAAGCTTTCTCAGTTAATCAAAGGCAGAATTATCCAACCTGAGCAAACAGAAAGAAACATCAGAAATTAATACATAGGCGAGTAATGATAGCTAAACCTCTGCGTTAAATGGTGCATTTGGCTGGAGATGGCAAAAGGCCAATTAACCCATGGTAGCTGTGTGGACTCATTGCAAAGAAGGTAACATATTGATCTTAAAAAGAGGTGGAGGTGGTGATTGGGGATAACAATGTTCCTTGTAGAAAAGTGGTAAATAGAAATCCTCTAAGGCATCACTATATGAACTAAATCGGCTTTGAGGCCTCACAAGAGACTTTTGTCCTCGACATTATTCTTGCGCCCACTAACCCGAATGACAGCTGTCCAGAACACAATGTCCGAAGATGAGTTTACAGAATGAGAGAGAACGAGAAGAGAAGGAAAAGGAAAAAAAGAGGATGGAGGAGAATAAGACCCAGGGTTGATCTTCCTCAAGAAGGACCACACCAAGGATAGTTTGTTCAATGTGAGCAGCTCAACTCCAGATGTGGAACAGCTGGACAGAGTTCAGAGGAAAGCAGTGAGAAGAGACTTAGATGGAACAAAGAACTGGAAAGCATATAAAAGGCAGCCTTTGAGAATGAAGTCCAGGGTAGGAGTCCTTTTTTAAATTTTTATGGCAAGGGTTAAGAAGTATGAGAAGTTCTTTTCTGTATAGATTGATTTCCCCTTGATATGCAAGGCAGTCACTCTCTATGTGAGTGCTTACTAACAAACAGGAAGGAAAGTTTGTGCACGTAAGAGACATTCAGTAGTTGGGGCGGACCCAGAGATTTCTAGTGAGATGGAGAGCAGTGGGGATGAGGGGGCGTAAGTGAAACAGGGGAGTGCAGGCTGTCCGAATTCTAGAACAGCCTACAGTGCAAGTGTTAGCAATTCCATCCTCGGAGGCAAACAAAAAGTGTGCTGAACTGGTCCTAGAAGTTTAATTGTTGGGAATCATCCTAATTCTGGCAGGGAGGTGCATGAGTTTGCCTAATGGGTCTCTTCCGTCTATTTTCTGTGATTCACCACCCCCCTGCCTAGCCTGCGGCGGTACATGGTTGAGTCATTGCTGAACGCAGATATCTCATTAAAAAAGGGAGATTAAAGACTATTAAAAATGATTGGCTGCTAGTCACAGATTAAAGAAAGACCAATTTACAGTTACAGTTGCTCTTGTCCAAAATAAAATGTAAATTGTCGAAATTGGGCAGGAAATTCACCCGAAATTTCTGAGATGCTAACTTAAGCAGCTTCCCCTCCTCTGCTGTCGAGACCAGAGTCATCAGACTGAAAATTGAGAAGTTCTTTGTAAATCTGAGACCTAATTTCAGAGTGTGGATCTAAACAGTGAGTTATCTGTATTCCTTTAAGGTACAAAAGGTTGAGTGATAAATGATCTTTTTGAAGGAATTTATTTTTAAGATGTGCTTCTGTACAATAAGGCGCCCTGAAAACTCAAGGGAGGTTTAGAAATTTCTCTTGCAAGAACATTACAAATTGCATAAACAACCCTGAATTACCAAATGTTTACAGAAGTCTCTGTCTTTAGAAATATGGTCCACTACGTGGTGTACCATCCTGAAAAGAGTAAGAGCCAACCGATTTAAAAACCAGTGGTTTATTGCAGACGAAACTGTGAACTCAGGGAGTTGCATTTTCTATCGGGAGAGACAAATTCGGGGTTATTTACTTAAGTCCTTCACTCGTAATAGCTTGGCCATACTGACCAGCAGTCCTACAAAATGAGGCCCTCTTTTCAGAGGGTCCTATTCTTTCTTGCTCCTAACCCCTCTCATCTACCTCAGATATCCCCCCGCCCCAAACATAGCTTTTATGTGCTCTATGTGGATTAGTTACCCCAGCTCATTAAAGCTTCTTAGCTCACTGGCCATTTGGACCCATGGAAATAAAACGGGAGTGATTGAAAACCTGGGGACATTAAGCATTGGGTAGAACCTGGGAGAGCCAACTCTCGTTCTGTTTCTGCTGCCACCAGAGCATCCAGGTTTTCACCTCCTTTCAGCTGCCCTGGCTCCAGGGTTCCCCTTCAAAACACCATCCAGGGGCACCTGGGTGGCTCAGTAAGCATCCGACTTCACTCAGGTCATGATCTCATGGTTCGTGAGTTTGGCCCCACATCGGGCTCTCTGTTGTCAGCACAGAGCCTGCTTTGGATCCTCTCTCCCCCCCCCCTCTCTGCCCCTTCTCTATTGGGTCTTTTTCTCTCAAAATAAATTAATAAACTTAAAAAAAAAAAAACCTGTCCAACTCATGGACCTCAGGTAGTTTCTTCTTTCCTACAGGATAAGTCCACACTCCCAGCCTAGCTTTGAAAATGCTCTATTTTTCTTCCAAGAAGTTCTTACACATATGACAAATTGATGTTTTTTGAGTTTTCAAACTAGGAATGAGCCGTGAGTACAAAGTGGTGATTTTCATCACGATTGTACTGAAATAGAGGTACCACTTCTCACGGAGTATCAGTTGCTTAGAGACTGTGTTATCAGAGTCTTGGTGTGTGTGTGTCCCAGAAAGACTCAAGCACTGGAATTGTCACTAGTTCTCAGCCTCAAGCAATGAGCAGCCATCAGGGCACTCCCCCCCACCCCACCCCACCCCACCCCCACCCTATGGATATAGCCATTATATCTCCAGTGTCTTGATCTACAAGATTGTCCTTTGTCATCTAGCCAAGGTCACCTCTGGGCCATGAGCTGAGGTCCATTTGAGTCTAGACCACTCCTCCAAGCAGGCCTTTTCCTTTCATAGATTCCTTCTGGCCACAGGTGCAGGGTGCTTTTAGGGAAACCTTTCAGTGTGTTAGCAGGGGAAGTTGATTTTGATACAGATACAGTGCTTTGATTTGGAGTTTTCTTTTCCTTAAAGATTGGAACTGAACATACCTTTGTTTTAGGAAAGAAGATTGGTCCAATGCTCTTGTCTTAGTTCATGGTTACTGCTTCTCCCTCAAGTCTGAAGGCTTTTTGGATAACTCCCAATCCTTAAATTCTTCCTTTTGTGGAATTGAAAGTGAATTAAAGTGAAGACACCTGGAATTGAGCAGATCTAGAACAGTAAATTCTGATACATACCTCTGCATCCAGCTCCTTTAAATTTAACCATTAATCTCTTCTGACAAAAAATTATTTGTGTTCTGGGGAAGCATGGTATAGTGCTTAAAATTGGGGCTTAAAACCAGAGTTTAAGCATCCAGTGGACTTCCATTTGAACCCTACCTTAGAACTCTTCCCTCACTTAGGAAATGGAGACCCAGCACCAACTTAATAGCTTTGTCATAAGGAATAAACACGGTAATATGTGGGCGCCTGGGTGGCTCGGTTGGCTAAGCCTCTGACTTCATCTCAGGTCATGATCTTGCAGTTTGTGAGTTCGAGCCCCATGTGGGACTGTGGGCTCACAGCTCAGAGCCTGGAGCCTTCTTCAGATTCTGTGTCTCCCTCTCTCTGCCCCTATCCCACTCGTCCTCCCCCCCCCCCTCTTTCTCTCTCTCTCTCTCAAAAATAAATAAACATTACAAAAAATTTAAGGTAATATCAATTAAGCACTTAGCACATGGCTGGCAATACTTAGATGCCAGTTTAAAAAGTGATTGCAGAGTGCTTTCAAACTAATAGAAAATGGGAAGAAATGGAAGAAGGAGATAGTATAGCTTCTGTTGGAGTTGCTTGTGTATTTTTTTTCAAAATGGGTGTTAAAAAAGATAAACAAGGAAAGGCGGTAATAAGCAGGATAATTTAGGACTCATGTATTTATTAGCCAGTGAAATAATGCCTAAAGGGGCAGAATGTAGGTTCTAAACAGCAGTGAAAGAAACTAGACTCAAGCCTTAAAACTTGACATAGAGGCGGACCTGCTAGGTAAGTTCTGACCAAATTGTTTTAACATCTCTTGCTGGGGAAAATTTCCAGTTTTGTGTGCATATCACTTCCTACAAGGCAGTGTTGGTATAGTGAGGGAGGAGGTCTTGGAATCAGGCCAAACAGAATTGTCTCTAGTTCTCTGTGCTCTCAGAGGCTCCCCTGCTAAAAACAGAGATGGAAAGAGGTGTGCTGCACTGTGAGGCTCAGTGGTCATGTATACTAGGGTCTGGAACAATGCCTGGCACCCAGGAAGTGATCAGAATGTGGTAACAGTTGTTGCCTATAATCATCTATGTTTTCTCCCCTTGTTGACAGAGCAGGTCCACCCACCTCTGGATGTTGTAGATTTTCTGAAAGGCTGGACTCAGATTGATGCATAGTGTCAAGGACTGACATGGCCCCACAGGAAAGTGAGATTATTGATTCCCTTAAGAGGGAGGTGAACCCTCTTACTGCAGCCATGCCTCTGTGATTCTTGAAATTCATATTCTCCCCCTAGAGAGATTAATGACGTACTATTTCTAGAGTGCTTTAAGGAGATTTTTGATATATTTTATAAACACGCTTCTATTCCCTTTGAGAAGAGTTTAGAAACTTATCCTCAATCCCTTGTGCTTCTGCCTTCCACTATTTTTATGTGGCTTTCTACATGATTTGTATCTTGAGGTACTTTGTTCCTGTCTCTCTATAGGATATATTTTCCTACATGGAAACTTGGGTCGGAATGGTGGACGTTAACATTCCTCTTGCCTGAGATTTTTCTTTTAATTGCTACAACGAATGGATAAATTAAAAAATGGTAAAACCAAAGTTTTGGTGAAGCTAAGGAGGTATTTCCAATATTCACTCTGCAGAACGCCAGGGTGGATGTTAAGGTTTCATGTCAGGAGTTTCTCGTTCTTAATGCAAACCAGATCCTGGCCTGTCACTGAGAAATGGAGTCTCACATGCTCTACCGCTATTTTTCAAATACATGTAGATGCCGTGTGATCATTAAAATACAAATTCACGGGAGGAAATAGTTGTAGCAGACACATTTGATACAGGACTGTTATCCAAAATATACAAAGAACTCTCAAAACAGTAAGAAGACAACCAAAAATTGGGCCAGGTATCTTCATAGACACCTCACCCCAGAAGATAATACAAACGGTACATAAGCACGTGAAGAGATGCTCCACATCCTACGTCATGAGGGAAATGCAGATTCAAACAGTAACAAGATGTCACTGCACCCCTATTACGACAGCCAAATTCCAGAACACTGACAACACTAATGAAGGCAACATTCATGAAGGCAACAGTTCTCATTCATCGCCGGTGGGGATGTAAAGCGGTATGGCCATTTTGGAAGACAGTTTGGCGGCTTCTTACAAAACTAAACGTACTTCTATGATGCAACAATTGCGGAGTATGAATACAGGGTATAGAATATAAACATTCTTTGGTATCTCCCCAAAGACGTTGGAAATTTATGTCCCCACAAAAACCTGCCCAGGGGATGTTTGTAGCTGCTTTCTTCATAATTTCCCAAACCTGGAAGCAACCAAGATATTCTTCAGTAAGAGAATGGATAAACATTCAGACAGTCCAGTGATGGGGAGCCCTTTGGAAGGTGGGCATCTCCAGGCAGGTCTCGCTGGGCAACAAGAAGTTATCTGAGTTTGTGCCCCACCCCAGCCACAAAGGGCAGGAGGGAGTGTGGCCCAAGATGATGCCGGCTGAGAGACTAGAGTGCACTTTCTTAGGATGGGGGGGGGGGGGCAGGCCTCTGAGTTCAGGCCTTGCCCGCCTTCCCTCCCTCATGGTGTCACCTAGCGTATACCAGCCGGAGCAGTGGGATTGAGCAGAGACACGTCCTGCCTGCCGGGAAGGGGGCTCAGTGCAGGGGGAGGCGAGAGGTTCCAACAGGGCTCCTCAGCTGTGCAGCGGCCCCTGCTCAGGGGAAGAGGGGACTGAGCCGAGGGGCAGCCTGGCTGAGGAGACAGGCAGAAGGATTTGGGGAGGGCAGGCCACCAAGTTGGGAGGCATTGGAGGTATTCATTCGGACCTACCTCAGGAAAGTGGGGGGCCTCGGGCCTGACTGACCTGGGCAAGCACTTTTCAGCACGCCTGGTACAAAGTCAAAGCCCAGAAAATAAAGGTAGCTAATATTATTATAATATTTTTATTAGAACATTCCGATTATAAAAATAAAGCTTGTTTTCTTTAAAGGAAAAAAAAATCCAGACAATGGAATATTATTCAAGGCTTAAAAGAAATGAGCCAGCAAGCTATGAAAAGACATGGTGGAATCTTTTTTTCCTTTAATTTTTTTTTTTTTTTTTTGGGGGGGGGACAGAGAGAGACAGAGCATGAACGGGGGAGGGGCAGACAGAGAGGGAGACGCAGAATCGGAAACAGGCTCCAGGCTCTGAGCCATCAGCCCAGAGCCTGACGCGGGGCTCGAACTCCCGGACCGCGAGATCGTGACCTGGCTGAAGTCGGACGCTTAACCGACTGCGCCACCCAGGCGCCCCTTTAATTTTTTTTTAACATTTATTTATTATTGAGAGAGACAGAGACAGAGCACGAACATGGGAGGGGCAGAGAGAGGAGGAGACACAGAATCTGAAGCAGGCTCCAGGCCCAGAGCCCGACACGGGACTCGAACTCACAAACCGCGAGATCATGACCTGAGTGGAAGTCGGATGCTTTACCGACTGAGCCACCCAGGCGCCCTGACATGGTGGAATCTTAAATGCCTATTCCCAGGTGAAAGAAGCCAATCTGAAAGGGATATAGACTGTATGTTTGTAACTACCTGAAATTCTGAAAAGGTAAAATTATGGAGACCGTAAAATGATCAGGGGCTGAGAGTAGAGAAGAGGGATGAATAAGTAGATCACAGAGGATTTTTAAGGCAATGAAAATAGTCTGTATGATACCATTGCGATGAATACACATTATGATACGTTTGTCCCAATAGAATATACAACACCAAGAGTGAGCCCACTGTAAACTCTGGACCTTGGTTATGATGTATTGAGGTAGGCCCACCAACTGTAACAAATGCACCACTCTGATGGGGGATGTTGATAACCAGAGAGGCTGTGTGTGTGTGCAGACAGCTTGCATATGGGAAATCTCTGTCCCTTACCCTCAGTTTAGTTATGAACCTTAAACTGCTCGGAAAAGGTAATGTCTTAGTTTCTTTTTAAGTGAATAGCACACATACAAAAATATAAATTCATTTGCAAGCCTTCCTGAATTGGAATGGCAGTAACTTTTGAACATGCTGTATTTTTCAGGCTATGGATACTAGGCAGCTTATCATTTGAAAGATTTGATCTTTTTTTTTTTTTTTTCTTTTTTCCTTTTTTACGTTGAAATGTTTGGGAACTCATGACCTATGCTTTATTGATTTAAATGTTAGCTGGGGAGTAAAACTACAGGTAACGTTTTTGTCTCTGGGAGGGTTATGTGCCATTGAGTCTTTCCTCCTATTCTGAGTAAAAACCCCTAGACTTTCACTTAAGTGATACTTTGTATCTTTCATCTAAAGAACATAAAATACTTTTTAAAATTCCACATGGTGATAGGGGGGAAGAAAATGAGTCGGGGTGGGGGGTGGCTGTGGGGGATCCTTGCCCAAGGTCACACAGGGCACTAGTAGAAGCATTGGGGAGAGGGAACCAGATTCTCCTGACTTAGATTCATTGTTCTCAGACCCTATTTCCAAAGACTTGATAAGACTTTTCCGCTCTAATTTCGTCAACAAACTTGAGTTTGAAATACTTACATTTTGTGCTGGTATCTTTAAAAATATGATAGCTTCTATCAGCGGGGTCAATCATTTGGGTTAGTTTATTTTGGCAAAACTGTATGGACTGAAGGTCTGAGGTTATATTGATCTATATTCCATAAAAACTCAGACCAGGTATTCATGACACAGATGTGATGGAGAAACTTTCAGGTTAAATAGGAATTAACCTTAGAAGGGAAGTTAAACTGACAGCCTTTTAGTTTCCCAAGTGGGAAAAAATTACTATGCAAAAGAATGCTATGCTAAATTAACAACAACTACTATTAGTGGGATATTTTCCTTGCCTCCATCTCAAATTTTTCAATATTTCTGTTGCAATATGGAGATAAAAATATACCAAACTCTTTTATAAATTTCTCAGTAATTAGTTTGTATTTGTTATAAAAATAAGAACAAGTAAAGGGCACCTGGCCAGCTCAGTCAGTAGAGGATGCGACTCTTATTTTGGGGTTGTGAGTTCAAGCCCCACATTGGGCATAGAGCTTACTTTAAAAGTAAAATAATAAAAATAAGAACAAATGAAATACTGTAGTCCAGAGACCAACCCAATCAAATCACTGCTGGGTGTAAATACTCTACCAGAAAAAATCCACAAAGTTAGTCATTATTGAAATCCCTCATCGTGGAAGGGACTGTCCGTCTTCTTTATAACTGAGCAGTACCCACATGCTGATGATTCCCTCACGCATCTCCCTTCAGCCCTATATGTACATGTACACCTTTCCTTCTAGATGCCGACATTTCTAAACCGCCATCACTACCTCAACCTTAACCTGCCCAAAACTGACCTTATCTGCTCGTGGATGCATTTCTTTTCCTGCTTGTTCCATTTCAGTGGATGACCCTTCAGTCTACCAACTGGTCACTTGGGACGATCACCTAATTTATTCTTGGAGGCTGCTTGTTAGTCTTGCCCCCTCCGCGTTTGCCCAAGTCATCTTTGTCTATATGGAAATGTGATCAGATCAGTCCTCTGCTTCAAACCGTTAAGTGGCTCTTCATATCCATTAGTATCCAACTTCACATTTTTTGGCATGGCACCTAAAACCCTCAGCCCTCTTCACTTACTTCTGGTCAGTCTGTCTCATAAGGTGGGGCTGTCCTATGATGTGTAGTTTGCTAAATGGATCATGCCGTCACTCTGCTCTTGGAACATTTGCAAATGTTACTCCCTCTACCTGCATGCTCATCCCTATACACTAGATTCAACTCAGGGGTATCTTTAACATGCACTTATCCAACTTCTTTGTTACCCTTGGTTTTGTCTCCTCTCCATCCTACCCCGTTAGACCCTCAGTGCAGGCATTGGGTCTTATATGTCTTTCTGCTGCCTGTATGTGGCCCAGTACTGGAGATGTGAAAAGTGTTCAAATAATGTTTGTTAATGGGTGAATGGACGAAGGAATCTGGAAATTAATTCCTTTCCTTCTGATAAATGGAACACTGATGGCACCCAGGCTAAATCCAGGACATCTGAAACTTCAGTACCAAAGGGAATCATGAGTCTGTGACAGTAGGTAGCTTTACTTGATAGAAAGGTTTACCCTCTTAATTTGCCTTTTGCCATTTGTATTATTGCCCCTACAAAGCCAGATGACCTGTGCGGAGCCAGGGATTCTGGCCAAACAGCTGTACTGCTGTTCCTAGACCTATCAGCAGCCTTAGACAGGTCAGGTCAACATGTTCTACTCACTCACCCACTTGCAGGCTCTGTGGATGGTTTTGTCTCTTCTGGCTTTGGTCCTTCCCCAGTAAAGTTATATGGGCACTTTTCCTTTAATTCCTTCTGTTTTTAAACTCTTTCTTAATAGGACCCTTTTCTTTGCCACGGCTAATAAGCCTGGTTGCCCCTAGTGTCCTCCTGTTCGGTATTATTTATAAAGTCCCTCAATATTGCCATGGGAGGGAACAGAATTAGATCATGAGCATTTCACAGTCCTTAGCATGCCTATTACAGCCCTGCGTCATGTCCCATGTCAAACACTAACCAGAGATTTAGGGTGCCCCCAAAGAACAAGATCCTTGAGAAGCAGGAAGTTTTGCAGGTGTTCTGTCGATAAACTCTAAGAGTTTCTAGCAATGGGCAGTGACCAGATCAAATCCCAGCTGGCTGAGGCTGGAGGTGTTCTTGGTGACTATGCAAATTGGAAGCTGCCTGGGCAGCATTTCTGCCTACCTTGTTTCTTGTTCTTCTCCGATGAATTCATATGACAGAAAAGTTAGAGAAGGAGAGGGAAATACTTAGAACGGGAAGGAAGAAAGGCTGACATTGTAGGAGTGAGAAGGAAAGAAATTACGTCTTCAGCTTGGACTAGAGAATGTTACATCTCTGGGCATCCGGCCCACACAATTCCCTTTCTCAACCCAGTCAACGCCCCAGGGCTACCCTGATGCCTCCTTCACAGCTCCTTTGCCTCTGTCCTCTCTGAGGTACAGACACATAACCAGATGACTTTCTTCACAGTTGGCACCCATCTATGGCTCATTACCATCACGTAGATGGCAGTAAAATGAGGGAGGGCTTCATTTCAATAAAGAGACCAGAGGAGCTTTTTTTTCTCCTAGATCTAGGATGCGTGCCCAGTAATCATGAAGAACTCTCTCAGGTCCAATCAGACTTCTACCGATTGTAGAATGATAGTCGCCTCAAATTCTGTGTACAAAGGCAGAGACTAAGTCATTAAATCCATTTCTAAACTGGACATTTAAGGTCCATAAAGACATAGCATTTTGTTCATTCTGTTAATTGTCAGAACAATGCCTGTCGTGTTTACTCACTTAAGTATTTGTTGGGTGACTAAATTTACAAGTAAATAAACACACAAGTAGTGTCACATTGTATCTTACTCTGCTAAGACAAGTCTAGGCAAAAGGACAGGCTTAATACATCTGGTAACTGATATACTGCCCTTCAACGTGCTGCCGTTTTCCCTACAGTCTCTTCTTTGACATCTGCTCACAGATACCTTGTTTCCAAGCAAAAAAACATGAACATTTGTTTGCTTTAAAAGTAATTTATGTCTAATACATGGGAGAAATTGCTCAAAGGAGCAGAGCATGTTTTATATATTATACCTGAGAGCTGATTATTAAAGAGAAAATCATCTAGTACCATCATAGAATATCATTTTCTTCCCTCAAATTAAGTCACAAGAAAAGGAGACTTAATTGATCATCCCAGGCACTTACAACCACATAGCTGCCCAGCCACTGATTTTGCTTATTCTTATCTTGACTAGACCAACCTGGAACATGACCATGTCTAAGGCAGCTTGCCAAGAGACGGATACCTAACAGCACTTTGCTAAAGGGCAGGCTTTACCCAATTTACAAATAAGTTGAAAAGTTAATGTGTGATTTGTTTTCTTAGGAAAGGAGTACAGCCAGTACGCAATGTTATGTACATTCAGTCAGTTTCCCAGACAGACTGCACAGGCCAGTCCTGTGGACCGCAGAGCTGATGCGGTACTGATTGGCTCCTGACTTCTAGATTCCTCCAAGATCTCTGAGCTCTGGTCTTGTGTTTTCTGCCTTTTTCGGCAGAAGTCAATCATCATTTGATCATTTATTCAACAGATATTTATTGCATGGCCACTACACTTTTGGAATCTGTGAATAATACACAAAACCAGCAAAACTCAGTGCTGTCATGGAGCCAGCATTCTAGTTGGGGGAGAGAGTTCATAAACAAACAAATAACCTATATCAAATCATAAGTCAGAGGTAGTTCAAGGAAAAGTGATAGGGAGGACAGCGATCCCAGTGACTGAAGGCTGAGGGAACACTTATGCAAAGACTTAAAGACGAAGGTCAGTTGCCAAACCATGAGGTGCTCTTGTGTGTGGAGTGTTTGAAGAACAAGGCCATGTGGCCAGAAAGAGTAGACAGAGGAGGGTAAGAGCATGTCTAGGGGAGTAATGGGGGGGGCGGGGGTAGTAGGGCTTCACAGGACATGTGAGGGCTCTGGCTTCTATTCTCATGGATAGGGGAAGGCTTTGGAGGACTGGCAGTAGAGAGAGGAATGATGTGAGCTGACATCCATACTAACAGAACATTTGTCTTTTTTGGCTGGTGTAGACTGTAGGGGGACAAGGCTAGAAGCAGGGAACCTGGTCAGGAGGCTATTGTAGTCATCCAGACTGGGATAATCATGCTGGTATAGACTGCCGTGGTAGCAGTCAAGGTACCATGAAGAGAAAAGAGCCAACAGAATGTCCTCGTGTATTAGATGTGTGCTTCGAGAGACAGAAGAATGAAGATGGCTTTGAGATTTTGAGGGCCCGAGCAACTGGAAACTGAAGTTGTCATTCTCTGAAGTGGGAGTGCCTTAGGAAATACCAGTACAGGCTACACCTATTAGACATCAAGTGGAGATGCCGGAGTGGGCTGTTGGAGTCTAGGGAACAACTGAAGATGGCGAGAAGAGGCCCAAAGACTGAGCCCAGGGGCATCACAACAGAAGGGGTGAAGGGAGGTGGACCTGGCAAAGAAGACTGAGAAGGAGCAGCCAGTGTGGCGGAATGAAGCCCAGGACAGTGCAGAAGCTGGAAGAAGCAGCATGTGGATGGCAGAGAGAGCACGTGAACTAAAGGCTGCCGCAGTGTTCCTGAGGCTCTGCTGTGGATGCCACCCTGATGCAGGGAGAGGGAGGGAGGGGGGATGCAAACAACAAAAGGAGGCAAATCCTACCTCGTATGTATTTGAATGTGTAAATTTGGACAAAGCTGAGTTAACAGTATGTAAATAATTATGACTCAGTTTTATGTTAAGATATTAAGTGATTTCACTGATGGATCCAAAAGAATGCCTGGTAACAATCTCATTAATGGAATAAGTTACCAGCTATTTCAGAGGCTAAATTCTTCTATTAGCGTTGTATCTATTGGGAAGACAGCTAAAATAACTTGTCATTAGATTGTTAACTTCAATATGTAAAGCAAATAGTTCTGTAATCTGTCAATTACCCAACAAGTCTGGCTTCTAAACTAATTTTATTAATTTTGGGAAATACTGGACTTCCTAAAGAGTGAAGATAAAACTCATTCCTTATACACAGGGTTTTTTTCCTATGTGTTTGCACTTTTGTATTGAAAATGGCGCTCTAAAGTTCAGCCCCAGCTCAGAGCCTAAAGAGTAATGTATGATTTTACATTAAAAATGGAATAGTATAGGAAATTAACAAAGAGAAGGCTTATTCTTAAACATCGAGTGTTTTATACAGCTTAATGAGTGTCAAGGCTGTAATCGTTCTTAAGAATTGTGTCTTGTCTCAGTAGCTTTGGAAATACCAGAATATGTTGGTTTTGCTGTTAAAATTTGGACAGTTGAGATGCATTTTGAACTTTTATTGCCAGCCATATCTTTTAAACTCCGCCGCTTTTCCATTAATAATCCCCTAACGGGATGCTTTCTGGAGGAATGGAAGTGTTTACTGTTTAATCTTAGAATTATATAGCTTGTTTCAAAGTAAGCAGTTTGATTATGGCATTGGGAAGGTCACTGTGGCTCATTCAGAAAATTTGAAGCCCGGCTTAAAATTTCAAAATCAGAATAAAAATGTCGAGAATTTATTATTTGCCCACAGACACGAAAGGGAGAAATCATTAGAAATACCTTCATTATTCATATTCTAAATAACTGCTATTTCAATTTATAATGCCTTTTTAAAAAAAATGCCCCCTCATAGAAACCAAAACGTTAGTTACCATCCGTGAACTTAAGTCTATGAGTATTGTTTGATACTAACGTTTTTTTCAACGTTTATTTATTTTTGGGACAGAGAGAGACAGAGCATGAACGGGGGAGGGGCAGAGAGAGAGGGAGACACAGAATCGGAAACAGGCTCCAGGCTCTGAGCCATCAGCCCAGAGCCCGACGCGGGGCTCGAACTCCCGGACCGCGAGATCGTGACCTGGCTGAAGTCGGACGCTTAACCGACTGCGCCACCCAGGCGCCCCTGATACTAACGTTTTTAAAAGCAAGTTTATAATCGCTATAAATTTTCACATTCTGTTTATCTCTGGGTCCTTTATGCTCAGTTTCTTGTGCTCGGCTATGCTTATAAATTTCAGTTCCTTAGCCATCACTGTCATTTTCATCACTAGTAAATAATATTTATTAAGTGCACTTCTGCTTTTTCTACAGCTGTGCTCCAAGCAACATCACAGTTGCACAAACAAGCTGAATGTAATAAAGTGAAAAGCAATTAATATTTCTAAATCCTGTACTTCAAGTATTTTCAAGCCATTGCAAAGTGAAAATAACAAGAAAAACTGGTAACATGGAACAATCACTGAAATTAGTTCCAGTAGGAACAACTTGGGAGACATACACCTGCACATAGCTTTCATTCCTACGTACCCACTTGCCATTGAAATACCAGTACAATCCCGATAGTAGAGGATGCAACCAATTCTCATTATAATAAGTTATCTGGCAATGATCCTTTGTCTAACTTCTCTAGAAGAAATAAATCATAATTATGATGCCTTATCTTAGAATACAGCCATACGAAATTGCTACACTTCAACTGTTTTTGACATTATATAAGAAATGGAAATGTCATCTGGTTCAGCCTAACATTTGCATAGTGCTTTGTGAAACAAGCATAGGAGATACCGGTCCTAGGTTTTAGAAAGATTAAATGACTTGTTCTAGGTAATGTGGTTGGAAAGTAGTACAGCCGGCACTTGAGAATATGAATTTTCTGTCTCAAAGTTCAGTATGCTTTGTACTCTTCTATACTGTGCATCTGGGGAACAAGTTAAAATTGCCACACAGTTGTGGTATTGAAAGTATGATCCAAAATAAGCAAACTCTATTTCTTTAGGGGAAAAAAAAAAAAACCAAGACTGTCAATATGCTCAGGTAATTAATCACAGGAAAATTCGTATGAGAGAAGTGTGCTTCATCTAATTATTTACATTTGCAAGCCAAGGGGTAATTTTTGTTTTGTTACAGTTCCACTTTTTTCTTTAAATCTTAAAATATACATGTAGGAAACGTCAGGCATTCACAAAAATAGAACAGTATAATGAAGCCCGTGCACCCAACACCCAAGGCTCGGTGGTCAACAACTCACGGTCTCCTTCCATCTATACTCCCACATACTTCACTGGATTATTTTGAAGCCAGTCCTAAATATCATGCTATTTGATCAATAAATATTTTAGTACGCATAGTAAATAATTCCCAATCCATCTTGGAGGCTGATTTGAGGAGACGCATAGAATTGTTGATAAGCAAACAATTAAAAACCTTTAAGAAATTGAGCAGAGCCTATGCAAGCGTTGTTTAGAACCAAAAATTGCATCACATCAGCAAGAATTCAATTACCAAATCTTCCCTTTCTGGCCTCTCTGCATCAGATACTAGCTGTAGGTAGGCCAAGGCGTGCATAGGGAGACTTGTCATTGAACACGTTGTTTAGAAAGTGTGTGCGTACTGAACATGAAATCTGATATATCATCCAACTCAAGTAATGAAAGGCGCTCTCTCTCTCTCTTTTTTTATCACTTCATGTTGTATTTGTGAGTGCATTTTTAAAGAAAAAAAATGTATGTAAATGAACTATTTTACTCAGTGACTAATAGACGTAGAACCTAAATGGTATTGCTATGGAGATAGCATTCATCGATTATGAATATTTGTTATTCTTTAAATTCTTTTGTTGTCTAATTGGAAAACTGGTAAAATACTATCATTTTCCAGATAAAGTTCTTGGCAAGTTTTCTCTCTTTTAAACCCCCTAGGACCATCCACAGCTCCATGAAAACATGAGTCAAATACATTACAAATTTCCCAAGGAGAATCAACATCTTTTCCAGCTGTTTGGATAGTCTGTCTAACATCTGACCAAAGCCCTCATCTCCCAGCATTGTTCTGGGCTTTTACACTTTGATTTGCTCAATGTTATAATTTAAAAACTGAGCCAATAGTGTGAGTCTTCACTTTTTTCTTTAAGACTTTTAACTCTTATCACTTACAAAAATAACAATAAAAGGTTTTTTAAAAAAAGAAGCCACAGAAGATCTCGTCTCCCTAGGTATTTCTCTTTGACAATGCAAAAGTCCTTCTTACTACTATCAACCTTCTCTTTTTTTTCTCCCTAGGTAATTTTTCTATTATTTATAGCATAAAATGTTTCCCAACTATCAAAAAGAACTAAACTTGGTTTGATTGATTAGTTTCAGGTTTTCTATTCTAAATGTCTTTTGGCCCTGGCCAGTGTGTTTCAATGTATTCAGAAGAAATGCATTTGTGGTCATTCCAATTAATCCCTTGTCTGTTTTGTCTGGCATTTGTGTAAAACTAGTTGTAATATCTTTAAAGTTTGGCAAGCTATACAATAAACTGTCCAGGGTGGGATGGAAAACTTTCGGGGCCCAATTAACAAAAGTCAACTTGTCCTCCAGCCTATCTACACAAAATCATCTGTTGCTTTGGGTTGTCTTTATAACCATTAATAACGTTTGATGAGTAGGTCAGGGCAAGAAGGTGAAACAGAGCAACTGTGTCAATAAGAATGGATTCCAGAGTCAAAGACCAAATTTCAGCAAATAAGTGTGGAGTGTGTACAGACACACACACACCACTCTAAAGTTTAAAACATACAGAAAATTTCAAGCATTTACAAAAGTAGCGAGAACAATGTAATGAACCCCATGTACCCAATACCCAAGGCTCAATGGTCAACAACTCACAGTTTCCTTTCATCTATACTCCCACGTACTTCACTACCCCACACTGAATCATTTTGAAGCCAATCCCAAACATCATGCTGTTTCATCCATAAGGAATGGGAAACAAAAGTAAGCTGTAGAAACCCTGAAACTTTGTTCAGGCTATTGAGAGCTAAAGAAAGTGATTTCCATTTTAAATGTATCCTGGAAGCTGAGTTGTATGGATTTTTACTCCCACCTGTGTACCCACCTGAAATTGACACAATGATCATAGTGCCAGTATACCATTTAAAATATAATAAAACAATTCGATTGTTGTTACCATCAAAACTCAGTGAATTATGTTTAACAGGTCTTTTATTTTCTGTTTTCATTGACTATCTTTTTGTCTTTTTCCTTTTTAACTTAAAAATGGAAATTTCAAAATTTTTGACACATTTGATAGCACTTGGGAGGAGTTTTCTCTCAAGCTTCATTTGTAGCCTGTGAGACGGTACACGCTGGACGCATACTACATACTTTGACGTGCACCACACTCGGACTTACCTCTTCCAAGGTTCTCCCTCGTCTCTAGCATGCAGCCACCTATAATATTGCAAGAGATGCACCATGAGTTTTGGACATCAAACCGCATTTTCATTTCAATATGCTTATGTAATATATGCAAAGTTTATCTTAATTCATGGCTGTGTTTGTTTTAAAGCAAGTGCATACATAGGCTGGGGGAGGGGGGCAGCGAGAGAGAGAGAGAGAGAGAGAGAGATTGATTGAATCTTAAGCAGACACCATGCCCAGTGCCAAGCTCAGTGCACAGCTTGATCTCATAACCCTGAGATCATGACCTGAGCCAAAATCAAGAGTCTGACACTTAACCAACTGAGCCACCCAGGTGCCCATTAACTCATGGTGTTTTAAATGTTTAACCCCATGTTACCATCACAACTTTGTGAATAAATATAAATCAAAGTTTAAAGTTTTCATATTGTTATTACCAGAACAAAGAAAAGTTCTCATATTTTCTTACTCTAGAACATTTTAGGCACCTGAGGAAAGTTGTCAACTCAAAATTCAAAGCTCATTATCCCACTTCACGTTTCATTGTGAATCTTAAGATTGTCACAAAGCAGAATTCGTTTGTTTTTTTTTTTTTTTAAATGGTATTAAGTATAAAAGAGATGACTGGAAATAGGAACGGGTCTGCTCTTATCTGCTTGATAATTCTACCTGATCCACCAGAGCATGTACCTAAATTAATTGATCTTTCTCTTTGTTCATGCTGTATTTGCTCCTGGCAAAATGTGCTGAAATCACTGTTGTCACATGGTTTTAATTTTTGAAAATCCATCTTTCTAAGATAGACATGGAAAGAAAAGCTAACTGCACAGAACACCACATTAAGAGGAAAGCAGTTGAAATTCTGCCATGAATAGTTACCAAAAAAAAAAAAAAAAAAAAGAATGATACTATTTGGCCTCCTCTCCCTAGCTAGGGAATTCAAATTGTTGAATACCTAATACTGCTTTTGTAAGGATTTCAGTTTTCAAAAAACATGCTGTGGTGGACAAAGCATGACTGTTATGTAAACATATAGTTACTACAGACACTAGGACATATGTGAGTATTTCAAAAGGTATAACGTACTCAGATCACAAAAAAAAAATGAAGCATGTTTCAATGTTCCATATCAAAAGATTAGCTCCTTTGAAAACTGGGCTCCTTCAGATCAGAGGGATGCTATTAGTGGAGTAGGACACAGCAGCATGCCTTAATTACTGATTTCTGGATACTGTCTTACTACAATTAAGTTATATCTAATTTGCCAAGATAATAAGTGTGTATTTGATTTGGCTGTGAAATCACATTGTTGTGTTTTAAGGTGTCTTAATGGAACTAGTCTCGGTGAAGATGTTTTTATATTTTTTGCCCCTATCCTCCCCAAAATGTTCCAAATTGGCTTGATATTTTAAGTTTCTGTGTTTTAATATGTGAAATTTTAGATACTTTTAAGACAAAAATTAAGAGCAAAAGATCAGATTGGGCCAGGTTTTACTGCTATTTTGATGAGTGAGATATTAGGTAATTACTTGAAAGCTATATTAATTCATTCAGAAAACTAGATTTCTTTTTGTAGAGTGATAGGTCATCTCCTGCTGCATGTAATTTCACCTTGGCATGCTTAACTCTGTCCCCTATCAAACATACAAAACAGGAACCCTAACCTCAATCTGATACCTCCATCTAGCCACTCACATCTCTCATTTCTCTGGGCATGGCCAAACTTCTGGAAAACACTGTCTACACTGGCTGTCTCTAATCCATCTTCTTTACTCCTCCGTCTCCACCCCATCCTGACCACGGCACCCTAAGTGCTTTTCCCAAGATTGCTTCCTGGTTACCAAATCCAATGACACTTGCCAGTCCTTTTTTTTTTAACCTTTTGTACCTTTTTTGTCATTGCTCATCACCCACGTCTCTATTCTCCATTCCTGGCTTCCGTGACACCATGTTTCACTGCCTCCCCAGTTACTTGCTTTGGGTCTCCTCCAAGGGTTGCTCTTCCTTTACCGTTCATTACGTGTTGATGTTCCCCAGGATTCCATCCCCGTCTTCTTATCATTAGGCCAGTCTCCCTACGTGACCACATGGCCCACTCTGGCATCAGCTACCACTCATGAAAAGATCCCCAGATTCATCTCCTGCGTGGTAGATGTGTGTATCCAGTGCCTTGTGACCCCACAGGTTTTTCAAAGATAAATATACAAGACTGAATCTTTTTTATTATTCTACCTAATCCTCTTTCCCAGATTCAGTGAACAGCACCAGCCGCCCACCAACCCAGATTCTCTGTTTAATTCCTGATACCTTTGTCTCCCTCTATATCCAGCTACTAAATCTTATCAAGTCCCTTATAGCCTTAATATCATTAAAAAAACACTTTTCTCTCCATCTTTATTCTTGAAATCTCTCACCTGCTTTTGGTTCTTCCCACTTGGTTTGACCTTATCATTCAGTATCTTTAAAAGTCTTCCTTTTTGGTGGTATGCAGGATTCATTATATACATATTGTTATCTGACAGTCATTCAGAAGTGGGAATATTTCTTTATTTTATAAAGTGTTTTCTTTTCATTCTGGTATAGTTAACATACAGTGTTCTGTTAGTTTCAGGTGCACAGTATAGTGATTCAACAATTCTGTACTCAGTGCTCATCACAAGTCCATTCCTTAATCCCCATCATCTATTTCACCCATCCTCCCACCCCCTCCTCTCTGATAACCACCAGTTTATTCTCTATAGTTAAGAGTCTCTTTCTTGGTTTCTCTCTTTTTTTTCCCCCTTTGTTCGTTTGTTTTGTTTCTTAAATTCCACATGTGAGTGAAATTATATGGTACTTGTTTTTCTCTGACTTACTTCACTTACCATTATACTCTCTAGTTCCATCCATGTTGTTGCAAATGTCAAGAGTTCACTCTTTTTTATGACTGAATAATATTCCTGTGTGTGTGTATATGTACACATACATGTACACATGTATGTGTACATATACATACACACACCACATCTTTATCCATCTATTGATGGATACTTGGGCTGCTTCCATAATTTGGCTGTTGTAAATCATGCTACAATGAACATAAGGGTTCATGTATCCCTTTGAATTAGTGTTTTTGTATTTTGGAGGTAAATAGTAGTATGATTATTGGATCATGGGGTAGTTCAATCTTTAATTCTTTAAGGAACCTCCATACTATCTTCCACAGTGGCTGCAACCAGTCTACCTTCCTACCAGCAGTATATGAGGGCTCCTTTTTCTCCACTCCTCACCAAAACTTGTTGTTTCTTGTGTTTTTAACAAGTGTAAGGTGATATCTCATTGTAGTTTTGATTTGCATTTCCCTAATGGTGAATGGTGTTGAGCATCTTTTTATGTGTCTTGGCCATCTGGATGTCATCTTTGGAAAAATCTCTGTTCTCTTCTGCCCATTTTTTAATGGGACTATTTTGTGATGAGTTGTATAACTTCTTTATATATTTTGGATTCTAACCCTTTCTGCTGCTTCATTATTAAGGTATAGAAATTTAGCAGATTTCTGTATGTTGATTTTGTATCCTGCAACTATACTGAATTTATTTATCGGTTCTAGCAGTTTTTTGGTAGAGTCCTTAGGTTTTTTTATATATATAGTATCATGTCATCTGCAAAGAGTTAAAGTTTTACTTCTTCCTTACCAATTTGGATGTCTTTTATTTCTTTTTATTGTCTGATTTTTGTGGCTAGGACTTCCAATACTATGTTGAATAAAAGTGGTGAGAGTGGTCAGCCTGTCTTGTTCCTGACCTTAGGGGAAAAGATCTCATTTTCTACCCTTGAGTATGATGTTAGCCGTGGGTTTTTCACATGAGACCTTTATTACATTGAGGTGTGTTCCCTCTAAACCTACTTTCTTCAGCACTTTTATCATGAATAGATGTTATAGTTTATCCAATGCTTTTTCTGCATCTATTGAAATGATTATATGATGGTACCCTTTCTCTTACTGGTATGATGTATTATGTTGATTGATTTGAGAATATTGAAGCATGTCTTCATATCCCTTTAAGTGTAATACTTAGTGTAAAGCTTGTGTGATGAATCACGTTTAAGCAGCAGTCCAAATCAAGTGTTAAGTTATTAATATTTTAAAGAAATACAAACAAGCAAAATTTTTAAAACTAAATCAATTGACATTACATACTCAAGACAGACTGTTAATATATTGTCTATAACACTGTAGCCTCTTTCATTTAAATATGTATTATAATCTTTTTTTAAATGAGATTGTAATATACACATTGATTTATATTATTCCAATTTGGCATTACATGCTTCTCTCTTGACAGTTACAGATTTGTAATATCATTTTTTCATGGTATTATTATATGGCAACGGCATGGTTTATGGAGCCAATGCTGCAGTGGTGGATGTATAGAGCATTTCCAACTTTATTATAAATATATACATCCATTTATACTGTCCATCTATCTTCTGAGGACAGATTCCTATTCCTACTAGTGAGATTTTTGAGATGAAGGGAAAGCATTGTCTTAGATCTTTTAAAATAGATTGTTAGATAGCTGTGCAGTGGGTTTATTACCATTGTATATACTGTCCTTAGCAGAGTATGAGTTTGTCTATGTTCCCCACACCCACAATAATATTTTTTTTTTAGTATTTTTAACCAATGGGATAAGTGAAAAACGATATCTCAGTCCATTTACTCTAATTTTAGACAGATCTCTACAATGTTTGGTTATCTGGTTGCCAAACCCACAATAGATCAGAAAGAGGAAATTGGAAGAAGAAAGATGAGTTGCTATAGTCAGATGCATTGGCAGCAGTGTGAAGTAATAGCAGACAGACTAACAGTGAGGAAGGATACAAGAAAACTGAAAAAATCAAAAATAGAATCCCACACTGCACAGCGCGTGGCCCATTTACTTCAAGGCCCAACAGCCCAACGCCCCTCTGTGGTCTCTAAGGCTTTCACCATATTTCAACACAATGTCCCCTATCTCAGCATTTTGAAATCCTGCAAAGACAATAAAACCTTGGCTCATAGCAACAGTAATTAATTAAATGTCAACTGTTGTCAATCAGTTGCAGATTGCTAAAATAATATTCTGCATTTAACCTCTTACAAAAATAAAGCCCTTAAAACACATACTACTAGTTGCCCAATTGCAACTCTCCACTTGAGCTCTTCCACCAAAATACACTAGGTAAGTTAAGCATAAGAGGTTAACCTCATATGCTAAAACACTGAAGGATATGCTAGTAATATGTAAACAAGACATATAAGGAATCTTCCCAGCCTGGAGAAAAGAATGCTTCTGGCAGACATGATACTCAGCTTTCAATTTTAAGGAACGTCCATGTGAAAATGTACCTGCTTGTGTGGCTCTAGACTAGAGAATACGTCTCACTGGCAAAAGCTGAAGCAAGGCACATTTCTAACAATTAGGACTTTTTAATTCTGTCAGGGATTTTCTTAGGTTTTACAGACTGTTAGACCTCAAAGGAATCTTAGTGATTAATAAATAACAACTCCCATGTTTTTTGGATAAGAAAACCAAAGCTCAGCATATGGGTTTAAGTGGCTCATTGTAAGGAGAGGAGTGTATGTCCAGCTTTCCTAAGTTTGCATCCAGTGTTTGTTTTCTTACCAGAATACAGTGCCCCTCAGAGCAAGTTGTACATTGCTAGAATGTTGGGTCTGGTTGTCAGAGACGTTGGAGAAAGGATTTCTTCATTACGAATAAGATGAGAGGACCATGGAAATCCCTGCTAGTTCAAAGATCCCACAAGTTTTAAGTAACTGTTTAAAACATCTATCTCAAGGAGGGAAAAGTACAAAAAGAAAAAAATTTTTAATAACAAACACAAAGAAAATGACTTTATAATGGAATATTATACTAGTTGATTTGGGTAGAGGCCTTATGAAAGGAATATCTATAAAAGACGCAAGAAGTAAGTTTCAACTCCTGTCCAAGCAGTGGGACGCTGGATAACTTGCTGAGAAGATTCTCTGGGTACAGCCAGGCTCATAGGGAAGAGGGCTTCAGTCCTTGGCAGAGTTTGTGCCAGCTGTCGTGATACGCAGCTCCTGTAGTCATCCACCCTCATCTGCAGTCTTTGGATGATAAGAGGAATTACAAGATCAAATTTGGAGGAGCTAGTTGTTGGAACCTTAAAAAATAAGGCAACTTTCTTGCTAAGAAGAAATAACCATCTCTTTCCAGAATTTACCTGGTAATCAATTATCAAAGATGTGAAAAATTCCAGTTGATTTTAGAGTCAATTTTATGTCTTTGAATTTTCATTGTTTAGGATTTTTTTTTTCTGTAAAATTTACAGAATTGGGGGAGGAAATAAATAATCTTGCCTCTCAGGTCAGTAGACCCTATGAGTTTCTGTGCTGGCTCCTGTGGGAAAATACTATTTTTCACCCAAAGCAAAGAGGTTAACCTCAATTCTTCAGTTCTGGAATAAGGGTTTCAAGATGTATTTTTACCATGCCAAAGTCTGCAGAAGTCTTGGAAAACCAAAGCTATAATGTGGAAATCTGACAAGCTTGTACTGTGATCAGCTTCTTTGGAGATAACATGTTCATTTTTCATTTGCAGGAGGGGATAAATGTGCTAATTAGGTCACGAATTTCCATCGTCAGATTCTTACCGTCATTTTATTACCTTTTTTTCTCTAAACCCAGAGAATATTGCTGTTCCTTCCTATTTTTTCAGATCTACTTTGAATACTTGGGTAATAGTGGCTGTAGATTGATAGCAGCGCACATGTATGGAGCACTTTCTAAGCACCAGACCCTGAGCTAAAGCTTTATTTATATTACCTCCTTTAAAACAGAGACAGTTCAGTAATTTGTCTACAATCACAGGACTTGCAAAAATGTAGCCTTGTAGAAATGGAGCCTTCAGGGCCTCCTCTTTTTTTTAACCTCGATAAAATTAAACTTAGATACACTGTCTTAAACATTCACTACCTTCTATTATGTCCTCTTGTGTGATATCCCTAGGACAATGATTTTATTCATAATTTAAAATTTACCCTAAACTTTAATACATCATTTTGACCTTTGATCCAATTTAAATGAACCAATGATAAATGGTGAAATCTTGTCACATTACTTAACTTGAACCCTTCTGTGAATTCTTTCTTATTACTTTTGAGGAAAATAGAATATACACTTAAGATATAGTTCTGATCCACCCTTGCATGGAGACAATAAATGGATGTTTTGGTTTTAAGATTTTTATAAGCTGATTCAGATATATTTCAAAATGAAACTTACTATTTAAAAAGTGACACACACAACACACTCTTGTATGGTTCCAATTATGGATACTGGGCTGGCCTCCAACCTCCAGGATCCTTCTTATGGAAGGTTCTATAGTGAAGAGTATGACTGGCTTTCTCAGTGAATTAATGTTTCATAATGTGGAATTTCAAATTTATTGTGTTGTAGTTAATGGCAATTATGTAGATCATAGGAGTCCATCCCAAAGACTAGGTACATTGACTGGAATACACAGTAATGAGTAGTTTTACATCATGGCTTTTCATGTGTCTTTTGATTAAAAGTATTTTGGATGGCATAGTCCACAGCTTATTTGCAAGAACACAACTGATGCAAGCATCTTAGGAGGCAATTTGGTAATACCTATCAAAATTATACATGCATGTTCCCTTTGACCCAATACCCTTACCAGTAATTTTCCCCAGAGACAGGCTTATAAAAGTCACGGAGCTATATATACAAAGATGTTCACTGAAGAATTGCTGACAATAGTAACTAACTGAGAACAATGTAAATATCCATCAGGTGGGAATTGCTTTAAATGAATTACAGTTCTTCTCTGCAGTAGGACACCATATGACCCCTGAAACAATATGGTGGATATCTATGTGCTGCTGTTGAAAGACCTTCAAGATAAATGAGAAAAGCAAGTTTGAGAAGCCGGAAAAGTATATGCTGGTCTGTGTCTGGTTTTCTGAAAATGTACACAGACTACACACACACAAACACAGACTCCTTTAAAAAAAAAAAAAGATTTTTTTTTTTTTTTTCTGGAAGGTATCACAGAAATAAATTCAGTTCAGAGCAATTGATTTTGCAGACTGGGATGTGGATGGTAGATGATCATGAGGCTTTTACTTTCTGTTTCATGCCTTTCTGTACAGTCGGAGTTTTGTAAACCTGTGCATGTATTGCTTTTTTTTTTCTTTTAATTTTCACTTCAGTCATTTGGATAATGGAGTTGGGCACAATATTTTTCTCTTCTAATCTCTTGTGCATTACATGAGATTAGTAAGTGTTATTTAACATATGATAAAACCAATGAAAGAATTTTTTGTTGTTTTGAAGATCATACTTGATCCTTGAGGATATAATGATTTCAGAAGTCTGACTCTATTTATTAGTATTTTTCCCTAGCCCAAACATTAACTGATAAAATTTCAAGCCTGTCCAAACTATGTTGTTTTATATATAAGCAATGATCTTATTGCCTGTCTTTGATATTCCCCAGTCCTTGACTCAGTGTAAATAGAGAACAAGCATAGGGCAGATGCCTAAAGCCTAACATTTGGGTTATGGGACAAGATACAGGGACCCTAACAAGAACAAGCCTCATCTAATTCCTGCAATGATATGTGCTTTGGGGAAGGTTAAAAAGATAACCTTAGGATCCTACCCACAGCATTCTAGAAACGTAATCTGGCATCTTTTGTTATGTGAGTATAGAAGGCACAGTGGATTGAAAATAGTGGAACACTCTGTGAGCTGGGAGCTTGGAGTCTTGTGGTCAAACCCCAGCTCTGCCACTGGCCCTGTGACCTTGGACAAGTCACTTCATTCTCACCCCCATGAAGAGGTGGAGTGGCCACTTATCTTGGTCATAAAATAAATCAGACATACTGATATTTGTTAATAAGATTAAGCCTTGCAATGTGGTCACCTCATGTACAAAGAATCTAGCTCTCCATTCAGCAGTACAAAATTGTTACAAGAGAGGTCAACCTTGAACTGAATGCTCCTGTCAAAACAGAAGAGAGGACAAGCTATCCCCTTTTCATTAGGTATTCCAAATTCTACCCTTTGATTAACTTAGACCTTGAGAAATCTTTTTGTCCCAGCTTTATTGGCTTGGACTAAAAAATGCTTTTGTTGAAGTACATTGACTTTTGTGTTGACCCCGAGCTGTCATCAAGGACCACAATAAGAAAATCATTGTTAAGCATGTATCATTTCATTATGTTTTTCAGTGTGCTTTCTAAGAAATGTCCAGATACTAAATTCCCTTTAGAATTTGCACCAGGAAAATGTTTATCTCTCCTGCCAGCTAGGTTTACTTCAGTTTGTGAGATAATGAGAAGATGGTGTATACATTATACAAATTCATTTTACCTTGTCAGAACCAATTTCCACATCTTTAAGTTGGAGAAATTAATACACATTCTAATCTTCTTTGACTTTTAAACTTATGCTTCCACTGTAGGCCCTTTCCCTTAAACTCTAAATTTATCTCTCCATTTGTCTACTTAACACCTCCCTTCCTTCCTTCCTTCCTCCCTCCCTCCCTCCCGCAGATATTTCCCAAGCATGTACTATGTGTCAGACACTGCTTGAGGTATGGGGGATGCAGTGGGGATCAAGACAAGCCGAGTTCCTGACCTCTTGGAATGTACAATGCAGTAACAGAGAAAAATAGTAAATAGGATTAAGTAAAATGTGTTAGTCTTCCTTTCATGTGTATTTTTTAGATATTTTCTTGGTGGTTACCACAGGGATTATAATTCACATTCTAAATTTATAATAATATTTAATTGATACCAACTTAGTCTTAGTAACATATGAAAACTCTGCTCCTATGCAGTGCTGTCCTCTCCCTGACATTTTGAAAATTATGATGTTCTCACAATACATTGATACATTGTGTGACCATTAACACAGCTTTTAAATTATTATTCTTTAATGAATTTGTTTAACTTGCATAGGAGATAAAAGGAGTTATAAACCAAAAGTACAATAATATTGTCTTTTATATCTAACCTGTGTATTTACCTTTACCAGAATTCTTTGTCTGTTAAGGCTTTCGTTTACTGTCTAGTATCCTTTCATTTCAGCCGAAGGACTTTCTTTAGCATTTCTCGTAGGGCAAATCTACAGACAACAAACCTCCCCAGAGTTTGTTTATCTGGGAACGTCTTACTTTCACCTACATTTTTAAAGGATAGTTGTGTCCGGTATAAAATCTTTGGTTGATAGTTTTCCTTCAGCACATTAATAATGGCATCTCATTCCTTTGTGGTCTCTGCGGTTGCTGATGAGAAATTTTCTGTTAACTTATTGAAGATCTCTTGTGTGTGACAAGTTTCTTTTCTTTTCTTTTAAGATTCTCTCTTTGTTCTTGGCCTCTAATTGATTATTGTGTCTTAATGTGGATCTCTTTGCATGTTGATCTTTCCTGGAGTTTGCTGAGCTTCCTAAATGTGTATATTCATATATCTTATATTCTGGGGTTTTCAACCATTATTTCTTCAAATTTCCTTCTTTCTTTCTCCTCCTCCTCTTCAGAGATTCCCATTGTGTATGTTGATACACTAGTATGGTGTCCCTTAGTCTCTTAGGTTCTGTTCATTTTTCATCTGTCTTTGTTCTTTGTGTTCCTCAGACTAGATTTCAACTGACCTATCTTCAAGTTCACTGGCTTTTTTTTTTTTTTTTTTTTTTTTTTAG
Organism: Prionailurus bengalensis; assembly: GCF_016509475.1. Lineage (NCBI taxonomy): Eukaryota > Metazoa > Chordata > Mammalia > Carnivora > Felidae > Prionailurus > Prionailurus bengalensis. The sequence continues at coordinate 200,243,853 of NC_057343.1, forward strand.
CCTACTTAGATCTGATATTGAAACCCTCTAGGTTTCAATGGATGGCTCAGTTGGTTAAGCATCTGACTCATTTTGGCTCAGGTCATGATCTCACAGACAAGAGATAGAGCCACATCACTGGGTGTGGAGCTTAAGATTCTCTTCCTTTGCCTCTGTGCCTTTCTCACTCATGCTTGCACTCTTTCTCTCTCAAAAAAAAAAAAAAAAAAAGAAAAAAAGAAAGAAAAGAAAAGAAACCCTCTAGTAATTTTTCATTTCTGTTAGTGTACTTTGCAGCTGCTAAATTTCTCTTTAGTTTCTTTTTATAATTTCTGTCTCCTTATTGATATTCTCTGTTTGTTCATATAACATTCTCCTGGTTTCCTTTAGTACTTTTTCCATGGTTTCCTTTAGCTCTATGAGCATATTTAGAACATTTGATTTAAAGTTTTTTGTAGTAAGTACAATGCCTATGTTTCTCAGAGTGAGTTTATTAAATTCTTCTGTGAATTGATCATACTTTCTTGTTTCTTCACGTGCTTTGTAGTCTTTGTTGAAAACTGGACATTTTGAATATTATCATGTAGTAACTCTGGAAACCAGAGTCTTCCTGCTTCTCAGCGTTGGTTTTTGTGTTTTTTTGTAGGCTGTAGCTGTTTGTTAGATAACTTTTCTAAACTATTTTTGTAAGGTCTGTGTTCTTAGTTGTATGTGGCCTCTGAGTTTTCTGTCCTTTTATGTTCAGTTACTGTTTTGACCGAGAGTTCTTTGAATACCAGGAGCCAAATAAGAAAATAGAAAGGGGGTAGGGAGAGACCCTCTTATATCTTTTCTGAGCATATGAGTTTCTATATTCCCCAGTATATACAAGTGCTTTTGAATTCCCTGATTTCTCAAATAAACTGTCTTCCTTTCAGACTTTTTGCACTCTGGCCTATGCTTCCACTTAATCTTCTGCCCCAGGTGACTGCAGGCTTTTCGTTTGCTTTATCAGGAGTTCCAGCCTGAATAAGTTCTGAATTAGGTGAAACAAAAGCAGGCATCTTGCATCAATCCTTCAGGTAGACCCCAGATAGATTAGAACAGACAAGCATAATTCTTTACAAATGAGATCTGCTCTGTACCTTCCAAAAACAGGGATCAAGGTCCCTTGCTAGTAACATGGACTATAATCCTCAATACCACTGCTAAGCCAGGGAGGAGGACTGGCCCAGGACACATACACATACTTTAGTGCTTTCCTACCACTTTCCTATTACCTTTCTGCTCATTCATTGTTTGCTTAGTTGATGTAAACCTTTGTTTTCCAAAGTGCTGACAAAGTTGATTCTGACAGTTTTGCTTGATTTTTCAATGTTTTCTTGGAGGATAGAGAACTTAGAGCTGCCGACTCTGCCATTTTTGTTGATGTCATTTTCCTGCCCCACTTTAAAATATGTTTTAGACAGGTGTTTTATTTATCAAAACATTCTTTCTTAAACTGTGAAATGATTTCCAGTATTAGAAATTTTAATTGCACCTTTACTGCTAATATCATAGAATATTGCTGTAGGCTCACGAAGGAGGCTTTGCAAAGTATTTATGTATTTATAAAGCTTTTTAAAGGGGAAATGGTAAATCACATTACATTAGCTTGGCACTGAAATGATTAGACAAAAAATTTCATCGTTTTCGAAAGTAACCTAATTGTTGAATAAAGGAAATCTTTGGGATATCAGAACTGAATGGAGGGCTGTATGCTCTTCTCCAGCTTCACTGATTTCTCCGTTTGTATTACAATCCTTAGTTGAAAGCAGGTTCCTAAGGGTCTCTGTTCAGGGAGATCTGCAGGGCCTGGCCCTTTGTGTCACATGAGACATGCTCAATAAATATTTGTTAGGTGAACTCCAAGCTAACCCAGACATTGCTACTGTGTTGAACACAGGCAGGAGATGTGCATTTCCATGCTGGAAGAGAATGTAGAGGCTTTTGCCCAAAGAACTATTTCTTAGGCAGGTTCCAGTTAGAATATTACCTAAGAACAGGTGCAGTGTGGAAACGCTGTAGTCGAGGTCAGAAATTAGATTGATGGTTTTCTGTAAAATAGTTACCACTTCACAAACAATACTTCTAAAAGGAAATATGCTTTTTCCTATGCAAGAAACAGTGAGTGAGGTCCTAGTCAGCAGTATGTTGCAGGCAAACTTTGGATAATAATGCCTAAATTTCCTATTTTGAGTATTAAGCAAGACCATATATGTGAAACATTTGACCTGAAAACCTCGCGCAGTGTAGATTCTCAATAACACAACTTTTACGTGGGTCCTTAAAGTGGGTTGTGAGTATATACTCACTTTCCAGGCTACCACTGTTTGGTATGCTAGGAAAGCTGTTCTGGAACAGAAGTGGAATGGTTGGGAAATGGGGGAGGCAAGGACATATTATGTAAGAAGTGGTCATTGATATGGTGAGGAATTAGGCTTATGTACCAAGGAAATATTATTAAAAATAATTACCTCATTCTTTTCCTACCATTGTAGCAATTAACTTATTCACTTCCTAATAATGAGAAATGAGTGTACCAGTACTATGCCTTTAGCATAGAGCTTGGGTCCCAAGAAAAAGGAACGTATTTAAAGATGACAGATGGAGAGAATATGTGTAGGGACCTTACTGAAGTAAATGAGTCATCCTTGCTCATTTTCATACCATCATCTTTAAATGTCTTCTCTAAAGGATCCCAGCACTGGTTTCCCTAACATCAAGATAATTCTGCCACTTGGAGAGATGAGAGATAGCTTTTGGCATTAAGAAAAAAAAATGGAGGATGATAAATACCTTGTGTAGAGCAGATAAGTCTCTGAACTAGTACTAAAAATCTGAAATTAAATTATCTTAGATTTTGAAAGTAGAATGCTATTCTCATATCATATATTTAATGTGCGTGTACAGTAAGGTTACAAAAAAGTCCAATACCATCTCATAACTTAGTTGTAACCCTGAAAAAGAAAATGTAGTGTTTTCAAGGGTTCATAGATAATACATTAAAGCATAAGACTCTCACATAGTAATAAGTGTTGCTCATGGCTTTTGAATCCATAAATAGACATATTGTGATGAACCAAGACTTTGGGTATGTCCATATTAATTGTGATTATATAACCTGGTTATATCATTATCTCTAATGAAGAAAATGTGATAATATGTGGAACATTAGCTTTGCTGTCACCTTCCCTTGGCCAATGCCTTCTCTTCCTTTAGGTTGTTGGTGTGAAAAAAAATTCCCCATACCTATGCCCACTTCCCACACCTTTGCCCTCTCTCATACTAAAAAGGTTCACCTGTTTCACGTTCCCAAAGCTCCTTGATATCAATAGTACTGACCATGACTACTACTTGGTTAAAATTTTGTAATAAATTGTCAAATAAGGGTATCCCTCAATATACTCTTTGCTTCAAGAAGTAGTGATATCATTAGAAAAGAGTGTTAAAGTGTAGAAACAACCCAGTATCCATTTTCTTGTATAAAAAGCTCATTTAAGCAAATTCATAAATCCATATTGAAATTCTGTTAGCTCTCTACTCCATAATAATAGTCCCTTACAGTTGTATCATGCTTTGTAGTTTGCAAAATAGTGTATTATCTTCCTTCATTCTTCTGAGATGGGTAATACGGCATTTATCGTAGAGATAAGAAACTGAAGGTTAGGGAGGTTGAGTGACTTAACACAGGATCCTGGAGCCCAGTTACTGACAAAGTGAGGGCTCCAGTCAAGCTCCAACGTTCTTTCTCTATCACAGTTGCATCTCCTAGGAAGGGTCTAGTTCAGCATACACATATATATTTATAAACATCATGCCATTGTTCTGCACTCTATGTCTTACTCTTTTTTTTTTCAACGTTTATTTATTTTTGGGACAGAGAGAGACAGAGCATGAACAGGGGAGGGGCAGAGAGAGAGGGAGACGCAGAATCGGAAACAGGCTCCAGGCTCTGAGCCATCAGCCCAGAGCCCGACGCGGGGCTCGAACTCACGGACCGTGAGATCGTGACCTGGCTGAAGTCGGACGCTTAACCGACTGCGCCACCCAGGTGCCCCTCTTACTCTTTTGACTGTTTTATGACCAGAGCTCTTTTCGTCTTTTGCTAGCAACAACATACTTCTATGACAATAAAGAAAACAATTCCTATTGTCATCTGCATGCTCTTCTCACGTGGTTAACACACCTGGAGTTAATTTTTGTAGACTTTCCTTTCTCCTTACACCATGAAATCACCATGAAGACACTGCTGCTTATTTGAATGCTTGATCATCTGACACCTAATAATAAAAAATTATTGGCCTTATAATGGAGTTTCATCTTTCTTAATGTTTTAAAAACATTTAGAAGTTATTTCCTTTCTTAAACAAAAATCACAGTAGAATTAAATAAGCATTTCCCTCAGGAGATAAAGGTTGAAATTTAAAAGTAAATCACTACTAACTTTGGGCCAATAAAAAAAAAAGTTTCATGGAGATGATTTTTCACAGTCAGTTTTTTAAATGCAATACTAAAACCAGGGAGTGTCATATAAAACGAGCCCAGAGCACTTTTTGTACCTAAACTAAAAATTACTTTTGTGGCCTTTGACATATCAAGGGACTGCTATTATAAAGCAAGCATAAGAAGAAATCCCTTCAACCTTCTAAAAATTTAAACATAAGAAGCTGTTTTTGTCTATGCAGGGACTCTGATTCTTTCACAGTTTCCAAAATCACAGCACAGATTGTTCGAAAAACATTTGTACTAATTGTTTTGTTTATGAAATTTGAGTTATCATTCCCAAAAGCATGAAATGCAAATGAATTTTTTCCTTTTTTCCAAAACCTGAGAGCATTAAAATCTTATGTAATGGGGCAGTTGGTAGGGGAGAAACCATTGCTGTGATTTTTAAGCCTAACATTCCAAGGAAAAAGATCCATGGAAAAACCGATTTTATCCAGGTGCATATAAATTTGTTTACTGGTATTTCTAGTGGTCAAAAGAGTGTAGGTAAGGAGTGAGGTTTTCCAAAAAGTAGTATTAAGGTATTTTTTCATTTTCTATATCTGTGCTTTTTAAAATATGGCCCATGGACTGGTACTAGTCCAGAAAATGTTTGCTCCAGTGTGCAGCAAAATAAATAAAGTGAGAAAAAAACATTTAAGAAACTGATAGCAATTTGAGCTTGCTGCAGCATCCAAGTGCATGGTTTCGTATTCTACAAAAAAGCATAGCTCGATCCATGATTGATTAAAAAATACAAAACAAACCGGATCCTTCCCTCCATGTGGTTTTAGAAGCTCTGAGATGGCTCAGAGTCCACAGACTTTTTACATAAGAGTCAGGTAGTGAATATTGTAAACTTTGCGGGCCATGCTCAACGTCCCTTCTATACGGTTTTGCTGCACGCAAGTGCCATAGACCAAATGAAACAAATGAGTTTGGCTATGTGCCAGTTAAACTTTATTTATAGACATGGAAACTTGAGTTTCATCGAATTTTCACGTGCCACAAAATACTGTTTTGATTTCTTTCCGAACCACTTAAAAGCATCAAAACCATTCTTAGCTCCTGCACGCTTCACTGAAACAGGCAGTGGGCTGGATTTGGACCTTGGGTCCAGCTTGCTGACCCCTGAGCTATATCACCAGTGCAGCATTCCTCAGCAACTTGTCTTCTTTCCTTGTCTCCACATTCCCCTCTGTCTCTGCAATTTTAATGGCCACTTACTTTCACTCTGCAGTTGGGGTTATTATTCAGGAATACCTTAGAGCACTCATAATGCTTAGAACATTATGTTTAATAAAGTCCAGAAGGAAAATGCTCCAAGTATCACTGTGGGAATAAATTTTAGGACTCCGTATGACCTACTGGCTTACATGAACTTTACTTAAAAAAATAATAATAAATCTAAGAACAGTGGGATGGAAGATCTCTTTATCGGGTGCATTTAGCATAGTAGTGGGTTATTTTAATTTGTTGCTTGGAATAGGTGATGATAGAGCGTGAGTTGAAATTCTGCACCATCCTTATCCTGAAACAGAGAAGTAATCTGTTTGGATGGTAATCAAATTACAAAAAGCTGTGAGTAGTTTATGAGTTTAGCATCCAGACTAGGGAATTGCTCAGAGTCCCCCGTCTGTCTTAGACCTTTTTGCTCTCATACTGTTAACAGAAACCCAGTTCCTAGCTGCTCTCACAGCTCACCAACCATCTTGAGGCCACCAGATTTGTCGTCTCAGAAATCTCCACTCAGCTTATTACAAGTGGTTCATTCCTCACTGTCTTGAGTGCTACATACTTTTATATATTTGAGTACTACATCATTTTATTACCTGGTTGACCTTTCACATAAATCTCCAACTGTAATATTAACATTTGTGGTGGTTACAGTTTTACTTCTTAATTTTTCACAATGTAGCACCTTTTCCCCATCTTAAAGTTCACCATCAAAAATATACAGGAACTCTGCACTCAGTGAGTGCGTCTCACCATTGAGCAAAGGCACTTATCTTTTTTGTTCTTCATTTTTTAGTCTTCAGTCCCAACTTAGGGTTTAGGGTCTTTTCCACTCTTCACACATGCAGTGGTCTTTTGGAAAGAGAATCACTTGTGGTATTTCAAACTTGGGGAAGCCTTTCATCAGGTTGATCAAGTTCAGTGTTCTGAACTAATATGCTAGAATCTCCTGTCAGAGTCTGTATTCTTTTTGTTGTTGTTGTACTATATCAAAATATAAGGGTTAACTTTTGTTGCATGCCACAGCGTTTTTGGACTGAGTCGAGTCCTCCACACAAGTGAGAACCGTGAAACAAACCAGCACTCAAGGAGACATATCCTTGGAATACACGCAAGCCCATTAACGCTGGATTTTGAGTAGAGTATGTTTGATCAAACGCATGCTGTCTTCCATGTCAGCATTTTAAGTGAGGAAGACACTACATCTCCTGCTATTTGAGAACAAACTGCAGCAGTTGGTCCCCTGATTGTATTAAAAATCCATAAAAAGTTCCATTTCCAAACACAGCAGCTTTTTTAAAAATAGGCAACTTCCTATTTCTCACTTGAAAATCAAACTTGTTATAAATGCTTTCATCATTAGTCATATTTAATCACATAATGCCTTATTCTTATGTTAATATATTCATGAATAAAGTGCCTTGTTCTGTAGAAATCTATATATTGAGTAGAGTTCAGTCTGTGAACAGTATGAGGTAGGGCACTGACTTGAGTCAGAAAGTTAGAATCTTTTACAATGCTTTATCCAGTGGGAATGAGATGATTGTTGTTTGGCCTGTCTTGAGAGTTATCCATCCAACTGATGTTTACCAAGCACCTTCTATGTGGCAGGCATTGTGGAGCTTTTACTTCATTTAGCAGGATGTTTTTAAGATTAATTTTTTTTTCCATTGGAGTATTATTTGCAATCAGAGTCAGTTCTAAATTTAAAGGGAAACTTTAAAACTAAAGAGCCAGAGCCGGCTGTCTTCAGGATGGCAGTGAAAGATTGTGTGTTTTTGTTGTTGTTGTTGTTGTTGTTGTTAAACTTTTTGAGCCCCAGGCTCTCTGCTTTCTGTTCTGGTAACATGACTCATTCAAGTCTTTAGCCCACACTTCTCGGTGAATTGAGTTCTGATCAGTGTGAGAGAATAATGAATGGGCATAATTTTGGGTCACTTAATCTGAATATTATCTAGTCTGTGCTTCTAGAAAAGTACTTTAGCAAGTGTGTGACCCTTGGGTAATGAAAAAATGTTAAAATATATACAAACAAATGAACTATCTTAATTATTCTCTTAGTAAAAATATGTCCACTTGGAATTAAGAACTACTCTGTCTTAATATCTACAGCTGCTTTGGAAATCTATTAGATGAAGGCTCCAACAGCATAAACTAACAGTTTTATATTATTGCATTGCCTGCAGATTTCTCTTTTATACTCGCTGAGTAGGAATGGTGTATAGGACTGCATTTCCAGTGCTTCTCTTCAGGAGAGCCACTACTAGGCAAATGCCAGATCTATAAGCCTACAAAATAGACATCAGGACAAATTTTACCGAGCCTATGGTTTATTTTTTACTGTTTACTTGTGTAACAAGTAAAGAACCATAGAACATTGCTTTGACATAAATGATGATAGAGGTTAGGTGGGGAAAAGTTCACTGATATTTGCTAAGGGACCTACTATTAAGTTTGGAATCTATGTAGGACACTGTCATTGGTTTGTCATGATCTGTCCTCCATTCCTGAGCTGCCTTAATCCATCATTATCTTGTTCATTCTCTGTCATCATCTCAATTTTCCAGGGTTTCATGGCACATCACTAATTCTTTCACTTGTGCTTATTCTGCTGCTTTTCTGGTTTGTTAGTTTTGCAATGGTATTATCGTGTCCATTCATCTTTCCCTTCTGCACTCTTGCTCTTTACCTCATTCTTTTAGCGTATTTGAGGTCTCATGTAATTCTTATTTTCTTTAGTCTGTAGTGTACTGTACTCGTGGAGATGGGGGAAGGGGGAGAACAGGGGTTATAGTTTCTTCCCAAATGGACTCGTATCTGCTTCCCACCCCTCCCTGTCTTTCAGTGTTCCTTTGCTCCTGTCTTCCTGCTCTGTTGTCATACTCTTTTCTCTTTGTTTGACTTAAGTTTAAACAGCTCAATTAAGAATTTCTCTTTGGGGCCCCTGGGTGGCTCAGTGGGTTAAGCATTCAACTTTGGCTCAGGTCATGATCCTCACAGTTTGTGAGTTCAAGCCCCGTGTCCGGGTCTGTGCTGACAGCTTGAACCCTGGAGCCTGCTTCAGATTTTCTCTCTCTGTCTCTCTCTCTCTGCCCCTCCCCTCCTTGTGGTTTGTCTCTCAAAAACAAATAAATGTCAAAAAAAAGTTTTGTTTTTTTTTTTAAAAGAACTCTTTCCTCTGTAGGGTTGATAAATTGGCCATGTTTTCCTTTTTGCCCTCTCTGATGAGACTTTCCTGCCTTTTCACTGGAGGTTCATTGAGTTGAGGATTTGAGGACCTGAGGCCGTGTGCTAGGGCAAGGGTGCAGTGAGTTGAACTGGGGCTTGCACAGCTGGGTGCAGGATCTGGACTTCGCTTTCTCTCAGTCATTGTGTGAAATGCTCTGCATCAAGGTTTGATCTAAGTATTCTTGTATCTCTATAGTAGCAAGGAGATGGGGATTTCTTCTCTCTGATTTAAAAAAAAATTTTTTTTAATGTTTGTTTATTTTTGAGAGAGAGGGCAGGGGAGGAGCAGAGAGAGAGAGAGACATAGAATCTGAAGCAGGCTCCAGGCTCTGAGCTGTCAGCACAGAGGACACGGGGCTCGAACCCACAAACCGTGAGATCATAACCGGAACCAAAGTCAGACACTCAACCGACTGAGCCACCCAGGCCACCCCTCTTCTCTCTGACTTTTGATTATCCCTCCAATTTAAGGACGTGATAGCAAGCCCAGTTTGTTTGTTTGTTTGTTTGTTTGTTTGTTTAACCAAGAAGATAATCCCCTGGTGTTTCCTTCCCTTGCCAAACTCTGCTTCTCTCCAAAAGGTGTTTCTGTCCTTTCTCAACTGATGGATTAAACAGGAAACCTGTGTGCTTTAGCAATGGTGTCTTTTTATTATTATTATTTATTTAAGACAGAGGGTACATTCGAGTGAGCAGGGAAGAGAGAGAGAGAGAATGAGAGAGAGAGAATCTTTAACAGGCTCCATGCTCAGCACACAGAGCCCAAAGTGGGGCTGGAACCCACGAAGCCTCTAAATTATGACCTGAGCCGAAATCAAGAGTAGGATGCCTCAGTCAGCTAAGCCACCCAAGCACCCCTAGCAACAGTATCCTTAATCCACAGGAGAAGGGAGCTTCACCTGGGGTTCTTCACACCTTGTTCCTATTCTCTCCCCACCCTAATACACACATTCATACCTGCTCGCATACTCCTATTCAGATCTTTTTTATTTTTCTCTTTGATTAAACCCTTGTTTATCACTTAAGATACAGTAAACTCTGATAAAGGCTAGTGGACCCATGTTTATACCCAGTCAGGTTGAACATGGGCTATCCTCTTTCCTTCATCCCAACCCTTGTCCTTATTTCATTAAGCTCACCATAATGAGATCCCACATACATGATTGAATTTGTTAGACTTCTACATGTAATGGTGTAATGAAGCTGGGCTGTAGTTAATTAGCTTTGCTTGATTATGACTCATATCCCTTTTCTTCTCCTTTCCATCCAGGCATGGAAAACCAAAATGGTGATCCCTGATTTGCTTTTCTGTGTCTGAGAAGATCTTGTGATGGCAGGGAGGGGAACAGGGGTTTATACTCTGGATGGATCTTTCCATCTTTGCCTCAGGTTGCCTGAATACTACTTCAGGTCTATTTTTCCAAAATTGGGCACTGCTAGTGATAGTTGGTTGGTTTTTGTTTTTGTTTTTGTTTTTTAATGTGTTTGTTTGAGAGAAAGAGAGAAAGAGGGAGAGGGAGAGAGAATCCCAAGCAGTCTCCATGCATCAGTGCAGAGGGGCTCAAAGTCATGAAGAGGGAGATCATGACCTGAGCCAAAATCAAGAGTCAGACACTTAACCAACTGAGCCACCCAGCCGCCCCACAGCTAGTAATAGTTTTAAGGATTTTGTCCACCTAATTTTCCCATCTTCAACCCAGTCTTTTCATGGAGTCCTCCTACTCCTGGGCACCACTTTAAAATATTAAGTATGAAAATAAATGAGAAGTACCCAGCACAGAACTTTTAGGCCAAGATGGCAGAATAGAGTTAGATTCTAGAACCTTTCCCCTAAAGCATTATGAAATAAATTTAAAATCACTATTTTAAAAAAAAGAAAAAAAATGTTAACAGAAACCATCCAAGTTAAGAACACCATACCCAAATCTTCCCCATGTTCTTCGGTCTCCCATGGCTGATATTACTGCTAATTCACACATGAGGAAACCGAGCTTTGAGAAAAGGAAGTTTCCCAATGTCACACAACTAAGGGTGGAAGGTCAGGGTCAAATGCAGACTAGTTTGTGTCCAAAGGCTGTGGTGTCTCTGCCCACACTGCCCCCTCACATTGCTGCCTGATGCCGAGTACATCCGTAACCCTTCTGGGGGCTCTAGTTAACTTCACAAAATGAGGGACTGTCCTGCAAGGGCCTTCCCGGCTCTAAAGTTTTTCTGTGTTTATGGTTAGTGGAATGAGGAGAGTACATTTTACTTTAACATAAATTTATTTGACTTTACATTTAATAGGAATGGCCATATATTTCAAGTTTAAATACATATTTACATATTTCTGCAGTCGGGAATTTTAGATTATATAAACCATTTTTGTTTTCTCAACTCATTTTTCAGGTGCTTTGGAATTTCACTGCTGTTCTTTTTAACTTATGATGTTTGCAGTAGTAAAGTGGGAAATTTTTATCAAAATGTTCATTTTTCCCCTATATTATTTTCTCTCTGTTTAACACTTCTCAGTGAGCTGGGAATGCTTAAATCTGATGTAGTTTGAGGCAGAGAAGCAAAACAAAATCAGATGATCCATTTAGAGGTTAAATCCGTAAGCTTGACCTAAACAAACTGAGTTAACTAACCAAAGCTTACATGAAGGAGACTGCAAACTCCTGGTTCTAAGAATTTATCATCGAAAAGATAAACGGACTGATGTCATTGTACGTCTAATTTACGTGTGTGTACTCCATAAACAGCACATATGTCCATGTTCACAGCTGCAAAGTAATAGCAGAGCTGAAGTGAGGATTAGAGGAAACCGTGGTGGCGTGCAGGGACAGGAAGTGGAGAGCACCCGGGGGACAATGGTGGATGGAATGGAGTTGCTTAGGGATGAGATCACAGTCTGTATTTGAGGCAGGACTTAGAAGTTAGGTGAGCGGTGGGGCACCTGGGTGGCTCAGTCAGTTGAGCGTCTGACTTCGGCTCAGGTCATGATCTCGTGGTTCTTAGGTTCAAGCCCTGCATCGGGCTCTGTGCTGACAGATCGGAGCTTGGAGCCTGCTTCAGATTCTGTGTCTCCCTCTCTCTCTGCCCCTCCCTGACTCACGCTCTGTCTCTCTCCCTCTCTCAAAAATAAACATTAAAAAAATTAAAAAAAAAAAAAAAGATTGGGTGAGTAGAGAAGAGAGAGCTGTCCCCATCTTCCCCTGGCCACTCCCTGGCCTGGCCCACAGTCAAGTGCTACTTAGCCCTGGGGCCACAGGCTGCAAGCTTCCCTCCCTGTGGCCAAGGAGTCAACATTCAGCATTCCTTCCTCACCCCTTCTTGTAGGAGTGTCAAGTCCCTGCCTAAGAGGGGATCCACAGGTATCCAGCCTTCCTCTGGGTAAATGGTAACGTAACGTAACGTAATAACGGGGCTACTTCTGACCATGCTTTTCTTGTCTCCACTCTGTTCACTCACTGTTCTTTGAACACCTTACATCTGCCAGACTCTTTGCTGGGCCTTAGGTAAACAGTGATGAACAAAAGAAATGGTACCTGAGCTGATGAATTACTGATGGGTGCAGGAGAGAATTTAAAAGTCTAGAAGGGAATACATGTATCACACACAAAAATCAAGGAAAAGGATCTGGGACTGAAGTAGAAAATAGCTGAGGGTGCATTGGGGAGCCACCCACTAGAGGATTAGGTCATTTCTCTGTTTCATCCCTTTCCTCGTATATTCCAAGTCTCTTGCTCAACCTATTTGACCACTCCCTTCTGGACTTTCCCTAAAGCCTCATATCTCGGCTGTCTGTCTGTGGAATTGATAATCTTTTCAAACTCCTTTTAGTTAAAACCCAAGTATTTATTCAAGGCCCATTATGTGTTTGGCCATGTGCCAGGCATGGTGGTGTTTACCACATAGATCTGAGGCCCTGCAAGATCCTTGTAGGGACCTGAGTTCATTCTCTGTCCTTCACTTGCTGTGCTTCTCCTTTCGTGGCTTTTACCTTCTGTAGCCCACGTACCACAGGACCAGGAGTCAGGGTAGCTATCTCCCTTTTGCCCTACTTTCACATTCAGACCATTTCTCTTCCAGTTAAAAATCCCAGGGGTGCCTGGGTGGCTCAGTCGGTTAAACGTCCGACTCTTGGTTTCGGCTCAAGTCATGGTCTCACAGTTTGTGAGACCAAGCCCTGCATCAGGCTCTGCACTGACAGCACAGATCCTGCTTGGAATTCTCTCTCTGCCCTTCCCCCACTCGCCGTCTGTGTCTAAATCAATCAGTCCCAGTTCCTTTGTGTCCTAAGCCCTTACACCATTCTACCTGCTGTCCTGCTGGACACATTCTCTGCAACTTTCTCTTCAGTCTGCCCATCATTCATTGACACTTCAGAGTAACAGGTCTCACCCTTCTCCCCGTGGCTCAGTCTGTCATTCTGGGGAACTCTGGCCTCCAGGTAGAAAATCATCCAGCTCCCCAGACTCTCGGTTCTGTGAGCTCTTCCCTGCATTCCACCTAGGCTTCCCTCTGAGGCCACGTTGTCTACTAGACAGTGCTGTCTGCTGGCGACAGCACTAGGAGAGCTGCTCCACCTTTAAACCTCATTCTCAGTCCCTAGAACCTTGACAGCCACATGCTGGTTTTCAGCTCCCTCCACACCTGCATCTGAATAGCCAAGCGTGGCAGGAGGAAAACTCGGCAGCAGCCCTGACTGATAACTGTAAGGCCCTAGTGGCAATCCTCCTACATTTCCCTAGTCAGTGCTCTGAGGAGGACCGGTTCATACTTTCTCTCCTGCCACAAGCCTCCCACATCCCCTTCCCCTTCTCAGTGAATGACCCTGCTGCCTCTCTCGCTGAGAAAATGGACACCATCAGAAAAGAGCTTTTATCTTCTCCCAAATCTAGTAGCTTACTTCACGCTCTGCCTGATGCTGAATCCCTTTCCCTTTCATCTACTGAAGTCACACTTTCTTTACGGCCTTGTCAGTGGATCCAGTCAGGATACAAAATGCTGTTATGTGGCCTATTAAATGTTTTTTAAATTCTTTTCTACCCCCGTACCCCTACTCCAGCCAGCTCCTTTCTTGACTCTGCAAGCACACCTCTGTAGTAAGACTCCTGGAGAGAATATTTATTGTTTGTTTGCTCTCTCTATTTCCTCTTGAAGCCATACCAGGCAGACGTCTTATGATTTGACTCCTGAGCAGTCCATAGTTGATCCATCCTTTTCTGAAGCACTTTCTTCGCCTCTACATGTTGGAATGTGGGCCTCATTTCTTGGACCTCTTCTCCAGGCACACGCATATCCCAGGTTGATCTTCTTTTCTTGTGCTTTCAAATACACTGATGACTCCTACATTTATATCTATAGCTGCACCTTCCACACTATTCCCATGATTCCTCAGCTTCCCAATGTTTGTCTGATGGCATCTTACATTTAAGGCCTGAAGATTTCTGGCCTTCTGCCCACCCCATTCCTGCTCAAGCCCAGCTCCTGTTGCAGTGTTTTCTATCTTCGTAAAAGTAGCAGGCTTTCCATGTCCCACCCCCATTTACCCAATTCCCAGGCACTGGTTTTCCTCATCCCTCCACATGAGCAAGACCACTTGGTTTTATCTTCAAGATATATCCTAAACTGGTCTACAGTATTAGCATCATTCCCACCTGGCCTTGTGACTACTTCCTACCTGGTCTCTGTCCCCATTCTTACCTGCTTGCATTCTGAACACAGAAGCCCATGATCTTGCAGTATGAAATTAGATTATGTCACTCCTCTTCTGAGAACTTTGCCATGGTTTCTCATCACACAGAAAATAAATCACTCCCTTGATCCAGGTCATAAGTGATGTAGCCCTTGCTTAGCTCTCTGACTTCCTTTTCTTCTGCTTTCTACATCATTAGCTAAGTTCCAGTTACAATGACTCTCTAACATATTTTTGTTTGATTGTTTTGATAGATAAAATTTCATTGTAATAAAGAAGACAAGCAGACCTGAAATGAACACTCTTAACCTAATCTTCCTGTGAATGTCTTGCTCACTCCTGTTCAGAGAAGGCTTCCCTGATATCCTATCAAAAACAGCTGTCCCAGACACTCCTGCCTCCAAAAAAGCTCTGTTTTCTTAATATGCTTTAAGTTTCTTCAGGGCACTTACCATCATCTGAAATTTTATTTTATATATGTTCTTTTTTTCAATTGATTGACTTGCATACATTCAGTCATCCTATTAGAATGGTACCTCCAGGCTAGCAGGGACCTCCTCTGTTATGGCTGCGTTATATCCTCAGCACTCGAAACAGCGCTATCACATAAGTGGCTCTCAAAAGATTTAGTAATTCTATCTTCTCCCACTTAAAAAAGGTTTTTCTTAAAAACTAGGCAGTGAGGAACACTTGAGTGGATCAGTCAGTTGAGCATCCAACTCTTGATTTTGGCTCAGGTCATGATCCCAGGGTCACAGGATAGAACCCCACATCAGGTTCTGAGCTAAGTGTGGAGCCTGCTTAAGATTCTCTCTCCCTCCCTCACTCCCCCCCCCACACACATTTGCCCCTCCCCAGTTTGCATGAACACATGCAGACATAACACTTGTGCTGTCAGAGTTTTGCCCTGACAATGAAGCTCTGCACTTCCCACTTCCACTCAACAATTTCTTCTTCAGTACTTGGCACATGGCCCCACCCAGCTGTAGGGCACCTGACCCCATGCTTCTACAAGGCGTCCACATGCAAAGAGCCAGAAATTTCAGGAAATAGCAATGCTAATTACAATTGTATTACAAAAAAATTTGAAAGCTAAAAGAAGAAAAATAAAACCATTCACTACCCTCTCATCTTGATATAGCTTCAATGATTATTTTTATGTATTTCTTTTCCTTATTTGCAAATCCTACATATACATTTTTCCTTTGGATTATGAAATCTGTAATTCACACAAAAGAACATAACAGACTGCGCAGTCTTAATAAATGTTGATATCTTGCCAAATATATTTCATGGTTATTTTTTAAAGAGAAACTTGATAAGTAACTATTTGATTCCATCTCCTCCCTGCCTTCTAAGAGGTGACTGCTGTTCTAAAGTTGGGGTATATTATTTTGTGTTGGTTATCTTTCTGCAACTTTCTTTTAGTTCACACTTTAAAAATACTACATAAGTGATTCTTTGTGTGAAATTACCCCAACTTCCACATCTGGGTATATTTCCCTTATCCCTAAGCTGATGCATGGGCAACCTAGAATGGCAACCTACCTTCTTTAATCACTTACTGTGGCCCAGCCCCCCTGCACATTGTTCTATACCTTCATAAAACCTCTTCTCTTCTTCTTCTTCTTTTTTTAATGTTTATTTTTGAGAGAGACAGAGCACGAGTGGAGATGGGGCAGAGAGGACACAGAATCTGAAGCAGGCTCCAGGCTCTGAGCTGTCAGCACAGAGCCTGATGTGGGGCTTGAACCCACATGAGATCATGATCTGAGTCAAAGTCAGACGCTTAACCTACTGAGCCACCCAGGTGCCCCAAAACCTTCTCTCTTCGAATCAGTTACTTTCTACTTCTGAGATTATCCTGGTCTCATATGTGACACAAAGCAGTATTTCTCTTTCTATTGGCATGTTTCAGTTGTATTGTCTGGAAATCTTGAACATGTTTATCTGTGATACCACTCTTAGAGTTCAAGCTCTCAGTAGACAGTGTCTGTACAATTCTCTCTCTTCAACACCAGCCACAGTTAGGCACTAAGAGGCAGTTGCTGGTGCAGGGAAGCTAAGAAAGAGACAGGGATAACTCAGAGAGGAACCACAAAATACATAACCTGTGCCTCATCAGGAACATGCATCTGACCTGCTCTTACCTAATAGTTCAGATGTGAAGTGATCTTGGACTGGCCAGGGTTCTATGGTTGCCAATTATAGACAATTGATCCGGTTTGAGATTCACTGGAGCCAGTGGAATTTGTAGTTTCTAGCGTTCTTTGGCAAAACCAGAAGTAGGCATCACTTACCTTCATGTACTTGGCTTAAACCTTGAAAAACTTCAACTCATAAGAAAACAATTTAAATCAAATAATCCTTGCTTCGTTTATTTTTAATGACAAGCCAATTCTGTAGGGTTTTTCTGCATGAACTTACCCAACCTCCTTAAAGAAGAAAAAACCCTTCCTCAGATGTGGAAATTTATTTATCTGTTCCATTCCGTTCTTTTCTAAGAACAGCAAGTTTTCCGTGTATTTCTGTATACATAATCTTTTTTTTTTTTTTTAAGGATTGTGGGCACATTTTATTGTGTAATGATGTGTAATGTTAGATTTCTTCATATTTTAAGTCCTTTAAAAATCCTACAGAAGTAGAAGGAAAGGAGAATGAGGAGGAGAGGAAAAGAAGCAAAGAATGACTAATACTTGGGTTTAATAAAAAATCACATTGAGAAGTAAACCAGTGAGATTTAGTAAGGTAAAAATCTGTCAAATCTACTCATTATTATGAAAATAAGTAATAAAATATTCATCTCACAAATGTTCAAAGGAACCTCATGGACTAACCTTGGTAATTAATCACTAAGCTTTAATGAGCAATATAATAAACTTTTCTTGTAAAAGCCCGACCTAGTATAATTTTCGATGAAATAGTTTGTTTTTACAGAATAAAGCTATGAAGACATTTTGAGAATTAAGTCAGCTGCATTATGTGATTATTAAACTATTGGCTGTTCAGTGTACGTTCAAATTATTGGAAGTTCAAAAGAATTGACATCACATTAGAAATGCTTTTTCTATTTTTCATATGAAACCTAAAAGTTCCAGAAGTTATGGGCATAAGTGAAGTGTGTGTGTTTTTCTCCCCCACCCCCCCTTTTTTAAAACACTTAATTGTTCTCTATTAAATGTAAAAGCATGACATCCAACTTCTGTGTCTATGAAAGTTTAGAAATAACCTATGGGCATTTAATATTATACTAGACCATGCATAATGAGTGAATTCCTGTTAACTTCATTTCTTGTTGAGGAAAAATTCTTCAGATATGTATAAGTAACTCCCACCAGAGAAGCTGGCTTTTTCTTAGCCATCTTTGGCACTTTGATTTCTACTCTTGATCTCTTTCAAAGTTTGATTTTATTAAATTGCTCAAAGGTAGAGGGAAAAGTTTATCAATTTTTTTTCTTTCAACAAGTTAAGAAAATGCAAATCTACTGTGTCCCTGTGGAATTAAGCAGTACTGTAGCACTGGTTGGTCTGGTTTTAAAAATTAAGGCCTTTGTTTTATTTCAAGCAAAACCCAAAATGTTTCTTTTTTTTTTTTCTGGATAAATCTCTGGGTAACACATTTAAATTACAGATTTCTGTGCATATTCATTAGTATCCTATAGTGCTTAATTTTAGTCTTGTATGAATATTAACCCATAGACTTCAAATGGAAAGAATATTGGGAATCATGAGTGATATAGTATCTAACTTTTTATTTGTAAAACTGAAATATTATGAGTGAATATTTTCCTTAGTCCAAAAGCCATGCTTATTATCACTTATGTTGTTGAAATTGCTTTTTACTTTCAGTATAGCCTTTATATATTCTAGAAAGAAGAGAAACGAGTGATATGGAAGATGGACTTCCTAAGAAATAGTTCACATTTAAACTATTTGCATTTTTTAATAACTAAAATGCTATTGGCTATTTTTCTTAATTTTTGAGAGAATTAGAATCTTAAAGGGCTAAGATGCCTTTGGGATGATCTGTATCCAGCCAGTGGTCCCCAAACTCATTTTGTCTTTGTTTAAATGACTGTTAGAAACAGGATATTGGTGGGAAGTAAATATATTTGAGTAATCCATTCTCATGAGTTTCAAGCAGAAATTTTCTGTAATACCAAAAAACTTGCAAAGATTAAGTAATGTGACTTAAATTTTTTAAGGTGAATGTGTGCACTAATTCAAACAATATAACTTTTAACCCAAGGAAACCAGAAGGAAGGCAACCTTAAACAAGAGAAAAACGTTAATGGCATCGCTAACAAACTGTAATGTCAGTAAGATGGAAACTGACATACAAGCATTAACATGAAATATAAGACTATGGGAAGATGCGGAAGATAGGAAATACTTTCATAAGGAAATTATTGGCAAACAATAGTTCTCTAAGTGAAAGGAAAGGTCAAGGTACTAGAAGAAAAATAACAATTGCCTTTTTATTCACCATGACAATGAATGCATTTGGAGCTCTTCCTAAACCTAATCCAGGTAATGATGCTTGAAATATACTTAATTTGGGTAGTTGAGGGAAGTATATTCTGGAAGAAATGTAACCAAAATATCATTTGAATGTGAGTCTAAGAGTCTTTACAGTGACTAACCTAGAAGAAATCTCTAATACCTTAAAGAATTTTAGTGTAGTTTTATGATGTTGAGAAATCTGTGTGGATAAATAGGGAAGGATGACATAACCATAAAAAAATAATTCTCATTCATTCTGATTCACTACAGAAATGGAAAACTGAGGCTAATGTGGTCAGACAAGAAAGCAATGGGTATCACAAACACCAATAAGAACTTTTTTTTAATGTTTAAACAACCTGGTGAAGAGAATGGTTAGAATGGTTGGAACATCTTGGACAAAAGATTGATGTGTGAAAAATAATGTAATGGTGGTCAGGAAGAAAATATATGCAGGCTATTTTGGAAGTATGATTTGACTTCTTAATTCTTCGCAAAGAAAAGTAAGAGTATTTACCCACACGTGTGGTGAGGAGGTCTCCTAAAGGAAGTGTGTAGCATTGTACTTCTGTTGCTCACCACATGTTCTTGGTGTTGTAGGCATTATACGCCAGTCTAAAATTTTTCTTTATTTTTTATGTTAACCAAGAAGAAATGTGAACAAACTGCCTTTGTGACTTAAAAAAATAAAAAGAGGAAAAGATAAAAAATGACAGCAAAATAAAACATGTTGCATGTTTATAAGCTCTTAAATTGTGAAGACCATACTCTTTTGTTTGAGGGTGTTTATTTTAACAATCCTGTGGATCAAGAGACAATTATTTCAGCATTTTAGTAGTGTGTGTATCTCTGATAATGAACACTGACCGTTATCTCTACTGTCATGAGAATGAGTATGAACATAGATCTGACCTTGATAGGAACAGCCCTGGGAATTGTTTACCCTCGAGTGGTGGGGATATTGCTCTTGTACTGGTTGTGCACGGTTTGAGCTGGGAAGTCCCTTAAAGCCCCTGTGCTCTCTTTGCCGTTCCGTAGCCAGCCCTGACTGCTCAGACTTGGCACATCATACTTGGTGTCATTGATACTACGATTCTTATTTTGTACTTCCATGAGGGGCTTTTCTCTTAAGTATTAAAAGTTGTTTAAATTCTTGATCTGAGAGTTATCCTAGAAAAGAAGAATCAGTGTAAATGTGCTAAAAACCAAATAAGACTTTTTAATAACCCCGTGTCAAGCTGTGTGTGTGTGCGTGCACGTGTGTGTGTGTGCGTGTGTGCACTGTACTTATTCCATGATAACCTTTTATCTCCTGGACACTTAATTTGTCATTTAGGACATCTGTGGTTAGGAATAGAAAAGCCCATTTTGTAATTGGTCATCATGCCAGAGGTGAAAGCCATTGACATTGAACCTCTGGGGAGGGAGAACTCTTGGCAGAGTTCACTTTCAGTGGGTGTTTTTTTCAGTTCTGTCAGGTCTGTGTTCCCTTGGGGGAATTTGTACCCAAAGAGTATTGAGTTTTTTCTGTTGATTTTTTTCCAAAAGCATGTGTTTTCTGCATTCCTATTTTATGGTTCCTTGCTAAGGAGGAACAGTTCCTTTCCTTATTTGGTTTGGATTTGATTAGCAACCTTTGGGATTCGGTTAGTCTTTTTAAAGTAAAACAAGTAAGAGGTAGCAGAGGGTGGTGGAAATACCATTGGGCAAGGAAGCAGAGCTCTGGGCCCAGCTTTTCATTTAGCCAACCCTAGCAGAGGAACTCTCACTGCTAACTGAGTCCCATCGTCAGGTTATATGCAGATGAAAGCACCAAGCAGTGGGAACATTGGGTATTCAGCCTCCCATGAATTGCACAATTCTACATTCCTTGTAATGATGGTAACAGCAATAGCGGCTATCACGTATTTTTTTTTAATTTTTTTTTCAACGTTTATTTATTTTTGGGACAGAGAGAGACAGAGCATGAACGGGGGAAGGGCAGAGAGAGAGGGAGACACAGAATCAGAAACAGGCTCCAGGCTCTGAGCCATCAGCCCAGAGCCTGACGCGGGGCTCGAACTCACAGACCGCAAGATCGTGACCTGGCTGAAGTCGGATGCTTAACCGACTGCGCCACCCAGGCGCCCCACGGCTATCACATATTTTATAGGCACCGTCTGTAATTCCCACAACAGCCCTGAAAGATAGGTATATATTCAGATAAGGATGCACACAGGTCTGTGCGGTATCATACAGGTACCAAATGGCACAACCAAGATTGAAACTCCATGTCAATGCGGTTGCCCTAATACTCCAATTTTTCCAGGCTAGACACAAGTGCATAGCTATGCATAGAGGTTTTACAGTCAGACAGTTCTGGGTTTAAAGCTCAGCTTTACGACTTTGTCAGTGTGTGACTTTGGGCTAATTGTTTACCCTTCCTCTGAGCATTGTTAAACCATAACAGCACAGCCACATCAAAATCATAAAGTTGTCGAGGGCAAATACACAAAACTATGTAATGCACTCAACAGGGGCAAGTGTGAAACAGGTAATAGCTTTTGCCCTCCGCTGCCTACTTGTGATCATTATTTCTAAGAGGCCTAACATGAAGATATTTATAGAGAGAAATTTTGTGTATGATGTTATTATAGACCTAATCGAACAATATTTCTTGATATTTATATGTAACATAAATTGTTGTTTGATTAGGTCTACATATGCATCTCTTTTTGAACGTTGATTCTTTCATAAAAGATTTTTTTATCTTTTCCTCTTATTTTCTTTTTTCTGAGATTACAAATGAATGTAACTATCTAAGATCTGTGGTGGTGTTGGTATTTGCTTTGGAGGAATGTGGCTATCAAAGTGCAAATCAGACATGAATAAATTCCATTCATTGTCGTGGAGAGTTTCTATGTGCTGGGCGCTCTCCCAGGCGCTGACGTTCTATTTGCAGCGTAGAAGTCCACCAACCGTGCTAACTCAAAAGAACGATGTGTGCTAAACACCTCCAAACAGGGCAGGCTTGCTTCTTCGTAGTCTCAAGTTGGCTAGTAACTGAAAAAGGTTCCGCCACTATATATTTGCTTTTTGGTCAATAACTTGAAACTATTTAAATCGACAACTTCTCACCGCTTTTATTCCCCACAAGCATGGATCTGCTTATTAGCAGACACCATTCCTGGATGAGAGTAGGTGTAAAGAAAACAACTCCTTCAGTAGGTGGGAAAGTAATCCAAGAAAAAGTGCTAAAATGTGAGTATGTTTACCAAGAAACAAGCAACACCCAAGGGGCTGGCATTATTTAGTAGCTTCTTTTTTTTTTTTTTTTAAACATCTGTTTATTAAAGAGTTTGCTTCTTGACCCAGACACTGCTCTGTACCTACCAAGTGGGAACAGGAGTCCTAACTGTGATCCATTCTCCTTATCTACCCCTGTTCACTCTTCAGTTTCATGTCTTTATTAAGGACATTTTGGGTAAACGCCACCTCTGGGAAAGGGCTCTGGATTCACCCATGTGAGAACTCTTTGCTGCATAATTAGCCTAATTTTTTTTTTCTGTCGGATCATAGCAGTCATTGTCCCAGTGTGTTTTAACTCTGTGATGTTACCAGTTTGAATATTGAATTTGAGGCAGCAAACCTTCCTAAAGAAAGATGTATACTGTGCTTTTATGCATCATCACTGAAAGAATTTTGCTTTGAAGCCCAGTGCGAACACTTAATTTTTATTTGCTATTATAAAAGAGTCTCTTTGAGCTGACAAATATGAAAATATGACTGTGATTTCGGCAGGAGTCCAGAAACTTTAGAGAGAATGATGCTTTTATCTTTTGAAAGTCCTTTGACTACTGCATTATTCTATTAATAGATGGAGAAGGGTAATAACATCCTTCAAGGCCTTCTTCTGTTGGAACTAGTCTTCGTACAAACGAGAAGGAGAATGATGTATGTGTAGAATCCTAAGAGTTTAATGTACAATTATTTAAATCTCCTGTCTTTGGGCAGCTGTTAAATTTATTTAAGAGCTCCATGTGGCCGGGTTTCCATTTCTTTCTCCATTTATATGCTGTCCTCCCTGGAATTTCAGTTAGACAATAAATAATTATACTTTTAAGTTGACGTGCAGTTGCATACTTGAGATGTCTCAAAATGACAGCAAGGAAGCCTTGAGCTAAATGGCAGCTTCTCTGGCATCCAGGAATTCTGCATTTGTCTTTATAGAGTTTGCCAACGTGTCCACCTCCAGGTACAGTGGCATCTAGAAGCAGCTTGTCCCATGATCTTCTGTTGTAACAAATAACTGAAGATTTACTGGAGGGTTCAGTGACTCCAAAGGGGATATTTTAATAGATCGATTAAGTGCACTGCACATACTGATCATAGTAAACATATCTCTGCACAGCTATCAAAAAATCTTTAATTAAATAGCTATCATAATTTCAGTGTTTATTTAGAACCCCAGGTGAAATCTTAATGATTTCCTTTCATGAAAATTGCCAGAGTAAAAGAAAATGAAATTATTTTACCAAACCTGACTGATTTTGAGTTAGAGCTTAATAGAGTCTGCCCACACAGTACTCATTTTCATAACTTTGGGAATCTTCAAAATCTAGAGTTTGCCTTTGGGCATTGCTAAATAAACCAGATTTTTGGAAATATTCTGCAAATGTTATTGTGAAAGTATGCTATATGAGCCATCATTTCTTAAGACCGAACTAAGCCACTTAGAAAAAAGAATGGATTCTCATTGGGAGAGATGCTTAAACTTGATATATGTTGAGACCAGCTTTGTAAGAAGGGTTTATCCTGATATATTTGAATGCTTTTTCTTAATCTTTACTGATAAAAGGAAAGCTTTTCTTTTGATAGTCAAGACCTGTGAGGATTTCAAACTATACCCTCCCTATGCTCCATATCTTTTCCTTCTACAGTCAATTAATCCCTTTTCTCAGGGGGTGATTCTACCCCATGCCTCCTTGCCCTGTCTCGAAAAGATTTTTGGAGAGCATGAAGCAAGGTGGGTATGGTTATTGGTTTTGGAAAAGGCTCTGATGTTTGTCCCAAGAAGTAATGCCATAAAAGTTTTTCATTTGCTTTTTTGTTACAAACCACAACATTGACTCTGTGATAACTATGACCTTAGGTTTTTGTGCTTCTATAAATCCTTTCAAATAAATCCAGCTGTACCCAAATTTGGACACATTTGGGAGGCGAGGTGATGAGAACGGGCTCTATTTGCTAGAAATGGGTCTTCTGAGGGGGCTTTACATGTCCTGGATCCCAGCTGGTCGACATTTTACATGCCATTGAGCTCCTTCATCTGTGACAATCTCACAGTTAGACTGTGCACATCTCGGTTCTCTGTGGCCTGCCTGGTCAATTCCAGTCACTTGTTCCGATCCCAGAGTCTTCATCAAGTTCACATTGCCACCATGTCCAGCGTTATCTATAACCAATATAGCAGTGAACGATAAAGACCACAAACATTGGCTGCATCCCGCTTTCAGCTTCCAAATTTGGCTTTCACCCAGTACTTTTGATCAAGGCACAGAGTCTTCCAGAATGTTTATAATTTTGCAGCACCACTTCATTGGCGTAAATTTGTTCCTCAACCCAGATGGTGATCCGCTTACGAAGGTTTTTTCTTCCTTGCTTATTTGTTATTTAGAAAGCCTGGGATTAGGAATAGTTAGGTCCATTTTGTAACCGGTCTGTGTGCCAGAGGTAAAAGCCATTGGCACAGCATTTCAATGAAGGGGGAGCTGTTGGCAGGGCCAGGGGCTGGTGGGCGTTCCTCAGTTCCGTTCAGTTTATGCTCTCTCGGAGGACTTTGTACCCAAAGCATTTTAAAGTTTACTTTTCTGCTGCCTCCTTTCTCCCTCCCCAAAAGCATATGTTTTCTGCATTCTTTATCCTGGTTCTCTCTTAATAAGCGGAAGTTCCCTTCCTTATAAGGTTTAGATTCATTGGAAATATCCATGCTATGATTTTTGTTTGTAACGTAGCAATACCTGGACACCAAGGGTGCCCTTCTTGATTGACCAAATGAATATAAACACCAGTTTACAAAACTAAATTGTGAGATCTATCAAAGTGTGGACTAATCTCCAAAAACCATGCGTTAGGTAAAATAATCATAAAGCTGAGGGGCGACCTAAGGCCAGTAGGTGATACAGGTAAGCGTCGCTCGTCAAATAGTATTTTTTCAGTTAAGTAGACACTGTACCAAGTGTGCAGAGTTCAGACCATACGTAGGACACAAGCCCAGTCCTCTGACCTTCAGGCTTATTTGGAAGACACTTCTAAGCAAAGCCCACCTAGTGGAGTTGAGAAAAAGAAAGGCCTTGTGGGCTAGAGGTAGAAGAAATGAAGTGCCAGTTTGAGCATACCCGCCTAAAGCCGAAAAGTCTCAAAGCTAAAATATAATATAAAAACAAAAGTCAGCTCCCTAACGACTTGTAAGGGGCTACATCAAACACGTTGTCTACCTTGATGAAATTATTTCATTTTTCATTAGATCTTAAATCCTTTCTTTCGACAGAACAAAGCACATACAACTCATGCTTCGTTGAAGTGGTGGGAACAGTGTTCACATAATAACTTGTGTGAATGGCATCTTGGCATCACACGGCACAAGGTCAGCTGAGCTGGAAACGGCAACCCTAAGCGGAGGGAAAAATTGAATTTGGGAGAATCTTCCCCCTAAATCTTTCATTATAACGCATGCCTGTTTGTCAATAGCATAGATTAATTGCACATAGCTAGCGTTAATTTTGCTTCCCCTTTATAAGCCAAATAAAGCAGGGACTGTATGTACTTATGTTCATAAGGACTTGATTTTGAGACCTTCATGATCACAGTTATGATTTATGAAATCATTAGTGTACAAAAGGTGTAAAGTGTTCCATGTTTTCAGTGGTTAGTTCATCATTTATTCTCACAGAATCCTTTTTAGGTGTAAATAAACAAACACACAGAGGGCAGATCTAGTGCCCAGAACTCCTGAAGGAATCCATAACACAATCTTTCCACAGACTGAAACTGCTTGTATTGTAAACGAATTTCACTGAATTAAACCGGCATAAATACGACTAATTCCCCAGACCAATTTGTGTCTTTTCTATGAGGAAACTGTTTGAATGTTAAAAGTGTGCATGATACTGTATGATTCTGGGTAATTTAAAGGAGACCGTGGTTTCTTCCATAGTTACTTTATTCACAGAAATGTCTTTTATCATTAGCACGTGCATTAATTGACCTTCAAAAATATTTCCTCTGAAAGGATGAGCAACTTAGAGTGTGTCCTTTCCTTAGTTTTGAAATGCACTCCGGTTCCAAACGCAGCATCTCTGCCTCATTTCTACTAAATGAATCTCCAGCATTTAGACGTAATGTCTATTTTTATGGAATATTAATTAAGCTCATTGAAACTTACATGATGCAGGAAAAGGTTTGCCAAAGGATGGTAAATTTCATCTCTCTCAAGTGACCCTTTTCCTTCTCAGGCTCTTTGGAGATGCCAAATCCAAGCAGCCCTGAAGATATCTCTTAGTTGACCAAGAGATACCAGCTGGTTTTTATTAACAGGAAGAGAAACCATAGGCTGCTTGATTAAGATGGAGGTCTATAGATAATGTTCAAGTTTTAAGAGCTATAACAATAAAAGATATCTCTCTCTCTCTCTCTCTCTCTCTCTCTCTCTCTCCCCCTCTCCCTCTCCCCCCCCCCCCCCACCCTCTTGTCTTGTTTTTCTTTTTTTCTTTTTGTCTAGCAGCCAACACAGTATACATGGGTTAGCAAGAAGCAGCCTGTGTGGGTGTGCAATTACTAGATTTATTATGAAAATAATTTATTTTTTTATTTTGTTTTGTAAAATTAAATTTTACAAATAAATAAATTACAATAAATAAATACAATTAAATAAAAAAATTTTTATTTGTAAAAATTTAATTTGAGCAGTGCTGGTAATCTATATTTAGGCCAGGTTCTCAATGTATTTAGTATCATTGGGCTTTAATCTGAAATTCCCTATGAAATTATTAGGTTCCCCATTAGTGTTTAATACAAGGGAATTCATAGTAAATGCATCAGTCTATCCTATGAACAGAGTGTAAAGAAAGAGAACATTTTAGGTTAGAAAGAATGCCCATGCTAAACTATCTTGTACTTTTTTCCTTTTCTGCAGTGGAAGAGTATAAGCTTTGCTGTGCCTTTCTTTTCCATTTACCACGGCCACACTTGTGCATGGCAAGCGCACTTTGATTGAGAAGTCAGACTAGCATATGCATCAGCTCCTGATGGTGGGATCCACCCATTTACAGCAGCCTCCTCTGCCTCCCACCCCATCCCCCATGACCAAGTTCCTCAACACTGCTATACGTACAATGTTTTATTTTTATATTGCCCTCAAAAGAGTTATCTTTTAGGATCCAAATTTAATAAAGGGGAATTAATCTTACACAATGATTAAGAAAAAAAGAACCTATTTTTTAAATCATTTACCTACTTCTGATTCCGTGGATGGGTAAGAAGAGTCATTATTTGCTAACAAACGTGTAGTGAGCAAACTATAGTATTTTAGGATTTTTTCTTTAAAGATTTTTTTTAAGTAATCTCTACACCCATTGTGGGACTCGAACTCACAACCCGAATCAAGAGTCACATGCCTCGGTATTATAGTTTTATATACAGTTTTTAATGTGCTCCTTTTTTATAACAACTTTTGAATGATGTAAAGGGCACTCACAAGTATCTTGACTTCTGTTTGACCCATAAAAGAGGAACCCATTCTGGTTGTGCTTTTCTCAAATGACTACAACCACCAATATTTTACATATCTTGACTTTTCAAGGCGAGGCATTTAGTTTTTAAAATACTCCCATTGAAGGAAAAATAATATTTACTACTCTTCTTCCCCCGTCCCTCTTTGCTTCTATCTAACTAATCTGCATGCTTTTATGTATTTTTTTTAACTTCTTCCTCTATCTGTACTGCTTAGCTAAAGAAAGAACTAGATAGCCCCGATAAGTGAGACTAAGAGAATTGTTTCCCTGTAACTGAATAAAAACTTTAACAAGGATCTTCCTTGGTACTCAGTATTTCTGTTTACAGAGGAACAAAATTTCAGAAACAGAATTACAGTGCTTTTTGCTGAAGTATAAATATGTGGGCCCTATCCAAACTGGCGAATTCATTAGTCTTAAAGCAGACATCCAAGCTATTGTGGGTGTTTGGCTGACACCACTTTTACAGTAGGAGATCATTTCATTCCGAACGTGCAGTGGGCATTGGTTAGGCAGTCAGTTTTATGTGGTGTAGACACCTGGAACGAGAGAAGAGACAGTGCAGAAGCTTTGCGTGAACTCTGCTGAGTATTACATGATGTTGTTCTTGAACGGGTCGTGCTGGCAGCCGTTTCCTGGAATAACAAGGTCCTTGGGATATTTTTTTCACATTTGGTGCATAATTACATCCATACGTTTAGAGAGAGAGAGGAGGTACAAGTGAATATCAGTGATAATTTACAGAATTTGGGTCCTTGGCTCTATTTGTTTATAAAATCCTCCAAGCTGAGTCTCAATTTATGTCTCACATTTATAAAGGCAATTGAGCAAAGCCTCTTCCTTCTCTTAACCTGAAACGATTTGCTGGATTTTAATCCTTTATCTATACTTCATAATGAGCTTGGATAATTAGAAGTGAAGAAAAAAGATCTGAGCCACCAAGGGATCCTTGACAGAAAGAGAGATCATAGCCGGAACATTGCTTTTCTATCTAAATGCTTACGTTTACTTTGCAATTAACAAAAAAAAAAAAAAAAAAAAAATCTAGTGCTGATCCTAAAATGCTACCCTCAATTATATCTAAACTGTTTAAGAAACCATAGGTCACTCTCCATCTCCTGAAAACTTTTCTGGCAATCGGCGTCCTCTATTCAAATCCCACCGTAGTCAAAGCTCCATGTGAAATCCTGCCTCCTCTGTGAAGACACCAGGAGCTGGAGCTACCGTCAGCCTGTCTCTGTGCTGATCGTGGGTGTGGAACTCAATAATGCTCGGAGGTTAAGAAATGCACCCAAGGCCAGGTGGTTAGTAAAGGGCAAAGCCAGAATTTGAACCCAGGCTGTGAGACCACCTTGAGTTACTCTGCTTGGGCCTGCACACTCTCTTTGTTACATGCTTTTTAAATTTTGAGCTTCGAAACCCGGCCAGCAAGACCCAAAGCTCCTTGTCCATGCTTAGCTTCCAGGAGCCTCACGTGGCCCTAGGCACGTAACACATGTTTGGTCAGTGCTTACTGAGACTTAGACCTAAGATCCAGTACCCTCACTTCCCCCCACCCCCGCCAGGGGAACTGGTTAAGTGACTTGCATAAAGCCCGAAAGTTAGTAATCACAAGAAACAAACAGAAGGTTCCAGAAAAAAGTTGAAGTATCAGTCATTTATGGCAGATGAGTAAGTTAAAGGTTAAGATTGAGAAATCTTGGGGCACCTGGGTGACTCAGTCATTTGAGAGCTGGACGTCAGCTCAGGTCACGATCTCTCAGTTCATGGGTTTGAGTCCTGTGTCGTGCTCAGTGCTGACAGCTCAGAGCCTGGAACCTGCTTTGGATTCTGTGTCTCCCTCTCTCTCTGTCCTTCCCCAGCTTAGGCTGTGTCTCTCTCTCAAAAATAAAAACTTAAAAAAAAAAAAGAGAAGTCTTGAAAACCGATGCTTGAAAAGAGGAAACAGATTGAAGGCTGCAGAAGACTTCCATGAAAACGCTAAAAGGCACTTGGAAGCACTTCTTGAGTGATTTGAGTTCGTTGTTAGGTCTAACTTAACAGTTTCCTGACTTGAGTGTATGGATGATCCATAAATTCACGAACACTCTTGGATGTTTGGGACTCCCAAGTCGCATCAGATTTGGTAACAATTGGAAGAAAGAGAAGCAGCAAAAGAAAGGCAAGTAAAATGCACGTGCAACCTTGGTGAGCGAAAACAGCAACTGCCTGGCTGCCTGCCAGGGGTCACCATCAGCCAGACAGCTTGATTGCCGTCCTGTGTTGGGGAGGATGAGCAGGGCGGTCACTGTGAGCAGCCTTGAGTGGATATGGGAGGAGGACAGGCGGTGTGGACTCGGCCATTAGTAGGAAGAAAGTTAAAGCCAGTGTTAGGAGTCGCTGTCCACGCCCAAGATCACCTTAGCTGACTTTTGGGTTTAGCCATTTCACCCAACTGGGGCATGGTCTTCTTATCTGTTAAATGAGAGGATTGAATCAGACGATTTGTAGGTCCCCTTCTGGCTCTAAAATTCTGACTCTAAGAATATCTTTTCCATATCACTTCTTCAGAATGAATCTTATTTTCAATTCATCTAAACGATTTCAAAATGCTGTTTAGAATAATTAAAGTAACACTAAGAATGGCTTGAAAAGTAATCGTCAAAATTGTGAATATCTCCCATAATGTCATTTGTGTGACAATCTGCTAAAATTTTTTAAGCTAATAAAAGTAAAAGACAAAATCCAAATGAATGCTTTTTAAGAAAGCTAAGGAGACATAATGGCAACTTTCCAAATACTGCTAAAGCTCTCAGTCTGCTCCTCCCAGCTGTTCCTTCTCAAGGTGCTCATGGGCCTGACGAAATCTGACACAATGTCAGACAAATACCTTTCTCCCGACGCTTTTATTACCTCCTTTTCCTGAAAGTCATAATCTAACACCAGCATGAGAACTCATAGTCGTGTCTCATTTATCTCCCTCGCCCTGCTTTCTAATTGAAAATTTTCATTCATGCGGTTTTTTTCCCCAAAGATCTTAAGTTTTAGTGGCAAGTGTTTATATGTCCTTTTTAATTTTATGTTTACCTGGTCTCTGATAAAATAATCAGGTTTTTAAAATATTATTTAAACAATAAAACTCAATCAGCATTTGGATGTTTACTGGAGACAGCTTTGTGCATTTGACAACTTTCCGGTTATAGAATTCATCCCTAGCATTCGAAGATCATTTTACCAAGTACCCTTTCACCAAGGGGGTATGGGGAGGGGAAGCATCCCACCCCTCAAAGCAGCTGTACTGTATTTTATGCAGAAGTAAAGGTTCTATGAATGTCAAAGTCAGATCACAAATGCAGACTTGTGTTTCAAGTTGGGGACATGTGAGGATTTTTTTTCAGGTGTGGAGATGGTTATTTGTTTGTTTTGATTTATATGAGTTTCAGCCTGTCTGACCTTTACCAATGGCAGCTGACGAAGACCAGAACTTAAATAATGAAGGAGGGAAGCACTCTGTAAAACATATTTGATCCTAAGTTTGGGTTACCTATCTCTTCGCGAGACTTCATTAGGGTATAGTTATGATTATACACTCCTCTCCAAAAGGCTGCTCTTTTCATCAGGCATTAAAATAACAGGCAAGCTTAATTTAGGTCATTTGTATTTTCTTCTTATAAATTTCCCAGGACGTGCTCTGTATACACTGGGCATTCAATAAATGTCAGTCAGTCTGCAATATTTATTGGGTGCTGCTCTATTTCAAATGCTTATAAAGGAAAATGAACATTCTCAAGGGAATAGTTTTCAGGTTGTCTTTCTCTTGTATGTCTGGTTCGGGATCTATACAGCTCAGTTGTTCAATAGAGGTGGAAAAGTGACTGTCCTTGTCCAGTGGAGTTGATGTTTACCAAGTCTGAGTTTCCATCACTTTCTCTCACTTGCTCTGGGTCAAGGCAGTATTCTGTCAGTATGCCAGTATCACTACATACGGTCAAATACTGGCCCCTCCTTATAAGTGCCCTCCTATTTAACTGCATTGGTCCTTTCCTCAAAACCCCGAGTCCCACAATTCCATAACCAAAGGGATAATTCCTGGTTTAGCTGGGAGCCTCTAGAAACATGCTCCAGCACTGTCACCAGCATCCATTCTGATTGGTTAGTGTCTATGCCATACCCCTTCTTGAGTATTTCAAATATTCCCCCGCAGAAAGTTAGGAACATTCAAGAATGATTGCTCAAAAATTATTATGGTTGCTGTCATTAAAAAAAAAACAAAAAACAGATGCATGAACTAGTATATAACAATGATCCTTTTATGGTGTGATATCAGATTCTCCTGGTCCTAGGGCAGGGACCAGCTTTGAACTATATTACATCCTCATTACTAAACACAGGCAAAAGGACAGGAAATAGTAACTGTACTAAACAGAGCTAATAAAATACACTTCAGACTTAAGAAAAGAATTGAAATTTGGAGACAGCCATGCAGAAACTCAAACTATGATGACACACTAGAAGAATTAGTCTGCATGACAAAAGTGGCTGGCTGATGAGGATCGATAATGAACCCCCAGACCAAATGGTGCTACTCTACAGGTTAAGTAAAATAGGAAGTAGATAGGTGAGCAGATATTGATGAATTCACCTTGTCTCTCGGGTGTTCCTTGCCTAAAGGTGTACACTAACTTTCAATCCATAGCACTGATATATCCATAAAACTGGATATATTCTGGATAAATTCTGGAACTGATTTGGACATTAAAAACTAAGAAGAAGGAAACCTGAGTACCATAGTACTGAGAAGCAATATGTGACATAGCAGTTTTCTACCTGCTTGTTCCTGGGAACCCTACCCTTGCTTCATTAAAGAAGTCCTGCTTTTAATGTTATATATATATATATAAATCAGACATTCCCTGAGTGAGATCACCTACAAAATTTAGTCCAGGTTAACTTTTACTAGTTTCCGTTGTAATTAGTGGAAAAATAAAATGCTTCTGTTATGGAACAGAAGTTCAAAGTTAAAACTGGAAATGTCCTAACATGGGTTTGTGCTTACACAGTTAAAATGACTGTTAGGGAGGGAGTAGACTACCATAGGTAAGAACATGGGTTCTGGAATTAGACTGACCTAGGGTTGAATGTCAGTTTTATCACCTGTTTGCCGTTTGCCCTTGGACAAGTTACTTCCCTCTCTCAGCCTCTGTTCCCACAGGAGTTGAGTGTAAATGATAATACTATCCGACAGAGCTGTAATGAGAGTAAACGAGATAGCTTCTGTATTGGTTGGGGAAAGCAGTGTGGGTTACTCTAAAGCCCACAATTTCAGTGGCTTGTCGCTAGTTTGCTTCTCTGTCACCTCACGGGCCTGTGTGGGTCGGGGGCGGCGGGGGGGGCGCTCTGCTCCTTATAATTATCCAAGCATCTTGATCCCTTCCATCTCTATCCTCTCCCCTCTAGGTTCTTAGGGCCACTTTGCTCAACGTCTCCTGGAAAAAGGCAACAAGGATTGTGCATGATACAAGGGAGCGTCACAAATGTCTTGTTTCTTCCGGGGTAGAAGGGATGTGCGCCACTTGTCACCCGGCTACACCGCACCGTGGCAGCCACTGTGCTGTGTGGCCTGGCCCTTTGCACCGGGAGAAGAGGAGGGGCAGATACTGGTGTGCACCAACAGTTGCTGCCACAGTGTCTAAGGCACTTACCACAGTGCCTGGCACGTGAGAAGTAGTCAGGTTTTTTTTTTTTTTTTTAAAGTCCAGGAGCACCCAGGGAGGGACCACAATGCTGCCCACCACTTTGGCCGGTCTCACAGACCATGCAAATTAGCACAGGCCCCTAGAAACACTTACCTTGTGTTGGGGAGCCGTTTTTGCATACAATGACAATAACATAAATTAGGAAAACCAACCTGGCCAAGTTGATGCCAAGAACAAAAAACAAGACGTGAGGCATGTCCTCATGTTCACAAATGCATTCCAACCTTAAATATATAGGAGAGAAAGGCTTATCAGGTTGTGCTGTTTTTGCTTAAATAGCCAAAAAATGTTATACGAAAGTACTTCTAGGAAGGGCAGGGTTATGTGCGGCTTTGGCGTGAGATTTATTTATTTTTTTAATTCTGCTTAAGAACAAGTTGAAAATCTCCTGAGGGGCGGGTGTGGGGGAGTGGGGAATGGTCTTTAGAGTTAGAAGACCTTGATTCAACTCACAGCTTTCCAGTTCAGTAGTTAATAAATTTTGTTCATAAAAGTATCCCTTTTTGAACACCTAGTCTTGGCAGTCTCACTGTGCTAAGGACCTTACCTCTATTTGTGCCCTGTCTTCAAGGACAAGTGGCATTTATCTATTTTAAAAATTAGGAAACTAGGGGCATCTGGGTGGCTCAGTTGGTTAAGCGTCCAACTCCTGATTTCAGCTCAGGTCATGATCTCAGAGTTCATGGGATCAAGCCCCATGTTGAGCTCTGTTAGCACAGAGCTGGATTGGGACTCTCCTTTTCCCCCCTCTCTCTCTCCTCTGCTCATGCTCGCTCGTGCGCGTGCTCTCTCTCTCTCTCTCTCTCTCTCTCAAAATAAATATTTCAAAAAATAATTAAAAAATAAAAATTCGGAAACTGAATCAAAAGACATGAAATGCCTTGTTCAAGAGTACATAGTTATAAAACAGCAGGACAGTGATCTTTCTGGTTCAAGGAGCAGGGCGGTGGTGTGGGGAGTGGTGGTGTGGAGAACAGAGGTGGTAACTCAAACACCAGTTGGTATGAGAAGAACGTGGGGTGATTCAAAGGTATGGCATCCTGGGGCCTGTTGTCAGCCCTTTTTCCTCCCCTGCTCTCCTCCCTGATTGATGCCTTTCCATAGAAATATTCTCATGGCCACAGATTTTTCATCTGGAAATCTTAGGTTGTTTTTTCTTTTTTTTTTTCCAATGTTTGTTTTATTTTTGAGAGACAGAGTGTGAGTGGGGGAGGGGCAGAGAGAGATGGAGACCCAGGCTCTCCAGGCTCCTAGCTGTCAGCACAGAGCCTGACGCGGGGCTCGAACCCACAAACCGTGAGATCATGACCTGAGCCAAAGTTGGACGCCCAACCAACTGAACCACCCAGGTGCCCCATCTTAGTTTGTTTATTAAAATAGCACACACATCTATACTTCTCAGACCTTTTATTCTTTGCCATCCTCCCTTTTTTCCCCTGACCACTACTTTCTTCTCTCTCATATTATCATTTATACAAGCCCTAGCTGCTTCTTTGTCCTTTTCTTCTAAGAAAGATAAATATGTTCATGCTGTTTTTGCACTCCGCTGGAATGGGTCCCTTGGGCAGGAGTGTACTTCTTTTTTACAAGAGGTGGCTGGGTTTGCATTTGTAGCCTGAGCTGTGAACACTCAGAGGTTCTGCAAACCATTCTACATTCATTTCAATGGCTTCCCTAATTCCTTCCAAGCTGAAGCGTTGTGACAGGGAGGGCTTTTGCTATTTAGTACCCAGTACATTGTATAACACCTTTGCACACACATCATAGACTTATGATTTAGTCCTTGAAGTTGTTAAAGAAAACTGCCTGACTGCTGATCTTTGCAATATGGTTCCTGTTTTCATAGAGATTGGTGGTGATCGATTACAAAAGCCCAGACAGGAAGGTGTTTTGAGGGGCATATTATGCCCTCTACAGTTACCCAGTGAATGTTCACCCACACCTGTTGACTTTAAGATAAACCCACTGAAATGTTCCTTCCCAAACGAGGACAAAACAAAGGAAAGAAAGAAACAGCCAAATAGAGATCCACAAGTTCTCAAATCAACTGCATACGTACTTGGCACTAATTTAACTATGCAATTAGCTTAGAGATCTGTGTTGACCTTTTTAAAGTTTAATAGACTTTCAAAAGAAATACAGCAAAGTTTTTGTAACTCACCAAGTCACACCTCTCACCCTTGAACGTATGAGTTCAATCCGTTCTTCGAATGAAAACTATATTTTAAAATCTCATCTGCCTTGTATACTTAACATTCTTTCAGATACTCATTCTCTGATTTCATTTGCTGAACATTTGTCAGGGGCTGCTGTTGCTTGCTGTTACTTTAGAACCAGATTTCAAGAGCTTCATATTTATTAAAGCACAGTCCCCCTGTGTGCATGTTAAGAAGGCTTCCTACCCTCTTTGATAAGTATTGAAATTCTGCTGAGTTTGAGAAACCTCTCTTCTACATGCCCCCCACCAAATCGAAATCACTCTCATTATCACATTTATGTAAATATTTTTGATACTGCCCAATTGCCAGATACCTTTAAAATGTCTGCTTTTTTCCAACTCTGTCTATATTTTCCTTCTCTCGGCAAATTCTCTGCATTATTCCCTAATTCATTAGTGGTAATACACTCGGGTGTCTAGTTTTCTTGGCTGTGGTACAGATTGAAGCCTCAGCTATCTCATGGCCATATGTTCTTCCTGCGTGTGCCATGTGATCTCTACGAATGGGAAACTCAGAGCCTCTTCTCAGTCTCAGTTTAAGATTGATAGCTTAGAATGGGCAATATGTGTCAGCACGAGGCTGTCTCATGTCTGTTTACCAGAAGTGTTTTCAGGAATTTAGCCTCAGTTTTGATTGCCAGTTCACTCCTGGCAGACTCATAAAGTAAGAAGCAAAAGGGCCCCCTGCGTTCCTCTGGTGAAGGAGTTTGATAACGCAGGGATTAGAGCAATGTTAAGTCCTTCTAGAGGCAATGCAGAAAAGATATCCAGCAACTTCTCTTAATATCAGAAAAGGTTCACTGTAGCTGCTCTTCTCAAGTCAAAAACGAAAAAAGCACTGTTTCCTGGATCAATAAGGATTTAAGAATATAAACTAGTAGCATTTTTTTAAAGGAGATCTGTTTCCTTATGAGTCGTCTCTGGGATGGGAGGAGGGACAGGATTGCCTTCTTCATTTGTATGCTCTCTGAAGGCAAAGACTAGATTTTTGGGTTTGGCTAGTGCCTACAGGGTATGTGTAGACTCCTAATAAACACTGAGGATTCTGTTGACGGCAAGTTCTTGATTTGCGCTTCCATTTCTGAAGAATGAAGCCCTTGTCTAAAAGGTGTCTGTATCTTATCTCTGCCATCCAGGCTTGGGCCTTTGGAGTAATTCTGTATCAAATCAACTATGTTCAAATTCCTAAGAGGATTGTTTGATGATTCAATCTGTTGGTATGTTCTACTAATCTTCATATGTGAAGTGATACCAGAGACACATTTAATGACTTACAGCTCTCAAATAAGTTGCTACAGTTGGATCTAAAAGGCTTTTCTCAGACAAGTCCAGATATCCGCTTTCCCTTATCTGCTAGCTTTCAGGGGCCTTCTAGAGAACAAATGGCTGGTCCTTTTCCAAAGGGACAGGTTTTCCTATCAGATGCTTTTGTTCCCCAGAAAGAAAAGAAAATGAAACTTGTCTTCTCCCAGATGTCAAATCCAGAGCAAACTGAAGCGTTATGGATATCTTTTGTAGTCGTCTCCTTCCTATAAATATGAATAGGCAATTACTGAATAACAGAAGCTTGGGTTAGAGCTACACCATCCTCTTTGATGTGCAGAGCAAAATGAAATGGTAGGAAGTCAGATGTTGGGCTGTGTGAGTTTCCTAAATGACCTGTTGGGACTTAATTTGCTTCCGTGTAATGCCTTGTGACTCCTTGTGATGTTAACAGCCTTTGGAGGAAATTACGTTGGGTCTTTACCAATCATGTAGCTTTTTCCTGGCTTCACATGAGATTCCCTGTACCTCTATGTTTTTATCAGAACATTCTAGGTTAGCCATGTAGTTGCTGGGCAGGCTTAGTACAAATACCTTAGAAGACCTAACACCCTCTTCTGTCATAGTAAAACCTTTCTGAAAAAATACTTTGTGTTCTGGAACCTAACTTTCTGTTTTTCTTTCTGTGTTGCATTTTGACTCATCACCTGGATATAGGCCAGTTGAGTTTAAGGTATTCTCTCAATTAAATTTTCTGTGTGTGTGTGTGTGTGTGTGTGTGTGTGTGTGTGTGTTTAATGAGTAAGTGTTAGTATTTCTCCTTTGGAATAGGAGAAGCCAAATTGGGAAGCAATAGGTGAACCACAGAGTCACCTGGCAAGTCAAAAGCCAACATGAGAATAAAGTAGTTAATCTGTTACTCAGTGCAGTAAAAACAAAATGTATGCCGCCATGGTTGAAACTGTTGTTTTTGGATCATCACTAAAAAAATAAATAAATAAAATAAAAAATAACTGAGTGAATGTGACAGGGATGCATATTTAAAATTCCTTCCTTTCACTTTCTCAAATTTAGCAACCAAAATAAATGAGTACTATGGCAGCTGAAATAGAGGTCTCCTATTGATCAGGTCATAAAAGTAGGAGCTATCAAAAATACTCTCAAGCATATTCTCCGCAAAATAAAATACATGTAGACGTTGTTTAATGCTAGGCATGAGGACTATAGTTTTAAGGTCCGTTGTGTGATTTTCTCATAATTAATACATACGATAAACTCTCAAATGGGTTAGCAACTGTCAAGGTAAGTAAACTTCACACCTCCTCTCTGTGCCCACTGCCATTTTTACACATGTGAGCACACCTCATAATGACTGTCTTTCTCACTCAGTAGCCCACGTAATAGTAACCCCCTACCAAATGAATGAATAAAAGCTACAGGTAATCCTGGCCATTGTGTTTTAAGAAGTATCAGTGGTCGTCCTCTGGCAGTTCAGCTTGGTCTGAACTTTCCTGCTCCAGCGTCTCTGCCCAGAAGGCAGGGTGAGGAAAGAGAACTCCCTGAGCACTTGCCCCGCATCAGACCCTGCTCCACACGCGGGATTCACAAAGATGAGTGATAGGGGCTGCTTTCGCAAAGTGCTCTGAGCCATGTCTTCTTCCTGGAAGATTTGTACTCTAGCAGGGGAGATGTAGATCTTTAACAGATACTGAATCGATGAATGAACGAATATATATCCAAGGGAGCAGTCACTTCTTGGGGGAGGAGATATCAAGAAAAACAAAGAAGAGAGGTAACGGAGAAGGGGAGGGAGGTTCCAGAATGGATGAGTTGAATAAGTAGCAGCCCCAAGGTGTGAAAATTAATACCTGGTGTATTTGGAGAGGCAGCAAGCACTTTGAGGTATAGGTTTAAGTAGTGTTGAGATTCACGCTGTATAGAGGCATTTTTGTTTTTGTTTTTGTTTTTACCTGATCTAGACTGAGTCCTGGGAGGGCAAGGACCGTATTCAACCTACTTTGCAGCCCATACAAGCTTTGCTTAGTGAAGGAGGTGAAGAATGTTGGTAGAGTTAAATTTAATGAACTAATATGGAACTATAGGGTATGTGTGTGTTCTCATTTCTCTCCCATTTCCTTGTTCTACCCACTCTCTGGTGTATATGAATAATGAACTGATTAAAACACTCAGCAGAAGGGAAGAGAAGGAGATAAGGAGAAAGAAGAAAAGTTTATGTTTAGTCTAAACCTCTGGGGTTATGATTTCATCAGGGGAGGGGTTGTTTATAAACATATATATAAATAATCGCACTTCAAGACCATGTGAATACTTGCAGCGATACAGGATAAATACCATTGGAATGATAAAACTGAGGGACTACAGAATCTCAGGAGAATCTCGAAAAGGAAGGCATTTGAATTGGGTATTAAGTGCAAGTAAAAGCAGAATCTTAGAGGTGGTGGTACTGATCGTGGAATAGTGCCAGGCACTATTCTGATTGCTTTATACAGCCTTATGCAGTTCAGCCTCACAATGAACTCTATGAGGTAGGTATTATTCTTATTATAATTATTATTACGCTCATTTCCCAACTGAGGAAACTTGGGCCTAGAATAGTTAAGAAATCTACCCAAAGTCGAACACCTAGTGCGTGGTAAAGCAGAGATTTAAACATAGGCAGGTCTGGCTCCAGTCCAATGAACCATTATCCCAAACTACCACCCACATGGAGACAGAGTGGAGGGCCTTGTAGCAGTAAGTAATGCCTTGAGCAAAGAGCTTATCTGTGGCAAGGGCAAGATGGATGTAAGGAGTGACTAAACCCAGTTTGGCTAGATAGTTAGGGACCCAGGAAATATGTACATATTAAAGAACGGCTGTTTATGCAGATTTTTTTTAATGTTTATTTATTTTTGAGACAGGGAGAGACAGCATGAACGGGGGAGGGTCAGAAAGAGAGGGAGACACAGAATCTGAAACAGGCCAGGCTCTGAGCTGTCGGCACAGAGCCCGACGCGGGGCTCGAACTCATGGACCGTGAGATCTTGACCTGAGCCGAAGTCGGACGCTTAACCGACTGAGCCATCCAGGCACCTCTGTTTATGCAGATTTTTAAGGCCCTTCAGTAGGTGCTGCCAACCAACTCTTAGCCCAGCCCTGTTAGAAGTGCCTGAAGTTGCATTCTGTTGGGTTTCCTTTCCTTTTATGGTTGCTGGTCTTCCATGCAGCCCCACTTGTTATCGGTGCTTAGCGTGCACTTTGCTAACGGCAAGACCACCACCTTCATGTCCTGCCCCCGGTGCCTGGACACACTCCTTCACCTCTCCAAACCTCAGGGTCCTGGCTTTAAAAAAAAAAGGGGGGGGGGGAGACCAATAGTACCTCCCTCGGTGGGTTGACAGAAGGGTTAAGGAGTTAATATATTTGTTTAAAAATTTAAAAGAGTGCCTGACACATAGTAAGATATACAGAGACGTAGGGCTCCTAGGATTGCGGAAAGGACTTACTAGAAAGGAAGGTGGAAAAAGAGGAATAAAGGCGGATTTTATTTATCTCACAGAGTTTGGCCAGAGCTCTGTAGCTAAAGATAAATTTGCTGATTTTAGATTCCCCCCCCACCTCCCCCTGGAAGATAATTTTGGAGGGTGTTGTTAGGTTTGGTCACATGGCATTTAAAATGCCACATGACATCTGATATTTGGCCTAGAAGATAATAAAGGCTGGACAGTGCAGTTACAATCCCATCTCTCAGAAAGACCACGGTGGGGGGCCGGGGGAATCTATGTAAGCACTACTACCAACACCTGAAACAAGAAAAAAATCTGAAAAATCGTATTTCACGCATCATGTATTGTATACAGTAAAACGAACAATCCCTTGGATTTCTCCATGAGGAATTTGATCTACTGAAGAATTTCTTCTCCCTGGTACATACAATCCATTCTTAGGGGCGCCTGGGTGGCGTAGTCGGTTGAGCGTCCGACTTCAGCCAGGTCACGATCTCGCGGTCCGTGAGTTCGAGCCCCGAGTCAGGCTCTGGGCTGATGGCTCGCAGCCTGGAGCCTGTTTCCGATTCTGTGTCTCTCTCTCTCTCTCTCTCTGCCCCTCCCCCGTTCATGCTCTGTCTCTCTCTGTCCCAAAAAATAAATAAACGTTGAAAAAAAAAATTTTTTTAATGAATTCACTTCTGCTGAGGTTTCTTATACTGAGACAATCCTGAAAAATCGGAGTCCCTCCTCCACGAGAATGGTGTTGACAAGCTCTTTTAAGAACCCCTAAAATAGTTGAGAATGAGTTAAGACCTAGTGACTTTCAATGAAGCTTGG
This sequence comes from Prionailurus bengalensis, assembly GCF_016509475.1. Taxonomy (NCBI): domain Eukaryota; kingdom Metazoa; phylum Chordata; class Mammalia; order Carnivora; family Felidae; genus Prionailurus; species Prionailurus bengalensis. The sequence goes on from NC_057343.1 coordinate 200,285,297, forward strand.
TGTGTCCTGTTAAGGAATAATACCAGGCAAAGAGATGGAATGTTATCATTCACTCCAGATGGAGATGTTTCCTTATTTTCATCTGTCTGTGTAGTCACACTGTTTCTGTCTGCAAAGAACTAAAAGCAGCTCCCGTAAAAATAATAAAAAATTGAAGTAGATCAAGACAAAGTAGTAGAGACGATAATAACACCAACCCTGTGGGTAAAATCACTGCTGCAAGTTTGGTTTCATATTTAGCACTGAGTTTCTGAAAAATAAAAAGGTGGAGGAATCGTGATCTGCGATCTGTGTCTCATTATTGGAGAAGAGGCTGTGTGTTCCACAGGGAAGATAAAGAAGCTCTCCAGCACAGTTCTGGAAGATGTTTTCTGTAGGAGACCCCGAACGATTTAATGAGAAACCCATGACAACATGTCTGTAGTAAATGTAGTTCTCAATTTTGTGTGGCTTTTTCTTGTGGTGATATTAAATAAAGACCCGAGTATTAAAATGCAGTGGCGTGAAGTGATTTTATAGCCGTCCGCGGGCTGTAGTTGAACTTCATTCAAGGATAGCCCCACACATCCTGTAGAGGGAGGGGGATGACCTGGCCTGTTAAGCGATCTTCTCTCTGAAGGGGGTCTGATGAAGGGCAGACAGTAGCGGGTTTCATTTCTTGCCCAAGACCTGAAGTACTGGTGCTTCTGACTAGAAGATCCACGTATGAACTTGACAACCTGGTGAGAGGGTGTCAGGTTTTCACTTGTGAAAGTGAAGAGTCCTGAGTGATGTTCTTGCCTGCCTGATAGGTCTTGCCTGATGTTCTTGCCTGCCTCAGGCCACCACTTTCCTGAAGTGGGCACACTCTTATAATTTAAGTGGATACCACGGTATGAGAATAATTTTTATCGTCAGTAATTTTTTTTTCACATTCATACAATGCATGTTTATTGAGCCTCTCCTGTGAGCCAGGGTACCTTCTTTTCTGTGTATCTGCACACAGGTGTATTTATATCTTCTTTCTAAAAGATGCCCTTTCTGCTCTTGGCTTTGTTCATATGTGTGTTTTTTATTTTATTAGTGTTTTAAAATATAAAACCTAGAGGCACTTAGTGTTTCAAGTCCAATAATTCAGAGACATATGAAGGAAATTTACTAATCTTTACTACCCTCTCCCTGCCCCCCTCCCCATGTTACCATTCATTGTTACCGGTTTGACGTGGCTCCCTCCATACTTTGCTCTGTTCTCAAATGACTCTTTTAACTGTACAGATAGTGTATCTGAACCTTAAATGTATAGTACTGGTGATTTTTTTAAAAATGGAGATGTATTTATTTTACTGACAAGTAGGAGAAATTTTCCCTTAATTACAATCAATTTTCTATAGTGTTCTTGTTTAATTGTTTTGTCTTGAGGGTAGGGAGCCAAGGCAAGGTTACCTCTCTCAAATAACTTAGAAACTAAAGCCCGCATCTTGAATGGAGTCTTTCTTCTTCTGAACAGGACCAAATTTGATGGAATGTGATAAGCTTATACTGTTCTGATGATGTCAGCCTTCCCTCTGATGTCAACTTTTGCATATATGTGCAATACAAGTATAGATATGTTCATCAATTTTGAGACTGGCTTCAGTATCACAGTATCAGATCCAAATACATTCTGTACACCCTTCTCAAAATTTAATGCTTGCCCTTTCCTCGAGCTTCTGTTAAACAGAGAAGTAATCTGTTTTATAATGTTACTTGTTGTGCATTTAAAGAGCATACAGAGTCCTAGGAACAGCACCATCCTAAAGTTGCAAAAGATTTAGAAAATCTGAATATGTAGTTATCACTGTCATGCCTCAGCCAATACTTGAGGATGGTAAGTGTGAAGATGGAAGACTGTTGAAAAAAACAGAACTACTTTTGGAAAAGCTTAAATAGCAGTGGTAGTTGAAACATTTCTAGATGGCCAAGACTTGCAAACGATCTATGAAATACTACATGCAAAGAGCCTTCACCATGCTTGAGTTGTTGGGCTTTGCCAGCCCTAACCCAAGAAAACCAGATACACACACACGCTTTCCCAGAATATGACTCATACACCCGAAGACCAGGAATTATAAAGGTGTGTGTTATGTGTCAGTAAATGAACATTGTTGCAAGGAGTGTTTAAGAAAGCAAGCTTTGGTGTTCTCATTTCACACGTGGGGAAGTGGAGAGAAGGTGGGAGGTATGGGAACATGGCTGGGGGAAGTTCCAAGGCAGAGTGGCCATCTAGTAGAAGAGTGACAAGCAACTGCCCGGCTAGGAGACTGCTTCCTTCCAGCCTCCATGAAGCAGCGTAAGGGTGGCCATCCTTCCCTGGAAACTTCGAGCAACCCGAAAGAAGCAGCGGCGGCTTCATCACATCCAGTTCGTTAATCCCCTCTCTGTCAATCATTGGCATACGATCTGAATAGACTATAAATTCACGTTTCTGGAGCCACATGGTCAAAATAGCACTTTATATTCAGTGTGAAATTCTTAAAATGAAACCCAGCTGGCAGATGGGAAGGATTCTGGGGGATGGGGGGAATGGGGAGGGGAATATTGGGTGTGCAAGGGGTGCATGATTTTCCAGCGAGCTTTTTTTATGCTTTGTGCAGATACAGGAGTATTTTTAGACATGTATGATACAGCACGAATGAATTTCTTAGACCTGAACTGTAAGAATCGAATTTATAGTATTTCATAAGAATCTAAAAACCATTAAGATAGTTACGCGAGCCCTTTCAAATTCTTGCCCCTAAGTGTAGAATGATTTGCTCATTTAGGGAACTCTCTCCAGTTCTTCCATGAGTGCTAGTTAATACATTACATCTTCCAGTGCTTTAAATAAGTCCTTGGCTCAATAACCTAATTTAAGAGAGAGAGAGAGAGAGAGAGACAGCTAGTTCAGCTCACTTTCTGTCTCTTGTTCAGAACTTCTGCCCATTGTGTTGTTCATGTTGGTTCCTTGTCCTTCTCTTTCCTCAGGTTGAATGGGAAGTAGCCTATGTCTTTGTGACTTACAGAACCAGACAAACTCCACTCCAGAACACAATGCTTTTGGTTACTGATCCAAGCCCCCAAACCCTTAAGTCATTCCAGACATCTCCACAGTTTATCACATCAGCTTGCCCCTTCTGACGGCACCAAAGAGCAGTTCAACCTGTGACCAGGTTATTACATACTTGGTGTCTGTGACTTCATGTAAGAAGTCAGCATTCAAATATTTCAGCAGCTGTAAGAGATTTCAACTTGCCCGAATGTTTTTATGAAAACCGTGTGCTGCATTTAACTTGCTAAGAAATGTGCAGGTTATGTGTGTTGTATGTCTGGATGCGAAGCTGGATTCAAATAGACAAGAATTTCTTTCTTTTGTCCTTATTTCTCTAGAGCCGCATCTTCTTTCTGTGTGAAAGATTAGATGTCATGAACATGCACCTAAAATTTACAAACCCTGTTCAAGGGCTTTGAAGTCTAGATCCTGTTAGGTGGTTAAACGTGATGAAGATAAGGTATCAGGTACTTCATTTACTAAAAACAAAGTTGCGATACACAGAGGTAAATGCCGTTTACACCCATCATTTTATTTTATTATTGACATCTAACTTACAGTTAAAAACAGCCCAACAGTCATTTGTCAGATCTTGGGAATTATATGATTTTTATTTTTAAATACTATGATAGAATCAGCATCTTACTCATGCATATGTGGCAAAGGTGTAAGGAAACAGAGAATAACTTCAGGGTAAAATAGGATGGTTCTGCTGAGCAATTACGTTTCCCTAGAGTGATGGAAAGGCAGGAAATAGGAATCCAGGGCAGTGGCTAAGAAGTACTTTATACTTGACTCTAGTAAATGGGAATAAGTTCTATTTAGAAAATATTTTGCAAATACATTCAAACTAATGTTTATTTTGTTAAAGGATCTGGTTTTAATGACACAATACCTATCCAGTTTTAACCCTACTGTTATGTTCATAGATGTGAATAGTATCTATCTGTATGTGAGACTGCAGGGGTGTGGCTATCAATATGGGTTTGAGTGTTTTATTTATTTATATGCTACTTTCCTTCATGAAAGGATTTGAGGTGATAGACACTGGTATTGATTCTGACAGTGGACATGATTTTATGTAACACTCTAAACTTCCAACCAAAGTGGGTGTTAATGACTTCCTCCTGAAAAGGCTTTTGATTCAGACAGAATAAAAAGTGTGATTTGAAACTGTTAAAAGCCCCCTTATCTGACCTGATCTGAACTGGTAGTTGAACAGTTAATGAAGAAAAAGTTGGTTAGTGTCTTGTCACTAAAAAATAAAATAAAATAAACGTATATCCTAAATAATTTAACTTAAAACATACAAATCGTACTAATCTTTTGCTTTTGGGCCAAGGCCTTTTCTCTGAGCATGTGGCCACTAACCAGGGTTCTGTATCATATTTATTGCACAGAATATAGCCATTACCTATGATTTGCAGTTCCTGTTTCTTTAAAATAGAACCATAAGATAAAACCAGAAGTTCCAAGACACGAGGGAGGTAATGTGCACCTTCACCTGCCTTTATAGTTCTCTAAATCGAATTCGACAGCACTTTGTTTTTAGTGACTCCCCTTTATTGAGTTCTTTGAACCCATTCCGTTGAGTTTCTCATAGAAAAAGAAGCCGTCTTTTCAATTTCCTATTTTACTCATTGATGCCATATTTAATGAAATGCCCATCATTGGTAATAATGACAAGTACGATTGCCTCAATGGGAAGCGTGAAACAACCTGGGAGCAGAAGTGAGCGGATGTGCCACAGAAGCGGTGCCCCAGTTATGAACGTCAGGTGAGCGCGGCCAGCTCAATCCTCAGCTTGCACCCACAGGGTGTGGGCACTCACTGCGCGGGCAACCAACGTCCGTCATTATCTGGAACCCAGGCAATGAAGAGTCCGTTGATCCTCGGTGATTAAGTGGAGGTTAATTGAAAGAGCTTCTATTGTAACTGCATGAGATTTTGTTTTGACACAGCTAAAGATTTGTCCTTACCTGCAAGTGCTTGATACTTAACTTATATCATGCCCTCAGTGCACTTTTTGAATCGGCTGTGTGGCAAACATTATTATTGCCATGGTGCCTTCCAATTTTTCATGGCACTTGTTCCACCTGACTTGCCTTAGTCACTGACATACCTATTTGATATCTGTCGGTCTCCTCCAAGTAAGCGCCATGAGGCCCTGAGACATGTTCACCTTTGTATCCTGAGGGCCTGAAACCATGAATGAAATCTAGTAACAGTAGAAAGACGGAAAGGTGACGTGTTTTTTGGTTTTGGGGTTTTTTTTTCTTTTTTCTTTTTTCTTTTTTTTTTTTGGTGCATTTGTTTCAGCCCAATAAAATGTTTTCAGTTTTGCCCACCGAGATTGATTGATTTCTACTTTGAGCAAGAAAGAAAGACTTAGAGTTATAGGTGCTCCCCAATGTAGCTCCTGATCTCCTTTGACCCTCCAATTCCTAAATCTCCTTCTAATTCCAGGGAGGAGGCCTGATGGTTCTTGCTGATAAATCACAGATTGAATCATTAACAGGGCTTTTGTTCTTTGATTTTGCCTTAAAAGATCAATTCAGGACAGAGTTTGTCAACCTCAGCATTACTGACATTTCGGGCTAGTCAGTGGTTTGTGGGGGCAGTGGGGGGAGGGGGCAGCGATGGGGGGGTGGTAGCTGTCCTGCATATTGTAGGATGATTAGCGGCATCCCTGACCGTTACCCACAAGATGCCTGCAGTAACCACCCCGCTTCCCCGCCCCCCATTGTGACAACCAGAAATATCTGCACACATTGCCAAATGTCCCCTAAGGGAGTATGGTCACCTTTTGCCTCCACTGAGAACCAGTACCTTGGACTAGTACTGGTTTGACAACGAGGACTCAAGGCCATGCTAACAGTGCTGTGCTAAATCCAGTCAGTGGCTTTTGGAACCTTCATTTCTGGTGTTCTCTTTATGTCTGATTGTAATGTTCTCCAGACTTGTCTTTCACGGGCTTTATTCTGAGTTCAACTAGTCCTGTGTGGGTTTTTTTTGGCTAAAATTCCTCAGGACGGATTACCACTCAGCTTTTCTTTCCTCAGACTGCCTGCAAGCCTCTTTCCAAGCTCATATTTCTCAGTTGCCAGGATATTAGGCTCCTGGCCGTATTGACAGTAGGAAAAGAAATTCTCTCCCTGTGACTAAACAACATGGCAGTTCGTTCGAAGGCCGTTTGTTACCTGTTCCCCTTGCTCAGATGTGTTATTGAGGTGGCTGTCCGTTTCTCTGCCTTTCCCCCCTATCTCTCCACGCCTTCCTGTTTTTCCTTTTCCTCCCAGTGTTTCCATGGTGGCTCCTTGCTGGAGCCAGAGGACAAACTGCTGACAGGAACATCCCTTGAATATCTCTGCATCTGGACAGGGCCGTTGGCACCCTCAATTGGCGGCTAAGCAATGTGTGGCTTGCCATATTTGTCTCCTGTTTAAGACCCAAGAATTTGAATCTGCCCCAACGTCTAAATGTTGTCGTTGTTAGGACAGAGTGCTGCCATAGTATCACAAGGCTAGTATTAAACATGTTTGTTTGGGTTCCATATATTAATATTTTGGATTGTTACTCCTAACGTTGCTTTCCCACACCTCATAGCTGCAAGATTGAGATAGGGGATATATAGTTCATTACAGAAGCCAAATAAGCTAGAATATATAAACTATTTTTAAAAGATATTTGGGTTTTTAACAAGCTGTAGCCATTGTTCAAGCTTATTTTTTTCCTAATATTTTGTTAAGTCAAAGAATGGCTTGAGTGGACCAACTGATAGTAGTTTCGTGAACGGCATGAAGGGCACCAGTATGGACTAAGCAGGAAGAAGAATTAGGCCTGTCAGAGTCAAAGCATGCTCTCGTGCTTGTATGATCAGGTCGCAATCAATGAAAAGTGCATTTGCAGCATGGAGCTTTGTATAACAGAAAAAAAAAAAAGGCTAAATGTGAGACCCAGCCAAAAAACAATCTCAAAATATACAAAACTGTTTTAAGAAAACTCAAAATATTAAATAGTATAGTGATTGTCGTTCATGTGTCCGCTAACATCAAGTTACCTCAGGTGTTTTAGTAAAGTAACTCTGGGGGGTGAAAGTTGCACCCTGGGAGGCAAGTGTGGGATTTGAAAAATACCAGGCTCCGGGTTTTCTTTCTCTCATGCCATTTTGCAGAATCACAGGCTATGGCGGAAAACAGTGCAGTTCTGTGACATAAAAGCATGTGTTCTCAGCATTGGAAGGTCCTCAGAGCACATCTACCAGTCTTTACCTAAGCACTGAGCAAGGCAGGGGAGGAATGATCTAATCGTGTTGATCCTTTTCAGTTACTGACCTAGACACAACTGTTGGTAATTGATGAAGTTCTTTCCCCAATACCTCCTAACCTCAAAAAGTATGGAATTCATGTCTTTAACCTGCACTTTACAATACCAGCATATCTATCCACCCTCCCACCCAGCCAGCCATTTCAATATGCACAGTTAATGAGTATTAAGTTTAAAAAAATAACCTTAAAAGAATCAATTTCATGGTGAATGCATCCAGTTAAGCAAGCCATTTAAACAACATTTTACTCGTGTGTAGCAGACCATTTTATAAGTTACTGATAGCTTTACAAGCCTGTGTTTCAGACAAGCTAATTGGTTGTCTCTGATGTGTTTGGGGCTTTCACTCATTAACTCTCCTTCCTGTCTAGTACATACTTGACTAGCTCTCATACGTATATAGGTAGAACTGTTTAAACAGCCATATTCTATTGCCAGGACAAAAGTTTTTCATAGACACGTTTCTTCCTACTTATTATGTTTGATTTTTGAAATAAAGGTAAATCATAAGCAAGTATTATCTCAGACACGGAAGGTGCAGAATCAAGTATAACACCCTAAACGTGTTGGTACCGAAAATGAATGCTCTTTTGAAAGAGTGGAATAGAATTGATTACAGAAGGGAAAGAGAGGAGAGCAAAAGAAAATGATATGCTGTTGAAACCTGACTGCCTCTATAATTAATGACAATGTTATTGATGTTATTGAAAAGTCAGATACCTGCACCTGCATGCAAAGACAAGTGTACTGATGCTTCTCTTTTTGCATATGTCAGTGCTTTCCATTCTCTGAGATAAGAATTAGATGCTTTGTTTGGACACAGATTAAAGGAATAGCTCAAAACATATGTGTCCTTTGGGTCTTGAGATTTCTGGAGTGGGTCTATTTTCCATGAGGGGTTGCTTACTTTTCTGTTTGCAAAACAATCCATTGCAGCTGCCTGTAGGCATATGTGTAATAGAGTTTAAACCAATTAGACCTAGAGTTTTGAAACTGTTCATGGAATCCCACCTCCTGCATGAAACCTCGGCCTAATTGAAAGAGGTGGCAACTTCTCTCCAGCGTTCAGTTTCCTTCCTTTCCTCACATTTTAATCTGAGATAAAATACAGTACCTGCTATCTTGCCCTTGCATGATAGTTTCAGCTCTTCACATTTGTTTAAAAATAAATGAGTATCCTCTTTATGTCTGGCATTGTAACTGTGTACATCAGAGAATACAAAATCATTTCTTTTCATTCATTGTCTATGCCTTCAAGGAATTGAGGTCTCTTACACATGAAAAAATTAAAAACCATTACCCAAATCTGTGGGTGAATGTTTCTCAAGTGAAACTAGGATAGCCTCATAAATTGAGTGAAAATGGAGTTCACCCCAGACCTGTGAAGATGCTTCATTCCCAGTGAGTCCTGATATCCTAACTCATTAATTTATACAATAAGCATTGATAAAGCCTGTTTGAAGGAGAAAGTAATGACTCCATATAGCTGAATTCATAAATAGCCAAAAAGTAGAAACAGCCCAAATGTTCACCAGCTGATATACGTGGATAAATAAAATGTGGTATGTCCATGCAATGGAATATTGTTCAGCCATAAAAAGAAACACTCATGCTCAGTGCCACAACATGGATGAACCTTGAAAACGTTATGCTAAGTGAGAGGAACCAGACACTAAAGGCCATGTTTTGTATGATTCCATTTATTTGAAATGTCCAGAATAGGCAAATCCATAGAGACAGAAAGTAAATTAATGACTGCCAAGGGCTGGGGGAAAGGGCAAAAGGGGAGTGACTGCTAACAGGTAAAGAGTTTCTTTTACAAGTGGTGAAAATGTCTGGAGGTTAGAGAACAGTGGTGATTGCAGATATCTGTGAATATACTAACATCACTGACTTGTACACTTTTAAAAGGGTGAGCTTTACGCTCCACAAATCGAATCTCAATAAATGAAGATTAAGTGTCTGTAGAGCCAAATTAAAAGGTGTTAAAGTGTGTGCTAACGAAATGCAAAATCCAAGCAAGTAGTAAAGGAAATTCTTCAGAATTTTTAGGAAGGGGTGTCTGCTTCTAAGAGTTGACTCCATGAAGTAGGTAATGGTAACTTACATCCAAGAGCAAACAGTCCCCTCTGAAGATCAGGACATTCTTTTTGTTGTGGCAACTATTTTCACAAAGAGCCTAAGTTGGCAATGAGTGATTCCAAAAATTTTGCCCTGGATACCTATAGCTCCAATCACGTTTCAGCCTAAAAACTCTGTTTGGAAAGCAACTCAAGTTCAATGAGATGAAAACCTTGGTACAATGATAACCCATTTCATTTGGGACGGAAAAAGTTGTTTCCTTATTGGGAAAGTGTTTTTAACCCTGGAAAATTTAATCTTAAGAGTATAAGCGATAGGGACACCTGGGTGGGTCTATTGGTTAAGCATCTGACTCTTGATCTCAGCTCAGGTCTTGATCTCAGCATCATGAGTTCAAGCCCTACATTGGACTCTGTGTTGGGCATGAAGCCTACTTAAAAAACAAAACAAAAAAATTTATATGTATTTATAAAAACATATATATATGTATATATGTGTATATATATGATGAAATAACCAAATCTGCAACATTAATACTTTCATTTTAAGTATATATTACATTGAGGATAAATTATTTCAGAATTGGCTTCCTGTGTAGAAAAGCATGAGAATTTAGTTAAGCTTGTAAATAGTATTGGAAAGCACCAGAGCTTGAGAGTCACTGAATTTATAAATTTAATTGAAGAAATGTTTAAAAATTCTTACTGGGGAAAAAAGAAAGACTTCTTAAGTATATGAGGATGTTTTGATTATTAGAAAAAGAAATCAAATATATTAAATTTATAAATGGAGTTTTGAAATGTTTAAGAGTGGTCAATTAAACTAAGTTTATGAAAGGACCTAAACAGTATTCAACTTCCCGAGTGTACTGTTAAAACTTACCAGATATATAGATGGAATGGTAAGATTTTTAAATTGAATATAATAGCTTCAGGAAAAACTAGGTTTTAAATTGAATATAATAGCTTCAGGAAAAACTAGCTTCAGAAAAAAAAAAAATAGGTTTCAAGAAAAACAATACTGTGGTATTGGTTAAGATCAGAGTGCTGTTTTCTGGCCCCTAGTTCCTTTTTAAAGGAACTTTCTAAAACTGCAGGGTAACAATACTAGTATTGCTCTGCACGAAGAGCCATCCTTACGGACACCAAAAACTTTCGACTGACAGGTGGACCCTGTGCCCTGGCTAGTTCTGCTGCTGTTAGGAGATCTCCACCCAAAAGAGACCCAGGCTGAACACAGAGGGGTAAAAATATGACTTTATGACCCTTCTCTAGTCTAATCCCTTGTGCTAGACTACAGTCCAAAGCATCTGAAATTATAAGTGGAGCCCGGCCAGGTTGGGAAAGCCAACTTCTCTGGCCCCCTAAAGTATGAGCCAAAATGGGGAAGAGGTGGCCATCCCAAGGCCTGGAAAGCCAGCCACGCAGGCCTCTCCCAGGCATTCCTTGTACCCCTGCTGGACAAACTGGGAAGCTGCTTTCGCCAGGGATTGTCTTTTTTTTTTTTTTTTTAAAGGGCCAAATAGTAAATATTCTAGACTTTGTGGAATATACTATCTCTGTAGCAGTTACTCAACTTTTTGCCATTGTGGCGTGAAAGCAGCCATAGATAAGTGAGTAAGCATGGCCATGTTCCAATAAAACTTTATTTGCCTGGGGGCGCCTGGGTGGTGCAGTCGGTTAAGCGTCCGACTTCAGCCAGGTCACGATCTCGAGGTCCTAGAGTTCGAGCCCCGCGTCGGGCTCTGGGCTGATGGCTCAGAGCCTGGAGCCTGTTTCCGATTCTGTGTCTCCCTCTCTCTCTGCCCCTCCCCCGTTCATGCTCTGTCTCTCTCTGTCCCAAAAATAAAAATAAACGTTGAAAAAAAAAATTTTTTTTTTAAATAAAAAAAAAACTTTATTTGCCTGGGTGCTAGGAGGACAGCCAACAGTGGCTACTGTAACTAAGGTCCCTTCTACTTTTAAAGTTTCTTCGACATTAAGGCTTCCCCTTGAGGTGATAGGGAGACATCAGCTGGGTCTAAAAATATGAATGTTTATACGCTGATTCTTTCTTCTTGTGGATGGAGGCACTGTGGGTTGGAAGCAGAAGTTGGAGCAAAGGCCTGCATACAGGAATCACTCAGGAGCCTCGGGAGGGCCAAGTAGAATCACTGGAATAGAGGAAATACTCTACAGGGATACTGGCTGTCTTTCATTGGCCCCCAAAGACAGGAAGCATCCATAATCCATACCTCATTTCTGCCTCTCAACAGTGGTTGTCTGATAAGCTTTTTGGATAGGACAATAAAACAAACCTTCTAGGCATATCAAAAAGAGAAAATAGATATAACTTGTTCCATAATTGTAGGTTAGCAGATTAAGCAAAAAATAGGAACGCTTTTCAGATTTTAACTCCTACCACCAAAGCAATGGGGTCATTATATTCAACTCTCCTGGGACATGCTAACTTCTCCCGTGCAATGGAAGGCTGGGTTTCTATATAATTATTGTCACAAAATATAACATGTTCTACACATCAGAGATTACTGATTGGGCAAGAAGACTTCTCGTAAGGGCAGGGCTCAGTCACAGGTCATGACCTGCAGGCATTTGTCTGGTTTTTAATTATTCCAAGGTCAAGTAGGCTGCACTTTGATTAAGAAAGAAGCGATCTTCCTGGAACTACACTTTATGTTGCACCTAGTGTTCTTGAAATCTATCATCCATGATAGATTTGCACTTCCAAAGTAATGCTGTGGTATTGGTTAAGATCAGAGTGCTGTTTTCTGGCCCCTATTAGTGCTCAGTAAAAAGGAAACAGTATCTGTTCTGTGTTGTAATATCTTAGGGACTATGGCAAATTGGTTTTACCTGTATTATTTATTTCTGCCTTTAATGACATATCTAATACCTTTCTAAGGATTTCAAAATCCCGCAAGTAGTACAATGAAAAGGGGAACAGCTGGCACTGCTCTCTCTAGACTAACCTTTCTTTGAACAAGCTGCCAAGAATGCACTCTGAAGAATCTTAATGATGCCCTGCCACTTTATCTCCAGACTCCATCCTGGAGCCACGGCGTGGGCAAAGTTCTCTCTGACTTTGGTGGAGGTTACCAAGTTAAGCCTACTCTGTGAGCTTCTGCAATTAAGGCCGCAAAACGAAGACCCCTTTGCAAACTCACACACGAGATGCACATACTTGTGTGTGCTGGAAAGTGCTTGACAACTGACTCCCTGGAAGGAAAAACATCTTAGTTTGTGGCGCTTGCGGATTTCCGTGGTGTAAATAGTTCAAACCCTGGCCAGTTTCATGACTCGTACGATTCGACATCCTCGTACCTCGAGGTGGAAAGAGAAGGCGCACGGTCAGCATTTCAATACAAATGTTTCCACCAGTGTGACATGTTACTACAGTAGGTGCTTCTGCTCTGGTGATGAAAGTGAGGACTCGGGTAAAGACGATGCAAGTTCTGCTCCCTTTTTGACCATCATGGACAGTCTCCTACCAAATTTCACAGTTCATTCAGGCTCTCTTACCATCCTGTTCATCGGAACCCTGGAGTAAATTTATCATCCAGACCATATTTTTACCAAAGAGGTGAAAAACCAAAATGAACCTGTCCCCAAAAAACATTCATATTATTCGTATAGTTATTTGAAAAAATACAAGCTATGTGATGGACATGTTGTGCACTTACAAAGACAAGAAAGCTATAGTGGCTCTTCTTGGTCAAGATAGTTACAGAGTCGCATTCTCTTGCATTGTGCCCGTGCTTGCCTGTCAGATCCCTCTGCCTAGCAGATCCACACTGCAACTCTTCTTGCTGGCCCGCTGAAGTTTGCTTGTGATCCTCACCCAGTGTCCCTACTGTCTTGTCTTACCTGCTGACTGATCAGTTTGAAAGGAGCTGAAGGGGTGCCTAGGTGGCTCAGTTGGTTAAGTGTCCAACTTCGGCTCAGGTCACGATCTCACCGATCTTGGGTTCGAGCCCCGCATCAGGCTCTGTGCAGATAGCTCAGAGCCTGGATCCTGCTTTGGATTCTGTGTCTCCCTCTCTCTGCCCTTCCCCTGCTCACGCTTGCTCTCTGTCTCTGTCTCTCTCTCTCAAAAATAAATAAACATTAAAAAAAAAACGAAAGGAGCTGAAGATGTCAGCCTGGTCTCCTTCATGAGACTGATTCCTTTTCTAGAGGTGAAGAAAGAATGTGCCTTTATTTCTAAAGTGTGTTTGAACATTCTTCTACTGAGATACTTCTTTTTCAAATTGACTTACGTGGCCTAAGACTTATCCTAATGCTCCTGTCTCTCTTTATGGGAATCAGTTGCTTTTCTTCCAGCTGAGGTATAATCAGGATGCTATGAATGAGTGAAAAAGCATATTTGGTTAACTGTACAGTATTAAGCAGTCTTTTGTGGGCACTGAAAAGCCAGGGGCAGAGGGGCTGGTAATCTCACGAATACCAATGATGAGGACAGCCCCCTCTTCAGGCTGCTATTTCTGTTTTCGGTTTGACAGTATTCTGCTCTAATCAGTGGAACCCCACACATTGGCCAGTGGGATGCTGGCACAGGTGGCTCGTGAAATCACGCTCATGCTGCCTACACACACGCACCAGTCTCGTTCAGAAGTGGTGGTTCAATGGGAAAGGTGGGAAGCCAACCTTGGGGATGCACATTTTCAAAGCTCCTTACATTGATCTTCCCCCTACTGCAACCCACCACAGCCACCCTCAAGTCAAAAGGGGTCCGTTATAATCTGCTAGTTTTTCCCAGGAGGAATATATGTGTTGTGTGTAGGTGGGGATCTAGAGAAGTGCAGGCAGAACAGATGTCCAGCTTCTATAGAAGATATCTTCTACCTCTAGCCTCAGACAGGGCAAGAGACACCTGCGTTAACAGGAACAGGACCACCTCAGGGGGAGTCCTGGACATAGGAGGGGGTGGGGCATGTTTAGTTATAGCGATGACTGATTGGTGCTAATCGCATTGAGGTCACTAGAACTAGGGGTGATGTTTTCGAGGATGCACAACATAGTCCCACGCAGTAAAGAATCGTCACATGCCCTAACCCCTTTTTTAATGTCTTACAACATAATCGTGTGGGTCAAAGCACTGTTTATAAATATCTGAGCTTAGAACTTAACTCTGTCACATAAAAACCCTAAGTCATCCCTTTTGGACTGTTCTCTCCCCTGATCCCCAGAGAGTTTAAAGGAAAATGAGGCCAACTCTGGGCACACACTACTTACATGCTTTAACAACAAAAATAGGAAAAACAAGCAGTTTATTATTATAAATAAAATGAGTCTTGCAGACTTTTCAAAGGAAAGACCTATCATTGCAGTTCAGAAACTGTTTACATGACGTCTAGAAATTTAGTCACAACAAGTTTGCAAGAATTAAAATAAAATTGTTGCTTGTGAAATCAGGGCAAGAAAGGAAAATCAATGAGTATCGTCAGAGAACCCCATTGGAGGTCCTGCAATTAGGAAAGGATTATTATTTCTCTACTCAAAGAAACATAAAGGACATCTCCTACCCAATGAGGCAGTCTCCTGTACTGTGTAATTGTCTCAGGTCTCACAGCTGCTGCAAACGTGAACAGCCATGTGATGGTGCTGAGTTGTCTCTTACATTAGGACTTTACAATAAATGCGGTGTGTGAATCACAGAATGCAGTAACACACATCACCCCGCAGTGGCATGAGTGAAGAAGGGCTGGGATGACATAGCTAAAAGAGGTTGGCTACTTATGGTGGCTTTGTTTTCCTATCTCTAGGGTGGACACATGGCCGCTAACAAATGCCCACTCCCTGTGGCTGACCCGAAAATAGCCAACTGACTGCAGGTTGCCAGGCAGCAGTTTCCCATGTCATTGCCCCAAGTGCCATCGCTAGAAGCCAATGTGAAAGTCTCCTCTTCTTGCAATTTCCAGTGAACAATAATATCCAAGCAGCTGATTAAGTATTCAGAATACGGGATTTATGTGGGTCCAACCTAAACACCTCTCTTTAAACATCAGCGTAGGGAAGGACAAAAAAAGCCATGGTGGACAAGTCAAATGTGCCTGTAACTTGTGTCTTAATAATACAGAGGACGGGAAAAGTTCGAGTTAGAGCCTGAGGTCTCCATCTTCCCCCTCCCTTCTATTATCTGCTTTGTTTTTAGAAACATGAAACTCAGGGTAATGAAAAGCTATGTTCCGGCAGCAAACAGTCACTCACTGTCCTTGAATCTCACTGAAATGCCAGACTTGTTTTAAAATTGATATTATAAGTGTAGGGTGGTGTGGAATCATTTGGATACCAGTCGGGGGAATATGGCAGGGTCAGATACCCACTTAGGTTACAGATCTGAAAATCTCGGGTTACACAGCCATATTTGTCAGCTTAACACCATCAGGCTCCTTTATCTGGTGACCACCCTGTAATCGAACCTTCCATTTCCTTCTCATGTTTCATATTCAGCAGGAACAACTTCTGAAGCGTAACTACCTTCAGACATCTTTATTATCTTCCAAGTGTGCCTACGCAATCGTCTATATTCTCAGTTGCCTGGAAACCAACCTAATGTCTACCTAAATCCTTATTGGTGTTTTTGTTTTTGTTTTTGTTTTGTCTGGTCTATATTGCAAAATATCACAACTTGTATTCGGTGATTACTTAAATCTAGCATTGTTTTCAAATTAGCTGTTACTATGCCACCAGGATCAGTTCTGTGAATTTTTAAATGAACCATTTGAAGGAAGTATTCTTTGTAACATATATTTACTGTGTTAGTCTTTTTCTTTATTTAAATATTGTTGAGTTTCCTGCCACCAGTCCCTTTCTCCATTATTAGCAATACTTAAAGTGCTGCCCCTTTAGATTTGAGGTTATGAAATGTGACAAGCAGAAAACTTCTTCACGTACCAGATCTTGGATGTTACGTGTTGTCTGCCCCTCTTGATGGGAGGCGTTATTGATCAAACACTGAATTGCATTGTAAGCGTTCGGTAGTGCAATCTGAAGCCCCACTTTGTGGGAGAAGCAGGCAGACTGACATCTCTGATTGTAAACTCTTCAGAGCAGCCGGCTCCTCCTTCAAGCCTTAGACGTAAACATGCTCCCCACCTGTCCCCCCTGCCAGCTCTTCTCTCCCCCTGCTGGTGGATGGCCTCCCGTGGTGGGGGTAGAGCTGGTCTAGTGCTGGTTGTTGCACAAGCAATTTCAGATTCTCTTGGAAGTAAGTTGTTTTCAGTGCTGTAAAGAAAAGAAAGTGAAAGAATGGACCTTACATTTTCTGTAAGGGAGAACCCTCTTAACACGATTTGTAAAATACCTTGGGCAAAAGCTGTTCTGAAGTCATACACCCATTTTCTGCTCTGAGATGAGATTTTCATTACTTTTCAGAATCAAAATTAATGAGAGTCCTTCCATTGTCACAGGCTTTTTTTTTTTAGTAGTAATATTTATTATTAATTTGCAGACTATTTAAAGAAGGACTGTGGGGACACACTTGAACTGTAGAATGTTAGCACAATTGTGCTTCCTAAGTTAGCATAAAAATGTAGTATTTCTTACGGGTATCTTCCTGCTCACATGAAAAAAAAATGTACACATATTTTAATACCACTTTGGGTGATGTACGTCTGCTATAGTCTGATACTTACAATGACAAAGGCAAAATTAAACCACATTTGGGAATAGCATATGGTTGAGGCACTTTGTTTTTCTAGGTCGAGTATTGATTACGGTAAGACCTTAGAATTTTCCGCTGCACGTGGGATTTAATGAAATTTGTTGACCAAGAATGTCTTTGAACATTGGTTGTTCTGATGTTGCCACTCACTGTATTCTATGTTATATAAACATCACTGGGCTATAAATAGGGTGTCCTGTTCTTGTGTGGTGTAGTGTGGGGAGGGGAGGGGAGCCTTATGAACTTTGTACTTTATCATACCCTTTAAGAGATCATCAATTCTTCTGGAAGACATAACAATTTGATATTCCTTCACAGTCAGAAATTAGTAGTCCTGGATGCTATTAGTATCCTAGCCAGTCTACTTTAAGAATGACTTATGACTGGATATTAATCAAACAGGTTTTTAAGATAGCCAATTCTCCGCCCACATACCAGTTATAAGGTCTTGATTTTTACCTCCCTGAAAATTCAGGACTAGGAGAAGAAAAAGCTGGGAGACTTTATGTATGTAGGTATACGTGTACAAGTTTGTGCGCGCTCTCTCTCTCTCTCTTTCTATCCTCTTGCCTAAAAAATGCTTTCCCAGGTCTCAAAAATAGATACTAGAAGTTTAAGGGAGGGAGAGAAAAGATTACTTAAATTATAATTTTGTTGTGTATGTGTTCGATAAAATAATTGAGTCTTCAGTAATCGATATGGTATATACTAAATTCTCACCAGTTTTAGTAAGTTAGCAAGAGGATGGCAGTGAAAGTTGCTCTGCCTGACTTATTTCGATTGAATTGATTCTTTTGGTGTGTGCAGCGTATTTTGCCCTGTGCGATGGTACATGTAATTCATCAGACCTCCCATGCTGGTAAATGTGTGGGTGAGACGGTGGCTTGCAAGCAGGTCAGTCACCCCTAAAGAAAACAGTCCTGGGTCACAACATATAACCCACATTATAACAACAGCTGCGGATGGAGTTCTAGAGAGTCCTAAACATCACCGTTCATATAAGTTCTCCTTGAAATCCCTCCCATGATTCATCACTATCAAAATTTTGGAATAAGAAAGGTTCTGATATAACTAATAACATATTTATGTTTTCCCCCCTTAAGGTCAAAAAATATTTTGAACTTGAACCACTTGCACGTGGAAAACGCTGGATTCTGCAGCCCTGCTCTCTGGATGACATGGATGCACTGAAAGACAGCTTCTCTCAGCTGATAAATTTGTTAGAAGAAAAAGACCATGAAGCTGTAAGAATGTGAAATCTGGCAAAGAACACGGGTTCCCAAAGGCCTTGAACCTATCGTGTTAGTTTCTCATTTTAGTTTTATTTTGGTATCAAGACTTTAATGGCTTCAGTATCTATTTTCCTCTAGTTATCTCAGACTCCCATCTCTCTATTAAAGTGAATATTCTATAAATCAGGTGAATTATCATTGGCATTAACGTCAAGTACACACTACTGAGAGAGAATTTATTCTCTGTTTACCACTAATTATCTTCACTGCATGTCTCTTCCTTCTGTTATTCTAAGCAGTTCTTCTATACTCTGTGCTAAAATGGATGGAATTTGTGGCTCACAGAGATCAAATCCCTTATGAAGGACTCAGGGAGACTCCGAACTTTGACTTGTTTTCCCTGGGTTTGGGGGTAGAGTGTTATGTGACTGGGGCTCCTCATAATAATATGTCTGTTGTTTCGGGTTTTTATTTTATCTTACCATGTTTTATTTTTTAGTGTTTTGTATACAGGCCTTATAGATTATGAGAGAAAAATGAGCACCAAAAATTTCAATTCATCACCTTATCAGAGAGGAATATCCTGCCAGGGTAAAATTAACTTGGAAGAACTTAAAGACAAGATGCATCATTTCCGTGATTACATCTGAAGTCTCACTCCCCTTTTAAGAGGAAGACTTTTAGTTTTTGAGAAGAGAGGGAATTTAGGCACAACGCACGTGTCATTGATTACTTTTTCATCAAGTCCTCAAATATTTTTCTAATGGAAAGACTCCCCTGCGTAAAGTCAGGCTACAACATAATATAGGTATCTTTTTTCTAAAAAATCTGAAGTGTCTGATTGAAAGAAAGAAAATAATTTTTAAAATGACAGATGCAATTTTTAAAAACAGCCGAGTGAAGTATACAGTGGCTAGGGTTTAAGCTGGCGCGGATTTGACAAAGATAACAGAGACAGAATCCCTATATTCATCCATTAAGTGCTAATGGAGTTTAACGGAGTCGCTTATTGTCTCCAACTAGTAATGAAAGGTCTATCAGTATTCCTATTATAAACCTCTATTTTCAGGGGTTTCAATGTGCCCTTAAAAATGTGCTGGGGCTGCAGCAAATCATTTTAGGGCCTAGATTCAGTCTTTGGAACTCATTTTATTTTTTTCATTTAATTTAAATGATAAGATTGTAGCGATAAAGGTGCAGTTTTACTGAGGTTTGCACCTTTGACCTTTTCTAAATCAAGAATAATCTATGGACATTGAAGTTTATGGATGTAATACTCTTTGGCACATTTTGTAGATTTTTGACCACTTAAAATGCAAAATGGCCAAATGATACAAATGTGCTCCTTTCACCTGAGCAATAAAAACACGTTTGTAATTTTTAGGTAGCATAGACCGGTTCTCAAATACCACAGACCCACACTGTATTACAGGGTGATGTCATACCTTGTAATTCTCCAGAAGATAGACATCGCTCAACTATAGCTTTTGTGGTTTAATCTCGTAGGTGGACTTTAATGAAATCATTCCCTTTGAAACATCGAACACTTCTTTAAGCTTTTTTTTTTTTCTTCCCATGGAACAGATCCAAAAAGATTCATATTCAGTCTTGTCTCCAGCATCCTTGAATATTTTTACACTGTGTAATGCGTGAGCAGCACAAAACTTTTATTCCGATGACCAGTGACACAATTCCTGCGTTCGTTCTGTTCTGTCGTGCTCACGTTCTGTGACAAATAAATGATGATTAGGCATTGCTTTCTCTGCAAGTTCATTAAATGTAGAATGTTGTCTTTTTAAGATACTGTGGCTGAGTGCTCCTAAGCCATCTGTTAAATGACTTCCCGTTGTCTGTGTGTGTGTGTGTGTTCATGTGTGCGCCAGTGATGGGCTTCTTCTCAGACCCACGACTGTCTGCAGTGTCTCAGCCGTCAGAATGAAAACATTATCAATCAGTACCCAACAACAGCTGTTTTTGACAAGTTTCTGTCTGACGCCTAATGCTTTACAACTGTCAATAAGGCTCCTTCTTTGTCTGGCAGTTCGGCGCTCGCTGTGTTGCTGCTTCCGTGCGGCATCCTGTCCTTGTAACCCTAGAATTGGCCGTGTTTTTGGAAATCCACTTGTGGGGGGAGGGGGTTTGGACGGGCGAGTGTGGGTGGGTGGCGGGTGGCGGGTGTGCGTGTACATCTATTCCTACTTTCCTGTAAAGTGCCACAGGTGTGTTAGTTTGCATATTCCAATATTATATAGGAAAAACAGTCTGTTATGTATTTCCTCACTTAGCTTCTTGTTATATTTATGGAAGTCACCCGTTTTTGTACCTTCTGAGCTAAAGCAGTTGCCTTTTTGTAATGGCAATTAATTTATACGACAAAACTTTGTATCTACTGTAGTTTATAGTCTCGGTTGCTAATTAACTGCCACATCGCCCTGTCTTTCTATTTTCAAAGATCTGTATCTATCCTTAGAGGTTAACAGATTCATGTGGACAATTGCCAGACAAGAAGACCTTGTATTGTCCGTGATTTATATATGATTTCCACTATTCTTCAAATGAAAATAAACGCTGAGTAGAATTGATGTTTTCAGACTGACTCCTTTCAAGCTTTTAGCATTTGGGAGTCGCAGATTTCTGTTTACATTTGTGTTGCCTGTTTAAGTCTTCAAAATAAGTTCTGCTGCTCTTGGGTCAAAACAAATGATTAATTCACATTTCCTTTGAAGCCATTGTGAAAACTTTAAAAGACGGAAAAAAAAAAAAAGCAAGTGTCTTTTCCAGTTGGTTTGTCTTCAGCGATTTACTTTCATGGGAGCTGTTCCTTCAGAATGAGTGAGCAGGGTGGAGATGTTAATGCAAAGTGTCATCTTTCAGTCAAAGCATCAGTTTATAATATTTGCTGTAAGAGCAACGTTCTGAGAGGGACTGGGACGATGAACTATTTCCTTCAGTGGTGATTGCTGCCCTGAGGAAATAAATATTTTTAAGCGACTTGAGGAAATGCTGTGTATTTACAGGTCCATCCTTAAGAACGGGAGTGCTCTGTAAAAGAGAAAGAGTGAGAAAGAAAAATAAAAAAGATAGATGGATGGAAGAAGAGAGAGAAAGAAAAAGAAAAAAAAAGTACATGATAGAAGAGGAAAAATTCAAACCCCAGCTCACGTTGCATTATCCCAACACATCCTTTGACTACCCACAACCCTTCACTTCTCAGCTGGGATTCAACCTGGCATTCCTAGTTCCGTTTGCAAGGTAGGCGATTAGTGGTTATCAAGTTCCGAAGCATCTCAGACCTTTCCAAGCAAATGTGGACAGAACTATAAAATTTTGAAGCAAATGGGTTTTCTTAATGTCCAGATGGGATATTCAGACTCGAGTGGAAATCTCATAGATTCATGCCTGGCTTCATCCTCTTTATAATTTTAGAGTGCATTTTCATTAACCTTCTGACCTACTGGTGCAAACAGAAAGGAAAAAGTATGTGGAGGGGGACGGGGAAGTGGGAGTTGCCCTTTGGGAGCCCTCATTTTCATTGAGTTTGGGAGGGAGGATCTGTCTTTGTTATGCAGAAACTTCAGGAGAATATAGATTCCCTGCCTCTCTTTTCCCCTACCCTAGGTTCTGGAGATCTGAAGTCCGTGCTGTGAAATGCATTATCACATCATGTTGGGAATTCCTGGCTCCCAAGGGTTCACAACTTTTGGCCCCCTCTGAGTCAGCATGATTAAATGATTTGCATCTCGGGGCTAAATGTTTTCCAACTCAGATGCACCGAGTGACTGATGAGCCGGCACCCTACGCCACCCCACCCCCTTGCTCTGATTTAGGAACATGAAAAGGAGCCCGTGTAATTCCCAGAAGCCTCAGATGAGATACCCGTTTCTCCTCCCCTTTCCCATTCTCTTTAAATTAAAACCTAAATGAGAAACCTACGGTTTCATCCAAGCTGGAAATTCTGACTTCTCATCCTGGGGGGGGGGGGGGGGGTCATCTGTTTGTGACAAACTCTTCATAAAGTGACTTTCTGTGAAACCAAAGAAGTTAAAAGTCGCTAAGAAGAATCTCTCCAGCATATGCCTTGGCTAGCATCCTTCTTTAATTACAACAAGGTGAAGTAAAAAGTCCGTGATTTTTCTTTCCGATTTTCTGTATATCCCCATGTTGCCTTCCATCTCTGCTTTCTTGGCATGCTCTGCTCGCCAGATGCTGGTTTGGAAAAGCCACCTATGCTGTTCTTGGGCTTCTTGCCCCCACCCTTTCATGTTCCCCTCAGATCAGATGGGAGTTGCCATGGGACACTATGAATAATACTTTTTATAAGGAAATACTTCAACCTTTGTGGTTTAAAGCAGCCTCGCTTACCATAAATCGTGTTGTGAGGTCACTGGTGCCCTGTTCGGAGAATAAGGAAAGGGACTCCTCAGTTTTGTGCCTTGCTAGGTTCAGCCTGGCTTGTGGCGCATTGCGACTCCGGACACCTCACTGCTCTAGCAGACGTTTCTACGGACCAACCTGGGAATGGCCATCAAATAGCACTTAAAGGATCTTCCGGCAAACTACAAAGAATGATTCATTCTTTTTTCCCCTTTTCTTATTCGACAATCTCTCCCTCTAATTCTGATGCCCTCAAAATATTCCACACACATGTTTCAGCCCGGTTCGTTCTAGGGGCAACCCTCCAACCGTGGAGGTCCTTTGGCAGTGTTGTCCCCAGAGAGGAAAGCCTGGCTCGAGTGCATGAGAACAGCGCGCACACTGGCAGTGAAAATAAGCCTTTTAATAAGCATCGCGGTCCCCAGTGTCCCTTATTTCCCTATTTCCTCGTGGGGTATTCCTCGTGGGAGGTGGGCAAGTTGGTCGTTTCAAACAAGCCTCAGATTCCTTACATCCCAGGCAACCCTTCCTTGTAGGTGTGAAATTCGGCCTAAAATGCCACAACCTCCTCTGACAAGTGATTCATTGAGACAAAGGCTGGAGCTCCAGCATCAAACAGATGTCAGACAAAACACCAAATGCCTATAAATGATTGCTCTGCAGGCAGTGGAATGGCTGGAAGGCCTGGCCTGATGATGCACTCCATGTCTGGACAAGCTTGCAGAAGACACAGCGGTGGGGAGGGGGCAGGGGAGCTGTGTGTAAATGGAGTCTGTGAAGAAGGCTGTTTCTGGAGACAGAAGTGAAACTACTACGAGTCTCACCTAAGAGGCTCATGTAGACAAGAATGATTTCTGGCTGGTTTGTGCATAATAGATGTAAAGGTCAATTAGAAAAATGCATGTCAAGGGCACCCTGCAGGCCAGACCGGTATGATACGATGTTAAATCATTAGACATATAAATATCAGAGTAAATTAAAAATGAGAAGATTTGGTTGGAACGGAAACTGCTCAGCGAAAGGCAGAGACAGGAATGCAAACAGTGAGTCTGGCTGTCATTCTCTATAATCTGGAGCAAGTCAGTCTCGGCTCTGGCCTTCTCCACTTGTTTTACAACTTTCTAGACACGGGGCGGATCAACCCAACGCTTTTATTAAGCAGCTTCAACAGGATTCTTTCAGACGACAGCTTGTCAAGAGTCAACTTAACCACTGTCCCTTTTACAGGTTTTATGTCACAGTTGGAACTTTTGGTTTCAATAAATTTAAGGGGTTCGATGAAACCCCCTGGTATGTTTTTGTTGAACACCTACTCTGTACCAGGCATCATATTAGATTCTTGGGATACAGCAGTAAATAGGACAGACTTGGTCCCTGCCTTTGTAGGGCTCTAATTCCTAGAACATTGGTTAAGCTGGGTTATTTCTACGACCCTAGAGAATTTTTGTATTTGGGGGGGCTTTGGTAATGTTAACATTGCAATGTGAATCTCTAGATTTTTAAATGTCTTTTCTTGGTCCTAATTCTTGGTTTTCAGCCCTCCTAATTTAAAATGGTCTTTGAATGTGATTTAGTCTCTTTTGAGACCATTAATAAAACTAGAAATCTAAAACACAACAGAAAAGTCTTTGCCTCTTTTTAGCATCTGTCTCAGTAGAATTCTGTAGAAATAGCCCCTTTTATTCGGGGTGGGGGGGTTGTGGGTTGTTTGTTTGTTTGTTTGTTTTTCGCTTTTACTGCGGCAACAACAAAGCATGTGTCTAGCACACAAAAGTGCTTCCAAAGTGCAAAACCAAACTCTGTCACCGTACTGTTCTTTTCATCTCCTCTACATCCAAAGGGCTTTTCCTTCTTCTCTGGAAATAGCCTGGTCTCATCATTCTGTCTGTTGATCTGACAAATGATCTGTATTTGAAATGTTGAATTTTAAATCTCTAAGGGCAAACTTCTAATGCT
The DNA here is from genome assembly GCF_016509475.1 of Prionailurus bengalensis. Lineage (NCBI taxonomy): Eukaryota > Metazoa > Chordata > Mammalia > Carnivora > Felidae > Prionailurus > Prionailurus bengalensis. Next base: position 200,309,975 of record NC_057343.1, read on the forward strand.
CCGGGAGTCTCTTGTGGTTTTTTTCCCCCACCAAATAGTGAAAGCTGCTGCGTAAAAAAGCATGCCACAATTCACATGCCCAGACAGAGGCAGTAACCTGTGAGCTATATAACCCCCTGGCTTTTTTAACTAGTCAGCTGTGAGTTTCAACTGGATTTCAGGAGGCTTGGCTGCTTTATTTTCCCCTCACTGAAAATTGGGAACCCGGAGAGACCCCTTTAAACCCGTTATTTATTCCAGGACAGGACTTGGGCATAGTAGATCTTTTAGCAAGAGTTAATACATTTTAGATTTTAGAACAGTCCTGCAAAATTCATACCAACACCATTCTCATTTCCTGAACACTTAAAGCCTCTACTGTTCCCTCCTCACCAGCCCTGAGCCCCACCATAGATTTGCCTTCAGAGAACTGCAACACATCCCCCTACAGCTTAGTGGCCTGGGTTCCAGGTAGGATCACAAAATAAACTGAAACAAACCCTATTCCTTCCATTCTGTTTGTTAATTTCAAATCATCCCAAATTTTTAGGTGAGCTAGCAGGATCCAATCAAGTCACGTAATACCAGAGATTAACTGTGTGGTTTAATTTATACTTTGCAGTTCTTCCCCTAATGAAATCGTGGATCTGGACAATGATCATCAGCATCTACTAACATCCCAAAGAAGGAAACAACCAGGCATTATATGCTTCCTGACTAAAGTATACAATCACCTACGAGGTGCTCTTGCCAAAAAAAAAAAAAAAAAAAAAATTGAACCTGAGTCTGATCAAGCCTCTAGATCTAAGTACTAATTTGCAGAAAACACAGGAACAGAGATGTATGTTAAACAACATGCAGAGTTGCAGTAATTAAAATCCAGATTGTTGTGGGTCACCTGGGTGGCTCAGTCGCTTAAGTGTCTGACTTCAGCTCAGGTCATGATCTCACTGCTCGTGGGGTTCAGGCCCACATTGGGCTCTGTGCTGACAGCTCGGAGCTTGGAGCCTGCTTCGGATTCTGTCTCTGTCTCTGCCCCTCCCCTGTTCGCTCGCTCACTCTCAAATATAAAATGTAAAAAAAAAATTTTTTAATCCAGATTATTGGAATCTTGACTGGATAAATGAATTGGTTTCTTAAATGGCAGGAAGGAAAGAAGAAATAGGACAAGGAAGCCTATAGATTAACAACCTCTTAAGAGCCCTACAGAGCATCTGCCTGGTTCAGTCGGTACAGCAGGTGACTCTTCATATCAGGGTTGTGAATTCAAGCCCCACTATGGGTATGGAGCCTACTTTAAAAAAAAAAAAGTCTTAAGAGCTCTGTCAAACCATTGCAGAGTGTGGACCTTATCTGGAGTCTGATTCAAACTACCAAAATGAAAAGAGTGAAATTTGGGATAAGTGGAGGCATTTAAGCACTTACTGAATATTTTATGAATTAAGTAATCCTTGATTACTAGGATACTTTAATCCTTGGTGTGATAATGGAATTGTGGTTGTATATTTTGTATGAAAGGAGCCCTTATCCATTGGTGACACAAAGGTGTTTATGGGTGAAATATTAGGCTGCTTGAGACTTATTTCAAAATAATTAGGTAGAGAACAGAAGAACTTGTATAGATGAAACAAGACTGCCTGTGTGTGACAACTGTCGAAGCCAGTGATGATGACATTCACAATAACTTGTTGTCTGCCTCTGAATGTATAACTGCATTTTCTCCAAGAAAAAGTTTCTGAAAGAGAGAAAGAAGGAAAAGAGAAAGTGAAGCGGGGGGGGGGGGGGGAGGGGAGCCACAGAATAGGAGACACCTGTAATATAAAACCAAGTCTGTTGCCAGAGTAGATTCAGAGCTGCTCAAATCAGTAAAAAGAAAAAAGCAATCAACTTAATGGAAGGCACTTCACAAAGGAAGATATCCAACTGGCCAATAACTTTATTAATAGGTTGATATAAATAGATGCCAGGGGCGCCTGGGTGGCTCAGTCGGTTAAACATCTGACTCTTGATTTGAGCTCAGGACGTGATCTCACAGTGATGAGATGGAGTCCCGAGTCTGGCTCCAAGCTGAGGGTGGAGCCTGCTTGGGAGTCTCTCTCTCTCTCTCTCTCTCTCTCTCTCTCTGCCCCTCCTGCTAGCACTCTCTGTCAAAATAAATAGATAAAAAATTTTTTTAAAAAAATAGGCGCTACCACCAGGTAGCACTACATACTCACCAGAATAGCTAAAATGAAAGGCCATACCAAGAAGAAGTAAGAGAAAAGTAAGTATCAGTCTGGCATATTCCTCACCCCTGAAAATTTCTGTCCTAACTCCAAGCGGGAAGTTTGTAGCACAATGAGTGATTCCACAGTTTGGGAGCAACCAGAACTGGTTTAGAGTTTGACTGCACTCTTTGCTAGTCACATGACACTGGACAGATCATTTAGTTGTGTTTCGGTTTCTTGTCTGCAGTGGAGACAATATACCCACTTCAAAGGGTTATCAAGGTTAGAAAAAAATCATGCATGTAAGGTGCATCTGACGCTTGGCACACAGGAAACCTGCAACTAAGAGTGACAACTGTGATTCCAGTAATGTTGAAAGCAACTCTCCTTCTGCATTTCTCAGGTAGGAAACTCTGCAAGAGCTCAGGCAGGTCGAAAGGTACAAGTGGTGAGATTTTATAACCAGTGAAGTTACAGAATGGCTACAACAGCAACTGGGAAGCCTGTCCTCACCTGGTCATGGAGCCCTTCTAGACCAGGTAATCTCTGTGTTTACAGAGACCTCCATAGTCTCTGTCTTCTGTCATTCGACTGGTCATTCATTTATATATTCACTCAACAAACATTAAATGTAGATTATGTGCAAGGCATTGAGCTACATGTACAGAGAAAGTTAAAAATATAACCTGATAAATCACTCAAGACTACATACTTGTTATTTAATTTTATGTTTATTTCTAAAGAAGTCGCTCATTCTTTCTAGTACTTTCTGTGTCATCATTAGCTTAAAAATCACACAAAGGCAGTGCTGTGTCTTCTGTTGCCTTTTTAAATCTTTACAGCACTTAATACAGGATATTTCATGAATATTGCTGACTGGCTAACAACTTCAAGTAGGAGACATGGGTTTCAAGCCTAACACATTTTTTTCGTAAGGCTGGGAGTGCATAAAGATGAGCTTTGTCACGAATGATTGTAAAAGTGATACACGTTCATCGTGGAAAATGCAAAGATTATTTAAAGGAGAAAATAGAAAATAATCCCCAAAAGAATCACATTAATTGTGATGTCTGTCCTTTTCATCTGTTTTCATATGTAATGTTACAAAACTGGGGTCATACTATGCATACTGGTTTAGGAAATGCTTTTGTTATTACTAATATATTAGGAGCATTTTTCCATGTCATTGGATATCTTCCTAAAACATTTTTAATGGCTTCCCAGCACTTATCTAACTCATTCCCTGTTGTTTATTTGGATTTCTGTTTTAAATGTCTCCGTAGGGGTGCCTGGGTGGCTCAGTTGGTTAAGCATCCAACTCTTGATATCCGCTCGGATCTTGCATGATCTCACAGTTCATGTGATCAAGCTCCATGTCAGGCTCCGTGCTGACAGCATGGAGCCCACTTGGGTTTCTCTCTCTGCCTCTCTGTCTCTCAAATAATAAAAATAAACTTGCAGAAAATAAATGTCTTCGTAGAAGAATATTTATGCACATTTCTTGATGATTTCCATAGAATGAATACATACAATTACAGGTTTTGAAGTGGAATTACAGGGTCAAAAGGCATACGCGCTTTTTAAGGTTTTTAAAACATGTTCAACAATTGCCCTCCCAAGCCGTACCAATTTGCAACTCCCATCAGTGACCAGAGGCCCATTCCTATGAGCCCAGAACCTTGTGGACCTGGGCAATTGAATGACTTTATCCTGATTTAATATTAGAAAATAAAATCTTGGGGCGCCTGGGTGGCTCAGTCGGTTAAGTTGCCGACTTCGGCTCAGGTCATGATCTCGCGGTCCGTGAGTTCGAGCCCCGCGTTGGGCTCTGTGCTGACAGCTCAGAGCCTGGAGCCTGTTTCAGATTCTGTGTCTCCCTCTCTCTGACCCTCCCCCATTCATGCTCTGTCTCTCTCTGTCTCAAAAATAAAATAAAACGTTAAAAAAAATGTTTTTTTAAAGAATAAATAAAATCTTATTTTAACTTGCCTTTGTGGTAACTTGATCTTAGCTAGACTTTAAACAAAGAGAACAGCTTTGGTCAGTCACCTTCTGGAGAAGTAACCATGTTTAATTCTGTATGCTGAATTGTTTAACTCAAACACTTCCCATTTGCTCCCTACATGATGTTGAACACAGGGTAGATACACAACATCCATTGCACAGTTGACCCTTGAACAACACAGAGGTTAGTGGTACCAACCCCTTCACAGTCGAAACTTCGAAACTTCGTGTTTAACTTTTGAGTCCCCCAAAAACGTAACTATCAATAGCCTAGTGTTGGCCGGAAACCTTACCCATAACATAAGCTTTTGTATGTTACACGTATTGTATTTTGTATGTTATATGTATTACAAACTATCCTTACAATAGAGAAAGCTCGAGAATTTTGTATATGTAATATAAACTATATTCTTAAAGTAAGCTAGAGAAAAAAATGTTATTAAAATCATAAGGGGTGCCTGGGTGGCTCAGCCAGTTAAGTACCTGACTTTTGATTTTGGCTCAGGTCATGCCTCGAGGTTAATGATCTAGAGCCCTGCATCTGATAGCGTGGAGCCTGCTTGAGATTCTTTCTCTTCCTCTCTCTCTGCCCCTCCCTCACTCACTCAAACTATAAAGAAGAAAAATACATTTACAGTATTGTACAGTATCATACATGTAAAATCCATGTATCAGTGGACCCTCACAGTTCAAGTTCATGCGGTCCAAGGGTCAACTGTATATGTTTTTGTGGAGAGGAAGGATTTATAAATAAACACCATGCACTTGTGATGAGTCCACTGTATAGACAGTAATTATGGAAGGAGGGGAGGAAGAAAAGACATAGTTGAGGCACAAAGGAGGCAAGGATTATATGTGCTACTCTCTTGCCCAGAAAGAATGAAAATACAAATGGAAAGGTAAATTGAGGTCAGATTGGGGAAAGCCTTGAATGCCAACAAGATAAAGCACTTGGATGAAACATAGTGGTCAGTGGGGAGCCAATGAATGTTTTTAAGAAGAGTAGTATAATCAAAACAGTTATTTACGAAAAGTAACCTGGGACGGGGCTGGGTGGGAAGAGGGGAGCTGTAGGGTGGTGGCAGGTAACATGATAGGAGAATAAATGTGATAAGTTGAAAGAAAATAGGAAAACATTTGTTATTGGAAACAACAATTAAGGCCAACTGAGGGGCTAAGGTCAAAATGAGAAGTTTAAAACCAGCCCCCTTATCTTTATTACCTGCCTGTCACTCCAGAGCCCCATGGTCCAGAACAATGAAGACCGGATTGGACTGCCTCCAAAGGTGGGCAGGGTGAATCCCCATGATCCAGGTGGGTGAGTGGAGGTCCTGCAGGGTGCTGCTCCTCTCCCTTCCTGCTGCCCCTAGAAGAATTCCAAAGGTCTGAGAACCACCCGGAAAGTGCTTCGTTGAACACACTCAAGTAATTGAGTGAATAGCCCCACCAACAAATAAGGTAGGCAAGAATCCATTCCTTTAAATTTTTTTTAATGTTCATTTATTTTTAAAAGAGAGAGACAGAGTGCACAAGCAGGGGAGGGGCAGAGAGAGAGGGAGACACAGAATCTGAAGCAGGCTTCAGGCTCCAGGCTCTGAGCTGTCAGCACAGAGCCCGACACGGGGCTTGAACCCATAAAACTGTGAGATCATGACCTGAACCAAAGTCAGAGGCTAAACCTACTGAGCCACCCAGGTGCCCCTATAAAATTTTCAATTTATATACATGTATGTATGTATGTATATATATATATTTTTTTTTTTTAATTTATTTATTTGAGAGACAGAGAAAAAACAAGCAGGGGAGGGGCAGAGAGACAGAGACAGAGAATCCCAAGCGAGCTCAGCACTGCCAGCATGGAGCCCGACTCAGGGCTTGAACTCACAAACATTGAAATCAAAGCCGAAACCAAGAGTGAGACACTTAACTGAGCCACCCAGGTGCCCTTATAATAATTTTAATTTTTAATTTTTCTTGACTTAAGATGACATCAGCTAACAAATCCAAATCATTGTGGCCAGTCAACATAAAGCCCTTGCAATAAAGGAACAAGCTTTATATGAATGGCATTTTTTTCTGCTTTGGGAACAAGAGGTCCCATATTTGTATTTTGCACTGGGCCCTGCAAATTGTGCAACTAGCCCTACCCACAGTATACATCTAGGCTCTGAGACAGATTAACTGGTCTTGAATTCCAGTACTGACATTTGTCGGCCTTGGGCAAGTTGTCATCCTTTCCAAAACTCAGTTTACGCATCTGTAAAATGGGGATATTAACAGTTCACATCATTTAACCATGAAGTCTTTATAAGGATCAAATGAAATACTGCAAATAAAAGGCTTGGTACCTTGCCCGCCATGTAGCAGATGCTTAACACATGTGAGCTCTTACAATCACCGTAACATAGCTCGCACACAGTACATTGTGAGTGACTGCGATCGTTCAGTCTGGCGTTGCGCCTTGTGATGATGCTACCGCAGCATCGCTATGTGTGTGCTCTACTCCACCTGCTTGCAGTTAACCGACTCCCTCCCCGGGTGGCACATGCAAGCTCCTCCAGGGAGTTCTGCCTGTCCTGCTCTAGTCTGGGACACTCCTCTGAGGTCGGTCACCGCCCTCACGTGGATGGCCGACCCCAAATAGGGCAGCCATCTTCAGTCCCAGTAACTGTGGCCAGGATAACAGGGTCACATGGTAAAAAGCATAAGGAATTCCTGGAAGGAGGCCATGGGGGACAGCAAGCCCTTTGATGCTTCCTGGGTGGGGGCAATGTAATGAGTATTGCTCCTCCAGAACAAGGTCTGGCTGCCCTTTAAGGTGTTCTCTGAAACTTCTGTAAAAGAAAAAAAAAAAGGATCGTTTTGTTGATTTGGTTGTCTACTGGGGATTGGAAACATGCACAGGTACATTTCCTTTGGCAGAACATAACCCCCAAATCATCATCCTATCTTTTGAACGTATATGAAAAAAATTAGACACGGATATTGATATGAACTCTTGACATTGAAAGCATTACTCCAACAGACATCCAACAGGGCTTCCGAGGGTGTGGTCTGTAGATGATGGGCAGAAACATATCCCAGAGTACGTGTATGCATGCAGATTCCTGGGCTTTGCTCCTAGAGCTACTGAATAACAATATAAGTGGAAGGCCCAGGAGCCTGTATTTTAATAGGCTCCCCATATTCCGAGCATCTGCCTTTAAGTGTTTGTGGGCATGAGCAGGCAGAAGAGGGTGAACAGTGGTGAAGGTGAATTAGAATAAGAAAGTTTGTTTTTCCAGGAGAAACTTAACCTTCATCAGCTGTGTTCTTCCTGAAGTTGTGGTCGGGCAATGCCCAGAAATGCAAGCTCACGGGTCCCCTGTGGTCTTGGGGCCCTGAGTACCAAGTGGCTGTGTCATCCTTGTTGAGCTCTAAAGGTGCTCATGGCAAGCAGAACGAGGATCTGGATCTGAGAGAGAGGACCAGGGTCCTACTGAAGACGCTGAAGCAAACCATTAGAAAATTGGAGTGAGGTTTTAGTGTGCTCCGAGTCAACAGGTGTCAAACTGCATCACACCTACCCTTGGGCCACAGGAGGATGTTCCAGTGGGTACAAAGTACTATGGTTTTGTGAAAACCAATTCCTAGATCTTCAACTGACATAGGTATTCTTCCCTACCACCTGGCTGCCTAGGATTCGGTCAACATTCTGCTGCTCGAAGTTTCTCTCCATTTCACAATCCTCTCCTTCCCACTTTAGGATAGACAGGCAGACCCTCTCGTGGTCCAGTAGAGTCAGTTAAGCACCCAGTGCCCCGAGAACTTAAAGATGGGGCATAGTAGAGCAGAAGAGGCATCTGGCACAATGACCCACGTGGAAGGAAATCTGTGCTTTAGCCAAAGGCCCTGTGCACTACAAGAGCCTCCCAAACTTCTCTTGTCTCAGAAGACCCCTTTGCACTTACTCTGGCCAAATGATGCAATAATCTGAATGCCACAGAAAAACAAGTGACAAGAGACCAGAACTTTGAGATGCGCCCCCTTAGAATGTGTCCATGACCCACCTCCCTGAAGTATGCAGCGGCTTGTCCTTCAGAGAGACGGGGACTGCTACCCCCTTCAATACAGTACCTACAGTATGGGGCTGGAAAAGTCATCAAAGCATTAAAGGTATTAGGGGTGTTTACTCCACATTCCTATCTATTGGCTGCCTAATTAACATGATTTGCAGCTGAGAAAATAATACTCTCCTCCATCAGAGATAAATTGGGTCCCCAAACTGTGAAACAAAGGAGAGAGAACCAGTGATGTTTATAGAAGTTATTACAAACAATCTTCAAAAGGAACTGCAGTGACAGATTCTGTTTCACAGCGTCTTCCCAATTCTTAGTCTCCCGAGAACCTTCCTCAGACTCTGCTGGGTGTTTTCACCGCCAGCCTGCCGCTGTAGGATATAGTGCAGGGTGCAGAATTAGTCTAGACCTGCGCTGTCCAACACAGGAGCCATTTAGCACTTGAAAGGTGGCTAGTCCAGATTGAAGTGGGTTGTAAGTATAAAACTCACACCAGACTTCAAAAATTTGGTACTGAAAAAAATGTCAAATATTTCATTAATAACTTTCATAGTGGTAGCATGAAATGTTAATATTTTGGATAAGTTGGGTTAGACAAAATATATTACTAAAGTTCATTTCAGTGGTTTATTTTTATTTTATTTTTGTTTTCTGGTGTGGCCGCTAGAACATTAAAATGACATATGTGCTTCACATTTGTGACTTGCATCATATTTCTATCAGTCTGTCAGTCTAGACTGTGGGTTGAACAGCCTTGGGCATAGGTGGATGGGAATGTGAAAGTCCAGTTCTCTTGTTTTTTTTTTTTAATGTTTATTTTTGAGAGAGCATGAACAGGGGAGGGGCAGAGAGAGAGAGAGAGAGAGAGAGAGAGAGAGAGAGAGAGACAGAGAATCCTAAACAGGCTCTATACTGACTGCAGAGAGCCCGACGTGGGGCTTAAACTCATGAACTGTGAGATCACGATCTGAGCCAAAGTCAGACACTCCACTGACTGAGCCCCCCAGGTGCCCCAAAAGTCTAGCTCTGAACAATAAATGGAGTTGAGGAGATATGGGGCTGCAAGTGACCCCTCTTGCCGAAAAGAGAGGTACGTTTGTGGCAGTTGCAACATGTGGAGCCCAGGCTAACAGATTGTAAACCTGCCTTCCTTCTGGTTCTAATACTTAGTTAACCTCAAAGGAACTTTAATATTTAAACCAAATGGCATGATTTCAGTAGGCTGATGTATTGCTCTCCGTTCAGCCATTTGAGAAATCCTGCTGAGGTCTCCGCGCAGCTGAGTTCCAGTCGCCGCCATATCCCTGTGCAAGTCTGGCACAGTACTAATGAGCTGATGAGATTTTTTTCTCACTTGTTTGATATTAAATAGGAAAGCCTTTCAAATTCAACGTTTACAGATAGTGTGAAAATTGAAATGCGGGTTTTTGGCTGAGCCAGCTACAACAGATCCAAAGACGGCAGTTGCCTGATGGTTAGAGAACAGTGCTGCTGGCCCTCACTGACTCCACCACTGGCTTGAGTAAGTGGCAACTTCCTCCTTTCCAGAGGTGAATTACCACCGGCTTTATTCTACCGTGGGGCCTCTGCCTGAACACCATTATTTAAGGTAACAGCTTACTGATCTCAGCCAAGAATTTAAAGCTTTTGGATTATGAGGCTGAGGCCAGTTGTTCTGTTCAGAAGCTGATGCCAGACCTCACCATGGGTCCCTCAAATAACAACAATAACAGTAGCAAATATTTATTGAGTACTTACTATGTGCTCTAACTATGTTTTCTCACTCTTCAGCCCTATGTGGCATAACGTGTTCTTCTTCTTCATTTTGTACTGTTTTTTTTTTTGTTTTCTGGTTTTTGTTTGTTTGTTTGTTTTTAAGTAGGCTTCATGCCCAGCTTGGAGCCCAACACAGGGCTTGAACTCATGACCCTGAGCTGAGATCAAGTCAGAGTCGGACTCCCAACCGACTGAGCCACCCAGCCACCGCTGTTTTCTGTTTTTGAAGTTGTCCAAGGTTACATAATAAGTAGTAGTCCCAGGCTCTCTGCCCAGAGCCCATACTTAGAACCACTCTCCTCTTCTTATGGAGAATAAATATTAAAATCTCAGCAGTATCCATCAGAAATAGCAAAAGATTGAAGGTAACATGGTGTAGACAAGACAAACTTTTTTCCGCTGTGAAGCATTTTCTTCAAATAAAATCCTATCCTTAGACTAAATATAAAAATAATTATACAAAGGCTAGCTGCTCTAAACTCCATGAGCTGACCCATCTCCAACACACAATGTGACCCTAAGACATCACACACAGACCGTTGGGCCCACAGGGCACTGCAGAGCTCCTGGTGAACTGTGTTAGGAGATACAGATTTGAATTCTCCTTCTGCCACTTCCACTCAAGTGAGCCTGACCAAGCCTTCATGCAACCATTGCTCCCATCAGGTTGCTGCACTTCCCCACAGCTGTCTAGAAAATTAAAGTGGATCATATTGAGCTTTCCTGAAAAGAATCTTCTCACAGTGCATTTGTGCAAAGCAGAAGGCCTTGCCTTACTGGACTTCTAACCACACCTCACTCTCTTGAGTTGATGTAATCTGCCAACCCCCAACCTGAGCTTTCACCTCTGAAAATGGCCTGGCCAATGCCAAGTGGCAGTGAGGGAGGCCATGGCAAAGATTCTCCAGATGATGCTTTCCTGAAGGAGGCCCAGAGCGGCAACGAGAAACTGGGGAAATCAGAGATTGAACAAGGTTCTAAGGGATTTAAGGGGGACCAGTACAAGATCCAAATGCACCATGGAAATACCTCTATAGGCCAAAGCTTCTACCACAAGACTAAGGAATTTCTTTGCCCCCTATGACCAGCCACACACCTCTTTCCTCAATTTCTCCAAGAAGCTTAATCAAGAAGAGGATTCCATGGACTTTGGAGAAAGGATACTTTTTCAAAAAAGCAGTACTTCAATAGAAAGCATATATGGATGTATGGTGAGGGAAGGCTTTTAAGAAGGCTTAGAATTAAGGAGAGTCTTCTCCTTAGCCGAGGAGCTTGTAGAAGAGAATGATTAGAACAGCCACGAGATTTTCATTCTACTACTGTTGTCCCTGTACTGGGCTGTCCTATCTCAGGCTCAGGCCAAATTAGGACGAGAAGGATTTGCTATGAAGTGTCTTCCATGTGGTTGGGCTCAAGGTTGTCAAAGCCACAAAAATAAACAAATAAATAAAATCTTAAGACATGGCCTTTGATTTGATGGGCTTATTGGGAATTTACACATAGAAAACTGAAACCATTCAGGACAATCCAAAGAGCTGCTGATCCGTCTCTAGGGTAGCCGTGCTGTCCTTCAGACAGGGCGCAAAACCATTCTTCAGAAGGTTTTCAGACTCTGTGCAAAAGAGATAGACAGTTGTGCGGTGTGTGTTAGGGGTTTCAAAACATCTGTTTTCTTAGGGTGCACATACATGCTGGTTCCATCATGGGTCACCCCAGCTTCTCCTGGACAGGGCACCCTTTTTGTGGATCTTATTAACTCTTCTGGGTCTGTCACATCTTACTTTTCAAAGAATTACTATCAGCCGTAGTACATATCTGTCTGTACATGTTTTCATGAACTTACCTAAACCTTGAAGCTTTAACTTTCAAATAACATACTAGGTTTGATGTAAATAGGGGGAGGAAACGCGTGTTAGCCTGTTGTCAATATGCCGTGCTGAAAGCATTTCCCAACACATGTCAACTCTGCAACTCACTTAACTTTTCCAGATGTGGCTGGATGGGCTGCCGAGTCGGTGACATTGCAGATGGATGGCCACAGCCCACTGTAGGCAGATGAACATGGGTACCTTTGAAGTGATGGGGTGACTCTTCTCATCTATTAGCCAGAAGGAAAAGCTATTTTCTTCTGTTGAGTCCTTGGTTCGTTCCCACCTCAAGAAGACCATATAATTAGCATACATCAGCACTTCGAACTGGGGTCTGGGGCTCTCATTCCTATCCACTGGGCCTGTAGCCGGCAGCCCCAGTGGAGTCAAAATAAAACTAATGTCAAGGAGAGTTATAGGCTGTTCTTTTACTTACATGCTGTTTGTGTATATGAGAAAGTAATTGCAGTTAACCTGTTTAATCAAATTTTCATCCCAATCACACAGAGTAAGGCACCCATGTCCCTTACAGTCAGAAATAGTTAGTTCATCCTGTTACATCCTGCATATAGAAATTTCAGAGTATAATAGATCTCATCCTCCAGAGAGGAAAATAACAGTTGGAAATACAAAGATGAGAAAGAGCTCTTTATCTTCCTTCTTCCTGGCAGATAAAGGTAGTAAAAGAGTTTTCTGGTTTTTTTTTTTTCACTAGGATGGACTGAACTTTGGCATCATGGTGGCATTGGTGTAAAATATTCCCTGTTGGGGCACCCAGTGGCTCAGTTGGTTAAGCATGTAACTCTTGATTTTGGCTCAGATCATGATTTCACAGTTTGTGAGTTTGAGCCCCACATCGAGCTCCACGCTGCTGTTGCTGGTGTGGAGCCTGCTTAGGGTTCTCTCTCTCTCTCTCTCTCTCTCTCTCTCTCTCTCTCTCTCCACCCCTCCCTTGCACTCTGTCTCTCTCTCTCTCTCAAAATGAAATGAAATGAAATGAAATGAAATGAAATGAAATGAAATGAAATGAAATGAAATATTCCCTGCTATTAAGTATTTAGACAAGTTATTGAACCTCTAGAAAACTTGGTGTCATCACTGAGAAATTTGGGGTAATGCTTGCCTTGCAGAGATAGGGCAAGAGTGAAGATCACAAACGTAAAGCCATGGCATAATACTTGCCATGTAATAGGTCCTTGGTATTTATAACCATTTGTAACAATATAATGGAAACCATTTTTTCTTCTAGTTCAGTATACAATACATGAAGCTAGTAATTAATGAGCCTGTAGGAATCTGATCATTTAGAATCTATGTGTGCAGGCTGACACAAGGTCCCTAAAACAGAATTTGGTAGGTCTAGTGGCCAAGAAGAGGAGGGTTGTCTTGTCCCAGCCCTTTTCTCAGATTGACAATAAATTAAAATCTATATGTGCAAACAATTGATTATGGAAACTCAATTGTTAAAAACAATCTTATACCTCATTGAAAGATTCACTCCAGAGTGGTTTTTTTAAGGGGCAAGATGTTCCCCCAAGTGCCTTACAATTTTAATATTATTTTATTTTGACAAAGCCAGGACCCAGGCAGTTTTTAGGACACATCTGTGATCTCTAAACTCAAAAGTAATGCCAAGGAGTATAGTCAAGTTTCATAAAGACCTAAGGAATCAAAATGAGAAAACAGTTTCAGCAGCATAGTTAGTAAAATTACTTTTTTTCTTCTGGTTTCCTGCAGAAGATTAATTGAGCTTATCAGATAATATAGGTCCCTGTCCAAAGCATTTTGTGTTTAATGTGGCAGGATGGCAGTGTGGCTATCTCAGCTTCTTCAATTAGATAACAGGACTTAACAATTATACTTCTCTCCTCTGTGAAATCATAGAATTACTGAATATAGAATTGGAAAGGAATAGAGAAATCTAGCAATCTAGCCCAGCATGTTCAATTTAGGTAAGAAAACTGATAGCTGTGTTCTTTGCTTATTATTATTTTCCCCCCTACCCCTCTCCCCTCCATGCCCCATAGGCTTGGCCAATGGGATGTGCATTGGCCAATGGGATGTGGGTGATCTGCATTGGCCAATGGGATGTGGGTGGATATGGCATTTGCTTCAGAGCAGAAACATTAAATGCAATGCATGGCTTGTCTGGGTCCAAGCATATCCTGGCTCACCTTCATTCTGATTTTTAGAGTGAAGCAGAACAGTAACCAATCCATATGCCTATGTAACATGAGCAAGAAATAAGTGTTCTCCTAAATTCCTTAGATATTAGGGTTGCTTGTTCCATAGCATAACCTAGTAAGAGCTGACTAATACAATGACTCAGAAAGTTGAAGTGATTCACCCAAATCACATAGACACTTTGTTACACAGCTTGGGCTATATTACAAATATCCTGGTTAGAAGTTTTCTAGTATGCTTCAGGTTACAGGGTATATTCCTGGAACCTGGTGGTGTTTGGCACAAGCTAAATACTCAGTATTTGTTTATATGAACAAAGCAATGACTGAAGGAAATAAGGACTGAAAGTTCCATTGAGCTGCTTTGCTCTATGGAACAGTATTTAGTTTAGTACTTCCATTACTATTAACCCCAAGTATCTTGTGGCATCAACTGTGGGTCTAGCACGTGTGAGGTGTTTAAGAAGCATTATATTTACTTATCATGCAATCCAACAGGGCAGGTATTTTTAGTCTTAGTATCTCGCCCAATCATAGAACAAGTAACTAACAGAAACAGAAAGAGCTAAGGTTGTTCTAACTCCAAACCCGGGTGCTCTCCGCTGCTTCACAGTTTCTTTGCTGGACGTAAATTACAGCTTGGGTCATTTGCCAACAATTGAAATATGCAGCTTGTGTCAAAGCAGGTCCCCTGCATGGTCATAAGCTGGCAGAGCTGCTCATGTGGTCTGTGGGCAGCCGCTGGCCCGCCAGGAGTAGATCATGCTTGGGCCCAAGATGCTGATTCCTTCAGTCCTCAGAGAATAGGGTTGGTGTGTGGTCTGGAGCCAGCCCCCTTTACTGAAGAGCAACCTCATAAGTTTATCCCTGTATGATATGCATATGATATGCAAATATTATCATTTTCTATATGTGCCATGGCATGAAAAAGAGAAGTCCTGGGTGAGAAGCAGTGGTTCCAGATCAATCTAGAAACTTCCTGAGAGCATAGGTTTTAGAAAACTTTGTAAGCCAAATTTTTCTTTCTTTCTTCTTCTTCTTCTTCTTCTTTTTTTTTTTTTTTTTTTTGTAAGCCAAATTTCTAATGAACCCTGCTCTACTACTTTGTCTCCTGCATTTTCCATTTGTGGTGAATCTCTTTCCTTTCTTGTCTTTCTTTTTCCTTCCTTCCTTCCTTCCTTCCTTCCTTCCTGTCTCTTTCTTTCTTTCTTTCTTTCTTTCTTTCTTTCTTTCTTTCTTTCTTTCTTTTCTTTTCTTTTCTTTTCTTTTCTTTTTCTCTCTCTCTTTGTTTCTTTCTTTTTCTTTCCTTCTCTTTCTTTCTCTTTCTTTCTTTCTTTCTTTCTTTTTCCTTCTCTTTCTTTCTTTCTTTCTTTTTCCTTCTCTTTCTTTCTTTCTTTCTTTTTCCTTCTCTTTCTTTGTCTTTCTTTCTTTCTTTTTCTCTTTCTTTCTTTCTTTCTTTCTTTTTCCTTCTCTTTCTTTGTCTTTCTTTCTTTTTCCTTCTCTTTCTTTGTCTGTCTTTCTTTCTTTCTTTCTTTCTTTCTTTCTTTCTTTCTTTCTTTCTTTTTTTTCTTTCTTTCTTTCTTTCTTGGAGTTGTCTGTAAATCACCTCCACTTTGCAGAGTAAGTCAAAAAATAGATGGAGAGGTGCCTGGGTGGCTCAGTTGGTTGAGTGGTGGACTTCAGCTCAGGTCATGATCTCGCATTTCATGAGTTTGAGCCCAAACCAGGCTCTCTGCTGTCAGTGCAGAGCCTGCTTTGGATCCTCTGTCTTCCCCTCTCTCTGCCCCTCCCCTACTTACTCTCTCTCTCTCTCTCAAAATACATACATACATACATACATGCATACATACATACATAAAACATTAAAGAAAAATTTTAAAAAAGAATAGATGGATAGATGGATGGATGAACTATCAAGGTCAAAAGCAATTGAGGCAAGTTTTTACTGCACTTAAAATAAGCTTGTTTAGGTAGAAGCAACCCAAATGTCCATTGACAGATAAATGGATGCACAAAATCTGATATATATGCACAATGAAATATTATTCAGCCTTAAAAAAGAATGAGATCTTGTCACATGCTACAACGTGGATGAACCTTGAGGACCTTATGTTAAGTAAAATAAGCTAGTCAGGAAAAGATAAATACTGCCTGATACTACTTATGTGAAATACCTGGAGTAAAGTCACAGAGACATAAAGTAGAATGGTGGTTGCCAGGGGTTGGTAGGAAAAGGAAAGTGGGAAGTTGTTTATGGGTACAGAGTTTCAGTTTTGCAATATGAAAAAGTTCTGGAGATTGGCTGTGCACCACGTGAATGTACTTAACACTGCTGAACTGTACATTTAAAAATAGTTAACATGGCGAATTTTATTTTCTGTGTATTTTACCACAATTAAAAAAAAAGAATTTATAGTAAAAGTGAGCTTCTTTACTCTGAACAAAGGCTTTGGTTATAGGCTTGGAAGTGTGGAGGATATACTACCTGACTGCTAAGCTGCTTTTTGCATTGGTTCTTCTTACGTTATGCCTTCTGACCAGTGCTGGCTACTTCATGTGTGGGACGCAAAGCAAAATGCAAATGAGGGGCCTTTGTTCAAAGAGGAGTGCTATTGATGGTACTAAGGTATGAAGCTCTTCCTTTCTTCTGTGGACTCTCAATCTGTCATGGTGTTTCTTATTTGCTATTTACTGTCATTCTAAAGAAAAGCTAAACTTGAAAATATCACTATTCATTTTTATATTGTGCAATGACAGTTTTAAATGCAAATATTGGAGCATTTACCTTGTGTGCTGAATGGCCAAGATTATAGTTCACGTTTCACAGCTCACACGTGCATTTTTTTTAAGTTTATTTATTTATTTTTGAGAGAGAGCAGCAGCGGGGGAGGGACAAAGAGAGAGGGAAAGAGAGAGAATCCCAAGCAGGCTCTGCACTGTCAGGACAGAGCCTGAAGTGGAGCTCCAACCACCAGCCATGAGATCATGACCTGCGCCAAAACCAAGAGTCAGACGCTTAACCAACTGAGCCACCCAGGGGCCGTGGGGATTCACACGTGCATTTCCATGTCATTCTCATGAGTACAGTAGACATTCTGCACGAAACTAGCTCATCTATTTTTATTTCACTTTTTGGTATGCACACATTCTACCAGCATTCTGTACCTCCAACTCACTGATAAGTAAAGGACTCTAAAAGTCTTTTAAAGAAGGACATTGATGAGTAAAGAAGGAAACAAGATTATAGATGCCCTTCCTTTCTCTTTCCATTTGGGTCATCATTTTCAGCATAAGTGGTTGGCTGATACAGGGGAGTAATACAGATAACAAAAGATATGATAGGACTCCTTGGTTGTTTATGTTTCCTAGAGTATGATTGCCTCCCTTTTGTCTTATCAAGTTTAAACAAAAAGAATAGCCTCTTGGGGTTGGTAAGGCCTCTGATTACCCAGTTACAGAGGTGATACACTTGCATGTAATACAATACTTGAGGGTAATACACTCAATTTGCACCTCACTGAACTTGAATGCATTTTGTGTCTACTGGAATTCTGTGCTCATGGGCATCTCAAATGTTCTATGCATATGGGGATGCAAGGGTGACAAGAGCAGTGGATATGGTACATATGGGTTCTGCTCATGCATGTGGTTCATTGTCCAACTGGATTTTACTAATGAAACACAAATTCAAAGATAAAATTATTAAGAATTTCAAGACCATGCTAGAAGAGCATTAACCAAATGAGATTGTTGGGCCCCATGTGACCACAAAGTTCACATACCCATAAAGCCAGCCCTGTTTGTGACTCTACCCCTTGTTTTAGATTCCCAGAGCCCCACAGCCACCATTCTAATCCCAGCTCTCTTTACCTCACAACTCAAAGATTGACAGATTTCAAAACAGGTTTTCTGACTCTTGCTTTCTTCTCTTCTAACTCTTCTGATAAATTATTGCCAGTTTCACTTTCCTAAAGCAATACTTCCACACATGGCCTCACTGCTTCAGTCCTTCTGTGGTGCCTCATTGTCTATAGGCTCAAATTCTTTATCACAAAATTTTGTGCCTTCTACATTCTGGCCCTAAGCTGACTTTTTATGTCTCTTTCTTCCTGCACCCTTGACCTCTATCCAGATTCATCTAATCAATCCAAGCAAAAGTATAGCCAAAAAGATTGCTAACACCCAGCCTTTGTCAAAACCACTCCCTCTGTCTATAATCCAGTCTCTGGGTTTTTTAAATTTTTTTAAATGCTTTTTAAAATTTATTTCTGAGACAGAGGGAGACAGAGCACGAGCAGGGGAGGGGCAGAGAGAGAGAGAGACACAGAATCTGAAGCAGGCTCCAGGCTCTGAGCTGTCAGCACAGAGCCTGACATGGGGCTCAAACTCACAGACTGTGAGATCATGACCTGAGCTGTTGGACACTTAACAGACTGAGCCACCCAGGTGCCCCATTCCAGTCTCTGTTAAAATCCAGTCCATTCCTCAAAGTGAGAGATTACCTCTCCTATGAAATGCTTCCTGACCACCCCACTCCATAGTAATATCATTATAACTATTTGTAGGTGCCTGAATAATGGCCACCCAAAGAAACCAAGTCCTACTCCCAGGAATCTGTAAATGTTGCCCTACATGGAAAAAGGATCTTTGCAGATGTATTTGGGTGAAGGATCCTGACATGGGATTATTCAAGGAGACCCTAAATCTAAAAAGTATCTTTATTTGGAGAGGCAGAGAAATTACACACAGAAGAGATGACACCATTAACACAGAGGCAGATTGGGCTGATGCAGTCACCAACAGTTGTGAAGGCAAAGAGCATAGTGTCCCCAGAGCCTTCAGAGGGAGCATGTCCTTTCCAACACCTGGGTTTTAGGCCAGTGAATCTGATGTTGAACTTCTGGCTTCTGGAACTGTGAGAGAATACATTTCTGTTGTTTTAAGGCATCAGGTTTGCAGTAATTTGTTACAGCAGCCACACAAAACAAATACACTTCTCTAGCCTTTGCCACTGATCCTACACAGCGTGGCAGTACCCATTGTTTTTTACTTTGTAATTTTTTTAATGTTTATTTATTTATTTAGAGAGAGAAGAAGAGAGACAGAGAAGGAGAGGGGCAGAAAAAGAGGGAGAGGGAGAATCCCAAGTAGGCTCCATGCTGAGGGGCTCCATCCCATGAACGCTGAGATCATGACCTGAGCTGAAATCAAAAGTTGGATGCTTGACCAACTGAGCCACCCAGGTGTCCCCAGTACTCATTATTTGTTGAACATTACTTGTATCCTTCCACCAAAACCATAAACCCCTCAAATAATAAGTCCATTTCTCTAACCAACTGGCTTTTCTGTGGTACCTTACATAGTACACTGCATTTGATGCTCAACAAGCACCTTTCTTGGATGAGGTTTATTGAGATATAATTTATATATGTTAACATTCACTCTCTTAATTGTAAAATTCAGTGAGCTCTGCAAATGCATATAGTTGTGTAATTCCCACCACAGTGAAGATCTAGAACATTGTCTTCGCCTCAAAAGTTTCCCTTGTGCCCTTTTACAGTCAGTTTCTTCCCCTACACCTAGCTCTTGGCAACCCTTGATCTGAAGTCTGTCCCTGTAGTTTTGACTTTTCCAGAATGTCATCTAAATGGAATCAAACTGTATATAGACTTTTGTGTCTGTCTTCCTTCACTTAGCGTAACATTTGTAGGATTCGCCTATATTGTTGTATGAATCAGTAATTTGCTCCTATGCATGGATATACCACAGTCTGTTTATCCATTCACTAGTCGATGGCCATTTGGACACTTCCAATTTGGAACTGTTATAAATAAGGCAGAGATCAACACTCATGACCAGGTCTTTGCCGTAAATGTTAACATACAGGTCTTTATGTAGACACATGTTTCAGTTCACTTGGGTAAATACTGAGGAGTAAGACTGTTGGGTTGTATGATAAGTGTATGTGTAACTTCATATGAAACTACCCAACTGTTTTTTTCAGAGTAGCTGTATCGTTTTGGTATTCCCACCCACAAAAATGTGAGATACCTGATTGTTTTGCCTCCTCACCAGAACTTGGTATTAACAATCTTTTAAACTTAATTTAGCCATTCCAGTAGGTGTATAGTAGTATCTCATTGTGATTTTTTTTTTGAAATTCAAACCCATGCTTTTTGTTTGCTTTTATTTTTTTTTTAGTTTGTTTTTTATTTTACATCCGAGTTAGTTACCATACAGTGCAATAATGATTTCAGGAGGAGAATCCAGCGATTCATCCCCTATGTGTAATACCCAGTGCTCATCCCAACAAGTGTCTTCCTTAACATCCCTTGCCCATTTAGCCCTTCCCCCCCCCACATCCTCTCCAGCAACCCTCAGTTTGTTCTCTGTATTTAAGAGTCTCTATATTTTGTCCCCCTCCTTGTTTTTATATTATTTTTGCTTCCCTTCCCTTATGTTCATCTGTTTTGTATCTTAAGTTCCTCATATGAGTGAAGTCATATGATATTTGTCTTTCTCTAACTGGCTAATTTTGCTTAGCATGATACCCTCTAGTTCCACCCACATACTTGGAAATGGCAAGTTTTCATTCTTTCTGATTGCCCGATTGTGATTTAGATTTCAATTTTCTTCCTACAAACATTAAAGAGTGTCCTCATTGGTGAAGTGTCCACTTCTTTTATCCATTCTTAAACACTGGATTTTTCATGGGGGGGGCTCTCTCCCCCTCTATCTTTGTAAATATATATTATATAACATATAATAATAAATGTATATCAATATAATAAATTCATGTTTATACATTACAGAATATATTAATAAATATATTACGTAATTAATATAGTGTATAATGTACTATATGATATAATATGTATTTATATTTTATACTCCAGGTATGTCCTTTATCAACTACATTTTACAAATATTTTCTCCCATTCTGTGGCTTTTCATTTATTCAGCAATATGTTTTAAAGAGCAGAAATTTTAAATTTTGATGAAATCCAGTTTATCAATATTTTCTTTTCTACCCCATTATTTCTTTTCCTTATTCAAGAAACCTTTGCCTAACCCAAGATCATAAGGATTTTTCTCCTATATTTTCTTCTAGAAAATTTATCATTTTAGCTCTAACATTTAGATCTGTGACCCATTTCTAGTTAATTTTTGCAAGAAATGTTTATTATTTGGTGTGTAGCCCAGAATACAACCATAGGGAAGCTAACTCAGGAATAAAAAAGACACATTTCACAGAATGAAAAACAGTGTCCTGTAGGAGAGTTTGGAATTGTATCCTGGAAGCCCTGAAGAGGAGCATTTCTTTTCTTTTCTTTTTTTTTAATTTTATTTATTTTTTGAGAGAGAGAGAGAGAATGAGCGGAGGATGGGTAGTGAGAAAGGGGGACAGAGGATCCAAAATGGGCTCTGTGCCCCAATGTGAGCCTCGAACTCACAAACCATAAGATCATGACCTGAGCTGAAGTTGGACCCTTAACCCACTGAGCTACCCACATGCCCCTAGGAGCACTTCTTTCATGGTTAATTTTTTGGATTAGCACAGCTTTGCTATTTAAAAGTTTATATTTTAATAAATTTTGAAATTCCAGATCACAGATGCTATCAAGACCAAAACCCTTATGTGGGCTAGTAAAGGACACCCCTCTGGATATTCTTGATTAACCTGCTGGATGTTGAGAAAATTACAAACCTCTTTCATTATCTGTGAAATGGGTATAATCATACTTGACATGAAGTTACTTTACAGGCTTGTGCAGACTGAGTCAGAAATCTTATAAAGGGGCCATAGAGATTTCAAATGTAGTTGTGATTATTGCTAATTATACTAATTCTCAATTAAAACTTTTGCCAGAAAGCCTACAGATGATGTCAGTAATAAGGGGTCCATTGACTCCCATGTGTTGCGAGCATATTAATTGTAATTATTGCTTTGGCAGCTGCAATGTCTAACTCCATAGGTGTTTGTTTCGTTAGTGATTCATTATTTACAAAATACTCTGGCAATGATGAGTGTCTGTTACAAACCAAGGCCCTCCTATAATGAAATGCCATTATTTTGTGGGATTTGTGACTTTTCTCCCATGGGAGACATCTTCAACTCATTAATGCCCTCAACACATGGCGTAATGGATTAAAACTAGGATAGGAGTAAATGATTTCAGTTCAAGTGCTGGAGTTTTTTTCACCCTGGGAGCAGGTGCCTTCCCATAAATATTTTCCTGAAATGGAAGTTGCCATGGGAAGTGGGTGGGTGGTCTGGATATCAGACTAAGGGCCTGGCAGTCAGGGGTCTGGATCCATCTTTGTGTGTAAGGGCCCAGGGCAATGGCAATAAATACACAAGTCCAAAGGAGCGCTGCGGCCCTGAGCCTGAACTCAGCAAAAAGATAAAGAGAACTGCCTTCCAACAACCATTGTTAAACACTTAGCACTTTGTATTTGTGACATGCTTTCAACCTTTACTTACTCTTCACTGCAGCCCTGTGAGTTAGGGTAGGACCCTCACTGTCACTCCTGGGGAGAAAACAGCGGCCCCAAAGGGGGTAATCAGGCTTCTCTCTCTGCAGGGCCCTTTTAGCTGGTCTCTGATAACATTTTGAATTATGAGTTTTTAGGGGTCAGAGGCCCTAGCTCTCTTAGTTAAGCTTTTTGCCCTTAACATTTTGTTATTAAAAATATTCATAAGTGGAAACAAAAGTCTAATACACTCCCATGACCTCATCCTCAACAATTATAAACTCATGACCCATCTAAATTTCTCTTTATTCCACCCACGTCCCCCCATTCTGCTGAATTATTTTAGACAAAAATCCCAGACCTATCTTTTGATCTGTAAATAACTTGATAACTATCTCTAGGAGATACGGATTTTCTTCTAAGATATAAATTATCTCACAAACGTTTTTTTTTCCCTTCAGTTTATTAGAATCAGGATTTAAATTAAATTCCATAAATTACAATCAGTTGATGTCTCTCAAGTCTCTTTTAATCCAGGGCTTTCCTGACTATCTTGTTTTTGTTTTTCCTTGCAATCTATTGGTTTGCAATCCACAGTTTTCTTATAGGACTTTGTCTTGCATTTTGCTGATTACATGTCCATAATATTTTTAAAAATAACTTCATTTGTCGCTCACATTTTCTGCAAATTGGTGGTTGAATCTAAAGATTTGATCAGATAAGTTTTCAAGTTTTTTTCCAAGAGTCTGTCATAGAGCTGGATACTTCCATTGAAAGACTCGTGATTGTCTCCCTTTTCATTAGTAGATTGTTGTCTGGAACCATGCCTTCATTAAGAACTACAAAATGGTGGGGCGCCTGGGTGGCGCAGTCGGTTAAGTGTCCGACTTCAGCCAGGTCACTATCTCGCTGTCCGGGAGTTCGAGCCCCGTGTTGGGCTCTGGGCTGATGGCTCGGAGCCTGGAGCCTGTTTCAGATTCTGTGTCTCCCTCTCTCTCTGCCCCTCCCCTGTTCATGCTCTGTCTCTCTCCGTTCCAAAAATAAATAAAAACGTTGAAAAAAAATTTAAAAAAAAAAGAACTACAAAATGGTGATGTTCTATATCACTATATCCTTCTATGAGGAGAAAGTTTCCCTCACCTACTTTTTGGTTACCCAGTGATGTAGTTGATATAAGACAGGCAGAATTAATGCCTGATTCTCTTCCTTATGTATTAATTATCAAATTATTGAATTCTCGAGTTGCTTCCCAAGTTATCCAGTTAAGTTTCTTTTTTTAATTTTTTAAACACTAGTATGATTTTATAGATTTAAGCATGTTAGTTTGTTTTAGTTTATTGGAACCACTATCATTGTGGATGCTCAGGTTGCACCATATTTGAACAATTGGCAGCTCCTTCCGGTTGGTTCCTGAGTCTTTCTGACATAAGCTGCGGTATCACAGACTGTTGGCTTCAAACAACAGAATTTTATTGTCTCACAGTTCTCAAGGCTAGAAGACTGAAATCAAGATGTTGGCAGGCTTGGTTTCTTCTGGAGGCACTGGTGGAGAATCTGTTCTGTGCCTCTGTCCTAGCTTGTGGCAGTTGCCAGCAAATCCTTGGTTTGTAGACCTATCACTTCAGTCTCTGCCTCTAACATCACATGGTATTCTTCTCCCTATCTGTCTCTATGTATAAATTTCCTTCTCCTCATACAGACACCAGTCATCGGCATAGGGGTCACTCAAACCCATTATCCCCTCATTTTATTCATAGGTACCAGGCGTTAGGCTTTGAACATATCTTTTTGGAGCAAAATTTGACCCACAACATCAATGAGTCTTTGATAACTTTTTGCCTTCTTGCTTCTTGCTTAACATCAATGTTAAGACCCAGAATCTGGTAAGACTCAGAATCAGCTCTTATTCTTTTAAGTTGGAAATGATATTTAGGGACTGAGAACTAGCAGTGTTTATCTCTACCAAGTTAGTCATTACTTCTAGGTCTTTTTAAAGGACAGAAATTGGAAATGCTTTTATATTTTTAAAGAGAAAGCACATTGTAACTTCATAACTCTCATCCAATTCAAATTCAAGACTCTAAGACTTAACCCCATCAAACCATCACCCTCTCCCATCATCTCCCTTCTCCCATGGGAAAGTCCTAGTTTTCAATAACACGCAAAAAATTACTCTTTTACTTTATCCTGTGACACACACACACACACACACACACACACACAATTATCTCAAAATAACAAAACTAACATTACCACCAATGATATGGTTACTGAAAACAGTTTAAGGTTATTAAAATTATTCTTGCAATTCCTTGTGTCCTCAGAGTGCATTCCACTCAGGAAGGACCTGAAATTACTGCATATTATTGACATGTGAGCTAGTTTTTCTATATGTAGTTATGCCAACAACATGGGACACAGTTAAGTTCCTTTTATCCATATAATCTCCATTTTTAGGGTTTTCTAAAATTAAGTTTTGTCCTTACAAATATCTAGAATATTTTCAGAGCTCCAAAGTCTAATCCACGGTGCAGCATGTCATCACAGAAATCTACCTCTGTAACTGTCCTCTCTACCTGTCTTCTCCCTTTTTTTTAGAGGTAATCATTTAAACTTTTCTGTCCCTCCATTTTTGCACATTGATCTTGTATTCTTCAACCTCATTGCTTTCACTCACTAGTTGTCATAGTTTGGTTTTCCATGTACATGATAAATGCCATCTGTGAATAGACAGCTTTCCTTATTCCTTTGCAATCTGGATGCCCTTTGTTTCTGTTCCTTGCCTAATTACACTGGTTAGAATCTTCAGTACAAGGTGGAATAGAAGTGGCAAGAGCAAACATCCTTGTCTTGTTCCAGATCTCAGGGGGAACTCTCCACTCATTCACTATTTTTTTTTAATGTTTATTTATTTATTTTGAGGAGAGAGAGAGAGAGAGAGAGAGAGAGAAGGAGAGCACACACAGGGGAGGGGCAGAGGGAGAGGGAGAGAGAGGATCCCAAGTAGGCTCCATGCTGTCAGCCAGAAGTGGGGCTTGGTCCCACAAACCATGAGATCATGACCTGGGCTGAACTCAAGGAGTCTGACGCCTAACCGACTGAGCTACCCAGGTGCCCCTCCACTCATTTAATATTAAGTATGATGTTAGCTGCAGGTTTTTCATAGATACCTTTAACAGACTGAGGAAGCTCCCTCCCATTTCTAGTTTGTTGAGTGTTTTTATCATGAAATAGTGTAGGTTTTTGTCAAATGCTTTTTTGTATCTATTGAGATGATAATGTGTTTTTAATTCCATTGATACAGTGTGTTACCTTAATTGATGTACAGCTGTTAAAACAGCCTTGCATTTCTGGGGTAAATTCCTCTTAACCATGGTGTGTAATTCTTTTTGTACATAGTCTTGTTGGCTTGCTAGTATTTGTTGAGAATTTTTATGTCTATATTTATATGAGATATTGGTCTACAGTTTTCTATGATGTCTCTGTCTGGTTTTCATATCAAAGCAATACTAAACTCACAGAATGAGTTGGGAAGTGTTTCCTCGTCCTGGAATAGTACTTCCATCTTTTACTATACAAAAATATGTGGGTATATATTTTGTGTGTGTTCTCATTACTTTTTTTATAGCTTCATAGTACTCCACTGAGCAGATGTACCCATGCTTATTTAACCAGCTCCTTGATGATAGACATTTGAATTGTTTCCAGTCCTTTGCTATTATAACTCATGCTGCACTGAATTACCCTAGCAATATACCTTTTCATATGCCCATGTATGTGTGGTATAGATTCTCAGAAGTAAGATTTATGAGTCAAAGAGTAAACACATGTGGAACTTTGCTGGATGTTGCCAAATTCCTTTCCTTAGGGGTTGAACCATTTTGTAGTTTGTTTAAAAATTGATTATTTGTGCACAGCTTTGCCAAAAAAGTATTTTGCCTAACTTCTTTTTCTTTTTGCCATTCTGGTAGATAAGAAATAGTAACTCCATAAAGTTTTAATTTGCATTTATTTCGAGTGAGTTTAAACATCTATTCATATGGTTAAGGGCCATTTGCCTATCTTTCTTTGGGAATTATCTCTTCATATCTGTAGCCTATTTGTTTATAAAGTAGTTGAACTTTTTCTTGTTTTCAGAAACTTTTAGACATTAAGAATATCAAAAACCTTTGTCTGCAGTTTAAACTGCAAACATTGTTTTCCCAGTTTAACAGGTGTCTTTGTACCACGTTTATGGCATTTGCTTTTCTTATGCATAGTTTGCATTTTTTAATTTTTATAATCGGTTCTCTCGGTTTCGTTTCTGAACCCAGCACAGGCATAGGAATAAGTTAGACAGAAAAAAAAACCCTGATTTGAGCAGTCTGAGTCCAGGAAAATCATTGGCAGAATGCCCAGAGACCACGACCCTCATGATTCCCATCAGAGCCACTGACATCCACCTATCTGCCTTACCATTATTAATGCAATTACTACCAGAGAAGCCAGAGGTTTCCAAGTAACACTCCTTCCCCCAACTTAGAATCTGTTTTCCTCACAGAGCTTTTGTTGACTTGGGTGGATGAAAGTGATAATGTGGGGATGAGTACAGGGAGGAGGATCCTGAGAGCAAAAGCTTTGGATAAAGCTGAAGGGACCCAAACCGTGCGAAACGTGGCTGACAAATGTGTTTCACCCTAAAGCCATTGCCACGAGAACAGAGAGATGTTTTCTTACATTCCTATTCCTCTTCTTAGAAACGAATTGTGGCTTTCACCAGGACTCCTTCCGCAGAATAAAACAAACACTCAGATCTTGAAAGTGTCTGGGAGAGACGTTCACAGTTTTGTGGATAATGCTGTATTTCTTTTATTTTTACAGCCTTAAAGAGAGTGGTCGTGCTAACTATTCACCGCACAAAAGTAATGGTATGAGAGTCTGCATTTTCTTCCTCGCTCGCGTCTTTTCTTTGGCGGGTGGGGCTCCGCCAAATGGACCGTATTCGTTTTCACACATTTGGGTTCATCGGTTTACTTTTTTTGCTTATTTTTAAACATTTAAATTAGGGAGTTGTCCAAAAAAAATACTTGGTTTCAAAACCAGAAAGTAGCAGAGAAGTCTCCGCATACACCGCAGACCACATCCATCTTGTCGCCCAAGTTCCTACACGAAGCATTGTTTAAAAATGAAACTTTGAATAGTGGATTCGAACAACTCTCTGCCTTACCGGAGGTTGTACACATTTATGTAAAATGGGAACATGCACATCTATGCATAAATACATGCTTTTGCTTTTCCGCATAGGTCTGAATAAGGTTGGGGCAGGGGATGCCTTGGCCTGTTGTTGCTACTTTGCTCCTGACCATCAGTTCCTGTCCTATATGTCTACAGAGCTTGGCCTTTGTCCTTCATGTCATAACTTGCAACAGAGGGGGCATCGGACCTAGTTTCTGTCTTTAATTGTCCCCAAACATGCAGTTGATTTGGGAACAATGTCGGACAGTACTCAGCACGGAACACAAAGAAAGGGTACTGTATCTGGTTATAATTTAGAAGTGGACGCGTTAACTTGAATATACCCTTCGCTACTGGGTTGTGTTGAACTTCCAGAAAGCCGAGCTTTATGTCCATATAGGAATTTAGACAGATCGTGTTCAAAAGTTGCGAGCAGGTTACGATGCTGACAAATGAGTTCCTAATTATTCGGCTCCAGGCTCTGCCCATGTTGCACGCAGAGCAGGCCTTCACCAGGACACTTGGAGACTTTTGTAGCTTCAACTGATTTAATTGAAAACAAATGGAACCATGTGATTATCTCAACCACAAATACGTAACACAATGTGTAATATATTTAAAAGGCAAGAGGAAATTTAGTAATGGAATTTCAAAACTGTTTGAAAGAAAGAAACTTTGAGGGAAAAGAAAGGAAGAAGTGAATTGGTGACGCCAGTTTGATTATTTTCAAATCCCACAGCTGGACTTGGATTTGTACAAGAGGAGTCATGGTCTGTAAAGGACACCAGCAGAAATCTAAGTGCTGGTATATAACACATGGAGGAATAAGTGACAAGGCTTTAGACACCCAGAAAACTGCAAAATTCGTGCACTCTTAATGTACTTCTTTTCCCGAAGGAAAATGTCCTGATTTACATACTCTATCAGGGAAATACCTCGGTAAAAATATGTTCCTTATTGGGGCGCCTGGTTGGCTCAGTTGGTTGAGCGTCCGACTTCAGCTCAGGTCATGATCTCGCGCTCCATGGCTTCGAGCCCCCGTTGGGCTCTGTGCTGATGGCTCAGAGCTTGGAACCTGCTTCACATTCTGGGTCTCCTTCTCTCTCTGCCCCTCCCCTGCTCGCACTCTGTCTCTCTCTCTCTCTCTCTCAAAAGTAAATAAACATTACAAAAAAATTGTTTTTAAATATATAGTCCTTGTTGTTTGCGACCACTTTACTCATTTACTTAATTTTTTCCTTACTGGCCATTCATGTGCTCTGCCCAGATTCTGTAGTAATAATAATAACAGCAAACACTCTGAGCTCTTAGTGTGTCCCAGACATTATTCTAAGCAGCTTGTATTACCTCATTTAGTTCCCACAGCAACCGCGTGAGACTGCCCCTGCTGTGATCCTGCCATTACAGATGAGGAAGTAGAGAAGCCAGCTTGCCCGAGGCGATATCTAGAAATTCGTTCTCAACCATTGTATGATACCACCTTTCCAAGCGCACCAAACACCTTGTGACAAATGCCTTGCATAATGAAAGGACTTCCAAAGACCAACCGATTTGGGGAACAGATGCAGGCCTGGGTATTTCAGAACTACAAAGATAAATAAAATTTTCAGTACAGTGCGACAGCATATTTTCAAACCATTCACTTAGATGTGTGAATTTTAATACATCTATTTGAAGGCAGACCACATTTCTGAATAATCACATCCACTATAATAGATTTATTAGATAATAATGTACAAAAAGTGCCCACAGTTGACTTGTTTTCACCTAGAAAAGTTGCAGTTTCAAATGGTTCAATCTTCTTTTGGTACTATTGAATAGATGATACTTCTTAGAGATCTGAGCAAAGGACGGCCCCTTTATCCATCCATCAGCAATAGTTACTGAGGGTTAGTTGTGCCAAACACTATGTCAGTCCTGGGATCAAAAGCTATGGAGATATGGATCTTGCCCAAAGAAATTCTTAGTTTTCAACACGACACAGACAAATACACAAATAATTACAATTAAAATAAGATTTTTGTAGCCCTGGAGCACCTGGGAGGCTCAGTCAGTTAAGCATCTGACTCTTTTTTTTTTTTTAATTTTTTTTTCAATGTTTTTTATTTATTTTTGGGACAGAGAGAGACAGAGCATGAACGGGGGAGGGGCAGAGAGAGAAGGAGACACAGAATCGGAAACAGGCTCCAGGCTCTGAGCCATCAGCCCAGAGCCCGACGCGGGGCTCGAACTCCAGGACCGTGAGATCGTGACCTGGCTGAAGTCGGATGCTTAACCGACTGCGCCACCCGGGCGCCCCAAAGCATCTGACTCTTGATTTCAGCTCAGGTCATGATCTCACAGTTTATGAGATCGAGTCCTGCGTTGGGTTCTGCACTGACAGCATGGAGCCTGCTTGGGATTCTCTCTCCCTCCCTCTCTGCCCCTCTCCCGCTCATTCTTGCTTGCTCTTTCTCTCAAAATAAATAAGTAAACATTAGAAATGTTTTAAAAAGATTACTGCAACCCTGAAATTCTGTATAAAAGGTCTTGGGGGTGTTGAGAAAAGGGCCTATATGTGAGCCTAGAGAAGGCAGGGATATCTTTACACAGAAGATGAGCTCTGACTGGGATGTAATGGGAGAGTAGTTTACCACTACTCCTGAAAAGGCCATTAAAAACATCCAACAGATTTAGCTTTCAAAGATGAGAAATGACATTTCTTTGGCATCATTAGATTTTATTGAGGGCAGTTATTGTGGATCTACCAGGCCTACCTGATTTCAAGCCTGGGCTATGCTTTTCCAAAGCTTTACATCTTGGGACAAGTTATTTCTTGTCTGTAAGGTGGAGATATTAATACCTACCTCATAGAATTATTATGAGCAATTGCATAGTGTATGCTAAGCGCTCGGCAAAATCATACACGCAAAGTACTTAACAAATGGTGGCTATTTCTATAATTGTTGCCCAGTTTACTTTTTTGCTAATTGGTGCATCACTACACCAATACCAGAGAAGTGTCAGCTCTAATTCCCATGAAAGCTTTTGACCTTGTTGTTGGGAGATTGGTGTAGGTACTGCCTTGGTGGGTGATCTATGACCTTAGAGAGTGTGTAGCTTTTTATCAGGCCATAGTGTGGTGCCGAATTTTCCCAGAAGTCTGTGGTATCTGTTTGTCATCTTGCAAGTGTGTGTGTGAGCTTTAAGAGCAAATTTGTCAGCACACAAAAGTTCCCAGATGGCTTTTTCAAGGACGTTTGATCTCTGCTGTCTTTGATTTGAAAGTTCCCCAGAGATCTGAAAGCAGATTTCTTCTTGCCTCCTTAAACATGGCTGTGCAAAATTGAGCAAGTTATTGGCACAGTCAGCCTATCTTGTTTAACTACAGATGGATTCATGGCAGGATGAGCAGCTTCCCATCTGATATCATTGACTAAGCCATGATCCACCAGCCGTGGGAGATCTGCAAACTTCTCAGAAGAGCCTTGGAAGATGGTAGTCACGTGCCCACCTGTGGTCAGCTGGAATAAACGTTCTTTTGTTTTTAAGTTTATTTATTTAGAGAGAGTGAGCAAGAAGGGGAGGGGTGGAGAGAGAGGGAGAGAGAGAATCCTAAGCAGGCTCCACACTGTCACCGCAGAGCCCGATGTGGGACTCAGTCCCAGGAACTATGAGATCACGACCTGAACCAAACTGAGAATAAGACACTTAACCGACCGAGCCACCCGGGCACCCTGGAATAAAAGTTCTAATTGCAAAATCTGGCCTATCAAAAGGGTGCTAGATTTTGTCCTGCTGCAGTCAACCGTTTTAATTTTTGAGTTCTATTAGCTTCACCTACGAGCTGTCATGGATTTGGTATGGTAGTTTAGGAGCTACAAATGCTGAAGACCTGGAACACAAGGACACAGTAAAGTCAGCCAGAGTTAAACAAGGCTTTGTGCAATATGCCACCCTGGGCTGGCTTCCTGCAGAGAGTAAAGGACAAAAGGGAGTCTATCCATTCCTCTGCTTGGGGGGCTCTTAGCTATAAGAGAGGAGGAGGGTCTGTGTCTGAAGACTTGAGGTACAAGAAAAAGTAGGGCTTGGCTGTTAGAGACGCTGTTGTCTACACGTCACGACTGTGGCTTCAGTTCAAGGCATAAAATACCTTACATTTGTCCATCCTGTCTCATTATTTTGCAAACACTGTGCGAGAGTCACATGGCTTACATTGTACAAAGGGTTAACTGCAGATTTACTTTTTGGGGAAAATGTGTTTTAGTTGTTCCACAGCCTCTTCCCCTTATGACTGTGTTCTGATATAACCTCTGTGCCATCCAAGGCAATAAATAGCAGAGGAGCTGGGGTAAATCCAATTATTTTTCCACAGCATCTTTCGTTGTAAGTGTGTCCGATTTTTAAAAATGAGACTCCATAAACCACATCATCACAGAGTCCTGTTTTTGTCTCCAGGGGTTTCAGACTTCCAAATGTTTGCCTTTCTGGATGTAGCATTGATGTGGCCCTGGGGACTGGTTCGAGTCACTAAAAACGCTCCTGGCACTGGATCACCTTGCGGTTGAGGTGAAATGGGGATCTTGTTTTCAAGAGGTTGGAGGAGAACTCACTGGAAAGGCCCCGAGAGGGGATGACTCTCTCTTTGGGGCTCAGGAGAGATTGACCCTTGACCGCCCCCCCGCCCCCCGCAATCTTCAGACCTTAGAAGCTCCTTGCTGGTCACACACATTCACATCCGTCCTGGCAGCCCGAACCCCCACGTCCTCAGAAATTCCTAGAAGTGTAAAGACAAAATCAGCCCCGGGATGTTGGCAGGATTCAATGTGTTACTAAAAATGGGACTTGTGGATGGAGACTTAAGAGTTTTAAGTGAAAAAAGAAAATTTATGTAATTATCAGTGACTCCAGTGACTTCATTTGTTCTGAAATGGTTCATTACCAAAGATTGAAATAGGGTCACAGGAACACTGCTTCCCAGCGAGGGAGAAGCGTATCTCTCCGCAGCCCCCACCCCTCCCTCCCATCTCAGCCAAGAGTGTCACTTGGGAATTCGTCAGGAAACTATTCGTGGGGGTTTGGATTTACAAACTTTGCAACTCTTCTCTGAATGCCACAACCCACCTTCGCAGTGAATCCCAGCACCCTGCCTCCTAGCTAACTTTGGGTCCTTTCCCAAACACTAAATAATGCGATAGGGATACAAGACAGTTTCTCTTTCAAAGTTCAGAGGCAGAAAGCGGGATGACTGTGTTTCTTGAGCCTGGGTCTCACTCCAGCCCCCTGGCTGATACCTACTCTGGGTTAGCATGTGAAGGCAAAGGTCTGGATTGAGCCGGGAGGAGGGGAGTGGTTTTCCATGACAGCCTCCCTTATTCATGGCCATCCTTCTCTCAGCCAAAACTGTATTTCCTGGTACCTCTCTCGGGGTTGCAAAGGAGGAGCAGCTGGATCATTTGATTAGCTTTTTCCCAGAACAGGGACCCTCCCATCTCTGTTTACTTCCCAGTGAGTGAAGGAGGAGGCCCAAGAATGGGGCGCCTTCTGGGGCTGCTCCTGAAACAGAAACAGCCCCGGAGTCAGCCTTGGTTTTGCTAAATGTATCAATTCTCCCACATCAGGTGGACACCTGCTGACGCTTTCCTCCGCCGTCCCTACCCCTGGGGAAAACCACTCCTGGTAGCCCCACTCCAGCTATCCCCACAGACAAAGCGAACACCCCTTGCTCCTCACGGATACCTGTCGAATAAATTTTTTTCAATTGTGGTAAAAAAAAACCCAAAAAACATAGCATACGATTTACTATCTTAACTGTTTCTAATCATACAGTTCAGTAGCGTCAACTATATTCATATTGTCCACCAGATCTCTAGGACATTTTTCATCTTGCAAAACTGAACCTCTGTACCTATCCCACTGAACAGTTCCCCACTCCCCCTCCCCCCCAGGTTTTGGCAGCCATCATTCTATTTTCTACTTCTATGAGTTTGACTACCTGAGATACCTTATATAAGTGGAAATATGTAGTATTTGCCTTTTTGTGACTGGTTTATTTTACTTAGTAAAATGCGCTCAAGGTGCATCCATATTGTAACATGTGACAGGATTTCTTTCTTTTTTAGGGCTGAATAATATTCCATTTGCTTGTGCATTCATCTTCAATGGACTTTGGGGTGGCTTCCACCTTTTGGCTACTGTGAATAACGCTACAATGAATATGGGTGTGCAAATACCTCTTTGAGGTCCTGCTCTCAATTTTTTTGGATAAATACTCAAAAGTGGTATTGCTGGGTCACAGATTTCAGGCTTAGGCTCCTGCCCTTGGATACATGTTTGATATTCCTACATCCTTTCTACATCCACTACCCAAAAGCCACACATTGTAGAATATTTCCTTCCTCGAAAATCATTCCCTCAGAGCATGGAACAAATGACACGCTGGCCTTTGCCCCAGTCTTAAGTCCAAGTACAACACGGACTTTTCATTTTCAATCTCTGGTGCCGTGCTGGAAACCTGTCATCAACAGATGAATGCAGGAAAATAAATAAATGAATAAATAAATAAATAGCATTAAAAAAATGGAATGCAGATTCTCAGTTAAATCGCCCTCCATCCCTTACCAGACCTTTCCAGAATCTCCAGCAGTTCCTATCTTGCGGGTAAGGTTCTACTGCTCTCTCAGGTGGTCACTGTCATTCTCCTGGGACTGATCATGGGCTCCTCACCTGTGACATCTCTGGCTCCAGCTCTCTTCCCCATGTGGAGGATGGCTGGTGGAACACAGCTTGGTCACTTTTGCTAGACAGCCCCCCAGTGGAGGAGGGACAAGGATCTGGCCACCCAACCAAGCTGAAGAGCTCAGATCTTTTATGAAAGGAGCCCATCTCCTTTATGCTGCAAAAGCAGGAGTCAGACCTGCAGGGAGATTGTAGGAATGGCTCTTTTAGCCAACCCTAATACACAGCTGTGCACACGCACACACATGCACACATACATGCACACACAGAGGCGTCAAGGGCTCCTGCTACTCCTGCCTATGACTTCTTTTCTAATCATTCTTTTTCTATTTCAGCTTTGGACTTAGAATTTTTGACTCCAAAAGAAAAAGTAAAAATTTTTTTAAGACTACTAAAAAAGTGCTCTGAATTTTGTCACTCTATTTTGTATTCACCTTATTTATCAAGGTCACTGCTGGTTTTATATGTAAGTAGAGAAGTTTTCACAACAATTAGAAATCCCCAAAATAGCTCCCGTACCAATTTGGACTTGAGCAAAAAGAATCATTTCTTCGATTTCGTGTCATCCTCTCTAGACATTTTTTAAATGCAAATACGCCTAATAGGAGTAACCAGCACTTTACTGTAATTTAGTTTGTCAGATGGCTTTCCTCTGGGGGATGTGGGGGAGGCAGGAATGGGAGAGAAACACAGAAAGCAGAGTTGGGGAAACATTAACAAATTTCATCTATTTCCCAATTTTTCCTAGGATAAGCTCCGTGTATATTTCAGCTGGAATTTCATGAATCTTTGTGCTTCAGCACTTGTCTACTTAGGAAAAATTGAGTGAACAAGTTATCCAAATCATTTCTGACATCTCAATTTTACATGCTGGTACCATGTTATGAAATATTGTATGGGAAGGAGGTGTCCCCGAATGTTTATCTGTTTGTCTCTTGTCCTAATTAAGTCCATGTGGATCCCATGTGACTTCAGAGTATGGGGACTGTGTTTCCATTTTGTTTTGTTTTATTTTGTATTTTCCTTTAATGTGCCGCTTCAATTAGAGAAGGAACACATCAATATTTGGATTGAGAGGTAAGATACAGAGAGGGAATTGTTTGGCCCATAATTTGTTGAGGGAATAGATGGGCTCTTAAATCATCAAAAGGAAATATCGTAGTATTAGTGAAGATACTTTGGGATTAAAGAAGTAGAAATCAATTTAAGCTAGCTGAAGCAAAATGTGGGGGGTGGTCTGAGGATAAGGGGCGTCTTATGGAGCCCATGGGTAGAAATGCAGCCCAATCTGAGGAACTAAGTTCTGGGAAGCTTGTCAACAACCCAGGAACAAACTCTGCCTCTCATTCCTGCTGCCCTCTGAACATCTGCTTCTCCTTTTCTCTTTCACTGCAGACCAACTTTCTCTGGTTCTCTGGCCACACTGCAATATGGCTGCCCCAAATCTCCTGGATGAACATGTTATCAACCACGCCAAAGGTAACTGGCTATTAATTGGTCCCAGTTCTTGGGTGGGAGAACCTGATTGGTCCAACCTGGATCAGACTCCACAGTCACCTAATGAACTACTGAAAAGTGACAGGGTCACATGCTAAGAATGCAGCTGCTGGGACTCACCTTGGACATCGGGGGTACTTTCTCAGAGTAAGGAGCATTATATGCTTCCAGAGCAGTCAGTCCCTGTTCCAAAAGAAAGCTATCCAGGGTTTCCTATATTTCCTGTTTGTAACCTGAATGTCCCACATCCCATCAGCTATGGCACAAAGTCATGGTCACAGCACCAAAATAATATAGAACTTCAAACTTGCGCATGTGCCACCAAGGGTTTTTTTGAGCTCATAAAAGGCCCCCATGGCTCCCCATAGCTCCCCAGGTAATGCTGGTTCACCACCCATGCCAGCTCTCCACCAGGCGTTATGGTCTCTACCACTGTTCTGCTGGGCACATGACCACAACACATGATCCTTCACTAGGGTGCCCATAAACTTTAGTTCATGGCTGTTGTCCTGGTGTTGTTGTTAATAGCACTCACCTTAATTCTCAAAAGTGTCCTGTTTACACAATAAATTATATGTTCTACCTATCCCTAATACACATGTTTTATAATAGTACATGACAAGGAGGCTTTTGTGAATCCTTTTTACAGAAGCTTCCAAACAGTGCCATTTGTTCCCTGACATTTTATAGAGTGACAGAGAAACCCCATTTGACCTAAATTAACCAGAGAGGGAGGTATTTATTGATTGACATAACCAAACTAGGGAAAGGACAGAGGGTAGAGTTTGCCTCAGCAGCCACTAGATTCAGAACTCCAAATAACAAGGAACTCATTCCTTCACTATCCATTTTTTTGTGTGTGTCTCTGCTTCTTTTGGTGTGTTAGCTTTTTTCCCTCAGACTTGTCCCTATACAGGGAAAACTTGGACACTGTCATCACCTCTGGGCTTATGTTCTCAAAGCTTCACAGTCATAGAACTCAGAGAGCTCTTGTTAGGAAGATCCTGGGAAAGAGCCTTTTGACTATGGTTGGGTCATGTGTCCATCACTGGACCAGCCACTGTGGCCAAGGGATAAGGAACCGTGACTGGCAACCACCACCAGAATTCTACAAAAAGGAGGGAAGTGTTGTCCCAGGCAGACAAAACAAGCAATACCCACCCATAGATCTCTTTCAGTGTTTGATATCACCAGAACTGAGACTTGAGTCCAGCGGGGGCAAGCGATGAAATAAAGGTAAGCAGCCCAACATCCCTCCCTTTTAACAATTAAGATTTTCTTACTGAGGCAAATTCCTCCTGATCCTTATTCCCTTTACTCACCCAGGAGGGTCCACAGTCCTTATGCACATGGGTTTGGTTAGGCTGCCCTAGCTGTTCATCAGAACACCAGCAGTGAACATAGCTGAGGCATGACCCTAAGGACATCATTATATTGTATTAGCAAAAACAAATAGGATTAGGGAAACATGTACATTGCATACCAGCCCAACCCTAGTAAGTTCTTGAAACCCTAGTAAGTTCTTAGATCTATAGTTTAGAAGCTTGGGTCCTGAAGAGCAACCCTATGGAACTCATGGGAAGGAAATCTTTCTTTGTCTCTCAGTCTTGGTCTCTCTCTCTCTCCCTCTCTGTATGTGTATGCATTTTAGATATAAAAAGGTATTCATAAATCAGGACTTGTATGCTACACTTACTGGCCTCAGTGAATGGGCTTCAGGCCCAAATGCTATTCACAGAAAAGAAAAGCAGATTTCTGCTCTGATAACAACTTGAATGTTATTTTCTCTGTTCATGGGAAATTCCATTTTTTCTTTAGTATTAACCAAGATATTCGCCCCTTCCTAATTTGTAACAGTGCTTTGGATAATTCTCAGCAAAGTTGGGTAGTTTCAGTCTTGTTCACGAATGGGTTGCATGCCTATATAGGTCTCCATATCTGCAAAGGATTTGCAACCAGGGCTTTGTACTGATTGACCTTTAGGTTCTTTTCAACCCTCTGGTGCAAAGATTTGCGAGTACACAGATGAAGCCCATTCAGTTTGTATGTGAGATTCACCTCATTTAAAATTCCTTTCATCTCCTCTTAAACACGTTTGGGAAAATCATTACAAATAAGAGACCATTGTGAGGCTCAGTGGCATACCTTAAGAGAGGGGAGATTAAGCTCTAGACAGCTCACCTCAAGGTAAGTGCACACTGCTGAGTGTGTGCAAGTTTTTTGAGGGGGCCACATTGCAGGTGCACTATGTTTGGAAAAAGCAGTCAAGACAAGTGTGTGGGCAGTTGGGGCACCAACTCACTGGGGAGCAGGGAGCTCCCACCAACAAGGCCACTTGTATGCTCTGTGCCTTTCCGAACCCTGGTTCACATCCCAGGGCCAAGTCCTTAATGAATCAGCAGCCTGATTGGATGCACCATATGGGAAATCTCTCTGAAAACCATCCCTCTCCTGAAGGACACACACCAAGACACAGCTTGTCTAAGGCCATACAACTTCTGCCAAAAGATGATTTTGCCACAGCTTTTAAACATATGATGCAAGATTTGTGCTGTGAAAAGTCCCCACTTAAATTTAAGTATTTTTTTCAGAGGGATAAAAGAAAAGAAAACAAACACATAAACCCTAACACAGGGTCTGTTTATGGCGATAGATGGGCAGGTCTCACTCACTTTACTACATCCCTGACTGCTTGTAATGGGTACAATAGTTTAAATTTTTTTTTAATGTCTATTTATTTTCGAGAGAGAGACAGAATGCGAACAGGGCAGGGGCAGAGAGAGAGGGAGACACAAAATCCGAAGCAGGCTCCAGGCTCTGAGCTGTCAGCACAGAGCCTGACACGGGGCTCAAACCCACAAACCGCAAGATCATGACCTGAGCTGAAGTCGGACGCTCAACCGAATGAGCCAGCCACCCAGGCACCTTTTGGGTACTTTAAAGGGACTGCAGGTCTAGTTGATAATGAAAGCGGTGTTACCTTTTGTGATTAATTGTATGGACTAGTTATTCAACCTCCAGTTTTCTGCACCATTCATGGTACTGACTTTCTGCTTTTTAGTTTTCAGTTTTAGAAAACAAATTCTTGTTAAACTTACATCTATTGACTTTGAGGATACCCCTGGGAAATCGGTAAAGATTTTTAAAATCAAAAATCACTATACTTTTGCTAATTTCCCAAGGAGGAGCCCAAGTCGAGACAGAAACCCAACTCGAATTATATCTGTGGTGCCTGGGAGTAAATGTGAAAAGAGAAAACAATCATGAG
Source organism: Prionailurus bengalensis (assembly GCF_016509475.1). NCBI lineage: Eukaryota > Metazoa > Chordata > Mammalia > Carnivora > Felidae > Prionailurus > Prionailurus bengalensis. Next base: position 200,349,221 of record NC_057343.1, read on the forward strand.
CAATTAGCTGGGTCTTTTTGGATCAATGTCAGCAATGATTCCACTGTGAACCCTAAGCCCCTCCCTTCTATTCTCCCCTCAGCCACATTTCCAGTCAGCAAAGCAAAGAGGGCCTCTGATTCATATTGTTTCTCCGGAATTAGGCTCGGCAGCCTTCTCCTGACTTCTTAAAAAACCTGTCCCTTCTTCTGGTCATCATTGTCTTTCTGTTATTATTTGAAAAACCTCTTTACTGGAAAACTGCTTGGCACCAAGCACCCCTTCTTTCAGTTAGAGCAGCTTCAAGTTCCCATTGGCCCACACATAACGCTGCCAGCTACTTGCGCGGGAGGGAGGGTGAGTGAGGAAGACACTTCTTTTAAAACACTCCACATTTCTATTGCCACTGGGAACCAACAGCTCTCTCCAAATAAGTCACATCTGGTGAAACCCTGTCAGAATGGACCAATGGATCAGGGCAACCTCATCAGGGGTCCTGGCTCTGCTGTGCTGTAGACCCAAGTAGAAAAGAGACCTGGTTCAGTAGGGGAGCTTGACTGGCCAGTTGTCTGATTATTGGCTTTCCCAATGGCCAATGAGGGTCTATAGCCCTGATACTTCCCTCTGAGGTGCTCAGAAAGATGCCACTGTCTGGGGAAGTCTCTCCTTGAGTTCCCATCTTGGCCCCAAAGGAGGGCATTTTGCATGTGGGGAGGATGACCTCCTCTCCTCTCATCCCCCTTCTCTGATTGGTGAGGTGGGATGGAGAACTAGACCACGTGCAGTACAGTCCCTTCCTGTCTCACTTTCTGAGAAGCCTCCTTTAGACTCAAGCTTTCTGTATTCTCCAGTAGCTTCCTGGGACTGAACTTTGATTTGCAGAGAGTAGGGCTACAGTTCCAGGTGGGAACACCAGGCAGGTCAGTGTGAGAAGTCTTGAGAGCCAACTGGGACCCCCTCCTTGCCGTGTTCTCCAGTCTAACTTGATGAGCAATAGAATGGGCGTTCTTGTCTCCAGCTCCGGGCCTCCTTTGTCTATGTCTCAATAGCTTTGAGGCTTGGAGTGGAAGAGAAGGGTAGTAAGTAATCATCACCCTCAAACTCCCACATGCCCTCAGGAGTGAAGAGGAGAGGAGCCAGAGGGCTGCTGGGGAATCCCCTGAGAAAACCATGAGCACCTAAACAAAACAAAGTGATGTAGGAAAGGCGTTGCTGACCAGCATGAAGACTGAGGAAGAGACACAAGAATACAAGAAAGCTGACTTATGTTTTTCTCCTAGGGAATCCACTTAAAAAAATGAAGCTGGGGGAGGGGGGTGCGGGGAAGTTATGCTGAAGGAAAAAAAAAGGAAGAATGAAGCAGAAAAACCTTAACAAGCAGAACAAGGGTCCCTCTTGGAGTTTTTTGAAGAATGTGCCTTTCAGGATTAGCTTCATGGCAAAGATTGTGAAGAAGAATCATCTGGCAGTGTGCCTTCAAGCCATTATTAGAAGGTTCCTTAGAATATCTACCTAGTAGCTGCTGGAATTTGATTTACATGAGCGTGTTCTTGTGATCTTTGGGAGGGTAGTAGGTACTGAAAGTGGGGAATTTAACTAAGTCTTCCAAATGTAGGAAATCAGACCTGCAGGAGTAAGAGAATTTGTTGGGAGAGAGAGGCAGAGAGCATTCTGACTCATTAGTAAGATAAGACTTCATCCTAGGCCAATTGTTCTCCATCTATTAGAATCACCAAGGAAATTCCAAACCATCCCAACGCTTAAATCCCTTCCCACACCATTCAAATCAGGCATTCTGGGAACAGGCCAGGGTGTCAGCATTGTCAAAAACTTCCTAGAGGATTCTGGTGTGCAGCTGGCACCGAGAAACAGTGTTCTAGGCTAAGGGAACATCAGCCATCTGTGCCCTGCTTTCTTTGATGTATATCTGGGGTGGGGAGGCGGGTGTTATACACTCATTTTTCCCTAATGAACTAAAGCTTTGCTACTCAAAGAGTGGCCCTTGGACCAGCTGCATTAGCATTACCCTTGTTCAAAACTGCAGAACCTTGGGCCCCACCCTCGACCTAGATCTATTGAATCTGAACTGTAGTGGGGAAATGTTTCTGAAACTTTAATGTGCATAGGAAACACCTGGAATCTTGTTAAAACACAGATTCTGTTTTAGTAGGTCTGGGGTGCAATCCAAGATCCTGCCTTCTAACAAGCTCCCAAGTGATTTCAGTGTTGCTGATCCATGGACCACAGTTTGAGTAGCAAGTCAATAGGGGACTTAGAGCAGCAACAAATAAAAGTTGCTCAAAGAACAGTGCTCCAGCTTTCGACCACTTTGTAGGAACAGTGCTGAAAAAATTGCATGGAACATCTTCAGGGACATTAAAGGAGTGGGTGTCATTCCCGAGGCAGCTAATTAATAATTACCACCATCAAGAGATGCCATTGCTGGGAACTTCCAGAAGCTGTCAATTGGGGCTGGCACCAAAGGAAACTACAAGGGGAAAAATCAAATTAACAAGACTGCTTAGCAAGTTGGAACTCTCTTTGCATTTCAGCCCAAGTCACACTAGAGAATGAAGAAATTGGCCTTTTCTATCCCTTGCTATCTGGAGGAGAGAACCAGTCTTTCCATATACTTCACACTGAAGTTAGAAAGTAATAATTTCCCATTAGGATTCCCCTTGGGGTTATGTATTCCTGTACTCCGCAAATATTTGTTGAGCTCCTACTTTGTACCAGGCAGTGTGCTAAGACTTAGATTTGGAAGGCTAGAAAGGGGGTGGGGGGTGGGCAGGGGTGCTCCAGCCAGCTGTAGGGAACTAGAATTGCAACCCAGCCCTCATCACAGAGTACACTGTGGCCAGAGAGAAGGTTATGCTGGGATGGTGCCTATAAACATCTTAGCTATTATGTAAATCCCAGGCCTAACATCAGTTGATGTCAATTTCAGAAATAAGACCATATATGATTCATTTGGAATCAGGCAATGGAAAAGTCAATGCTTTTACTGGAAGGAATCTGACGCCACTGAGCTGCTCTAGGATAAAGACTAAGTACACGATATTTGGGAATGGAATGGCAGCCATGGAAGATATTGTATGACTATACTTGGGCTGCAATACTGGAACCAATATGTGATTTTGGTAAAGATTTGGTTCTAGGCAAGAGATATAAGTAGTAGCTTGCACCTCGGGCTGTAGCCCTCCTCCCCATACAGAAAGACTTGCCTGTATCATTTGGAAGGTCTCTTCCAGGGCACCCTGAACGAGGGTGCTCAGAAGAGGTAGGACTGCTCTCTGGAGCTCTCAAACACTCTGTAAACAATGTTCCTTATGATTTGTGTCAGGCCCAAGGGCTTCCTCTTTAAAGAGATGTGCCCATCTGTTGTCAAGGTAGGAAGATATCTCATTCAATATGTACTTTGATGGCCCAGGCACAGGGGGATGTTGAATAGAATCTCTGAGAGGAGCTCCTGCACTTCAGCAGAACAAGGAGCACAATATGAACTCATTATTAGCAGCAGGAATCAGGAACCCTATGGGGAAACCATTATAATTTCCTCCCTTGCAAAGACACATTAGATTCTGCAGCTTACTGATGTTAAATGACTTGTATAAAGTTACAGGGTAGTAAATATCAGTGGAGAAGAACAGAGGTTTTCTGACTTCGAATACCAAAACTCTATCCAAACCCTCATAGAACTGAAGTTAATGGGGAGGGAAATGAAAAGTGATTAAGAAACAGTGAAACTACAGAGGGAAAAGTCTGCTATTATTGTTGGGCGTGTACATGCAAAACGAAACGTGTAATCGTCTTCATTTGAAAGGCCTCCATGTGGTGGTGGGGGGGACACACAACAATGTCAATGGAAGATTGGGTCACTCTGGTCAAAGGAGTGTGCAGTATCACTGTGGAAATAGAACAAATATAATGGATATACAAAATAACACAATATAAGCCCCAAATATCTATCTATGTGATGACAGCTCTATGAGGAACCAGGCAGCAGGGAGGAGAGATGTGTGTGGGAAGAAAGGAAATTATTATAAAGCCACAGTGTCAGCATGTACCCAAGGAAGGCACTTGTGCTAAGGCAGGTTTAGATCACCTCATGGGGCTAAAACAGAGCCCTCCAAAGGACTCCAAGATCTTGGGACTAGTGAGAGTAGAAAATGAAATTCTTCCAGCCAAGTCTGGTTGGAAAGAGAAGAGGAGGAACAAGGAAATCTCCACTGTACCATACAGACAGAAAGGAAAAGAAAGACAAGTGGGTCAGAGGCCATGTGCATATTGGAGCACACTTGTGAGAACAATTTGGTAAAATGAGTTAAATCCCTTCCCTCCAGTTTTTCCCTCTTTCCAAAGCATCCTACATCTCAGATCATTCATGCTAAAGTTTTTTTCTTCTTGTTGAATATGCTATCTAGCTAGTAGCAACTGCTTCTCTTAGCTTCCAACTTGACAAAAATATTTGTGAAGGCTCAAGTAAGGATGAAAATGCACTGAATAAGATTCTTCTTATTCAACAAACAAAGAAAACAAACCCTACTGTTGGAAGCTGAGAGAGATTTTTAATACGGTTGATGGATCCAAATTGGAGGGCAGAATAATGTGGCATACCCACGAGCTAGCTGTACTCCCCGTTGTAAGACAGCTCCGCACCTGAGAGAGAGGAAGAAGATCCCATGAATTGTCCTCTACCTTCCTGTTCCTCTTTGTTCAGAGACACAGGTGTGTGCACCCTGCTGAGAATGGGACCCCTGTTCCTGTAATAGATGTGGACTCTCCTTCCCACTGTGATCTATGTTTATTGATGCATGGCCCACTGAGACTGATGGTGGAGTATTGCTGATTTAGGTCCCTCCCAGAGAACACCATAGACGGTGAAAAAAAACAGAGTAAAAAGCTCAGGGAGCATGCTTGCAGGGGACCCCAGTTTTCAATGTATTTAATTGGTTCAGCACATCAGTGAGCCATGCTGTGGAAGTAGGGGAAAAAGTTTATATCTCTTTCCAGGAAAGCCAACATGACGCATGCCTGAGTGACCAGGAATTGGGTTGTGTGCTGTGCACTTCTGTCTCATTTCTGATCACAGGCCTAAGGTAATAGAACCTGCACTCCAGTGGACCCACTTGAGTCTGGACACCACCTATACCAGGTAGGCTGCTGAATCTCTCAGGATGGAGTCAGAACTGGTACCAGCCTCCGTCTCTACCATCTACTCATACAGCATCACTCCAGACCCAGGAGCCCAGAGGTGGTCATGGAATTGTCAGCCTGGTGCCCTTTCTTAATTGGCACTGACTTGTGAGTTGAAGCCTATTGGTCAGCTCCACTCCACACACAGTTCTGCCTTCGGGTGCATAGGCTCTGAGACACTAAAGAGTACCAGCTGGGAAAGAGCAAGGACCATGCTGACTTATTCACCACTAAATGACCGGTGTCCAGTCCTACCTTGTAGTGATGCTCAATAAATGTTTATTGAACTTTCTGCAGGATTATGCATTGGCATTGTGGTCATTCTTTTGACTGCATGTATTTATTTATTCATTCTTTCATGTAAATGTTTCTCAATATGTAGGCTTATGAATTGTACCATTCTGGATGGAAGATGAAAGATTTGGGGAAAAAAAAACGAAGGAAGAGAAATATCATAAAACTTCTAGTGGGTGGGAGCAAACTCCCCAACTGAGCCAAATCATTTTGTTTCTTCTTTTCCCCATCCAGGAAAGAAGTAGTTCCAGGATATACCTGGAAGACCACTATGCTAAAGGAGATGGGCTAATGAGAGCAGAGGAGCAGAGGCAGCCAAGACAAGGCTGGAAGCAGGTTCCGGTTTTTCACGTAAGGGCAGCGGGTTGCCTGCCACACCTGGTTTCGTGTGGTCAGAACAAGCAGCCTCACAGAAGCAGGGATGTGAATGGAAGGGTATAAACTTGAGATGGACCTTGGAGACAGGCATGGGAAGAATGCAGAAACAGCTGGAAGGTGTTCACTGTAGAGCTGGGTAGGTGAGAGATATAACCAGGTTTGGTTTCTGAGGATTCAAAGCCAGCACAACCGATAAGGCCACACAGAGGACTGGCTGTAGAATCTGAGCATTGGCACCTCGAAGGCACTTAGGAGAATGGGAAAGTGGAGCTCACCCGACATACCAAGGATCCCTCTCCACACACTCACTCCACCCCTCCCAAGTGACCACTGCTATCTATTCCTGGAAAGTAACACAAACCTAACATCATTACAACTAAGCTTCAGCCTAGAAACTGAACTTTGATATTGATGGTTAATGCTATTTAATACTATAATTCTCAACCCTGGAGGCACACTAGAATAATCTGGATCTTTAAAAAAAAACAAAACAGGGGCACGTGGGTGGTTCAGTGGTTGAGCGACTGACTTTGGTGTAGGTCATGATCTCGTGGTACATAGTTTGAGCCCCACATCGGGTTCTCTGCTGTCAGCCTGTCAGCACAGAGCTGGCTTCGGATCCTCTGCCCTCCTCTCTCTCTCTGCCCCTCCCCGGCTTGTGCTTTCTCTCAATAAACAAACAAACAAACATTCAAAACAAAACAAAAAAACCAAAGCACAATACCGAAGCCCACCCCAGACCAATTAGGATTTCTGGGTCTGCACCCTGGGTGTTGGTATAGTGTTAAAACTACACCCCAGCCGATTCTAATCTCCACTGATCTTACAGGGGAGGTGGATTTGGAGGCAACCAGAGGGTCTTACTACAGAAGTGTAGTCGGCAGACCAGCATCTGCACACTGGAAGCTTGGAAATACAGCATGTCAGGCACCACCCTGGACCTACCAGATCGGAACTTGCATTTTAATAGGATCCTCAGAGCATTTGTGAGTGCTTGAAAGTTTTAGTTCTCTGATAGAGGGAAAGATCTTGCAAATTCTCAGCTGTGACCTGTTGAAACAGCCAAAGAATCAGAAGAATCTTAGCCACTTAATTCAGAGATGCCAGTTTCCCTCAGGTGCCAGGCAAGATGGTGGAAGAGTCAGGGAGGCCTGCCACCCCAACAGACCACATGGGCCATAAAGACTCTACACAAGGGAGGAGACAATATGGAGCGGTGAGGACTGAGGGGAAGAGCACACCCCACTGGGGAGAGAAATGTGACTCTACTCCAGGTGCCCTTCTGCCCCAGTGGTGATATGGTTCCCGCTGCAGTTGCTCTGAGAAAATGCAGACCCCACCGTGCTAGGCCTTTCAGTTTTTCAAGAGAAGTTGGGAATGTAAATTTTAACATTAAATCTCCTGATTTTTAAGTGTTGGCAACTAATGCATGTTTAAAAAGGGTTTTGCCAGGGGTGGCGCTGCGGGGGGGGGGGCGGTGGGGGCACGGAGAGGTGCCTGAGTGTCTCAGTCGGTTGAGTGTCGAATTCTTGATTTAGGCTCAGGTCATGATCCCGGGGTTGTGGGATCAAGTCAGGTGTCAGGCTCCACGCTGAGTGTGGAGGCTGCTTAAGATTCTATCTCTCCCTCTGCCCATCTCCCCAGCTCATGCACCTTCTCCCTCTCCCTCTCTCTCTCTCTCAAATTTAAAAAATATATATTACTTTTTTAAATGTTTACTTATTTTTGAAAGAGAGTGCACATGCAGGAGCCGGAGAGGGGCAGAGAGGGGGACAGAGGATCCAAAGCAGGCTTGGCACTGACAGCAGAGAGCCCAATGTGGGGCCCAAACTCACAAATCCTGAGATCATGACCTGAGCTGATGTTGGATGCTTAACTGACTGAGCCACCCAGGTGCCCCTAAAAAAAAAAAAGATATTTTCTATAAGCAAAGCACAACACCCTGTAGGGCAGATTGCACCCATGAAGCATTGCTAATCAAATTGAACCCTTTATGGATAAAGGACATGAGTCTGTTTTTTCTCATTCTCAAATTCCAGGATACCGTGACTCCAGGTTAAGCATCATCTTAATTTTCTACTTTTGTTTTGCTTTAGGTACTAGGGAGCTGCTGTCTGACAGAGTTCTAGAGCCTCTGCAGGTGGGGATGGCTATGGGGGTGGGGGTGGTGGGTGGGTGACAGGTTTCTCTGGAAAGGCAATTGAAGAAGCTCAAATCTGATATCCAGACGTGTTAAGTGTTTTGTAAGCCCTGTGTCATCTGCCAGAGGGGCAGACAAAAACCTTTCCATTGACATTTTCTTCAACACCAGGCTTGTTTTGAGAGTCTGGGCCAGGTGACAATGATGGCACCAAGAGCTTGTTTTCCCAATTGGAGTCAAAACATTTGCTGAGCAACCCCATAAATTGGCTAGACAAAAGTAAATAGGAAGGAGAGACATGGGAAAGGTGAGGTGACCACACAGCCCTGGGTGAAAGGATCACTGGAGGAAAGGATGCCACAGAAGAGGTCATGGTGACCAGCTACTCAGTTAACATGTGCCATTCATTCTTTCATTCTGCCACAGATATTTATTTAGCACCTACTGTATGCCAGACACAGCCCTCTATGCTATGAACACAATAGTGAGTAAGGTCAACCAAGTTCCTGCACAACATTTTTCACAACTGACAACATTTTTCACATCACACATATGCCCTCCCTGCATCTTAATGTCCTTGCTCCCATCTCCACATCACTGCCAACAGCCTATTCTTTTTTTTTTAAGTTTATTTCAAGAGAGCAAGAGCATTAGCAGGAGAGAGGCAGAGGGAGAATCCAAAGCAGGCTCCGTGCTCACAGTGTGGAGCTTGATGCGGAGCTCAGTCTCACGAGCCATGACATCATGACCTGGACCAAAATCAAGAGTCAGAACGCTTAACTGACTGAACCACCCAGGCACCTGCCAACAGCCTATTCTTAAACCGCATGGTTGCAGTGTACTCATGTCATTTTCCCATCAGCCATCGTGGACCTGGGAATTCTGATGGACTTTGCTCTTTGCAGAAGCTTGGGCAATGCAGAGGCCCTATAATACCATCAGACCACACATGGGTTGTGAGGAGTCTGCTGTACCAAGATTGGCATTTACTGCAGATCGCACACCCAGGAAAGTTGGAATATATCAAGGAACTTACTGTCTTATCTCTTTCACCTTAAATGGGTTGCTGTTCAGTGTTTCACTCCAAATTCTCACCTTCTATGATTTCTAAATTTCACTGTGACATTTTCTTGCAGTTAGAAGTGGTCATCTTTAGTCTTTAAACCTTATCTAGGTTGGAAGTCTCATTTCATAGAATCCCAGTTAAGACACATTCGTAATGAGAAATAATAAATTCAGGCCAATCGCAGAAGCACAGTAGCCTGTTAGAAAGGATAACAGCAATTCCTGCAAAAATAGGTGTAATTATTAGTTTGTATGATAGAATCTTTGTTCAGTTCATCTTCTCTATCAAGAAAGAATATGAAGAGAAATGGTGATTTGTGACTGTCTGGAAGCCTCATTAAAGTCCAATTGTTTAAATCTGAAGAGGTAAATTTCTCTGGACAATGCTATTAATTATCACTGCCTGGGTAGGTATCTGCATCTATACAGGCACCAGTAAATTACTAAAATAATTCACCCACCAGGCTTCAATAATAGATGCAGTTATTTTTTTCCTGGAAATTTGCTTTATTTTTCCCTTTAGTATTTCTAAATTATTCACATTACTTTTAACCATAGGAATGATAACAAAATTCTACCCTTTCTGGCTGAATCTCATATACCCTCAAGTCCCCAAATGTTTATTAAATAGAGGCTCATGGTGTGGGCACATTGCTTCTTATAGGGTTTAAGGTCTTGGAATTCATTCTTTATGTATTTCCATTGCTTTACAAGGGAAATTGGTGCAAGCCCTTTCATTGCATGCCCCACTCCTGATCCTGGGCTTTCTCAAATATAACATCTCCCACTCCCTCCTGGAACTCTGCCTGTCCTCCTTCAACCCTTCATCAACTTGTTTCTTGCCCTCTTTTAACACTTTCCTATATAGAGATTATTCCAAAGAAATAATACCAATGCTTTGTTGGGGAGCAGAAATGAGGACCCAACTTATAGTTATAAAACAAGGCAGGCACTGCTGGCCTTGTCAGCTGATGTGAACCAGAGACCCAGGGACTGAAACAAGGTATATGCATCACCCCTCAATGGGGTTTGGTCTGCTAAGGGCGACAGATAAGAAGCTACTTTCTGTATTGCTCCACTGGTGGCAGACTGGTCATGCTCACTGACTGGGCAGCCAGAAGTCTAAGCCATCTGACTAGGTTTGGATTGCCTGGCTGGCTGGGTTTAGCTCTCACAATAGAGTGTTCCCAGGCAAAGCCATGAGGCTGACTGTGGTTCCCAGGAGCAGAGACTATTTGGTATCCTGCTTGGCACTGCGCCTGTCACATCAAGAGCCCTCCATGGGCATTTGCTGAAACTTTTACTAAGGTTTTTGGTGCTCTTGCATTTTTCCCACCCACCCACGTAGCCCATGGGATTGTCAGGCATCTGTCCATCCATACTACAGGAACAGATCTGATAAGCATCAACACTTTGAAGTTTAATAGGTCACCTCTTCCTTCTAGGAGCATTTTTGTTTGTTTTTGAAAAGGAATACAAATTTTTAAGCAAGACTATAGTTTTTAAAATAACAAGACAAATAGCTGCCACAGGGACAATTGAGTTCGGTGCACTTTATCAGTGCATCTTTCCTTGCAGGAAACGCTCACGCTATGGTAGATACTTCTGATTGTATTGAATACACAACAGCCATTTCCCCAGGTTGTTCTTGTCAATAGAGTTCTAATACATTCACATGTGGCTCTGTGCTTTAAGAAAGCAGGGCCCATTCTCAGCTGTGATTAATTTAAGGCAACCATGGTGGGTCTCTTCCCCTTGCTAACAATTGGCTTAGAAAAAGTCATGGTAACAATTATAGCCAATAAGATATAAGGAAAGGTTTTTGAGACGCATGGGGTGAAGCATGGGAAAGTATTTCTCTTTATCAATAAGCGTCAGTCTCACCATGGCCTCCACATCTTGTGTGAGGATGCTATGGTCGGGGCTGTTGCCACCATCTTTTAACCATGAAGAGATGAGCTTAGGAGCAAAGCCAACACCCTGAGGACAGCAGAGCATAATTATGAAAAGAACCTAGCTTTTGATGATGTTGAGCCACTAACTTAACTAATCCTGGACCTGCCATCTCTCAGACTGTTCCTCCTTTGAGAAAATATTATCCTTTATTGTTTAAGCCAGTTTTGATTAAGGGTTTTTTCCTTATGGCCAAAAAACTAAACACAAGAGAGCCAACTTTGATCAGAAGATTGCCAAGCATGCAAGGACTCCAAGCGAGGTGAGTCAATTAAATTCTTTACATGGTGAATAGTCCCATGTCTGATCTTCTATTTTCCCATAGAAACCAGACAGTCAAGTGCTCCAGTGAACTATCTCCTTCCCTGAACTCTGTGGGGTGAATGTTGCCAAATTTAAACTCCACTTTGGAGAAGTCAGGAAACTTTTCAGGTGGATTTGAGCCTGAAAACCCAGGGATTTCTACCAGGCTTCTGAAGTCACGGCCTCTTGGGGAATCCCTCCCATTCCCAGTGGCTGTCATGGTCTGGGTTCCAACATAGTGTCCTCCTAAATCTCCACACTGTGGGGCAGGGAGGCATGAGGACTGAGGGAGAAGTCTGCATTCCCACCATGGGTCCACCATGCTACCCTCTGCCCTGTACTGTCTGCCAGTGGCTTTACTTGCATGAGCATACTTTCTTTGGGAAGAATTTTTTTTTCTCTTTCTGATAAATTTCCTTTAAATTAGTCTCCCTGTGTTTAAAGTTTTTATCACTACTGTAAAGGAATGTGATGGTTTCAGACACTCCATCTGCAGTTCGAACTAACTTTGTGTGCTTGCCTCCGAAGAAAGTCTTTTCAGGTCATTCATTAGTTGCAAATGGGATAAGTAAACTGTCCTTCCCAGGCAAACTTTAACTGATGAATAATAGCTAATGTAAACCAGGTGGGAAATGGACTTTAGATTGTAGGGTCTAAACACAAGGGCGGCGCCAGCTCCCATGATGGGGGTCTGTTATAAGCCTCCAGTTGGAGATGGCTCTCCTAGACGTGGATAATGGAATCAGTACATCATGCATCAAGCAAAGACATGTGAAGTCTTCTAAAGAGGCAGAAAGAGTCCCCTAGGCAATAATCACATGTAGGAATTACAAGGCAAAATAAAGACAGGTCCCTCAGAGAATGTGCTGTTCATTCATGGCAGTGGATACAGTAGGAGCTATGCTGAATGGTCACTGTCTCCTGGGAAGCATTTGCAGCTTTGTATCTGTTCTATTTCATGAGGAGGGCACAGGTAATCCAAGACAAAGTAGTCCTTGCCCTAGTTCTGAGTTTCAAAATAGAGTTCTTAAGTCTACATAAGAGAGAGTAGTCTAAAAACCAAAGGGCTTTGATTTTTGACCTTGCCAAGGCAGGCTTTGTTAGGAAAGAATTTCTGCTGGCGTTCCAAAATCTTGCTTTTGATATCAAGAGCAAAGGTAGAAAACGGATCACATAGAGCTTGCACATTAAACTTAGAGCGGGAAAGAATGCATGCTGACTGAAGTACAGGCCTCTGGTTCATACAAAAAGAGGACAAAACTCCTCTTAGGGCAGATGGAGGAGTAGGGAGAGGATGGAGAAGAGAAAACGGCTAGCTGCTGGTGCTAATCCCTACTCCCTGACAACCACCTGATCCAACACGTGCTGGTGGATTCTAGACTCCCTCATTTGACATTTACTAAGTGCCTGATGCTGTTCCAGGTGGTTGAGCTATATCCCTGAACAAAACAGATGTCTGTCCTCCTGGAGTTTATAGCCTAACTGGGGAAGACAGATGTAACCAATAAACATAATAAATTATTCGGTGTAATCTGGTGATAAAAGAAAAAATAGAGGAAGATAAGGATGCAAAGCCTGATTGAAATTCAAAGCCTGGGGACACCTAGCTGGCTCAGTCTGGAGAGCATGAGACTCTTGATCTCAGGTGGTAAGTTTGAGCCCCACATTGGGTGTGGAGATTACTTAAAAATGAAATCTTTATTTTTTAATTTTTTCAATGTTTTTATTTATTTTTGAGACAGAGAGAGACAGAGCATGAGCAGGGGAGGGGCAGAGAGAGGGGGAGACACAGAATCTGAAGCAGACTCCAGGCTCTGAGCTGTCAGCACAGAGCCCGAAACGGGGCTCAAACTCCTGAACCAAGAGATCATGACCTGAGCTGAAGTCAGATGCTTAACCGACTGAGCCACCCAGGCGCCCCCAAAATGAAATCTTTTAAAAAAAATTCAACGCCTGAACTCAACCACTTCACTATAGTTTTCTATTACAGTTTTTTGACCATGGGAAATCTACAAAGAACCTGTTTACATTAATGATTATAAGCAACTGGGCCCAGGCCTTTCCTGAGGCAAGGGAGGCACATGTGTAACAGGTCTTGAATATAATGAGAATCACCCATGAAAATATTTAAAGATGAGAAACAGGCCCCAGAGGAGGTCACAACTCAGCAGTGCATCCTGGAGCCTTAAATTTCTTCTGCGTTCTAAACTCTGCCTTTGGAAAAGGGAAAGACACCCACAAATTAAATCCAAACATCTCACAAAATGGCCTCTTTAAAGGATGAGCAACGGCATGCATCTGGCCCCCAGGAGGCCGACCCTCAGACCAGAACTCCACTCTGCAAGGTTTGGTCATTTGCAAATGTAAACCCACTACTGGCTTCTTCCATCAGTCACACTGCCTAGCATTGCAGGGGCTTGCCGAAACGTTCATTTGTGTTTTCTTGTTCTCTTTTCTAAACTCACAACCAAGAAAATATTCAATAAGTAAAATTACCCATGACCTATAATCTTATCCACATTTCTTACAAAGGTTGTCTTTTCCAGACTTCAACGACTAGTTAAAGCCATCAGGAAGGGATTACTGTTGTTATGAAATGTGTAAACCATTGATTATACAAGATTCTCATCTTAGCCTTGGCATCTGGCAGTCTCCCCGTGTGTCCGAGGGTTCATGCGCATGTGTGCCTAGACACAGAATGTAGAAAGAGGGACCAGTAGATAGACAAGTAGGTGATTATTTAAGGTTTAAATGCGGAATTGAAATATAAAATTTCTTTGCCTCACCATTCAGCCTAAAGGGCTATCTCACTGTGGGAGAGAATAAATGTCTACAGACATGTAGCAGAGGTCTTATTTGGGGAATATTAATCCATCCTCCACCACAGACAAGCACATGATTCAGGCCTGACCAGTCATTTGAATTCCATTTCCCTGGCCATGGTGATTGACTCAGAAGGGGACCAACCTGGGCCAATGAGAGTCTTTCCCAGGACTTGGGTTGATGCTATCTGGAAAAAGATCTGTTCTACTAGGGCTGCTAAAGGGGTCAACTGTGAGCCTGTAGCTACTTTGGCATATTTGTCTCTCTGTATGGAGTCAGCCTGAGGATGAAGCCAGGAGAAGAGGGACACAGTGTCCTCAGATGTCACTTGAGTCCTTGGATATAACTGCTCCTGAAGCTAGATGGACTTCCCAGTGATAGGAATTAATACATTTTCTTCTTTGCTTCAACAAGTTTAAACTGGGCTTTTGTCACTTGGAACCAAATCAATGTTAATATGCACAGGATTGTCAAGCAGAATGACCACTAATTGAGCATCTGCTGTGTGTTAGGCACAGTCCTAAGTGCATTACATCCTGTGTCTCATGAACTCCTCCTAATAGTGCTCTAAGTTGGTTGATGTTGCTGGATTTCAGAACAGGAAAGTAAGGACCTAACCATAAGATTAAGTTGCCCATCCAAAGACATATGGTTAGCAGGTAGCCTAGTGGAAATTTGGAGGCAGGATGCTAAGGCTCTTGAGTTCATGATCTTCCCACCCTTGGCACCAATGGTAGCACAGTTGGAAAAAGTTCTTATGACAAGACCCTGAAAATCACTTATTAGTGATTCTTAGATATTCATTTACCTGTTTGTGAGTGGGGATTAATACTTTATGAAATAAAGAATATTAGCAAAATTGGCAAATTATAAGTCTTTACCATTGGCTCTTGTTTTTAAACAACTTTATGGAAATATAATTCGCATACCATACAATTCATCCACTTAAAGTATATAATTCAATGATTTTTAGTACATTCATATATTTGTACAATCATCACTACAGTCAATTTTAGAAATGTTCATCACCTCAAAAGGAAAACCATACCCTGTGGCTATCATTCCCCTCTCTCCTTGATATGTCTCCAATGATGCGCCCACCCATCACCCTCCCAGCCATAAGCAAGCACTAACCTACTTTCCATCTCTGTAGATTTCTTTATTCTGGACTTGCACATGAATGAAAGCATAGTGTGTGGTCTTTTGAGACTGCTTTTTTTTTTAACTGAGTTATAAGTGACATTTGTTTTCTCATAATAACTTGTAAGATTTATTCTCAACTACTTTCAAATATGCAATACAGCATTATTAACTACAGACACCATGCTGTACATTATATCCCCAGAACTTATTTTATAACTGGAAGTTTATACCTGTTGACTCCATTCACTGGTTTCTCCTATTCCCTTTCCCTGCCTCTGACAATCCCCAATGATCTTGGTTTTGGTTTTTGTTACTATTTTGGGGTTTTTTTTTAGATGCCATATGTAAGCAAGATCATACAGTATTTTTGTCTTTCTCTGACTTACTATACTTAGCATAATGCTCTCAAGGTTCATCCTTGTTGTTGCAAATGGAAAGATTTCCTTCATTTTTATGACTGAATAATATTCCATTGTATACCTATACCACATTTTTATCCATTGACCCATAAATGGACATATAGGTTGTTTTCATATTTTGGATATTATAAATAATGCTACAATGAACATGGGGGTGTTTATATTTTTTTCTTGTTAGTATTTTCATTTTCTTTGAACAAATACCCAGAAATGGAACTGCTGGATCATATGATAGTTTTATTTTTAATTTTTTGAGGTTTTCCATATTACTTTCCATAATGACTGCACCAATTTATATTCCTGCCAACAGGGCATATGGGTTCCCTTTCCTCCACTTTTTTGCCAACACTTATCATTTCTTGTCTTTTTGATAATAACCATTCTGTGAAGCTATAGGTATGAGGTGATATGTCATTGTGGTTTTGATCTGCATTTCCTTGATGATGAGTAATGTATCTTTTCATGTACCTGTTGGCCATCTGTATGTCTTCTTTAAAAAATTGTCTATTCAGATCTTCTCATTTTCAACTAAGATTTTTTTTTTTTGCTATTGAGTTGTATGAGTTCTTTATACTTTTTATATTAGCACTTTATCAAATATATAATTTGCAAATATTTTCCCCCATTTGGTCAGTAGCCTTTCACTATGTTGATAGTCTCCTTTGCTGTGCAGAAGCATTTTAGTTTGATGCTGCCCCATCTATTTATGCCTGCTCTTGTTGCATTCTCTTTTGGTGTCAGATCCAAAAAATATTCAAGACTAATGTCAACGAGCTTACCACATATGTTTTCTTCTGGAAGTTTTATGGTTTCAAGTTTTACATTCAAATCTTTAATCCATTTTGATTAATTTTTGTGTATGGTGTAAAAATACTGGTCCAGTTTAGTTCTTTCCCATATGACTATCCATTTTTCCCATTATGAAGAGACCCTACCTTCCCCATTGTATATTCTTGGCTTCTTTGTTACAAATTAACCATACACATGTGGGTATGTTTCTGGGCTCTGTTCTGTTTCATTCATCTATGTGCCTGTTTGCTGTTTAAGACAGAGACCGCACTATCGTGCATGCAAGAACAGGGAGAGATGGCCAAATTGGCCAGGAGGAGGTCAAACTTTCACTCTTTGCAGATGACACGATACTCTATCTGGAAAACCCAAAAGATTCCACCAAAAAACTGCTAGAATTGATTCATGAATTCAGCAAAGTTGCAGGATATAAAATCAATACACAGAAATCAGTTGCATTCCTATACACCAACAATGAAGTGACAGAAAGAGAAATCAAGGAATTGATCCCATTTACAGTTGCACAAAAAAACCATAAAATACCTAGGAATAAATCTAACCAAAGAGGTGAAAAATCTATACACTGAAAACTATAGAAAGCTTATGAAAGAAATTGAAGAAGACACAAAGAAATGGAAAAAGATTCCATGCTCCTGGATAAGAAGAACAAATATTGTTAAAATGTCAATACTACCCAGAGCAATCTACATATTCAGTACAATCCCTATCAAAGTAACACCAGCATTCTTCACAGAGCTAGAACAAACAATCCTAAAATTTGTATGGAACCAGAAAAGACCCCGAATAGCCAAAGCGATCTTGCAAAAGAAAACCAAAGCAGGAGGCATCACAATCCCAGACTTCAAGCTATACTACAAAGTTATAATCATCAAGACAGTATGGTACTGGCACAAGAACAGACACTCAGATCAATGGAACAGAATAGAAAACCCAGAAATGGACCCACAAGTGTATGGGCAACTAATCTTTGACCAAGCAGGAAAGAATATCCAATGGAATAAAGACAGTCTCTTCCACAAGTGGTGCTGGGAAAACTGGACAGCAACATGCAGAAGAATAAACCTGGACCACTTTCTTACACCATACACAAAAATAAACTCAAAATGGATGAAAGACCTCAATGTAAGACAGGAAGCCATCAAAATCCTCAAGGAGAAAGCAGGCAAAAACCTCTTTGATCTTGCCCGCAGCAATTTCTTACTCAACAGGTCTCCGGAAGCAAGGGAAACAAAAGCAAAAATGAACTACTGGGACCTCATCAAAATAAAAAGCTTCTGCACAGCGAAGGAAACAATCAGCAAAACTAAAAGACAACTGACAGAATGGGAGAAGATATTTGCAAATGACATATCAGATAAAAGGTTAGTATCCAAAATCTATAAAGAACTTATCAAACTCAACACCCATGAAACAAATAATCCAGTGAAGAAATGGGCAAAAGACATGAATAGACACTTCTCCAAAGAAGACACCAGATGACCAATTGACGCATGAAAAAATGCTCAACATCACTCATCATCAGGGAAATACAAATCAAAACCACAATGAGATACCACCTTACAACTGTCAGTATGGCTAGCATGAACAACTCAGGCAACAACAGATGTTGGCAAGGATGCAGAGAAAGAGGATCTCTTTTGCATTGTTGGTGGGAATGCAAGCTGGTGCAGCCACTCTGGAAAACAGTATGGAGGTTCCTCAAAAAACTAAAAATAGAATTACCCTATGACCCAGCAATTGCACTACTAGGCATGTATCCAAGGGATACAGGTGTGCTGTTTTGAAGGGACACGTGCGCCCCCATGTTTATAGCAGCACTATCAACAATAGCCAAAGTATGGAAAGAGCCCAAATGTCCATCGATGGATGAATGGATAAAGAAGATGTGGTGTGTGGTGTGTGTGTGTGTGTGTGTGTGTGTGTGTGTGTGTGCGTGCAAATCTTGCCATTTGCAACTACGTGGATGGAACTGGAGTGTATTATGATAAGTGAACTTAGAGAAAGACAAAAATCTTATGACTTCACTCATCTGAGGACTTTAAGAGACAAAACAGATGAACATAAGGGAAGGGAAACAATAATATAAAAACAGGCAGGGGGACAAAACAGAAGAGACTCATAGATATGGAGAACAAACTGAGGGTTGCTAGAAGAGTTGTGGGGGGGGGGTGGGCTAAATGGGTAAGAGGCACTAAGGAATCTACTCCTGAAATCATTGTTGCACTATATGCTAACTAATTTGGATGCAAATTAAAAAAAAAAACAAGGAGGGATGGAAGGATGGAGGGAGAGGAAGAGAAAATCTTAATCAGCCTCCATGCCCAATGTGGAGACTTGTCATGGGGCTCACACCCATGAACTGTGAGATCATGACTTGATGCAAAGTCAAGAGTCAGACTCTTAACCACCTGAAACACCCAGGTGCTCCTATGTGCCTGTTTTCATGTCAGTAACATATTCTTTTGATTATTCTAGCTTTGAAATATGGTTTTAAATCATGCCTTTAGCTTTGTTTTTTCCCCCTCAAGATTTATTTGGCTATTCAGGGTCTTCTGTGGTTCTATACAAATTTTAAGATTGTTCTATTTCTGTGAAAAAATGCCATTGGAATGTTGCTGGGACTGCATTGAATCTGTAGATTGCTTTGGGTATTATGGGTATTTTAACAATATTCTCCTAATTCATGAGCACAAAACGTCTTCATATTTATTTGTGTCTTCTTCAGTTTCTTTCCTCAGCATCTTATATTTTTCAGTGTACAGGTCTTTCACCTCCTTGGTTAAATTTATTCGTAGGGAATAAATGGGAACTACTTTGGCTGCATCCCATAACTTTTGGTATATTGTATTTCCATTTTCATTTGTTTCAGGCATTTCTTTTTAGATTTTTTTTTGATCCATTGGTTTTTCAGTAGCATGTTGTTTATTCTCCACATATTTGTGAAATTTCTCATTTTCTTCTTGTAATTGATTTCTAGGTTCATACTCCTGTGGATAGAAAAGATATTTGATAGTTCAATCTTCTTAAAGTTATCAAGACTTGTTTTGTAGCCTAACCTATCCTGGAGAATGTTCCATGTACATCTGAGAGGAATGTGTGTTTTCCTGCTTTTGGATGGAATGTTCTTGTATATATTAAGTCCACGATCTAATGGATCATTTAAGGCGAATGTTTTCTTACTGATTTTCTGTCTAGAGGATCTATCCAGTGATGAAAGTGGGGCTAAACCCCTCTCCTATTATTGTATTGCTATTTCTTCCTTTATGTTTGTTAATGCTTGCTTTATATATTTAGTTACTTCTATCTTGGGTGCATAAATATTTGCAAGTGTTATATCCTCTTATTAGATTGGCCCCTTAATCCTTATGTAATGCTCTTCTTTGTCTCTTATTACAATCTTTGTCTTAATGTCTATTTTGTCTGATGTAAGTATAGCTACCACTGCTTTCTTTGCATTTCATTTGAATGGAATATCTTTTTTTAATGCCTTCACTTTCCATATATGTGTGTCCTTACATATAAAATGAGTATCTTGTAGGTAGCATATGGATGGGTCTTGATTTTTTTTAATCCATTCACCCAATCTATGTCTTATGATTGGAGAATTTAGACCATATACATTTATATTTTTTAATTTATTTTATTTTTTTATTTTTTCAATATATGAAGTTTATTGTCAAATTGGTTTCCATACAACAGCCAGTGCTCATCCCAAAAGGTGCCCTCCTCAATACCCATCACCCACCCTCCCCTCCCCTCCCCTCCCTCCCAGCCCCCATCAACCCTCAGTTTGTTCTCAGTTTTTTTTTTTAACGTTTATTTATTTTTGGGACAGAGAGAGACAGAGCATGAATGGGGGAGGGGCAGAGAGAGAGGGAGACACAGAATGGGAAGCAGGCTCCAGGCTCTGAGCCATCAGCCCAGAGCCTGACGCAGGGCTTGAACTCATGGAGTGCGAGATCGTGACCTGAGCTGAAGTCGGACGCTTAACTGACTGAGCCACCCAGGCGCCCCAGTTTGTTCTCAGTTTTTAAGAGTCTCTTAGGCTTTGGCTCTCTTCCACTCTGACCTCTTTTTTTTTTTTCCTTTCCCGCCCCCATGGGTTTTTGTTAAGTTTCTCAGGATCCACATAAGAGTGAAACCATATGGTATCTGCCTTTCTCTGTATGGCTTATTTCACTTACCATAACACTCTCCAGTTCCATCCACGTTGCTACAAAGGGCCATATTTCATTCTTTCTCATTGCCATGTAGTACTCCATTGTGTATATAAACCACAATTTCTTTATCCATTCATCAGTTGATGGACATTTAGGCTCTTTCCATAATTTGGCTATTGTTGAGAGTGCTGCTATAAACATTGGGGTACAAGTGCCCCTATGCATCAGCACTCCTGTATCCCTTGGGTAAATTCCTAGAAGCGCTATTGCTGGGTCATAGGGTAGGTCTATTTTTAACTTTTTTTTTTTTTTAATTTTTTTTTTCAACGTTTATTTATTTTTGGGACAGAGAGAGACAGAGCATGAACGGGGGAGGGGCAGAGAGAGAGGGAGACACAGAATCAGAAACAGGCTCCAGGCTCTGAGCCATCAGCCCAGAGCCCGACGCGGGTCTCGAACTCCCGGACCGCGAGATCGTGACCTGGCTGAAGTCGGACGCTTAACCGACTGAGCCACCCAGTCGCCCCGTCTATTTTTAACTTTTTGAGGAACCTCCACACTGATTTCCAGAGTGGCTGCACCAATTTGCATTCCCACCAACAGTGCAAGAGGGTTCCCGTTTCTCCACATCCTCTCCAGTGTCTATAGTCTCCTGATTTGTTCATTTTGGCCACTCTGACTGGCGTGAGGTGATATTTGAGTGTGGTTTTGATTTGTATTTCCCTGATGAGGAGCGACGTTGAGCATCTTCTCATGTGCCTGTTGGCCATCTGGATGTCTTCTTTAGAGAAGTGTCTGTTCATGTTTTCTGCCCATTTCTTCACTGGGTTATTTGTTTTTCGGGTGTGGAGTTTGGTGAGCTCTTTATAGATTTTGGATACTAGCCCTTTGTCCGATATGTCATTTGCAAGTATCTTTTCCCATTCCGTTGGTTGCCTCTTAGTTTTGCTGGTTGTTTCCTTTGCTGTGCAGAAGCTTTTTATCTTGATGAGGTCCCAGTAGTTCATTTTTGCTTTTAATTCCCTTGCCTTTGGGCATGTGTCAAGTGAGAAATTACTACAGCTGAGGTCAGAGAGTAGACCATATACATTTAAAGTAATTATTGATAGTTAGGTACTTATTGCCATTAAAAAAATTATTTTCTAGCTGTTTTGTAGTTCCTGTGTTCCTTTTTTCTCTTGCTCTCTTCCTTTGAGACTTGATTTTCTGTAATGGTATGCTTCGATTCCTTTCTCTTTCTCTTTTGTGTAATTACTGTAGATTTTTACTTTTAGGTAACCATGAGGCTTATATAAAACAACTTATATTTATTACATGCTACTTTAAGTTGATAAGTTTGAATGCATTCTCAAGCTCTACATTTTTATGCTCCCCTTCCCACATTTTATATTTTTTATTTCACATTTTACATCTTAAAATCATGTGTATCCTTTATCTAATTATTGTTTTTAGTTATTTTTTACTGCTTTTGTCTTTTAACCTCCATACTAGCTTTGTAAGTGATTAATTACCATTACAGCATCAGATTATTCTAAGTTTTACTATGTATTTAACTTTATCAGTGATATTTATACTGTCATATGTTTTTCTGTTAGTAATCAGCACCTTTCATTTCTACTTAAAGTACCTTTAACATTTCTTGTAAGGCTGATCTAGTGGGATGAATTCCTTTAGCTTTTGCTTATATGGAAAACTCTTTATCTCTCCTCCAATTCTGGATGACAACTTCTCCAGGCATTTGACTGGCAGAATTTTTCTTTCAGCACTTTGAATATATCATGCAGAGTATCTGCTGAAAAATCTACGAGTTGTCTTATGGGGATTTTCTTGCACATAACAAGTTGATTTTCTCTTGATGCTTTTAATATTCTCTTCTTGTCTTTAACTTGACATTATGATATGAATCTCTTGTGTGTAATTCTTTGGGCTTCCTGGATCTGGATGACTGTTTCCCTCCCTAGGATAGGGAAGTTTTCAGTCATTATTTCTTCAAATAAATTTTCTGCCCTTTTCCCTCTCTTTCTCTCTCTTTTCAGGAGCCCTACTACGTGAATGTTGGTCTGCTTAATGTTGTCCTACAAGCCCCTTAAGCTATTTTCTTTTTTCATTCTTTTCACTTTTTGCAGCTGATTGTGTTAGTGCCAGTGCCTGTCTTTGAGTTCACAGACTCTTCTACTTCATCCAGTCTGCTTTTGAACCTCTCCTGTGTATTTTTCAGTTGAGTTATTGTACTTTCAACTCTGTAACTTCTACTCAGTAATTTCCTATATTTTCTGTGTGTTAAAATTTTCACTGTGTTTATCCATCCTTCTCCCAATGTGGTGAGCATCATTATGACCATTATTTCAAACTCTTTATTAGGTAAGTCACCTATCTCCATTTCATCAAGGACTATTTCTGATGTTTTATCTTCTTCTTTTGTTTGTAACATATTCCTCTGGTTCTTCATTTTTCTTGACTCTCTGTTGGTTTCTATGCATTAGATAAAACAGCCACCTCTCTCATTCTTAAGAGTGGCCTCATGTAGGAGATGAATCTTATTGTTCAAACTTGCTCTAGCTCTTGATTGTCTCTCAAACCTTTGTGATTGGCCAACCAGCCTATTTTAGATTTAATGACTGCTAGTAGTTGAGAGTGTGCCATGACCAGTTAGCGTCCCAAAGAGGAAGATTTCAGTCAGCACCTAGATTCAGGCTGATTGGAAGCCAGATCCTCAGGCAGCAGCTTTTAAAATATGCAAATATGTGCAGTTCTATGGGACCTCAAGTTTAAGTCCCACTGGCCACCATAGCTAGGCAATTTAGAGGTGTCTCCTGTGCAGCTGTTGCAATAAATCAGGGCACCAAATGAGTGTACAAGCACTTTAGATAAGCTAATGGAACTCTTTAACAGAGCTGTGGTGGTAGCCACAAAAATCAGGGAGCCAGACATCAGTACAGGTACCTTTCTGGGAGATACCAGTGAGCTGAAGTGAGGCAGAGGAGAGGACAAAGATGATGTTCACTGGCCTCTGTCCCCAGAGCACCTCAGTAGGCTGCTAGATGTGTGCCACAGATGCCTGCCGCTCAGACCAATGCTCCAGGATAAGCAGATAGGCCTCTTTCAGGGAAAGACTGGGCACATGTTTCAATCTAATATTTATGCAGTGCCCTGGGGATAGTGGCCAACCAAATTGATCTCTCCAATTGTTTCAATCTCCATGGGACCCAGGAAGACAAGCTCTGCTGGCCACCAGATCCAGACAATCAAGGAGTGGCCCTGGGCACCAGCCACAAAATCCAGGGCACTAGACACTGTAAATGCTCCTTTTGGAAGATATTGGTGCTTTGGAGTATGGCAGAGGGAGAGCACAAAGATAGCACCTACCCTCCAAAGTCTCTGGAAAGGATTACAGTCAGCCCTTAGATATGTGTTTAATTAGAAACACAGGCCACAGCTACAAAGATAAGCTAATAGGCCTTTTTCACAGAAAGGCTGGGCTTCTTGGACTGTTGCCTCTTGCTGTGTCCTGGGGATAGTAGATGGTTAAGAATACTTTCTTTATTAGTTATGGTCCTGTGGGATTCATAAGTTTAAGCCCCACAAGTTCACAGAGTCAGTGATCTAGAGGTGCCCATTAGGCACTAGCCACAAAATTCAGGGTGCCCGACAGGGCTACATGCTCCTTTCTGGGAGATACCAGTGAACTAAAAGGAGGCAGAGGGAAAGTGAAAAAGTGATGTCCATTGGCCTCTGTCCTGAGAATATTTCACTTGGCCCCTAGACATATGTTAAATTAGATGCTTACTCCTCAGGCAGACACTTTAAGATAAGCAAATAAGCCTCTTCCACAGAAAGTCTGGGTGCTTTTCAGCTAGCTGCCTCTGTACTGGGCCCTGGATGGGTATATCTGAGCTTACAAGCCCTTTAAGAGCCTTTTCTCACTCACTGTAGCCTTGTGGGTCTTATAGATGTGGGCCCCATTGGCTTTCAGAGCTAGATGTTTTGGGAACTCATCTCTCAGGTGAAGGTCTTAACAGTTGGGATGTCCAGGGGCGCCTGGGTGGCTCAATCGGTTAAGCATCTGACTTCGGCTCAGGTCATGATCTCACGGTTCACGAGTTTCATCCCTGCATCGGGCTCTGTGCTGACAGCTCGGAGCCTGCTTCGGATTCTGTGTCTCCCTCTCGCTCCCTGCCCCTCCCCCATTCATACTCTATCTCTGTCTCTCAAAAAATAAATAAATGTTAAAAAAAATTTTTTTTTAAAGTTGGGATGTCCAATAAGGACTTCAAAACCTACATTCCTTGGGAAGAAGCTCCAGGTTTTGAGTCCCTTCCTCATTGTAGGTCACCATGCCATAGGTTGGGTTTATGGTAATATTGTGTTTCAGCCTCTCCTACCTGCTTTGATATGGGTTTATTGTTTATTTGCCTGATATATGAGTCACTCTGCTAGTTTTGGGTGTTTTTTTATTTTTTCAGAGGAAATTGTTCCATAAGTAGCTGTAGATTCAGTGTATCTGTGGAAGGAGGTGAATTCAGTATCTTCCTACATTGCTATCTTGAATCAGAATCCATGACTGCCTTCTTTGTTTTACTATAATGTTTCTAAGGTTTATCCATGTTGTAGTATGTATAATATTTCTTAATATTTATTTTTTAATATTTATTTTTGAGAGAGAAACAGAGTGTGAGCAGGGGAGTGGCAGAGAGAGACAGACAGACAGACACAGAATCTGAAACAGGCTCCAGGCTCTGAGATGTCAGCACAGAGCCCAATGTGGAGCTTGAACCCACGAACCGTGAGATCATGTCCTGAGTCGAAGTCAGATGCTTAACCGATTGAGCCACCCAGGCGCCCCTCATTTCTTTTTATTTTACTAATAATTCTTGGCCTCTTTTGATATCCTTTTTCATTCCTTTAAGAATTCCCTGAAAGCTGAGCCTCCCTTCCCCTGAAAACATATATATATGTAACAGTTTCTAAGGGTTCGTAGATCCCTTGAATCCCATCATGGAGCCCAGTATAAATGTATCAATGTAAGTATTCATTACTAAAAGCCAGACATGAGTTTAAATGGCAATTCTTTGCAGTGGGGTGTCTTTCCTATGTACATGTAACTCTGACCAAAGTAGGCCCCACCAAGCAGTATTCTGTAAGGAGACTGCTTTCCTGGGAACCTACTCCAAGCAGAACAGAACTGCAATACTCAAATAGGCTCATTGGGCACATGCCACCCTCACTAACAACAGCTGCAGAGATTCTCTCAGGACTTTATGAAGATACAAAAGGATTAAATGAGAATGACTAAACAGCATGAAATAAGAACTATGTGCAGTTTACTATATAGTAAACTTTATAGTAAACATGTACAGTATGTTTATATAATAGGCTATAAATGATACACAGAGGGCCCTGGTAAGAGTTTCCAATTCCTCCTTGCTAGATACTGGTGAAATCTTATCAAGTGTGGCTGAGAATATAGTCTCTTGTCTGGACAAGTCAGGGTTGTGATGATCCTCTGAGTTTCCCATATTGTCCCCCTAACCTAATAATCTGCACTTGGAGTGTGGCTTCCTCCTAGCAGGGCCCTTGATAACCATGGAAGAAAACTTTTTATGCAGTAGCTGGGATGGGGACTAATCAGATAATCGAAAATACAGGTTTGAGATGAGCTATCCTTTAGGGGCACCTTGGTGGCTCAGTCGGTGAAGTGTCTGACTCTTGATATCAGCTCAGGTCATGATCTCACAGTTTGTGAGATTGAGCCCCGCATCAGGCTCTGCACTGACAGGTGGAGGCTACTTGGGATTCTCTCCCTCCCTCTCTCTCTCTGCCCCTCCTCTGCTCACATAGGTGCTCTCTTTCTCAAAAATAAATGTTAATAAAAAGAGAGATATCTTTTTGACATTGTATTATCTTTAGCTAACACAAGGAAAAGATATATATGTATATAACATTTTATTTTTACTTACAGCATATACTAGGTTCAGATAAGCATACGAAATTACTGATATGCAACTATTTCCGACATTCAAAGTAGAGCTTTCGTAGGACACAACCTAAAAAAGGTGTTCATTTAAATCTTGGTCTTCTGATCAGCATTCCAAATCACTTTTTTTTTTGTTATTATCTACACCTATATGTATCCTTTACAATTTTTGTTTGTATTTTATTGAAGTAGACCTAAACTTGCAGGCATTTGTTCTGGAATCTGAATATAGAATATATTTCTAGTGTTGTTTTTTTTTTCTCTTTAATCTCTTATAGTTGTCTTACCCATACAGCTATTGCCCATAATCTGATAACAGCCTTTTCTCTACAGACTGACTTTTGTTAAATCTTTCCAAGCTTCCAGGTATTTTCTGAAGCAAATACCTAGGACTAGTTTCAGGCAGAATCCTGAAGTTGGTCAAAGTTATCTCCAGTACATTTCCTCCCACTTACCCTCATTTACCTCAGGGTGAATTCTGATTCAAGATAGCAATGTAGGAAGATCCTGAATTCACCTCCTTCCACAGATACACTGAATCTACAGCTACATATGGAACAATTTCCTCTGAGAAAATAAAAACAACCCAAACTAGCAGAGTGACTCATGCATCAGGCCCCCGCTGGTCAGACCAATCTCAGATGGATTTGCTAAGACCCATCTTCTAAGGATAGGATGTGATCTTCACATGGCTCTCTTGCCTTCCTCTCCTCTGTCTCAGGGCTCTGGTCACTCTAAGTTTATCTGCAGGTGTTAGGATATGCTTGCTTCTTTCCAAACTCACTAGTACTTTGGTCCAATCTACCATTGACTCCCACTTGGACTTCTATAACAGCATCCTACCTATTTCCTGGAATCCTCTCTGACTCTATCCAACGTTTTTTTTTTTTTTTCACAAAGCAGTCACAGTGGGTCTTTATGAGGTACAAATCTGATCATGTCACTCTCCTTTTGAAGGTTTTCATTGGCTTCCCATTCTCTTAGAATAGAGACCAAACTTGTCAAAAGTACCCTTGAGGTTCTTTAAGACCTGGCCTTGCCTACCCTTCCATGCCTTTGTGCCTCACACCTCTTCCCCTTGCTCTCTGTGTTCCAAGAATTTTGTCTTCTTTCAATTCGTCATGTACTCTATGCTCTTCTCTGCCTCCAGATCTTCTGTTCCTTCTCCCTGGGATACCATCAGTTTTATCACTCAGTTGCACCCAGAGAGCCCTTCTCCCATGGTCTAAAATCCTAGAGTACCCTGTAGCACCCTTTTTGGAATGTTCTTCAGACTTCAAGTTCCTAGTCCAATATCTGACACATTCAACGGACTTTCAGATACATGGGGAGAGGAACTTTCCTTGTTGTGATTGTTGCTCTATCCCCAACACAATATCTGGCACTCAATAGATACTAACAGATATTTGTTGATTCAATGAATATATATGGTACCCTTCTCAGAATATTTGTCTCTGAATAAAAACACTTAGTAACATGAAACCTGTTAATTTCAAAGCACCCCAGTAGGCCAGTTGATAAGGTACTTATGGGCAGACTCACCTTTTCATGTGCCTATTGGATTACATCATGTCAGGGAATCAAGAGCCTATAGGCTATCAAGAATGAATTTTGAATTCATCTCTTCCCAGTTCATATTCCATTATATTTATTTCTCAGAATTATCTTGAGTCCTGGATTCATTCTCTTGAGAAGTTTCTGGGGATCCCATAATTTAACTACTTTTGTATTTGTCACCTATAGGGTACATGGAAAATAAAATAATGTGGCAGGGGTGCCTGGGTGGCTGAGTCAGTTAATTATCTGACTCTTGATTTTGGTACAGATCATGAGCCCAGGGTCATGAGATAGAGCCCCACATCAGGCTCTCTAGTGGGCATGCAGCCTGCTTGAGATTCTTTCCCTCCTTCTCCTTCTGTCCCTCCCCTGTTTATGTGTGGACGCTCCTTATCTATCAATCAATAAAGTAAAACAAGTAAGCAAATAAGTGGCAAAAATACTGCCGTGGAGAAATGTCTCAGTCTTTCCCCGCGCCTGAGAGCACAACACACTGGGAAGGGTAACAGAGCATTGGTCTCCCGCAGGTGGGCCTTCAGTCTCCTCAGTGGTGCTCTTGTCCACTCCAGCCTTCTGCTCTGACACTATGTGAGGCTGTGTCTTTAAGTGAGAAAGAAACTCACAAAGGAAGTATAACCTTGTCTTTGA
This sequence comes from Prionailurus bengalensis, assembly GCF_016509475.1. Lineage (NCBI taxonomy): Eukaryota > Metazoa > Chordata > Mammalia > Carnivora > Felidae > Prionailurus > Prionailurus bengalensis. The sequence continues at coordinate 200,378,063 of NC_057343.1, forward strand.
GGTGATTGTTGAAATAAGCTTGCTTTGGTACACTGAAGACATTTTCCACTTCATTTTCCATTTTAGGCCTCATCAGTTACTTCCTGTATCTCCTTTTAAACAGACATCTTTGGCCAGAGAGGAGAAGCTGGTAACGTAAAAATAGCCAGATATCTGGTGATATTTCAAAGGCATAATGGAGAACTGTGACACATTGCTGTGTTGTGGGGCTCAGTTTATGTCTTCCATCTTCCTCAGGAAGACAGAAGAATTAGTCTGGTTTATGATGAGTTTTGTGTATGTTTATTGGAAAATGTTCTGCTTCAAAGAGACCTTTAACCTCTAGCCAAATGCACACTTCAGGGAAGATCCTCTATGTAGACCCGTGTGCACTTACGACATGGCACGTTTCAGACACGGCAGTTTCACGCGTTCCCAGATGCCAGGCTGAAGACAATATATGGTCTGTTGGCTTCAGTCAACCCTGGGCTATTCATCACTTTCTCTTGATGATACACTCAGCCATGCTCCTGAGTTTAGAAAATCAAAGTGCTGAAAGCATAAGGGCATATTATCTGGAGTACACCTACAGAAGCTCAGTTCTGATTGGGGCTATTGTTTAGGTTTACGACAAGTTCCTCACAAACCATTAGGTTTAGAGTTTAGTATGTGGAAGACACATCTGAGGCTTCTTGCACCAGACCAAATGAGACCAGACACACAGATATTTCACGCAGTAACCACAAAAACATTCCTACCTTTTAAATAGAAGAAGCCAACCTATTGTAACCTGCTCTGCAAACACTCATTTTATTTATTCATTCTCCTTTGACGCTTGGCACTTAACCTGAATGGTTTTTGGGTTCTTTTGGGTTTTTTTGTTTTTTTTTAATGTTTTCAGTTTGACCAAACAGGAAGTAGAGAGCATCATTTGATTTTAAATCTCTTTTCCTGAGTAGATATTTTGGATACAAAACAACAGTTAAACCCTATTTGTTTGGGACACGTATGCAGGTAATTTGAGACACTTAGGGATTTCCCCCTTCTCTTTTCCCTGTCCACATCTGTGCTTGTAGGACAATGTCTCTGGAGATTGGTTAACTTAGCCATTAGGTCAAGCAGGCACCCATGGTTTATGAATAGTAAGCAAGACCATGTAGGAAAAAACAAAACAGAACCATGGTGAGCAAGAACGTGAGGGTGGTGGGGGATGCACTGATCAAAACAGAACGGGACAGCCTGGCCAGGGAAGACGCAGCCGCCCTATAGGTGTGGCTGGAGTATCCACCCTAGGATGGTTGGGTCTGCTGGGGCACTAATTATTTTGCAGTCAGAAAGTGCCTGATGAAAGGCTTAAAGGAGAAATTCAATGCAGTTTCCTTTTATCTGCCTCTCCAATTGATTTCTATACAGAGCAAGCAGGGCTCCTCAAACACGCCAGCCTGTTTCAGATACACAAGATTAAGTAGCTAGTGACATTCAAGACCAATCGGCCCACCCAGGAGGACTGAAGCCAGCGGAAAAGCTGTCAGATTTCTCCTTTTCTCCATTAATCTTAAAGCTTTTCAGTGGTGCCAGGTCGCATCTCCATCAGACAAGCTGGGAAGAGTGTCCAGCAACTTTCCACACCCCCACCCCCGCACCCAGAAGAGTAACCCCTTCAGTGCTGAGCTGGTCTCTCAGGACTCAGGGCTTTCTCTTCTGGTCAGAAAGAGATCCTCACTGGCCCTGTGGCCTCACAACTCTGGGGGAAGCTAGAAGCAATGGTGGACTCCTTCCTTCTGTGTGCACAGCTGGTCCACTCCCCAGAGGCTGTGACACACAGGTGTCAGAGCAGCTGTCCTGGAGGAGACAGCTTTTTAGGGGTAACCGTGGGAGGACCGAGAAAATGGGTGTCCCCTCAGTAGTCCACGCTTTGCTATACCACATGGCTGTGGGGTTGGCGGAGAGGGGCAGCCAGGGGGGAAAGATGAGAGGAAAACAGAAGAAAGGTCGTGCAAATAAAGGGAAATGGTCTGGATTCGTAACACTCCTTCCCCCACACCTCACTGCTAATCTCTCTGGAAGCAGATGACAACCTGGACAAGAAGTCACCAGTAGTGAGCAAAGGAACCTGTCTGCCAGCTTGGATAGAAGCTCTTGCTGAGTCAGAGTTTCCGAGAGCTGACAGGAGTGGCTCCATGAGCACAGTGGGGGTGGGTGATGCCTCCGGCTCGCAGAGCACCAGCATTGCCTTTGAAGATAGGACGCAGGAAACCGCTGGCTGGAAGGGCCCAGGGTCTTTTCCTTCTTTCTATGTACCCCTGAGAGCTCTTTCTGGAGCGTTTCTCTCCCAATCAGTCCCAGTCTGCCCCAACAATAGGTGTCTGAGAAAGCTGTGGGCCCAGTTCCTTCAACTGGGGGTGATTTATGGCAGCAGGTAGAGACTGATCCTGCTCAAAAACTAAACTCTGGCCTCCACTAAAATCTTCCACAGCTCATATATTTTTAACACACACACACACACACTCACACACACTCACACACACACACACACACAGAGTCTTGGTCCCAAAAACCCCATTCTTGAGCAGCATAGATCACTCTCTGGATGGGTTATCTTGTTCCCATTAGTAGGTGTGTGCTTCCCACAGCTCCTACCCCACCCCAGATGGCGGCTGGCAGCAAGGGCTCAGCCTCTTTCCCAAATGCAGGGGTTATAAAATAGACCTCTGGGTGACTCGCTTTAGGGCAACTTTCTGCACAGTCCCCAGATGCATTTAAATAACTTTTGTGACATCAAAGAAGTCACTCTCTGTATCAGTCCTGGCGAAACCAGGCCATCACCCAGAGTGAATAGCATCTCTTAATTAGATTAAAATGTTAATGAGCATAAAGCTATGCTAAAATAGACTTGTCCTATCAGCCTCACCTAAACTGGGTAGAACAGATGTGCCATTGTTGAGTGTATTAATATCTCTCCTCAAAGGAAAATCATCCTCCAAGGAAACAAATGATAGGTGTAATTATATCTAGGCATAATAGCATATATATTGAACATTGCCTTTGTCCATATCATACAAATACATTTATCCTAATTGACCATGATTCAATACTTTGTTAAAGAAACAGCCACCAATAAAGAGTGCCCAACACAGGACTGTGCATGGAGTTGATACTAAACAATTTTTAAATTTATTATGTGCGTGTTCTAACTAATGCATTCAGTATACAAAGCACTTAGGTATTTGTATGGAATGTAAATTTCTAGCAACAGCATGATCCAACCTCTACTATTACAGTTAAGAAAAAGATAAGGACTCCCACGAAGGGAACTTAAGCCGCTGAGGGCAGGTGTTTTGTCTAGGAATGTAACAAACAGAGGCTTTGTGTGATCAGACTCTCTCAAGGAAGGGCCAGCACTCAAGATCGTAATCACCCTGTATGGCCTGGGCCCAGCCTGGGTGGCTAGGCCGGCGGCTTGTGCTTCTCACCGTCCCTCATTGGCACCTGCCAAATTCTGAGGAAAAAGGAGGTCCTGTAGAGGGAACTGGTGAATGAATTGAATGAGAGTCCGGGAAGGTAGCCGGCTTCTGGCTGCAGGTGGTCAGCATGATAGATCCTTATTTGCAGCCTCCACAGCTTTCCCCTCTTCCTTTAAAGGCATCAGCACATTTTATGGTCCTTTAGAAATTCAGAACTGGCTGAGCACCATGGGGAGAGGAAGGAGAGAGGAATCACTCCTTAGTTGGCCCTACCTGGGGGAGATGAAGGGCTGGAAGTCCGCCATGTGTAGAGCTTCTGGCACAGGGCACCTCATACACTGTGCTGTAAGAATTGCCTCCTAACCGTAGAGAGGAAAGAGCTAAACTTGGCTGTTCTCTTCTACAGTCTCCTTCCTTGTCTGGGCCCACCTGGAGAGGCTGAGGACTTGATTAGTTGGATACGGCACTCCTTTGAGAAGTTTTCTGAGCCTCCAAGTCATGGAGCCAGTCACACACCAGCCACCACTGGCTCTGTGGACATTATCAGGCCCTTAGGAAACTGGAAAAACAAGATTTGCCTTGGAATTTTACTGTCATAAACTAGCTTCCTCCCTCCAACCGCCCCACCCCAACTCCTATTAAGGCCAACCAGGTCTAGGTAAAAATAAACTGTATCTTCATTTCTTCAAAGGCAGATATTTAAAGAGTTTTTGAAAGTAATCTCTACACCCGACGTGGGGCTCAAACTCACAACACTGAGATCAAGAGCCACCTGCTCTTACCACTGAGCCAGCCAGGAGCCCCAGGAAGACTTTATTCTGACAGATGGAAGCAATTCTCAATGTTGGACTCCAGCGCCGCCTCCCTTTCTTTTCTGTATAATCTTCTGGAGCAAAACCATAACTGAGCATAATAAGTGTGGTCATACTTTATAAAAGATATTCTTATGGGAAAGGGGGGAGGAGAAGAGAGGGAAACAAACCACAAGAGCCTCATAAAAACAGAGAGCAAACTATGAGTTGACAAAAGGAGGTGAGTGGGAAATGAGCTGGATGGGTGATGGGTACTAAGTAGGGCACTTGTGATGAGCACTGGGTGTTGTATGTAAGTGGTGAATCACTGAATTCTCCTCAAACCACTGCATGTTAACTAAAATTTAAATGTAGAAAAAGGAAAACAAATTTTTCTTTGATAATTCAATATAGAATTGGTACCTTGTCTGTATTTGGATTTAAGATCAGCGAATCAGTTTTCTAGATTTCTCAGTGAATTCCAAATAAATTTATAATTTATTTATTTTCTCTTCCATTACAGAAAGAGAAAAAAGTTGTGATTTAGGTTTGGAAATAAAGTGGTGGGGAACCCCAGCAGCACTTGCTTAACACTCTATGATTGAGAGGAAACTGGACCTTTGTAGAAGCTCTCTCTCTCTACTCCATCCCCCCTTGTTCTATTTTTTTTCCCTTTTCTTTTTTAATTGAGATATAATTGACCTACAACTTTATGGTAGTGGCAGGTGTACAACATAATGACCTGATACTTGTATATATTGTTAAATGATCATCACAATACATTGAATTAACATCCATCACCATATCTAGTTACAATTTCTTTCTGTGAGAATTTTTAAGCTCTCTCAGCAACCTTTATAAAAAATATTTATTTATTTTTGAAAGAGAGAGACAGAGTCAGAGGGAGACTGCGCACAAATGGGAGAGGGACAGAGAGAGGGAAACAGAATTCAAAGCAGGCTCCAGGCTCTGTGCTGTCAGCAACTTTCAAATATACGATAGTGTATATTTTTAAGTAAGCTCTGCACCCAACTTGGTGCTTGAACTCACAACCCCAACATCAAGAGTCTCATGCTCCATTGACTGAGCCAGCCAGGTTCCCCTAGGATGGAGTTTTAACTATAATCTCCATGCTGTACAGTATATTCCCAGGACTTATTTATTTTATAACTGGAGTTTGTACCTTTTGACCCCCTTCACCTGTTTTTCCCACCCCTACCCCCTTCCTCTGGCAACTACCAATCTGTTCTCTGTGTCTGTGAGTTCAGGTTTTTCAGGAATTTTTGTTTTTGTTTTGAATTCTACATATAAGTGAGATCATACACTTTCTCGGACTTATTTCACTTAGCATAATGCCCTCAGATCCATCCATGTTGTCCTAAATGGCAAGATTCCATTATTTTTTATGGCTGAATAATATCTAATTTTATTTGTTATATATGTATATAATTGTAAATTATAAATAATAAAATTATATATATATATAATTGTAAATAATGCAATAAACACAGAAGTCTTATAGCTTTTCAAGTTAGTGTTTTCATTTTCTTTGGATAAATACCCAGAAATGGAATTGCTGGAATACGGTAGTTCTGTTAATTTTTTTAGGGACCTCCACACTGTTTTCCATAATGGCTGCACCAATTTCCATTCCTGCCAGCAGTGCACAGGACTCCTTTTTATCCACATTCTTGCCAATATTTATCTCTTGTCTCTTTTTTTTTTAATGTTTATTTATTTATTTTGAGAGCGAGAGAGGGCATGAGCAGAGGAGGGGCAGAGAGAGAGAATCCCAAGCAGGTTCTGAGCTGCCAGCACAGAGCCTGACATGGGGCTTGATCCCACAAGCCGTGAGGTCATGATCTGAGCTGAAATTGAGTCGGACATGCAGCCGACTGAGCCACCCAGGTGCCCTTTTTGTCTTTTTTATAATAGCCAGTCTAACAGGTATGAAGTGATATTGTGGTTTCGATTTACATTTCCCTCATGAGTATTGATGTGGAACACCTTTTAATCAATCTGTTAGTCATCTGTATGTCTCTGGAAAAATACCTCTTCAGATCCTCTGTTCGTTTTTCAATCAGATTGGGGTGAGGTTTTTGTTGTTGTTGTTTGTTTTTACTATTGAGTTGTAAAAGTTCTTTTTATATTTTGATATTAGCCCTTTATCAGATAAGTGATTTGCAAATATTTTCTCCCATTTGGTAGGTAGCCTTTTCATGGTGTTGATGGCTTTCTCTGCTGGGCAGAAGCTTTTTCATTTGATGATGTTCCACTTGTTTATTTTTGCTTTTGTTGCTTTTGCTTTTGGTGTCCCATCCAAAAAGTATTCTCCAAGTCTAATAATGTCAAGGAGTTACTGCCTATGTTCTCTTCTGGAAGTTTTATGGTTTCATGTGTTACATCAAGTCTTTAATCCAACTTGAGTTAGTTTTTAGATAATATGTAAGATAGTGGTCCAATTTCATTCTTTTGCATTGTAGTTGTCCAGTTTTCCAGCACCAATTTATTGAAAAGACTGTCCTTTCCTCATTGTATATCCTTGGCTTCTTTGTTACAAACATATATGCATGAGTTTGTTTCTGGACTCTCTTTTCTGTTCTATTGATCTATTTGTTTTTATGCCAATACCATACTGTTTTGGTTACCATAGCTGTGTAAATAGTTTCAAGTTGGGGGAATATGATGCTCTATCTTTTTCTTTCTCAAGATTGCCTTGGCTATTCAGGGTCTTTTGTGATTCCATACACGTTTTAGGATTGTTCTATTTCTGTGGAAAATGTCATTGGGGTTTTGATAGAGATTGCTTGAATCTGTAGATTGTTTTGGGTTGTATGGGCATTTTAATACTACTGATTCTTCCAATCCATGAGCATGGTATATCTTTATATTTATTTCTGTCTTTAATTTCTTTCATCACTGTCTTATCATTTTCAGTATACAGGTCTTTTACATCCTGAGTTAAATTAATTCCTAGGTGTTTTATTATTTTTGAAGCAATGTAAATTGGATTGTTTTCTTTCTTTCTTTCTTTCTTTCTTTCTTTCTTTCTTTTCCTTCTTTTCCTTCTTTTCTTCTTTCTTTCTTTCTTTCTTTCTTTCTTTCTTTCTTTCTTTCTTTCTTTCTTTCTTTCTTATCTTGTGGAGGTAGAGACCCATTTGTCCAGAACCAGAATCACTTGGTTCTTTCATTTTCTTGGACCTTTTCAGTTTATATGTTATTCCAAGTGTGTGTTGCTACCCATATGCCTTTCCACCTTTTCTGAATCTTAACCACAAAGTAATCATTATGAGGAAGAGCATCTAAGTTTTAATTACATTGAAATATGGAATAATGTCCAGTCAGATAATACTCAACAAATCTCTAGGAGCTGATTTGTTTGGCACTCAACTTTCCTGGTGGGTTCATCAGATAAGTAGTCTCATTTAAAATAAAATGTGTCAGGGCACCTGGTTGGCTCAGTCGGTTGAGCTTCTGACTACAGCTCAGATCCTGATCTTGCAGTTTGTGAGTTTGAGCCCCACATTGGGCTCGCTGCTGTCAGTGCAGAGCCCAATTCAGATCCTCTGTCCCCCTTCTCTCTCCTGCTTGTATTCTCTCTTTCAAAAATAAACATTTTTACAAAGTTATGTTAAAATATAAAATAAAATGTATTGGCAGCATTTGAAAACCAACACTGCCCTCAGTATCTTCCAGACCAGGCCCCTGACTTTCATGATTTACCATAGACAAGTTGGGAGTTTCAACTAATGACTAATTGTGACAGATTAGGAACAGATTAGGCAGGGCTCCTAGAAGGAAAGCCTTGATGAGCCTGGAGGCAAGGGCTCCAGTGTGCACTGTGATGATCCTCATGCTAGTTAGATTCTTTACTGCTCACATGAAATACCACCTTTAAGGTCCACACATCTGTGTCTACAATAGCAGATCTTCAAATCAACCCAAGAGTGTTCAGGTATTTCTGAGATAGCTCAAATTTGCATGCCTGCCAAAATGGCTTCTGCTAAAAGTCAGGATGAGGCAAGGGATATTTTTGAGGTATAGGTTAATACTATAGAGACTATTTTAAACATTTCAAAAACGTGTTGAATGAAACACTTGTTCGTGATAAGGCTGCCTAGGCCATTACTCAATAAGTGTATATGTGTCTGGTTTACAAAAATCTTTCAAAATAAATGACTCAGTTGTGATCTGGAGAAATTAATAAAAGGAATTCTGAGTGGCAAACAGGTTGAGAGTCCCAATCTGAAACACAAGCTGACTTTATGAATGAAGCATCATCCTTATATTAAGCATCTAGATCACCAGCAACCTATGTATGGGTCACATTTCTCCCAGAGAATCACCTTTAGAAAATGAGGCCTTGAAAGAACTTCAGATTAACTACTGGTGTGGAATGGAGGCAATGTAAGAAAAGTATCACTCTCTCTCATATTTGTGTGTGTGTGTGTGTGTGTGTATTCAGAACTGCTTTGAGGATAATGCTTACCACCTCTGTCATACACAGACTGATGACACATTTCAGCTTCAGTTTAAGGGCAAAAAAAAGTTTGTCTGGTGTCATGAACTGATTGCTCTGCTTCTACCTAGTAGATAGCAAGAATTCTAGAACCTACTGATTCTCCCTCCCTTAGATTTGAACCTGCTAGCATCCAAGACTAAGATCGGGGCTTGGATAACTCCTGCTACCTTTCTTTTGCCAGAGATTCCTGGTATTTTTCCCCCCTTTAAACTTGCTATGTGTTTTGTTTGTTTTTTTTCTTTTTTCCCTGTGTTTACAGTTTATAGTTAACAGCTTTTGGTTTTGTTTCACCTAAGCTTTTATCCTAAGCAGTCTTAAATCCTTTCAGGAAATAGATAAAATAGCCTGATATCCTTTTGATCTTGGACTCCAAAGTCATGCCAAGGTATTGATCTGTCTGTTCCAGTGCTCAGTGACCTTACCTTCAATACTTAATGTTGTCTCTCATATATATAGAATTAACGTGTAGAAGGTACTTGGATGGAAATGGGAGCATTTGGAAATCACTTCTCTTTAAACCACACTGGCCTGGAGGACCTTCCACAGGAGGCCCCACACAGGAGAGCCTTGGGTTTGGTCACCGGAATTGCCACCAGCATATAAAGGGCCTCACCTCCTTTGGCCATTGTGCTTCTTTGACTCACTTCCTGACCCAGACTTCTGTTCAGAAAGGAATCCCTTATTTCTGGTTGCTTCCCAACGGGCTGCTCTGCCTGCTTGACTGTTTAAAGATGTGGTGCTTTGTGATTTGTTGCATCTCAGGACCTCTCTGAGACAGTTCTTGTGACCACCCTGCTTGCAGCTGCCCACTTCCTCTCCCTCCAGCAGCTGCTCTGGTGTCCTGCTGGCATCCTCGCTGTGGACAGCCAGACAGGCAGTCTCCTTGCAGTGAGCAGCCATCCTGTCAGTGTTGTAGGCTGGCTGCGTTCCAGGACATGGGACAGATACAAGAGGACAAGCTTGGGAACCAAATGTTGGCAGGGGGACGGCATCAACACAGCCCTCCGCTGGTGATCATCAAGGAAGGATGATGAGAGCACCTTCTCCCTCCCTGGATGACATTTTACTTCTCAGTCTCTTTAAGTGCTTTGACCTCAGGGAACATTTGTGTCCTCGTGTCCTCTAACAGCATAGGTTTGTCTTTAAGGTCCTATTGTTTGCAGACTCAGAAATGTTTCTACCAGTCCTCTAAGCATATGGCTCCAAGTAAACTGAACGCAGGCCCTGGATATTCCAAAAACTGTGATTGTGAACTAAGCAAAGAAACTGAGAAGGACACTGCGTGCAGTTTGAGGCATATGCATTAAGCTTCAGAGTTAGGGATGTGGAAAGGCAGAGAAGAAAGTTGACAGTTTCAGCCTTCCTGGCCTGTCAGGATAAACTGAGAGTGATGACATTTCTTTCCTTTCAAAACTGACACAAGGAAAGTTCTGGGGAAAATATTGGAAGCCATATTGCAGACCTGGACTAGGACTCATGTGCTGCAGCTGAAGCAGGAGTTCAAAGCCTGTGATTCCAGGACATTCAGCAAGTGGAAGGTGGAGAGCATGTTTTGGTGGTGCTTGTTTGTAGAAGACCAGAATGAGGAACAGGCAATGGTGAGACACACATCATTGACATTTGTCTTTTTTTTTTTTTTTTTTTGGCTCTCTAGTATATGAACTACTTTTCTGTGTTTGAGAAATTTCCTTCCTAAAGCCTGGGAAACCCCCTTTACTAGCCCTTCTTGCAGCTAGAGTTTGGGCATGTGACCTGGGGTGGGTCCCTCAGATGCCTCATCCCGGCCTTTGAACAGAAAGCCAGAGGCACAAAAAGGAAGGAGCAGGAGAGGCACCATTTGGTGGTGGTGGTAACAACAGCACCAACATGCAGCTTTCTGTGTTCTGTGGGGGAAGAGATCTTCTGAACTGGGTCTGTGTTCCCATGGACTCTCTGAGCCCAGTGTTCTTGAAGGCCTTGGGGGCTACTTCGTATCCTTTGAAAACCATTCGTTTCCTAAGTTGGCCATAGTTTCTGTTGCTTGCAAAGTCAGGCTTCTGGTTAAGTGACACCAGAGATCCTCTCTCACACCTCGACCTATCCAACAATTTGACTGAATTCAGATTTACAGCATAACCCCTGAGGGCTAGTGGCTACAGCCCAGACTGTTTATAGAAGGAAATTAAGTGAAGGGAAAGAGGGAGGGAGGAGGCAGATGGGCGGGAACACATGGTCTAGGCAGTGAAAAGACCAAGCAAGTGGCTGCACTTTTCAGAGTTCAACCCGGGGAGAGCTTGAGAAGTTTGGGGAAGTGCATTGCAAAAGGACGGGTTCATGACTGCCAGATTCAGAAGATTGGAGGTGAGGAACTTACCCTCAGGAGGCCCAGACTGGTTAAGCAGGCCAACATTTGGTTAATAGAGAAAAGCAGACCACTTTTCTAGATCAGGAAAGCAGTATGTTGAAATCCCTCACATTGGCCATGCCAGTGGAGAAAGGCAGAACTAACTCTATAAAAGGACATGTTTTCTTCTTCCCTACACTTTGGGGACTGAAATTGGTAACTGAGGTCCAGCACATTAAAACGGAAGCCATGCAACCCCCCATTGAGAGAACCTACCCAATTTCCCTTCAATCCAGAGCTGCTAAGCACACACACATTGGGACCTAAACTGCCTCATAGTGCCAGATGGCTCTGAAGGAGGCAAATGCATCAGGCATTGCTCCAAAAGTGGTATGTTCCAGTTGGAGTTAAAAGGCAGAAAAGTTTTTTGGAATAGTAGGGGGCAAAGGAGACAGGGTTTTATTTAAGTTGGCAGTTGGCTCAATTATACCCAAACCTGTAGGCTCAAGGTACAGTTTGGAGTCTGGCTTTAGGGTAGGGGTAGGTGTTTGACTACCCACTAATAGATCAGATCAATACTAGAGCAGATTGTTCAGCGCTCCGGTATTTACAACAGTGGCCCAGACATTAGGGAGAGCATGGCAGGGACTTAGGGTTTTTCTAGGGGTGGATAGATGAATTCATTCATGCCTTTATCTGTTCATTTTCTAGTTAAAGAAATGTTAAGTAAGTGATTTATGTACCAGGCACTGAGCCTGCACCTTTGCCACTGTGGTAACTGAGATAATTTTCTTATTTAACCAACACAATAACCCTGAGATAGGCACATTGGCCATCCTCACTTTACAGATAAGGAGACTGGTACTGGTGCTGTCGGTGCATGTGGGTGGGAAATCTCTGCCTTACAAGGGGGAATATGACAGATGGAGAAGTAAGACCATCCTACATACTTCCTTGGCAGTCAGTACAGGTTTTGGTTCGTTGTTATGTTCCTAAAACGTCACATGGAGTTTGCAGGCACTCCTGAAGAGGCCACCTGGCAACTAAAATAGATGTGGGGCTGTGTGGAGTATGTGGATTGATTAATCTTTGCCAAACGGTGGGAATATACCAGCTCATAAGGATTTGTCCACCTTGCTTCAAGTCTGTCTGAACACTTTTTCCCTTCTCTAAATATATGAAAACACATAAATGTTCTTTTGTGAAATACATGATGATATGAAATGGCAGATATATATGAGAATTTCCTTATCCAAAGAAGAGCTCCAAAAATATTTTGTCTTCATTTAAAGTAGTTATATAAATATGTGCAGGTGTGATTTTTTTTTTCTAAGCCAAATATCCTGAGGGAGTTTAGTTGTCCATCTCCAACTTCCTTGCTCCTGGAAGATGTTGACCTCTGGGCTACCTTGACCAGTTATATTTACCTGAAATTACATTTTTTGCAGTTGCTTTCATTATGGTTTGGCTGTATGGCCTCCAGTGATAGGAAGTGGTGTTCTTATTGGAACTAGTATAAGCTGTGGCCCTAGGATGAGCAGAAATCCCTCCGGTTTTTCCATACACTTCTTGTAAGAGAGAAGGGAATGGGAACCCCACATGGTATTCATAGCCTTGGGGATACTAGGATTTCCTCCCAGAGAAGTAGCCTCAGTGATTAACCACATTTGCCTATTTTATTTTACTTCCTGTCAGATACCCTACCACTTAGTAATGCCAGTCAATGGATTTGGGATGGGAAATGTGTTAATAATTTCAGATATATATAATCTGCTCTTCCTTTTTGCTGCTAATTGGATTCATGAAGTTTTTCTTACTCTGCCTTTTCTCTCTCTGCTAGTTTGGAATTTATATACTTCTTTCTATTCTTACAATATTGTTTAGTTTTGGGGCTTAAGTTTTTATTTTAAAAGCAGTTAGTTAACATACAGTGTTAAATTTGTTTCAGGTATACAATAGAGTGAATCAACATTTCCATACCCAGTGCTCATCACAGCAAGTGCACTTCTTCATCGCCATCACCTGTTTCACCTATTCCCTTTTCTCCCTTCCTACCTTCCCTCTGGTAACTCTCAGTTTGTTCTCTGTATTTAAGGGTCTTTTATGAAAAGAAGAAAAAAAAGAGTCTTTTATGGTTTGCCTTCCTCTCTATTTTTATCTTACTTTTTCCTTCCCTTCCCCTATGTTCATCTGTTTTGTTTCTTAAATTCCACATATGAGTGAAATCATATATTTGTCTTTCTCTGACTAACTTATTTCACTTAGCATATGTCATTGTTGCAAATGGCAAGATTTCATTCTTTTTTATGGCTGAGTAATAGTCCAATGTATATATACACCATATCCTCTTTATCCATTCATCAGTTGATGGACATTGGGCTATTTGTATAATTTGGCTATTGTAGATAATGCTGCAGTAAATATCAGGGTGCATGTATCCCTTTGATTTAGTATTTTTCTATCCTTGGTTAAACGCCATGTAGTGTGATTGCTGGATCATAGGGTAATTCTGTTTTTAACTTTTGGAGGAAATTCCATATTGATTTCCAGAGCTGCCACACCATATCATTTAGTTTTTAAGCAAAGTCTAAAGTTAATATCATTACCCTCCTTCTGAGAATTAAATTCTCTTTGCAAATCTTCATGTTGTTGTCAGAGACAGCCATGGCATCTTATTTTCAATCCGCTAAAATTAGCCCTTATTATTGTTGTTTGTGTTTTACAGCCAGCACTTATATATACTTATGTTTATAAATGTATTTGTTCATTATTACTAACTGTTTCTTTCTTCTTGGTTCAATTTCCTTCTGAGAGAAGGGCCTCCATTAGTGATCCTTTCAGAAAATAGTTCTCCAACTTTGTTTAAAAGTGTGTTCATTTCTTTTCAGTCTTGAATGATAAGTAAGGAATTTGGGGGTATTTCATCACCACTTTTAAGATTTTTAAAATTTTTTAAAAAGTTTATTTATTTTGAGAGGGGAGGGGCAGAGAGAGAGAGAGAGAGAGGGAAACAGAGAATCCCAAGCAAGCTCCACACTGTCAGCACAGAGCCTGACACAGGGCTCCATCTCACGAACCATGAGATTGTGACCTGAGCCAAAATCAAGAGGCAGATGCTCAACTGTCTGAGCCACCCAGGCACCCCTTAAGATATTATTTTGTTATCTCCTGGCCTCTGATGTTGTCGATAGAAAATCTGCCTTTATTTTAATGAATATTTTTTTGGTGGCAATCCACCTTTTCTCTTTCTGGTGTTTTAAAGATATTCTTTACTGTTTCATAGGTTGAGGTATGAACTTATTTATCCAACTCAAAATCGATGCTTCTTCAAACTAAGGACATATATCTTTAATCATTCTGGAAAGTTCTCAAATATATTCTTTCCCAATAATCTGTTTACTCTTTGCTATCCTTCTACAACTCTTATTACATGTATGTTGGGTCTTTCTAGTCTTCCTTCCATTTCTTTTAACATCCTTTTGTATTTTTACAACCTCTGTCTCTCAACCAGCTCACCAATTCTCTCTTCAGTTCGGCTAATCTGCTGTTTAACCTTTCTCTGCATTATTTTTTTGTTTCAAAGGCCTTATTTTTCATTTATACAGGTTCAATGTGTTTCCTTTGTACATCTTCCTTTCTTTGGACACGGTCTCCTTCTTTGGCACTTTTCTTCTTTGTTTTTTCAATCACCTTAATAATTTTAAACACAGGTATCTTATATTTTCTTCTAGAGTCTTCTATTATCTCAACAAATTTTATACTAATTCTTGTTGTGTTAGCTTATGCTGCCTGCATCATGGTGAACTATATTCTCATTGTAGTTTCATATTTTCATTATGAGCACATCTTTGTCATTGACCTGGGGGTGTGTGTAGAAATTCAATATGCCAAGGTGGTATAAATATTGTTCCAACAGGAGTATCAGTTGCCTATGATTCTTTTTAATAACAATGTCTCATGGAAGCTCTCCCCTAGAGCCTTAGGCTAATTGCTTGCTGCTCCTCTAGATTAGTGGTCCATCTTTCATGGAGAAGGCAGTCTTTCCAGGGTTGAAGGATTTCAGTTCTAGATCTGTATCATCTATGAGGCCCTGGCCCCATGTGTTTTCACATGGGCATTAACACCTCTTTCCAAGATGCTCCTGGGTGAGCCCCGGTCTGTTCTAAGTACTCTTCTACTACTTCTCATCTGCACTCTGTCCCTGACCCCTCTGGCTGCTCCCTGGTGTCCTTCTTAGGGGCTGGCTGTCAATAAGCCTGTCATATTTCTCTTTATTGCTTGTGAGATACCTGTAAGGTACTCCTAGGCCAAAAATTTACAAGACCAAGTGACATAATTCTTGACTCCGAGGACTGATAGCTTAGGCCTAATGGCCTCCAAAGCCTGAGCCACCTGGAGAAAAAAATGACATTTCTGAGCCTTTGGAGTGTTGATAGTCTCTAGGGTGCTGATCAGCCCACTGACAGGTCCTACCTCTTTCCTCTCCAATTATTTCACAGTACCACAGTATCACAGTGCCAAATCTAGCTTGAGGTGGCCATTGTTCCCTCTAAGAAAGGCTTTTTATTTGGCTTTATAACACATTCCTGTGATGGGGCATCGTGGGGCAGGGTTTGAGCACAAGTCCTAAATAAACACAGATTACCAGTCCGGTATAAGAGGTAGAGTCTAGATTTTCATTGGTATTCATGAACAGTGAGGCAGATATGTGGTATAATTTGGAAAGTGCTGAAAAAATCTACCTAAACAAATCATCTAAACACACCACTCTATGTGGTCTAATGTCCGAAATTCAACCATAAGTTAGTAGCTTAAGAAACAACTGGGTGATTGGAAGCCAGGTCAGGCCAAGGTGTTTGAAACTGTCAGGACTGATATGAAAGTGGCTAATTTCTTGTTTTGTGGGGGAGGGGCTGGGGTAAGATTGGTTTTGGGGGGAAGTAGGTAAATGGTAAAGAGCAAGGAAAGACTACCAGAAGATCAAAGGATGTCAACAGGGCTAGATTATGATCTTTCAGAGGCTTAAGCAATGGAAATAAAAGTAAAAATTATATATAGTTTAAAGAACAGCAACATGTTTAGATTTAATGTCTTTTTGCGAGACTACTACATTTTTTTAGTATAGTTGACATACAATGTTACATTAGTTTCAGGTGTCCAACTTAGTGATTTGATGAGTCTATACATTATGTTGTGTTCACCACAGGTATAGCTACTATCTGTCCCATAGATCACCATTACAGTATCATTGACTATATTCTTTATGCTTTGCTTTTTACTTCTATGACTTAACTCATTTCATAACTAGGGGCCTGTATCTCCCTCTATCCTTTTGCCCAACCACCCATACTCCTGACTTGTGCTGACAACCATCAGTTTTCTCTATTTATACTTCTGATTCTTTTGTTTATTCATTTTTTTAAGATTCTATTTATGGGTGGATTCCTGTGGTATTTGTCTTTCTCTGACTCACTTATTTCACTTAGCATAATACTCTCCTGGTCTATCCATGTTGTCTTAAAGGCATTATCTTATCCTTTTTTATGACTGTGCAATATTACACACACACACACATGCACGCACACACACAGTAAAATCTTGGATTAAGAGTAACTTGTTCTGTGAGTGTTCCTTAGGAAGAGGAAACATTTATAATAAATTTTAATTTGATAAATGAGTGATGTCTTGCAGTAAGTATGTGTCATCGAATGTCACATGATCACAACTGAGCGAATGTTTCTCTCTCTCTTTCTCCTGCTGTGGGATTGTGGGTGATCATCTCCCATGCTCAGATGCTTGGTCTCAGGCCATGGTGTTTGGCAGAAATCAGTGATTTTTCAGAATGTTAAAAGGTGCCCACAACTGGTACTAGTGTATTTTTTGCCATTTCAAAGCACCTATGGATAGTCCTCTGCTGTTCCATACAAGAGTAAGCTTAGGAATGCTTAGCTTCATTCTAGGTCAGGTTGCCTGCAGATAGAGACCCTTTCCTCTGCTGTCTTATTGCCAGTTACATTAAATATAGTATATGACAAGAGTTTATTAATACTGTACTGTAGTCAACATCCATGTGAGTGTATACAATGGCCCCCATGCAAAAAAAGGTTGAAAAGAAAGGCAGTAAGAAGGAGATGATTACACTGGAAGTTAAGAAGGAAATCATGGAGAAGTACGAACGAGGTATGCAAGTGGCCGAAATTGCAAGATTTTACAAGTCTATGTCTACATCTTGTCTGCAGAGGAGAAAAAGGTGTGGGAATCCCTCACTTGAAATGAGGTTAGGGAGATTTGTAAAATGTGGGAAACAGTGCAAAATTTTGTAGAAAACACCACCCAAATAAGGCTGTAGCAGTGTGACTGAAGAATCTGTTTAACAACAATGCAATGTCACATTTCTGCAAAATCCTCAAAAGGAGACAAAAGCAAGTGTCATTGGATGGGTTCTTTGTTAAAGTTGCACAAAAAGAAAAAGATTTCATTGAGCTAATAGCAGTGATAGTGAAAGTAGTCCTACACAATAACCCTCCTCTCTTGTCTCCATCACACCAGCCACAAAGATTTTCAAAGGTCAGTGCAGGTTAATTTGTTTTTCTTTATATTTTCTTTATTTTGTATTATATTACAGTATTGTAATCATTTTTATATGAATATTTTTGGGTTGTGGAACAAATCACCTGGGTTTCCAGTAATTCTTATGGGGAAATTCGCTTTGATATACAAGTGTTATTAAATCACATGGTATTTCTATTTTTAATTTTTTGAAGAACCTCCATATGTTTTCCACAGTGGTTACACCAATTTACATTACCACCAAGAGTGCATAAGGTTTTTTTCCTCCATATCTTTACCAATACTTGTTATTTCTTGTCTTCTTGATTTTATTCATTCTAACAGGTGTGAGGTGATCTTTCACTGTGGTTTTGGTTTGCATTTTCCTGATGATGAGTAATGTTGACCATCATTTCATGTATCTGTTGGCCATCTGGATGTCTTCTTTGGGTAACAATGTGTTCCCCATGGGCAGATCCTCTGCCCATTTTTTAATCGGATTGTTTGTGGGGGTGTTTTGGGGCTTTAGTTATATAAGTTCTTTATATATTTTGGATATTAACCCTTTATTGGATATATCATTTGCAAATACCTTCTCCCATTCCATAGGAAGGGCCTCTTCATTTTCTTGATGGTTTCCTTTGTTATGCAAAAGCTTTTTATTTTCATGTAGTTCCAATAGTTTATTTTTGCTTTGGTTTCCCTTGCCTCAGGAGACATATCTACAAAAATGTTGATATGGCTGATGTCAGAGAAATTACTACCTCTGTTCTCTCCTAGTATTGTTATGGTTTCAGGTCTCACATTTAGGTCTTGATCCATTTTGTGTTTATTTTTGTGTATGGTGTAAGAAAGTGATTGAGTTTCATTCTTTTACATGTAGCTTTCCATTTTTCCTAGCATCATGTATTGAAAAGACAGTTTTTCCATATTGTATATTCTTGCCTCCTTTGTCATAGATTAATTGACCATATATATGTGGGTTTATTTATGGGGTCTCTAGTCTGTTCATTGATCTATTTTTGTGCCAGTATCACACCGTTTTGGTTACTGTGGCATTGTAGTATAGCTTGAAATCTGAAATTGTGGTTACCTCCAGCTTTGTTCTTCTTTTCAGGATTGCTTTGGCTATTTGGGATCTTCTGTGGTTACATTCAAATTTTAGGATTATTTGTTCTGGTTTTGTGAAAAATTCTGTTGGTATTTTGATAGGATTGCCCTGAATCTGTTGATGGCTTTAGGTAATGTGGACATTTTGACAATATTAATTCTTCCAAACCATGAGCATGGGTTATCTTTCCATTTGTATCATTTTCAATTTCTTTCATCAGCATTTTACAGTTTCAGGTTATAGGTCTTTCACCTCTTTGGTTAAGTTTATTCCTACATATTTTATTATTTTTAGTACAATTATAAATTGTATTGTTTTTTAAATTTCTCTGTGACTTAATTGTTACTGCATAGAAATGCTACCAATTTCTGGGTATTAATTTTGCATCCTGTCACTTTACTGAATTTGTTTATTACCTCTAGTAGTTTTGGGCGGAGTCTTTAGAATTTTCTATGTATGGCATTAGGTCATCTGCAAATAGTGACAGTTTAACTTCTTCTTTACTGTTATGGATGCCTCTTTTTTCTCTTTCTTGTCTGATTGCTATGACCAGGACTTCCAGTAATCTGTTGAATAAAAATGCTTGGATGGACATTCTTGTCCTATTCCTGACCTTAGAGGGAAATCTGGTTTTTTTTTGTTTTGTTTTGTTTTTTTACCATTAAGGGTATTGTTAGCTGTAGGTTTTCTATATATGGTCTTATTATGTTGAAGTATGGTTCCTCTAACCCTATTTTGTTGTTTTTGTCATAAATAGATGCTGAACTTCATCAAATGCTTTTTCTACATCTATTGAGGTGATCATATGATTTTTATCCTTCATTCGTTGATGTGGTGTATGACATTGGTTGCTTTGCAAATATTGAACCATCCTTGCATCTCAGGAATAAATCCCACCTGATCATGGTGAATGATTTTTTAATGTATTTTTGTATGCAGTTTGTTAATATTTTGTTGAGAATTTTTGCATATACATTCATCAGGGATACTGGTTTATAGTTTTCTTTTTTGTGGTGCCTTTATCTCGCTTTGTTATCAGGGAAATGTTGGCCTTATAGAATGTATTTGGAAGCTTTCCTTCCTCTTCTATTGTTTGGAATTCTTTGAGGAGAATATATTACCTCTTCTTTAAATATCTGGTAGAAGTCACGTGTGAATCCATCTGGTCCTGGACTTCTATTTTTTGGAGTTTCTTGATTATCAATTAAATTTTGTTTCGTTATTGATCTGTTCAGATTTTCTGTTTCTTGTTCAGTTTTGGAAGATTGAACGTTTCTAGGAATTTAACTATTTCTTCTAGGTTGTCCAATTTGTTGGCCTAGAAATTTTCATAGTATTCTCTTATAATCCTTTGTATTTCTCTGGTGTCAGTTGTTACTTCTCTCTTGTTTCTGATTTTATTTGTGTCCGTTCTCTTTTTATCTTGATTAGTCTGGCTAAAAGTTTGTCAGTTTTATCTTTTCAAAGAACCAGCTCTTGGTTTCATTGATTGTTTTTTTTTTCTGTTGTTTTTTAGTCTCTATATCATTGATTTCTATTCTGATCTTTTATTATTCCCTTTCTCCTAGTAAAAACAATTTTTTTAAATTTTTTTAACATTTATTTATTGTTGAGAGACAGAGAGACACAGAGTGTGAGCAGGGGAGGGGCAGAGAGAGGGGGAGACACAGAATCTGAATTAGGCTCCAGGCTCTGAGCTGTCAACACAGAGCCCGATGCAAGGCTCAAACTCACAGACGGCGAGATCATGACCTGAGCCGAAGTCGGTCACTCAACTAACTGAGCCACCCAGGTGCCCCAACAATATTTAACTTTAAAACAAACAGATGTATGTGGAAATTTTGTATATATTCCTATAAATAGTTCTATATATTTCCCATAAAATTAATATTTTTCTATATCCTGCTTACAATATTCTGAATGATCAGAGCTGAACTTTTCTCGTTTTTGCTGGCCCTCCCTTGCTGGTGTCCTGTGCAGGACTGCATCTGCCTAGTTGACATTCACGAAGGGACATGTGTCTGCTGATGTGCAGGTCCACGGTGAAGGGCTACACAAACTGTACACTGCACAACAGGGAGCCCCTCTCACAAAGAAGTTATAAGGTGAATGGCTGCCACTTGGAACTACACAACTTGGAGGACCTGGGATGCAGGCACTGACTGAGAATGACAGCTAAACAAGGCATGGCCAGAAGACCAGAGGACTCCTCCCTGAAATCACTAGAGTACTTGTTGAGATACAGATTTCTACAGCTTTAGATAACATAGAAGGATAGGAGAGCTGGAATGTCTATTTTAAAATAAGCATTACAGCTAATTCTGGAGCATATGGGTGAAACATGCTAACTACCTCTAGGTGAAGTTACTCTCTGCTATTTCTCCTCTGCCCCTAAGGAAATTTCCAGATGAGAGAGGCCTGGCATGCTCTGCAGTGCAGTACTAGCATGGTCTGCCCAGCATCTGGTCAACCTACTGCAGCCATAGGAAGTTCTGTGCTAAGCCAAGGACGTATAACACCCTTGTCAAAGAGTTGTATCCAGAGCTCTGGAGGGTAGGATTTCAAGATCTGGGCTTCAGTTTCAGTTCTTTCACTAACTAGCTATGTGCACTAGTTAAATTCATAAAATTTTTCTGCACAAGTTTTCTGGTGTGTTTGGTGAGAGCATGAACTCAGAACGTATCTTCTAGATCTTGACCTACACCATGTCTTTTTTTTTTCTAAGTTATGAACATGCTGTGTTCAGAAGGTGTCTCTAAAACTCCAAACACCTAACAGATTTCAGACCTTTCTGAATTTTGAAATTTTAGGATAAGAAATTGTGGACTGTTACTAAGGCCCGTTTTTAGGTCTTAGCTGAAGCCTGTATTTTTGTTCCAATACACATCTTTGATGTTAGAGGGGAGAGAACATGGAGGAGGAATCCAGGGGCTAAAAGGGCCACCGTACCTTGGTGAAGAGAAAGGCACTGAGATGTAAATTCCCAAGCCTGACCCTTTGTGAATTAACTCTGACCTGGAAATAATTAATTCCCCTCTGTGCCTTATTTCCCCAAGCTGTCAGTCGTTGTGAGTTTGAAATTTGAATTACACTGCAGTCATTTAGAACACTGCTTGGCCCATGGTACTGGATAGATCAGTTTGCATTATTCTAGGAATAATCAGTTGCATATTCTAGGAATTGTGTTAACTTACCTGTTTCCTTGCTTGTTTCTATGTGGGGATGGGGCTGGTGAGACGAGGTATAGACTGTAAGGGGGTATGACTTGGCAGAGGGCACTGTCAGACAATTTTCACTCTGGTGTGTGTTCCCAGTTGTGCTCCGGGCCCAGTGTTCAGTAGCTCCCATCTCCCCTCTGTCTCCATGCTCCGCCTATATTTCGCCGGGAACATCCTTCATTCTACCCACTGACAAAGATGATGTAAATAAAGGCAGACTGAATTTTTCAGAAAAGGAGTTCTTATTATTTACTGAAAGGAAAGCTTATTTTTGCCACTAATTGCTAAGAATCGTTAAGAAAGCAGGAGCCCTAGGGGACTTGCCTTTGTACTCGAACTATGTGTCTGCTGTTACTAGTGAATCCAGATTGAATGATTCCAAAACGAACCAGAAACACTTAGTTTCCATGAACTCACTCACTCATCTTCCCCACCGCCCAGGAAATTCTGCTTCGGGTTTTTGAAAGATTGCGGGCAGAGGTTTGCCCCTCCTCCTGACCCTAGAGCTCTATCTGCACCGCGATTTGCTGTGGCCACCAGTGTAAATCACTGGTTCTAAAACCAAAACTGCCAAAGCAAAGTAGCTCCACTCCCAGCTGAGCCCTAGCTGGAAGCTATGTGCTAAAGTCTTGAATGGCACATCAGTTTCATTGAGAGGGCCCTTCTCTCCAATCTGATATGGGTGATGAAAGTGTTTTCTCTTTCCCTTACAAACATGCAGTTGTCAGAGTATTTATAACTGCCCTAGTGTCAGATGTTCATAGTTATATATACACCACCACCTAAAGCTTTGTCTCTGCCATCTTGGCCTGTGGTCAACCTTCGAGGGAGTCTTTCACATTTATTGTGGAAAATATTACTAGCGAATGCATATTTTTCTACCAGAGGCATAAGGATTGGTATAGGGAGGGGAGACTGAACTGGGGGTTTCTCTTTAGTAGTAAACTCCCAAGACTTCATTACCTTCTCACCACTGCCAGACATGACAAGACTTCTAAAAGGGAAAAAATACTTTCTGTGGTTTCAGATCAGCTGTTTTTGCAACCTCTCCACCCCCCCCCCCCAATGACTACCTTAATCATATTTTCCTTGAAAAGAATTGCTTTGGGCTCAAAAGGTGTATGCCAACTTTCAGCCTTGAACATATTTTCCCTGTGAAATTATTAACCTCTGAGAAAACTAACAGTCTTCATTATGCCAATGCTACCAGAAAATGCTATCATAGCCTTTGATCCCCTTTTCTGTTTATCACTTTCTTGGTTTTTACTTACATCTATTTTAACCAAGGTCGTTAATTCAGAACCTTACGAACATCCCACCCACACAAAGCCACAGTCACAACATAGGTAAAGAATCTTTCATTCAGTGATTCTAAAACATTCTATAAATACATTGCAAACATTCAAGTAACTCAATATATCCATCAGTGAAAGATATTTCCTAATGAAGTGGAAAATCACCAAGTTACCATGTTTTAGGATAATCGGGCAAGGTAATGAAAAAACAAAAAAACCTAACATTTTGGGAAATCAATATTTGACTTTTTTTATTTTCATGACCACAGCTACACAAATCTGCTAATGAAATTAGCTCTAAACCATTGCATGCCCCTGGGTAGGCCAATTAGCTTAGATCTCTATCTTGAAGATAGCTTCCAGTTCTAACAGTCGACCGACCACGGAGCCCTGGTATTCTTTTATATCTTTCCAACTCTAAGACTGTGTTGTATAAATCCTGAAGAAGAAAAAGCAAATCTGTGTAATCCTGCTGCTGCCACTAAACCCTTCAAGCAAGATCAGGCTTTGCCTTGTTTCAGGAGTCTTTATGGCAGAACCACCATAATGTATTCTTGCCAAAAATGTTGAACCTGAATCTTACCAAACCTTAAAATCAAATCTCAGTTTGTAGGAAATATGGGAAACAGGGTAAGGAGATAAGCATCCCCATTTGGAAGCAATTCGACAAATTCAGAATGTGGATAGTTTATTTGAAAACTGGCCTGGTCTCTTTAATAATTCATAATAGCCAAATCAGTCTGTGAAATATTTTTGCATTAGAATTCAAACAAATTGACAATAGAATGGCGTTTGATGCAACTGGGGAAATTTGAATATGAACTAGGTATTAAAGTATAGTAAGTGTAAAAGGCCATGATGTCTGGAATTTGCTCTAAACTACTTCAATATGCAAGCAAATATGGCAAAATAATACCAGTTTAATCTAAATGGAACATATGGGATTCACACTACTTTCACAATTGCAAAAATTTTATAAAAAAAAATAAATCACATGAAAGAAAATTTAACAACCTTCTTCAGAGACCTGCTTTAATTCGTTCACACTACTTATAGTTAGGATGTGCTTGTACACATAACCTACACTTCCTGCTTCTTCCTTTTTGTTCTGCTTTCCATGGAGATCCAGAGCAAATGGTAGTGTAATGTATGGTTCTGAAAACAAGTGAGCCATGAGCTTCTGTGTTTCCTTGAAAGCCTTTCAGGAAATAAAGTCAAAGCTTTTCATAATAAACAAAAAGGTCATTTGCCTTTTTCACTGTGTTATTTGCACTGATGATACAAAAAATTTGTTGCTTGACTGTGTTAAAATAGATTTCCCAAAAAAGGAAGCATATTCTAACATCGTTGTCACAATTAGCAGTCTTTATAAACATGAGGAAACACTTTGTACCATTTGTAAATAGAAAAAAATAAATCCTACATACAGTAAAACCTTGGTTTATGAGCATAATTCATTCCAGAAACATGCTTGTAATCCAAAGCACTTGCATATCAAAGCGAATTTCTCCATGCAAAATACTGGAAACTCACATGATTCATTCTACAATCCAAAAATATTCATATAAACGTAATTACAATACTTTAATATACAAAACAATAAAGAAAATACAAAATATAAAGAAAAGCAAATTAACCTGTACTTTGAAAACCTTCATGGCTAGTATGAAGGAGACAAGAGAGAAGGGTTATTGTATAGGACGACTTTCACTGTTACTAATGGAATCACTGCTATCTGTTGGCTCAGTGGAATCTTTTTCTGCATGGGAGCCATTGTATACTCTTGCATGTATATTGACTACAGTATGGTATTAATAGACTCTTGTCACATACTGTGGTTTTTTTTTATTTATTTTTAACATGTATTCACTTTTTTTTTTAAAGATTTTTTTTTTCAACGTTTATTTATTTTTGGGACAGAGAGAGACAGAGCATGAACGGGGGAGGGGCAGAGAGAGAGGGAGACACAGAATTGGAAACAGGCTCCAGGCTCTGAGCCATCAGCCCAGAGCCTGACGTGGGGCTCGAACTCACGGACCGCGAGATCGTGACCTGGCTGAAGTCTGACGCTTAACCGACTGCACCACCCAGGCGCCCCGTGTATTCACTTTTTGAGAGACAGAGACAGAATGCGAGCAGGGCAGAGGCAGAGAGAGAGGGAGACACAGAATCCAAAGCAGGCTTCAGGCTCTGAGCTGTCAGCACAGAGCCTGACATGGGGCTTGAACTCACAAGCCTGAGATCATGACCTTAGCCAAAGTCGGATGCTTAAATGACTGAGCCAGCCAGGAGCCCCATATACTGTTTTCAATGTAACTGGCAATAAGGCAGCAGAGGAAAGGGTCTCTATCTGCAGGCAGCCTGACCTAGAATGAAGCTAAGCATTCCTAAGCTCACTCTTGTATGGAAAAGCAGAGGACTGTCCATAGGTGCTTTGAAATGACAAAAAATACCCTAGTGCCGGTTGTGGGCACCTTCCAACATTCTGAAAAATCACTGATTTCTGCCAAATGCCATGGCCTGAGACCAAGCATCTGAGCATGGGAGATGATCACCTACAACCCTGCAGTGCGCGCGAGAACTATTGGCTTAGTTATCATCATGTGACATTTGGCATCACGTACTATTCATATCACAAGACATCGCTCATTTATCAAGTTAAAATTTATTAGGAATGTTTGCTCATCTTGTGGAACACTTGCAGAACAAGTTACTTGCAATCCAAGGTTTTACTGTATTTTTCTTTTCTCTCTTTTATTATCTATCTATCTATCTATCTATCTATCTATCTATCTATCTATTGAGAGAGTGAGAGCATGTGAGCAGGTGAGGTCAGAGGGAGAGAGAGAATCTTAAGCAGACTCCATGCCCAATGCAGAGCCCGACAAGGGGCTGGATCTCACAACCCTGGGATCATGAACTGAGCTGAAATCAAGAGTTGGAAGCTCAACAAACTGAGCCACCAGGTGCCCTTTCTCTCCTTTCTTTATTCTAAAATTTATTATTTTAAAAATTACAAAGAAGAAAAAAGCAAAGAAATCATAATCAGAATAAGTTGACAAAAAACTAGCTCACAGACCATGGTAAATAAAGGAAGATTGTGTAATCAGTTCATCCTGCAACTGTTTTTTTTTTTCTAAGAAGTTAGAATGAATGATTTGCAAGGGAACTAGCCTAATTATACTTCAGAGAACATCAGTTGAACTATGGTTTTTCTTTTAAAAAATTGTATTCAATTTATTTAAAGTAAAAAAAAATAGGGGCGCCTGGGTAGCTCAGTCAGTAAAGCATCTGACTTCAGCTCAGGTCATGATCTCATGGTTCGTGGGTTTGAGCCCCATGTCAAGCTCTGTGCTGACAGCTCAGAGCCTGGAGCCTGCTTCAGATTCTGTGTCTCCCTCTCTCTCTGCCCCTCCCCAACTAGCGCTCTGTCTCTGTCTCTCAAAAAATATAAATAAGTAAAATAAAGTAAATAAATAGAAACAGTAAAACAGTAAATATATTTCTTCCACCCCAGCCAATCTATTCTCTGTATTGATAAGCTTGGTATTATCTTCTTTTTCTTTTCTTTTTTTTTAGATTCCACATATAAGAGAGATCATACAGTGTTTGTCTTTCTCTAGCTTATTTCACTTAGCGAAATGCCCTCAAGTTTAATCCATTTTGTCACAAATAGCAAAATTTCATTCTTTTTAGTGGCTGAATAATATTTTATTGTTATAGACTATGTTTCCTCTATCCAAGCATCCATTGATAGACACTTAAGTTGTTGCCATATTTTGGCTGTTGTAAATAATACTGCAACAAAAATGGGAGTGTACATTTCTTTTTGAGTTACCGATTTTGTTCCTCTTTGGATAAATACCCAGAAAGAATTGTTGAATAATATGGTAGTCCTATTTTTAATATGGTGAGGAAACCCATACTATTTTTCATGGTGGCTGCACCAATGTACCTCTCCACCAACAGTGTACAAGGGCTCCCTTTCCTCCACATCCTCACCAGCACTTGTTATTTCTGGACTTTTTGATAATAGCCATTCTCACAGGTGTGAGGATATCTCATTATGGTTTTTATCTGCATTTCACTAATGATTAATGAGGAGATTCTTTTTGTGTTCCTGTTGGCCATCTGTAATAAATTATATTTTTTAACGGAGAGAAAAATTACTGGTGTCTTAACATGAAAGGAGACAGCAGCACCAAATATACCATTAGTTATTGTAGTCTTCATGGGCAATCAAAGAAAATCTAATAATTTTACTCAAAGCTGTCCTTGACAAAGCAATAAAACTTTTATTAATATTTCTACCCTTTAATACATGTCTTTTAATGTTGTGTGTGATGAAATGGGAAGCACATTTGTCACAAACTGGATTATGATGGTTATTTCAAGGAAAAGCACGTGTGTGCTTATGCTGAGTGATTTGCTGAACTAACTGCTTTTTTCAAGGACACAATGTTTACTTGAAAGAATAACCGACAGATAAACTGGTTATTTAGACTTAGATATTTGGCAAATATTTTCACAAAAATGAAGTAAGTTTGTCACTTCAAGAAAACAACTGATATTTAAGCCAGGGACAAACTTTGAACTTTCAAGTGAAAATTTGATATTTGGAAAATTTTTCCCAATACTCTAAGTTTAACTGTTTCCCAGTACTTAAAAGGCTCTCTAATGAGATTGGTACTGCTATTAATGAATGTGATTTTTAAAATATTATATAGTGTAGTATGTCAAAATTGGAAAATTTGCATAATTCAATGAACTAATATTTTACAAATGATCAGTGTAAAATGTTACAAAATCATGCATGGGTAAAAGATTCATTCAAAGTGCAAGATAAGCCAATGGATTTGAAAGCAACAGAAAAGTTTGTTGATATGGTTTTTAACTCCATATTGCAATTAACCTTTAAGAAAATGCCACATGACAAATACCCACAATTATCTAAAAATGCTATTAAAAATATCTTTTCTTTTTCCAATTACATATCTTTATAAAGCTGGATTTTCTTCATAAGCTTCAATCAAAAACAGCATATTATGACAAATTGAATGCAGAAACATACGTGAATTCTAGTGTCTTTGTTAAATTACAGAAAGATATTAGCAAAAATGTACAGGGGTACCACTTTTCTCACTAATAATTTGTTTTTGGAAATATAGTTTCATAAAAATAGTTTCTTTATGTTAACATGTGATAGTTCATTATTAAAAAAAAATTAACGTTTGTTTATATTTGAGAGAGAGCACAAGCAGGGGAGGGGCAGAGAGAAAGGGAGACAGAGAATCTGAAGCAGGTTCCACACCCAGGTCAGAGCTGGATGTGGGGGTCGATCTCACAACCGTGAAATCATGACCTGAGCCAAAATCAAGAGTCGGATGTTTAACCGACTGAGCCTCCCAGGCACCCCTTTATATTTTTGTTCTAATAACTCAATGTAAAGAAATGCAACTGATTTTTGTATGTTAATTTTTTATCCTGCAACTTTACTGAATTTGCTGATTAAATCTAAAAGCTTTTTGATGGAGTCTTTAAGGTTATATATATATATATATATATATATATATGTATACACACACACACACACATATATATATATATATAACCTTAAAGACTCCATCAAAAGCTTTTGATGTATACACACATATATGTATACACACACATATATATATAATGTCATCTGCAAAAAGAGACCATTTTACTATTTGTTTCCTAATTCTGATGCCTTTTGTATCATTTTCTTGCCTGATGGCTCTGGCTAAGACTTTCAGTACCATGTTGAATAGGAGTGGTGGGAGCAGGCACCTTTGTCTTGTTCCTGATCTTAGAGAAAAATTTTTCAAACTTTCACCACTGAGTATATTAGCTGAACTTCTCATATATGGCTTTTATTATTTGCAGATATGTTCCTTCTGTACTTAATTGTTAAGAGTTTTTATCATTAATAGATGTTAAATTTTGTCAAATGCTTCTTCTGTGTCTATTGAGTTGATCATATGGATTTTTTCTTTCATTCTACTAATGTGATGTAACATTGGTTTAAGTAAGTTGAACCATCCTTGCATCCCAAAAATAAATCCCACTCATCTATGGTGAATGATCCTTTTAATGTGCTTCTGAATTTGGTTTGCTAGAATTTTATTGAGGGTTTTTGCATTTATGTTCATCAGGGATATTGGCCTATATGTTTTCTTTTCTGGTAG
This sequence comes from Prionailurus bengalensis, assembly GCF_016509475.1. Classification (NCBI taxonomy): domain Eukaryota; kingdom Metazoa; phylum Chordata; class Mammalia; order Carnivora; family Felidae; genus Prionailurus; species Prionailurus bengalensis. The sequence continues at coordinate 200,407,524 of NC_057343.1, forward strand.
TGTCCTTTTCTGGCTTTGGTATTAGGGTAATGGCTAGCCTCATAAAATGAGTTTGGGAGTGTTCTCTCTTCTTTGGTTTTTTGGAAGAATTTGAGAAGGATTGGCATTAATTCTTTAAATGTTTGGTAAAATTTTCCAGTGATGCCATCAAGTCCTGGGCTTTCTTCAAGAGAGATTTTTGATTACAGAGTCAAACCTGTACTAGTAATTGGACCATTTAGATTTTCTATTTCTTTATGATTCAGTCTTGGTAGTTGTATATTTCTAAAAATGTTTCCATTTCTTCTAGGTTATCCAGTTTGTTGGCATATAGTTCTTTATAGTAGTCTCTATGATTCTTTATAGATCTGTGGTATCCGTTGTAATATCTCCTTTTTCATTTATATATTTATTTATTTGTGTCATCTCTCTTTTCTCCTTGCTTAGTGAAGTTAAAGTTTTGTCCATTTTCTTTGTTTCAAGGAACCAATTCTTAATCTGTTTTGTGTATGTTTTCTATTTCCATTGTTGCTGCTCTTAAATTTATTATTTTTTGCCTTCTGCTAACTATGGGCTCAGTTTTTTCTCCTTTTTCCAGTTTCTTTTCTTTTTTATTTAAAAAACTTACTTTTTTAAATCAAGTATACTCTACTCACAACATTGGGCTCAAACTCATGACCCTGAAATCACAAGTGACATGTGAATACTGACTGAACCAGCCGGGCATCCCTTCTAGTCTCTTAAGGCATACAGTTAAGTTGTGTATTTGAGATCTTTCTTGTTTCTCAATGTAGGCATTTACTACTATGAACTTTCCTCATGGAACTGCTTTTGCTGCATCCCAAAAGTTTTGGTGTATTGTGTTTCCATTTTCATTTGTGTCAAGATATTTTTTCATTTCTCTTTGATTTCTTCTCTGACCCGTTGGTTGTTCAGGAGAGTGTTGTTTAGTTTCCATGTATTCTTGAATTTTCCTATTTTTCTCCTCTTAGTGACTTTTAGTTTCATATCACTGGGACTTAAGATATTCGATATGATTTCAATTTCTTGAACTTGCTAAGACTTGTTTTGTGGCCTAATATATGGTCCATTCTAGAAAATGTTCTATGTGCTCTTGAGAAGAATGTGTATACTGCTGCTATTGAATAGAATATTCTGTGTATGTGCATTAAGTCCATCTGGTTTACAGTGTTGAAATCTACTATTTCTTTGTAATTCTCTGCCTAGATGATCTATCCATTGTTGAGAATGGGGCATTAGGTCTCCAACTATTATTGTATTGCTGTCTATTTCTTCTTTTAGTTCTTCTTAGTTTTTGCTTCATATATTCAGGGGCTCTGATGTTGGGCACATAAATATTTACAGTTATTATATATTTCTGATAGATTAATCTTTTTAACATTATGTAATGACTTTCTTTGTCTCTCTTTCTCTCTCTCGCTCTCTTTTTATAGCATTTTTCACTTGTATAGTTTATATAATTGGGTAGAACAGCTGGCTTGGTTTCCTGCCAAAGTGAGGCTGTAAGATGGGCTCTAGTGTGGTTGTCTGGATTCTCTGATCAGTCTTACTTAGATGATCAAGACTAGATACTGTAATCAGCAGTAGGTGGAGCTATGAATTAGCTTTTCTGTCCTAGCAGGGCAGGAAGGTGGGTCTCAGGGCCTGACTAGCTCATTGTTTGGGGACCCAAATCAGAAAAAACTGTGCAGTGAATTTCCTAGCCAGACAGGGCCACCAACTCTGCAGACAGGAAAATAAATGGGCTGTGCTCTCTGTTCAAGTGTCCCTGTAAGGAGGGCTGTTGGATGAGATTCATGGCCTCCATGTGCTCTGGCAAGATTCCATGATTAGGCAGACTAAAAACTACATTCAGCAGTGAGTGGAGCTATGAATTAGTTTCCCCTGCTAGGGTGCAGTGGAAGAACCAACTCCAAGTCAAAAAGGCTCTTTGTTTCTGCTCTTAACTCAAACTGGTCTGTGCCCCCAAGTCTCCTAGTAGAACAGGGCTACTGGCTTTGCTCTGCAGACTATCAATTCTGCTTATCGGACTCTCTGCTTGAATGTTGCTGGGCTACACAACTTCCAGGTGTTATTGCCAGCATTTCTGGTCAGATGGGGTCAGGAGCTACATTCAACAGCAGACCTGACAATTACTCAGATCTTGTGTCTGGGCATAAGGAGACAAGGCTCTGAGGCAGGCAAATCTCTTGATTTGAGTACCTGAATCAGACAGACCAGCACCCTACCAAGTTGTCCAGCCAAACTTTTCTACCAAATTGATTCTATAAATCGGCAAAACTGTTGGTTGTAACCGCTACCTGGGCTCTGCAGGTAGGAACTCAGTCGACCAAGATCTGAGATATTAAGCTCTCTTTTCCCACTGGAGGAACCATAGGATCAGGAGAGACCTCTCAACACTGTTCTGTGCCAGCCTGGGGCAGGGACAATGCAGTCATCATATGTAACCACTCCTATTACCCTTCTAATGTTGTCTGTCTTGGTCCCTGTAGGCAGGGAATGCTCAGTCTCATCTCTGTGTTCTAGAATTTCTCAGCAATGTTTTGTCCATAAATAGTTGTTAGTAGTTTTTCTTATGAGAGGGAGCAAAGTCAGAAATGACCTATGTCCCTATCTTTGTGAGGTTACTCCCACTAACATTTCTCTTAAAGCCTTGAATTCCATCAGTTTGTTTATCTAGAAATACATTTGTTTTCATATTTGAAAAGTTTTGCTGTACACAGAATTTTTTTTTTCATCACTTTAAATATGTCATTCCACTGTGTTTTGGCCTCCATGATATTTAATAAGAAATCAACTCTTATTCGGGCTCTGTGCTGGCAGCTCATAGCCTGGAACCTGCTTCTGATTCTGTGCCTCCTTCTCTCTCTGCCCCGCCCCTGCTTGCTCTCTGTCTCTCTTTCTCAAATAATAAACATTGAAAAAAATTTAAAAATAAAGAAATCAACTCTTATTGTGATACTTAGTATCTGATGTGTTGTCTTTTTGCTTTCATGCTTTCTCTTTGTTTTTGTCTTTCAACTGTCGGCCTATGATGTGTTCATATTTGGATTTTTCTTCTTCTTATCCTACTTGGATTTCATTGAAATTCTCATAGCTTTTTTTTTAAATAAAAGTTGAGAAGTGATTAGCCATTATTATTTTGAATGCTTTTCTCTGCTCTTGTGATAGGCAGAATAATGCACCCCTACCTCCATTCCCACCCTGCAGATGTCCATGTCCTAATTATAGAAACTTGGAATGTGTTACCTTACATGGAAAAGAGAACTTTGCAGATATAATTAAGATCAAAGACCTTGAATTGGGGTGATTATTTTCAATTATTTGGATGAAGCCAACCAAATCACAAGTCCTTAAAAGAACCTTTCCTGACTGAGGTCAATATTGGAATGAAATGTGACTATAAAAGAATGATCAGAGAGATGCAGTATTGCTGGTTTTAAAGATGAAGGAAGGGGGTTATGAGTGAGGAAAAGTCGGAATCCTGTAGGAGCTAGAAAATGAAAAACAAAAAATTATTTTCCCTAAAGCCTTGAGAAAGGAATGCAACCCTGTCAACACCTTGATTTTAGCTCAGTGAGACTTGTGTTGACTTCTAATCTCCAGTACTGTTGCAAATAGTGGGTGGATGGATAATGAATGTTGTTTTGAACTACTATGTTTTTGGTAATTTGTTATGACACCAGCACTAAACCAATACCATTCCTTTTTCCTCTCCTTCTGGCACTTCTATTGTTACACATATCGTATGCTTGATGATGTCTCACAGATACCTGAGGCTCTGTTCATGTTTTTTTATTCTTTTTTCTTTCTGTTTTTCAGATTGAATGGTCTCTATTGATCTATCTTCGGCTTCACTAATCTTTTCTTCTGTCAGCTAAAATCTATTGTTGAGCCTCTCTGGTTTTTATTCAAGTCATTATGCTTTTCAACTCAAGTATTTCCACTTGATTCTTTTTCTTTTCCTTTAAAAATGCCATCTCAGGGCTCCTGGGTGGCTCAGTCTGTTAAAAATACAATTTTGGCTCAGGTCATGATCTCACAGTTCATGAGTTAGAGTCCCAAATCAGGTTCTGTGCTGTCAGCACAGAAACCACTTCAGATCCTCTGTCCCTCTCTCTCTCTCTGCCCCTCCCCTACTGGTTCATTCTTTCTTTCTTTCTCTTTCTCTCTCTCTCTCTCTCTCAAAATAAATAAATAAATAAATAAATTCCATCTCTTTATTAATATTCTCTATTTGGAGAGTCATTATTATCCTACTTTTGTTAAATGCATTAAATATGGATTGCTTTTGTTCTTGAAACATATTTATAGTAGTTGCTTTGAAGTCTGTTAATTCCACTATCTTGGTGCCTCCCAACACAGTTTCTATTGATTGATTTTTTTCCCCTGTGTATGGGGTGCACTTTTCTGTTTCCTTGCTCATCTCATAATTTTTTGCTGACATCTGGACATTAGAAAATATATTGTAGCAATTCTCATTTCTTATTCTGTGTTTCTACTCCAGGTTTGTTGTTGCTGTTTTTTGTTTCTTTCTTTAATGGCTTGATTAAACAAAATTTGTGAAGTCTGTTTCCTCTCCTCATTTGTTTTCCTTTTTCCTTTTTAAGCTTCCTAGACATCACCCCTGGGTCAGCTTAGCTGAGTGGTCAATGATTTGTCGGAGGTTATGCTTAAGCCCGCGGAGCCACTAATGCTTCCACTCTGCTGTTGGATCTGTTTGTAGTATGTGGACTGCTTTCAAAGTTTAGGAGTCAAAATTACAAGCCTGCCCCACGTTCAGCCAGAGACCAGTAACTTCTAGGGTTACTTGTGTATAGTCTTGCTCATGTGCACAGCTTGTCAAATGTAGCAAGAGATGTTAACCTTTCTTGGTTATTTGTCACTGATCTCTACTATTCTTGACAATGTTAGTGTGAATGGCTTTTTACATGTTCTATTTCAAATAAAATTAGCCCCTGTAAGCAAGGCCAGGCAGCTTCCAGTCCTCAGGATGTTCCATGCCTACCTTAAACAGAACCTCCACAACACAAGACCAGAGCCATGGGTGAGGAGATGGGAGCCACCGGTCCTCCCGACCTGTCCCAGCCGTCCTGGAGTGGAATCTGTGAGGGAGGAAAGGAGCTGCCCTACCCATAGTTAAAATTTCTGCAAAATAGAGGTAAGGATGATGGGAGCAGCCCCTGGTTTCAATGACACAAACTCGTACTTTTCTTACTGAGATGCATAGATTTTCTTGAGCAATTGCTTCTCAGTTTGTTGTATGCCCTTTGGTCAATTTCCAGAGACTAAAAAATACTAATTTATGTAGTTATCTCATTTCACCAGTGTTTCTCTGAGGAGAGGCCCTGTTAAGCTTCTCACGTAGATATTTCAGAAATCTCACTGCCTAATCAAATTTTGACTATGATGATTGCAAAGTACTGGTTTTCCAACTTTAGCATTCTCACCAAATTTATCACTTAGCACTTGGCATTCTACTATGAACAAGAGCCCTTTGTTCTCTCTTATTTATCTGTATTTATTATCACTATGGATTCATGAGTTGCTATGCTTTTCCCTAATGATTTATACTTCATTATAATTACTTAGTAATTTTTCAGCTCAATTTGTCAAGATTTGACCAGAGTCCCTGCAAGCTGAATTCTTCATTGTTGTGTATCATTTTTGTTGGAATGTTTTCTTACTTTCTGCTATACTAAGATGCTTTAGACTCATCTTGTTACTTATCCTGCCAGATTGCAAGACTTTTTTTTTTTTTTTCCCTAGTAGATTTCATTTAGAAATGTTATTACAGACCAGGGCCCCCGGGTGTCTCAGTCGGTTGAGCATCCGACTTCGGCTCAGCTCATGATCTTGCATTTTGTGGGTTCAAGCCTCACATCAGGCTCTGTGCTGACAGCTCAGAGCCTGGAGCCTGCTTTGGATTCTGTGTCTCCTCCTCTCTCTGCCCCTCCCCGGCTCATACTCTGTCTCTCTCTAACTCTTTCAAAAATAAGTAACGTTAAAAAAATTTAGAAATGTTATTACAGACCAAGTACTTGATGCTAAGTGTACTCTCAGATATGGAGTATCTTGATTCTTGTCCTTCAATGGGCAAAACTAGGAAATTTCTGTACAAATAAATATACAAATATATAAATACACATACATATTTTAGAAATCATGAGTTTACATTAATATCACTGATTCTAATTCATCCCCACAAAGTTAGTTCTTGTGTTTCCTCATTCTAAATTTGTATGTCCCTTCTTCCTCAGTGAAAACAATATATTTATTCATATGCTCAATCTTATGATACATCCAAATTTGCTTCAGAACTTCATTGCCCATACTACTACATAAAAAAAAACTTACAAAAAAAAAAAGAAAGAAAAGAAAAGAAAGAGAGAGATTTAAGGATATACTTGCAATTCACCCCAACCATTCCACCCCATCCAAGACTACAGGTATATAATCAAATGCTGTGTTCAGAGTAACTTGGGTAAGTTCTTTTTTTTTTTTTTTTCTCCCCTCAGTGTGATTATGGTATTCATTTATCCACTGTAGATAAAGAGGGCGTTGTTTTCCAGTTTCGGTTCTTTTTACACTAAACAATATATATATATTTCCTTTATACTTGCTTCAGTAAACAATATCTGCTAGAAATCACTCCATATCCATTCATACAAATTTTCCTCACTCTTTTTAACAGCTGCATAATACGAAATTATGTGAATGTTCCATACTTCATTCATTCAGTTTCTTATATCTAGATATTTATGTAGTTTCTAATGATTTTTATTACAATTGAAGCTGTGATTGGGGTACCTGGGTAGCCAGGTTGGTTGAGCACACAACTGTTACATTCAACTCGGGTCATGATCTCATGATTGTGAGAATGAGCCCCTTGTCAGGCTCCACTCTGGGTGCGGAACCAGCTTAAGATTCTCTCTCCCTCTCCTACGGCCCCTCCCCCACTTTCACGTGTGCATGTGCCCTCTCTCAAAAAACCTGATTAATAAAGTTGGGCATACGTATTTTTATATTTGTTGGAGTGTATCTTCAAGGTAAATTCCCATAAGTGTGATTACTGAGTCAAAGAACACAAACTTAGTTTCTTACTTGTTGCTGAATTCCTCCTCATTTCTCCTGTTACACCATTTAGCAATTTAGCATTCACAGCAATGCAAGACTATCTAGTATTACAGAGCCTAATCAACAAAGTTGATGCCCATCCAGTGGATGAAAAATGGTATCACAAGATAATTTTCATTAACATTTTGCCTTGTTTGGATTAAAGTTAAATTTTTACATGTTTCAGGGCCATTTTTATGTGTCTGAATTCACTGTTTATGACTTTTGCCCATTTCTCTATGGGGCTTTTTGTCTTTTCCCCCGCCTTATTTTTTTTTAATATTTATTTATTTATTTTGAGAGACAGAGTGCATGTGTGCATGAGCGGGGAGGGGTGGGGGATGGTGGTGGTCAGAGAGAGGGGGAAAGAAAGAATCCCAAGCAGGCTCCACACTGTCAGTGCAGAGACCAACGTGGGCCTCAAACTTACAAACCATGAGATCATGACCTGAGCTGAAATCAAGAGTCTGACACTTAACAGATTGCCACTCAGGTGCCCCATCCCCTTAATTCTTTACAAGTATATACAGGATTAGTCATCTAAGTGTGATATATGTTGTAAAAATTTTTTCAGTTTATTTGCCTGTCTTTTTTTTTAATTAATTTTATTTATTAATTTTTTTAATTTATATCCGAGGTACTTGTATATAGTACAATAATGATTTCAGGAGTAGATTTTGGTGATTCATCTCCTATACATAACACCCAGTGCTCATCCCAATAAGTGTCTTTGTTAATTCTCCTTACCCATTTAGCCCATCCCCCCACCCACAGGCCCTCCAGAAACCCTCAGTTTGTTCTCTGTGTTTAAGAGTCTCTTATATTTTGTCCCCCTCCTTGTTTTTATATTATTTTTGCTTCCCTTCTCTTGTGTTCATCTGTTTTGTATCTTAAATTCCACATATGAGTGAAGTCATGTGATATTTGTCTTTCTCTGACTGAATTATGCGCTTAGCATAATACCCTCTACTTCCATCCACATAGTTGCAAATGGCAAGATTTCATTCTTTTTGCTTGCCAAGCAATATTCTATTGTATACATATACCACATCTTCTTTATCCATTCATCCATCGATGGACATTTGGGCTCTTTCCATACTTTGGCTATTGTCAATAGCGCTGCTATAAACATTGGGATGCATGTGCCCCTTCAAAACAGCATACCTGTATCCCTTGGATAAATACCTAGTAGTGCAATTGCTGGGTCATAGTGTAGTTCTATTTTTAACTTTTTGAGGAACCTCCGTACTATTTTCCGGAGTGGCTGCACCAGTTTGCATTCCCACCAGCAGAGCAAAAGAGATCCTCTTTCTCTGTATCCTCACCAACATCTGTTGTTTCCTGAGTTGTTAATTTTAGCCATTCTGACTGGTGGGAAGTGGTATCTCATTGTGGTTTTGATTTGTATTTCCCTGATGATGAGTGATGTTGAGCATTTTTTCATGTGTCTGTTAGCCATCTGGATGTCATCTTTAGAAAAGTGTCTATTAATGTCTTTTGCCCATTTCTTCATTGGGTTATTTGTTTTTTGGGTGTTGAGGTTGATACACTCTTTATAGATTTTGGATACTCACCCTTTATCTGATATATCATTTGCAAATATCCTCTCCCATTCCATCAGTTGCCTTTTGGTTTTGCTAATTGTTCCCTTCACTGCTTTTTATCTTGAGGTCCCAATAGTTCATTTTTGCTTTTGTTTCCCTTGCCTCCTGAGACATATTGAGTAAGAAGTTGTTGCAGCTGCAGTCAAAGAGGTTTTTGCCTGCTTTCTTCTGGAGGATTTTGATGGCTTCCTGTCTTACATTTAGATCTTTTATCCATTTTGAGTTTATTTTTGTATATGGCGTAAGAAAGTGGTCTCATTGCATTCTTCTGCATGTTGCTGTCGAGTTTCCCCAACACCATTTGCTGAAGAGACTGTCTTTATTCCATTGTATATTCTTTCTGGCTTTGTCAAAGATTAGTTGGCCATATGTTTGTGGCTCCATTTCTGGGTTCTCTATTCTGTCCCATTGATGTAAGTGTCTGTTTTTTGTCCCAGTACCATACTGTCTTCATGATTATAGCTTGTAATGCATCTTGAAGTCCAAGATTCTGATGCTTTGGTTTTCTTTTTAAATATTACTTTGGCTGTTCAGGGTCTTTTGTGGTTCCATACAAATTTTATGATTGTTTGTTCTAGCTCTGTGAAGAATGCTGGTGTTATTTTGATGGGGATTGTATTGAATATGTGGATTGCTTTGAGTAGTATCAACATTTTAACAATATTTGTTCTTCCAATCCATGAACATGGAATATTTTTCCATTTTTTGTGTGTGTCTTCTTCACTTTCTTTCATAAGCTTTCTGTAGTTTTCAGTGTACAGATTTTTCACCTCTTTGGTTAGGTTTATTCCTGGGTATTTTGTGGGTTTTGGTGCAATTGTAAATGGTATTGATTCCTTGATTCTCATTCTGTTGCTTCATTACTGGTGTATAGGAATGCAACCGATTTCTGTGTACTGATTTTAAACCCTGCCACTTTGCTGAATTCATGGATTAATTCTAGCAGTTTTTTAGTGGAATCTTTTGGGTTTTGCATATAGAGTATCATGTCATCTGTGAAGAGTGAAAGTTTGACCTCCTCTTAGCCAATTTGGATGCCTTTTGTTCCTTTGTGTTGTCTGATTGCTGATGCTAGGATTTCCAATACTATGTTGAATAACAGTGGTGACAGCGGACATCCCTGTCATTTTCCTGACCTTAGGGGGAAACCTCTCAGTTTTTCCCCATTGAGAATGACATTAGCAGTGGGTCTTTCATATATGGCTTTTATGATCTTGAGGTATGATCCTTCTATCTCTGCTTTCTTGAAGGTTTTTATCAAGAAAGGATGCTGTACTTTGTCAAATGCTTTCTTTACATCTATTGAGAGGATCTTGTGGTTCTTGTCCTTTCTTTTATTGATGTGATGTATCACACTGATTGTTTTGTGGATATTGAATCAGCCCTGTATCCCAGATATAAATCTCACTTGGTCATGATGAATAATTCTTTTAATGTATTGTTAGATCTGGTTGGCTAGTATCTTGTTGAGGATTTTTGCATCCATGTTCATCAGGGAAATAGGCTCCTTTTTAGTGGGATCTTAGTCTGTTTTGGAATCAAGGTAATGCTAGCCTCATAGAATGATTTTGGAAGTTTTCCTTCCATTTCCATTTTTTTGGAACAGTCTGAAAAGAATATCTTCTTTAAATGTTTGGTAGAATTCCCCTGGAAAGTCATCCGGCCCTGGACTCTTGTTTTTTGGGAGATGTTTGATTACTAATTAGATTCCCTTACTGGTTATGGGTCTGTTCAAATTTTCTATTTCTTCTTGCTTCAGTTTTGGTAGTTTATATGTTTCTAGGAATTTGTCCATTTCTTCCAGGTTGCCCAATTTATTGGCATATAACTGCTGATAATATTCTCTTATTATTGTTTGTATTTCTGCAGTGTTGGTTGTGATCTCTCCTCTTTCATTCTTGATTTTATTTATTTGGGTCCTTTTTCTTTTTGATCAAACTGGCTAGGGGTTTATCAATTTTGTTAATTCTTTCAAAGAACCAGCTCCTGGTTTCATTGATCTGTTCTATTTTTTTTTTTTTATTTTGATAGCATTAATTTGTGCTCTGATCTTTCTTATTCCCTGGTATTCTTCTGGTTTTGGGTTTTATTTGCTGGTCTTTTTCTAGTGCTTTAAGGTGCAAGGTTAGGTTGTATATCTGAGACCTTTCTTGTTTAGGAAGGCCTGGATTGCTATATACTTCCCTCATATGACTGCCTTTGCTGCATCCCAGAGGTTTTGGGCTGCAGTGTTATTTCCATTGGCTTCCATGTACTTTTTAATTTCCTCTTTAACTCCTTGTGTAGCCCATTCATTATTTAGTAGGATGTTCTTTAGTTTCCAAGTATTTGTTTTCTTTCCAAATTTTTTCTTGTGGTTGATTTTGAGTTTCATAGCGTTGTGGTCTGAAAATATGCATGGTATGATCTCGATCTTTCTGTACTTGAGGGCTGATTCATGTCCCAGTATGTGATCTATTCTGGAGAATGTTCCATGTGCACTTGAGAAGAATGTGTATTCTGCTTTAGGATGAAATGTTCTAATATATCTGTTAAGTCCCTGGTCCAGTGTGTCATTCAAAGCCATTGTTACCTTGTTGATTTTTTCTGTTTAGATGATCTGTCCATTGTTGTAAGTGGGGTTGTTGAAGTCCCCTACTATTTTGGTATTATTATCAATGAGTTTCTTTATGTTTGTGATTAATTTTATATATTTGGATGACACCATGTTGGTCGCATAAATGTTTACAATTTTTAGGTCTTCTTTGTGGATAGATCCCTTATTTATGATATAATGCCCTTTTTCATCTCTGTTACACTCTATATTTTAAAATCTAGATTGTCTGATAAGTATGGCTACTCTAGCTTTATTTTGTCAACCATTAGCATGATAGATGGTTCTCCATTCCCTTACTTTCAATCTGAAGGTGTCTTTTTTTTTTAATTTTTTTTTTCAACGTTTATTTATTTTTGGGACAGAAAGAGACAGAGCATGAACGGAGGAGGGGCAGAGAGAGAGGGAGACACAGAATCGGAAACAGGCTCCAGGCTCTGAGCCATCAGCCCAGAGCCCAACGTGGGGCTCGAACTCACGGACCGCGAGATCGTGACCTGGCTGATGTCAGACGCTTAACCGACTGCGCCACCCAGGCGTCCCTGAAGGTGTCTTTAGGTTGCAAATAGGTCTCTTATAAACAACATGTAGATGGATCTTGTTTTCTTATCCATTCTGTTATCATTTGTCTTTTGATTGGAGAGTTTAGTCCATTGACATTTAGAGTAAGTACTGAAAGATATGAATATATTGCCAATGTGTTGCCTGTAGACTTGGAGTTTCTGGTGCTGTTCTCTGGTACTTTCTAGTCTTTGTTGCTTTTGGTCTTTTTTGTTTTGTTTCATCTTTTCTCCCCTCAGAGAGTCCCCTTTAAAATTTCTTGCAGGGCTGGTTTGGTGGTCACAAACCCTGTTAGTTTTTGTTTATCTAGAAAACTTTTTATCTCTTCTTTTATTTTGAATGACAGCCTTGCTGGATAAAGATTTCTTGGCTGAATATGTTTCTAATTCAGCACATTGAATATATCCTGCCACTGCTTTCTGGCCTGCCATGTTTCTGTGGATAGGTCTGCTGTGAACCTGATCAGTCTTCCTGTGTAGGTTAAAGACTTTTTTCCCTTGCTGCTTTCATGATTCTTTCCTTGTCTTTGTACTTTGTGAATTTGACTATTAAATGCCTTGTTGGTGGTCAGTTTTTGTTGAATCTAATGGGAGTTCATTGTGTTTCCTGGATTTTGATGTCTGCATCTTTCCCCAGGTTAGGAAAGTTCTCCACTATTATTTGCTCACATAAATTTTCTACCCCTTTTTCACCCTCTTCATCTTCTAGTACCCCTGTGATTCAGATGTTATTCCTTTTCATAAGTCACTGAGTTCTCTAATTCTCATCATGCTCTTTTGCTTTATTTTCCCTCTTTTTTTCTGCTTCATTATTCTTCATAAATTTGTCCTCTATATCTCTGATTTGCTGCTCTGCTTCATCTATCATTGCTGCCATGGGAATCATTCAAGATTGCATCGTAGTTACAACATTTTAAATTTCATCCTAACTGGATTTAATTCTTTTATCTCTGCAAAATGGGATTCTATGCTTTTTTTCAACCCCAGCTAGTATTTTTATTATTGTGATTATAAATTCTGTTCCAGATATCTTGATTGTATCTGTTTTGATTAAGACCCTGGCTTCATTTCTTCCTGTTGTTTCTTTTCCGTTGAATTCCTTCATTTCATCCTTTTGGAGGAATAAAAGAATTAGGGGCGCCTGGGTGGTGCAGTCGGTTACGTGTCCAACTTCAGCCAGGTCATGATCTCGTGGTCTGTGAGTTCGAGCCCCACGTCAGGCTCTGGGCTAATGGCTCGGAGCCTGGAGCCTGTTTCCGATTCTGTGTCTCCCTCTCTCTCTGCCCCTCCCCCGTTCATGCTCTGTCTCTCTCTGTCCCAAAAAAAATAAATAAACGTTGAAGAAAAATTTTTTTAATTTAAAAAAGAATTAATAAAATAGAATAAATAAACAAAAACTGAAAACACACAAAAAAATCAAATAAAGGATGCTAGATCCTAGGTGTGTTTTGTTCTGCTTGTTGAAAAAAGCTTGATAGAATAGAGGAAAAGGAATGAAAAGAAAAGGAAATAAAAAGGAAAATGTTTGAAAATTTAAAAAATGAATACAAGAAAATAAAATGAAATGAAAGTAAAGTGAAATGAGAAAATTTACCCAAAAATAGAAAAAATATAGTAGGAAAAACTTAAAGAAAAATCTTTTTTATAATAATGGAAAATAAAAATGAATATTTTTTCTATATTCAAGAATAAGAAAACAAAACGGAATCGATGGAACAGTGAACAGAGTGAAATACAACTGAAATTGCTTCCAGTTTCACCTAGACATCAAACTATGAACCACATTATAGTCAGTAAACTGAGCAGCCAGAGAGACATGTCATGTTCCCCCTAGAGCACGCTTGGCACACTTGGATGAAGCTTGGTGTAATAGATCCATTCTGCACTAGATGGTGCTGATTAACTTATGGGAGTGGATTGTTGTGTCATGTGTACACGTGTATGCACATGTGCAGGAGGGGTGAAAATGGTGTCACCCAGCTACCCAGTCTCTAGTATCAGAAGTCTGTGCTCTCTCCCAGCTGCAACCAAGCATCCCTCCTTTGTCTCCAGCTTCCATCCCCTCCCCACTTCCACACTGTCTGTGACCATTCCATCATCCTGCTAGGTGGCACCTCTCTCCAGAGTTTTATCTCAGATGGGGCTGTGTTTACAAATCCCTCACTTCTGAGGGATCTGCACTTTGACCCACTGTGATCCCCTGGGGAAGGGCCTCACCAAGCAATGGCTGAGTGCCGGCCTACCCCCAGGAATGTTTGCATGACCATGCTGTTGCAGATGCCCAGAGACTGCAGCTGGTGCCAGGCAGCCCCTGAAAAAGTTGGCAGGATTGTGTAGCAGCAGCATTTCAGAGATTATGGTAAATCATAACACACATCTAGCACCAGACTTCACTGCCCTTTAACGTTTTTGTTCAAACACCAGCAAACATGGCTATTCTCTGGAGTCTGCTGGGACCGTTGCCTGTGGGGAGGCCACACAGCCTCTACCATATGCCCTGTTAGCAAGGGAGCTGCCTATCCTCTGCCCAAGGACCCATTAGACCTTGCTGTCTGCTCCTGGGGATTCGCCCTTCCCACCAGAGCACCACTCGGTATCCAGCTTCAGAATTTCAGACTCTGTACTCCCCTATTCATAGAGTCTTTTTGTTTGTTTGTTTTTTATTTTTTTAATTTTATTTTTTTAAATTTACATCCAAATTAGTTAGCATATAGTACAACAGTGATTTCAGGAGTAGATTCCTTAGTGTCCCTTACCCATTTAGCCCATCCCCCCTCCCACACCCCCTGCAGTAACCCTCTGTTTGTTCTGCATCTTTAAGAGTCTCTTCTGTTTTGTCCACCTCCCTGTTTTTATATTATTTTTGTTTCCTTTCCCTTATGTTCATCTGTTTTGTCTCTTAAAGTCCTCATATGAGTGAAGTCATATGTTATTTGTCTTTCTCTAACTAATTTCACTTAGCATCATACCCTCCAGTTCCATCCACATAGTTGCAAATGGCAAGATTTCATTCTTTTTGATTGCCAAGTAATACTCCATTGTGTGTGTGTGTATATATACACACACACCACATCTTCTTTATCCATTCATCCATCGATGGACATTTGGGCCCTTTCCATACTTTGGCTATCGTTGATAGTGCTGTTATAAACTGGGGGTGCATGTGTCCCTTCGAAACAGCACACCTGTATCCCGTGGATAAATGCCTAGCAGTGCTGGGTCATAGGGTAGTTCTATTTTTAGTTTTTTGAGGAACCTCCATACTATTTTCCAGAGTGGCTGCACTAGCTTGCGTTCCCACCAACAATGCAAAAGAGATCCTCTTTCTCTGCATCCTCGCCAACATCTGTTGTTGCCTGAGTTGTTAATGTTAGCCATTCCCTGTTCATAGAGTCTTAATGATATACAAACCCTCTCCTTTCTCCTTTCTTATTCAGTCTCTTATGCGTGTTTCCCCCCTTTCTCTCCAGCTGCTTGCAGGGGACGTGCTTTTCCTGTACTCTCCCCCTTGACTTTGTCCTCTCACCACAAGCAAAAGCAGCTCCCTACCCTCTGTGGCTTCTCTCTGCACCATATACTTGCCAAGTTCTATAGTTCAAGTTATGCAGATTGTTGTGTTAATTCTCAGATCAATTTTGTAGGTGTGCAAGATGGTTTGGTGTTAATGTTGCTTCATTTCAGGGACAAGAGTTGCAAAAAGCTTCCATGCTACTCCGCCATCTTGTATTGTATTAGCCCTGAAGTCAACTACAGTCCAAAAATAGGTTGACAAATAGCCAAATTGTGGAAAGAGCCTAAATGTCCATCAACTGATGAATGGATAAAGAAATTGTGGTTTATATACACAATGGAGTACTACATGGCAATGAGAAAGAACGAAATATGGCCCTTTGTAGCAACATGGATGGAACTGGAGAGTGTGATGCTAAGTGAAATAAGCCATACAGAGAAAGACAGATACCGTATGTTTTCACTCTTATGTGGATCCTGAGAAACTTAACAGAAACCCATGGGGGAGGGGAAGGAAAAAAAAAGAGGTTAGAGTGGGAGAGAGCCAAAGCATAAGAGACTCTTAAAAACTGAGAACAAACTGAGGGTTGATGGGGGGTGGGAGGGAGAGGAGGGTGGGTGATGGGTATTGAGGAGGGCACCTTTTGGGATGAGCACTGGGTGTTGTATGGAAACCAATTTGACAATAAATTTCATATATTGAAAAAAAACAAAAAACAAAAATAGGTTGACAAATTGAAGGTTAGTGTCAGTCACAATGCTGACATCATTCACTTCATCTCATCACATAAGCATTTTATCATAGTTGCTTCTGGCAAACTTGAGTTTGTTGCTCCCTGGTCCCCTGGTTTTCCCAGAGTCCACTGAGAAGTTATTAGTGAAGTATCCCAGGATGCTGGCCTATTGGTAAGGCTGATAGGTCCTGACACAGCAGCCAGGAGGGAATGAGATGGAATGCACTGAGATGGAGGTGATGTAGAGTATAACACCCAATTTATTTGCCTTTCAACTTTGCTTATGACTTATAAGAGATTTCTATTTTTTATAGTCAAATTTATCAATAATTTTTTGTGTTGCTTCTGGGTTTTGAGTTCTAGTTAAAAAGCCTTAAATCATAGCCAAAAATTCTTTTTCTACTAAAGCTATAGACAAATTCACCCATGTTTTCTTTTAGAATATACATATTTCCTTCCCCTTCCCTGTCTCCCTTCCTTCCATTAAAACTCTGATCCTTCTGAAGTTTATTCTTGTATATGGTATGAGGAATGAGGAATTTCATCATCTCCAGTTGTCCTGATAACATTTACTAAGAAGATCATCTTTGCCCCAAATGATGTGAGATATCACCTTTATCCTACACCAAATTTCTATATGTAGTTGGTCTATGTCTGTATTTTTATCACATTGGCTTGTCCATTCATGCTCAGTACCAAATTGCTTTAATTATAAACATTGTACTATGTTTGAATATCTAAAAGGGGTAGACTTCATTCAGAGTTTTGTTTTGCTTTTCTTTTCAGTGTTTGCCTAGCTACTATTTTTTATTTTTTTATTTTTTTTTTCATACGAGCTTTGTGAAATTACCTAGATCCATACACAAACTTACTGAATTTTAACTGGGAAGACATTAAATGTATAAGTTAACTTGAGGAAAACTGACCTCTTCATGATTGTGAGATGTCCTGTCAAAGAACAAAGGGTATCTTCTCATTTGTTCAATTCTATTTTTGTCTTTCATGAATGTTTTATAATTTTCTTCATGGAAATCTTGGACAACTCCTTTTAATTTATTTTGAGAGAGAGAGAGCATGAGCAGGGGAGGAGCACACAGAGAGAGAGAGAAATAATCCCAAGCTGACAGCACAGAGCCCAATGTGGGCCTCAACCCCACAAACTATGACATCAGGACCTCAGCTGAAATCAGGATGCTTAACTGACTGAGCCACCCAGGTGCCCCTTGGATAATTCTTATTAAATGTATCCCTAAGTACTTTATCTTTTATCTTCTTTATTGCTATTATAAATAGAGTTATCTATTATAACTTATAGCTGGTTATTATTTGTGTATCTAAGTTCTATTGATTTTTTTATTGTGGTAAAAAACAAATAACATAAAATTTGCCATCTTAACCATTTTTATGTGTCCAGCTTGGTAGTGTTAAATTATATTCACTTTGTTGTGAAACAAATCTCCAGAACTTTTCATCTTGCAGAATTAAAACTCTATACTCATTAAATAATAATTCCCCACCCTGTGGTGACTGCTACTATAATTTGTCTCTATGGATTAGCCTACTCTGGACACTTTATGGAAGTACAATCATGTAGTATTTGCCCTTTTATGGAAAACTTATTTCACTTAGCATAATGTCTGCAAGGTTCATCCATGCTGTGGCATGTGGAAGACTTTCTTTCCTTTTGAAAGGTGAATAACAGTCCATTGAATGTATACACCATGATTTATGAATTCATATGTGGATGTATATTTGGGTTTCCTCCACCTCATGGAATAGTGTGGCTATAAACATGGATGTACAAACATCTCTTCAGGACCCTTCTTTCAATTCTTCTGGATGGATACCTAGAAGTGAGATTGCTGAATGATATGATAGCTCTATTTTTAATTTTTGAGGAAAATTTTATATTCCCACCAGCGATGCAAATGCATTTTCTCCAAATCCCAACCAACACTTGCTATTGTCTGTGTTTTTTGTTTTGTTTTTAACCATCTGGTATCATAATGGGTTTAAGGTGATATTTCAATGTGGTTTAGATTTTGCATTTTTGATTAGTGATATTGAGCATTTTTTATACATTTCTTGGAACTTTATATATCATCTTTGAATAAATGTCTATTCAAGCCATTTGCTCATTTTTAATCAGGTTATTTGATTTTGTGTCACTGAGTTGTTCATTTTTCTTTTACCTTTCTAGTTGTTTCCCTAGAGTTTTTAAAAGTTTTTTTTAATGGTTTATTTTTGAGAGAGAGGGAGCAAGAGAGAGGGTGAGTGGGGGGAAGAGGGAGAGGGAGAGAACCCAAGCAGGATCCGTGCTGACAGCAGCAAGCCTGATATGGGGCTTGAACTCATCAACAGTGAGATCATGACCTAAGCTGAAGTCAGACGCTCAACTGAGCCACCCAGGCACCCCTGTTTCTCTAGAGCTTTCAGTGCACTTTTGCTAGCTGAAGTCTACCTTCAACTAAAATTATACTGTTTCACATACAGGGCAGATAGTTTATAATAGAATATTCATAATGTCTCCCTCCTGTGCCTTATTAACATTGCCGTCATTCATTTCATTCATCTATGTGTCATAACCTCCCAGTGCATTGTTACTATTTTTTATAGCTTTAAACAGTTATCTTTTAGATCAAATAAGAAAAGAAAAATATTCCTGGAGGCATCACGATCCTGGACTTTAGCCTGTACTACAAAGCTGTAATCATCAAAACAGTATGGTATTGGCACAAAAACAGACACATAGACCAATGGAGTACTGTAGAAAACCCAGAATTCGAACAATAAATGTATGGCCAACTAATCTTTGACAAAGTAGGTATCTAATGGAAAAAAGGCAGTCTTCTTAGCAAATGATGCTGGGAGAACTGGACAGAAACATGCAGAAGAATGAACCTGGACCACTTTCTTACACCATACACAAAAATAAACTCAAAATGGATGAAAGACCTAAATGTGAGACAGGCAATCATCAAAACCCTAGAGGAGAAAACAGGGAACAACAACAACCTCTTTGACCTCAGCCACAGCAACTTCTTACTTCACATGTCTCTGAAGGCAAGGGAAATAAAAGTAAATATGAACTACTGGGGACCTCTTCAAGATTAAAAAACTTCTGCACAGTGAAGGAAATAGTCAACAAAACTAAAAGCAACTGACAGAATGGGTGAAAATATTCGCAAGTGACATATCGGATAAAGGGTTATAGATCCAAAATCTATAAAGAACTTACCAAACTCTCAACAGCCAAAAAAACAAATAATCCAATGAAGAAATGGGCAGAAGACATGAATAGACACTTTTCCAAACAAGATATCTGGCTGGCCAACCGACACATGAAAAAATGTTCAACATCACTGATCATTGAGGAAATGAAAACCAAAACCACATTGAGATACCACTTCATACCAGTCAGAGTGGCTAAAATTAACAACTCAGGAAACAACAGCTATTGGCAAGGATGTGGAGAAATGGGTACTCTCTTGCACTATTGGTGGGAATGCAAACTAGTGCAGCCACTCTGGAAAACAGTGTGGAGGTTCCTCAAAAATTAAAAATAGAATTATCCTATGACCCAGCAATAGCACTACTAGGACCTTATCCAAAGGATATAGGAGTGCTGATTCATAGGGGCACATGTACCCCAATGTTTATAGCAGTGCTTTCAACAGCAACCAAATTATGGAAAAAAGCCCAATGTCCATCAACTGATGAATGGATAAAGAGGATGTGGTCTATATATACAGTGTAATACTACTTGGCAATGAGGAAGAATGAAATCTTGCCATTTGCAACGATGTGGGTAGGACTGAAAGATATTATTCTAAAGTGAAATAACTCAGAGAAAGACAGATCTCATATGTTTTCACTCATATGTGGAATTTGAGAAATTTAACAGAAGACCATGGGGGAAGGGAAGGGGAAAAATAGTTTCAAGAAGAAAGGGAGGCAAACCATAAGAGACTCTTAAATATGGAGAATAAACTTAGGATTGATGCGGGAGTGGGGGTGGGGGGAGGGAAATGGGTGATGGATATTGAGGAGAGCACTTGTTGGGATGAGCACTGGATGTTGTATGTAAGCAATGAATCATGGGAATCTACTCCCAAAGCCAAGAGCACACTGTATACACTGTATGTTAGCTAACTTGACAAAAAATTATATTAAAAAAAAGAAAGAGAGAAACATCCAATTTTGTTTTGCTTTAATCCTTCTATGATACTCTTCTGCTTCTCTGATGTTTCTCTGATATTTATATTTTTGCCAAATGGTCACCACAATAAGTCCAGTTAAATTTCATTACCATACATAGTTACAATATTTTTCTCATGATGAGAACTTTTAAGATCTACTCTCTTAGTAACTTTCAAACATGTAATACAGTTTTATTAACTATAGTCACCATAATGTACATGACATCCCTATGACTATTTTATAACTGGAAGTTTGTAACTTTTGAAGCTATTCACCCATTTCACCCACCTCTAACCCCTTGCCACTGGAAACCAATTTGTTTTCTGTATCTATGAGCTTGTTTTGTTTGTTGGTTTGTTTGTTAGAAACCACCTATAAGTAAGATCGTACAGTATTTGACTTCTTTAAGTTAGTGTAATGGCCTTGAGGTCTATCCACATTGTTGCAAATGGCAAGATGTCATTTTTTATGCCTGAATAATAATCCATTGTGTATATGTAACACAGTTTCTTATTCATTATACATTGATGGACACTTAGGTTGTTTTTGTATCTTGGCTATTGTAAATAATGCTGCAGTGAACATGGGGATACATATATCTTTTCAACTGTTTTTTATTCATTGGATAAATACCCAGAAGTATAATTGCTAGATCATATGTTAGTAGTACTTTTATTTTTTTGAGGAACTTCCATGCTTGTTCTCCATAGTGCTATACTGAAACACATTCCTACCAACAGTGCACAAAGATTCCCTTTTCTCCACATCTTCGCCAACATTTGTTATTTCTTGTCTTTTTGATAGTAGACATTCTAGCAGGTGTGAGATGATAGCTCTTTGTGGTTTTGGTTTTCATTCCCCTGGTAATTAGTGATGTTAAGCATCTGTTCACCTACCTGTTAGCCATCAATATAGCATCTTTGGAAAAAATATCTAACTCAGATTCTCTGCCCATTTTTTTAATTGAAGTATTTTTATTTTATGTACAATGAGTTGGGATTAAGGTAACTTATCCCAACTGCAGTTAAGGTAGGTATCTTGGATTACCCATTCAAGAAAGTTCACTTAATCCAACTTAATGAAGCCTATAGCCTTCATGTATTGACAGAAACACTGGCAGCACATGTTAAGGCCATATTTCTGGATCAAACCATGCTGGTTTGAGCAGACAAGACAAGAAGAAGAATCCTGGCCAAATTTCCTTGGATGGCTACAGCAGAGCTGCTGGTGACCCATCTTGCTTTCTTGGATGCAGTGAAACAAAAGGGGTCTCTGCCCATTTTTTAATTGGAATTTTTCCCTACTGAGTTGTATGCCTTCTTTATATATTTTGGATAGTAGTAGCTCCTTTTCAGACATATGATTTGGAAATATTTCCTCACAGTTAGTAGATTGCGTTTTCATTTTGTTGGTGGTTTCCTTACTGTACGGAACATTTTTAGTTTGATGTAGTTACATCATTTATTTTTGCTTTTCTTGCATTTGCTTTTGGTGTCAGACTGAAAAGTAATGCCTTTTGGGGCACCTGGTTGCCTCAATTGGTTAACTGTCCAACTCTTGGTTTCTGCTCAGGTCATGATCTCACATTTTGTGGGATCAAGCTCCTCACTGAGCTCCATGCTGACAGCACAGAGCCTGCTTGGGATTCTCTCTCTCCCTCTTTCTCTGCTTCTCTCCTGTTCATGCGTGCTCTCTCAAATTAAAAAAAAAAAAAAAAAAAAGTAACGACTTTTGCCAAGACTGATGTCAAGGAGCTTACTATGTTTTCATCTAGGAGTTTTATGGTTTCAGGTGTTGTGTTCAAGTCTTTAATCCACTTTGAGTTAATTTTTTATGTGCCAAAAGATGGTGGTCCAGGTTTATTCTTTTGCATGTGGCTGTCCCGTTTTCCCAACACCGTTAATTGAAGAGACCATCCTTTTTTGATTGTGTGTTCTTGGCTTTGTTGTAAATTAACCATATTTACATGGGTTTATTTCTTGCCTCTCTATTTTGTTCCATTGATCTACGTGTCTGTTTTTACACCAATACCATTTGTTTTGCTTACTATAGCCTTGAAATATAATTTGAAATCAGGGAGCATGATGTCTCCAGGTGTGTTTTTCTTTCTCAAGAATGGTTGGCTCTGTGGGGTCTTTTGTTTTTTCATATAAATTTTAGGACTCTTTGTTTTATTTGGGAAAGCTGCATTTGAAATGTTGGTAGGAATTGAATTGAATTTGTAGATTGCTTTACATAGTGATGACATTTTAATAATATTAATTCCTCCAGTTCAGAAACATGGAATATCTTTCCATTTATTTTTGCCTTCTTCAATTTCTTTCATCAGTGTCTTAGTTTTCAGTGTATAAGTCTTTCACCTTCTTGGTTTAATTTACTTTTAGGTATTTTATTGTTTCTGATGTAATTGTAAAATTAATATCTTGATTTCTCTTTCTGATGGTTGTTAGTGTAGAGAAATGCAATGAAGTTTTGCAAATTGATTTTGTATCCTGAAACTTCACCAAATTCATTTATTGGTTCTAACACTTTTTTCATGGAGTATGTAGGGTTTTCTATATATAATATCAACTGCAAATAGTGACACTAGGACTTCCAAAACAATATTAGTAACAGTGGTGAGAATGGGCATCTTTGTCTTAATCTTACAGGAAAAACTTTAAGCTTTTTGCCATTGAGTATAATGTTAGTGTGGGCTTGTCTTATATGGACCTAACTATGTTGAGATAAGTTTTTCCTCTTTTACTTTTTCCCTACTGAGGGATACCCACTTTTCCTCTTTATTAAAGTATAGTTGGGGGGTGGGGATCATAGCTTATACACAATGTCACATTAGTTTCAGGTATACAATGTAGCAATTAAAGAATTTTGTCCATCATGCTATGCTCACAAGTGTAGCTACCATTTGTCAGCATACAACATTATTACAATACTTGACTGTATTCCCTTTCATTCCTATGATTTATTAATTTCATAACTGGAAGTCTGTACCTTTAGCTCCCCTTCACCCATTTTGCCCATCTCCTCACCCCCTCCCCTCTGAAAATCACCAGTTCTCTGTATTTGGGATCTATTTCTGCTTTTTGTTCATTTTAGTTTTTTGTTTTTGTTTTTTTTGTTGTTTTCAGATTCCACATATAAGTGAAACCATATGGTATTTGTCTTTCTCTAAATGACTTATTTCACTTAGCATAATACCCTCTAGTCCATCCATGTTGTTGCAAATCGTTAAGATTTCATTCTTTTTTTATGGCTGAACAGTATTCCATTGTGTGTGTGTGTATATGTTACACATACACACATACATATGTACATATATATGTATACATGTATGTACATATGTACATATATACATGTGTGTATATATACATACACACACACACCACATCTTTATGTCCTTTGTCCATTTGTCTATCTATGGACACATAGGTTGCTTCTGTATCTTGGCTATTGCAAATAAAACTGCAATAAATATGGGGTGCATATATCATTTCAAATTATTGCTTTCATTTTCTTTGGGTAAGTACCACATGAATTACTGAATCATATGGTATTTCTATTTTTAATTTTTTGAAGTACTCCATACTATTTTCATAATGGCTACACCAACACATTCCCACTACCAGTACATGAGGGTTCCTTTTCTTCACATCCCCACCAACACTTGCTTTTGTCTTTTTTAAGTTTATTTATTTGTTTTGAGAGAAAGCATGAGCATGTGCATGAGTGGGAGGGGGCAGAGAGAATCCCAAGCAGGCTCGGCACTGTCAGTGTGGAGCCTGACATGGGGCTCAAACTCACAAACTGAGAGATCATGACCTGAGCAGAAACCAAGAGTCAGATGCTTAACTGACTGAGCTACCCAGGTGCCCCTCCCAACACTATTTTTTGAAAGATTGTCTTTTCTCCATTGCATATCCTTGCCTCCTCTGTCATAGATTAATTGACCATATAAGCATGGGTTTATTTCAGGGCTCCCTGTTCTTTTCTATTGATTTGTGTGTCTATTTTTTGTGCCAGTACCATACCGTTTTGATCAATGATAGCTATGTAGTACATCTTGAAATCAGGGACGGTGATACCTCCAGCTTTGCTCTTCTTTCTCAAGATTGCTCTGGCTATTTGATTCTTTGGCGGTTCTATATAAATATTAAGATTATGTGTTCTAGTTCTGTGAAAAATGCTATTGATGTTTTGATAGAGATTTCATTGAATTTGGGATTGTTTAGGGTAGTTTTCATATTTTAACAATATTCTTCCAAAAATGAGCATGATATATCTTTCCATTTGTTTATGTCATCTTCAATTTCTTTCATCAATGTTTTATAGTTTTTTGAATACAGATCTTTCACCTCCTTGGTTAAGTTTTATTCCTAGGTACTTTATTCTTTTTGGTGCATCTGTAAAAGGAATCATTTTCTTAATTTCTCTTTCTGCTATTTTATTGTATAGAAATGTAATAGGTTTCCACGTATTAATTTTGTATTTTGAAACTTTAATTAATTCATTTATTCTAATAGTTTTTGGTGGAGTCTAGGATTTTCTCTATATAGTATTCTAGCATCTGCAAATAGTGACAGTTTTACTTTTTCCTTACAAATTTGGATACATTTTGTTTCTATTTCTTGTTTTATTGCTGTGGCTAGGACTTCCAGTAGTATATTGATCAAAAGTGGTGAAAGTGGGCATCTTTGTCTTGTTCCTGATCTTAGAGGAAAAGCTTTCCATCTTTACCCATTGAGTACTTTGGGTTTTTATCATAAATGGATGTTGAATTTTGTCAAAGGCTTTTCCTGCTTCTATTGAGATGATTGCATATATTTTACCTTCATTTTGTTTATATGGTTATCACATTGATTTAGGGATGTTGAAACATCCGTGCATCCTTGCAATAAATCCCACTTGATAATGGTGTATGATCCTATTAATGTATTGTTGGATTCAGTTTGCTAAGATTTTGTTAAGAAATCTTGTATCTATGTTCATCAGAGGTATTGGCCTATATATAATATTCTTTTCTTGTGGTGTTTTGTCTAGTTTTGGAATCAGGGTAATGATGGCCTTATAAAATGACTTTGGAAGTGTTCCATCCTCTTCCATATTTTGGAAAAGCTTGAGAATGATTAGTTTTAATTCTTTTGAATCTTTGGAAGACTTCACCAGTAAAGCCATCTAATCCTGAACTTTAATTTGTTCGAAGGTTTTTGATTCCTGATTCAATCTCCTTACTAGTAATCAAACCAGTCAGTTTTTCTATTTTTTATGATTCACTCTTGATAGGTTGTATGTTTCTAAAAATCTATTTCTTCTAGGTTGTCAAATTTGTTGGCATATAGAGTTTGTAGTAGTCTCTTCTGAACCTTTGTATTTCTACTGAAGCAGCTATAATGTCTCTTTCATTTTTCATTTTATTTATATGCCTTCTCTTTTTTTCCCCTGGTGAATGTAGATAAAGCTTGTCAATTCTCTGTATCTTTTCAAATATCCAAATGTTTTCAAATATCCAAATATTCATTCATCTTTTCTATTGTCGGTTCAGTCTCTATTTCATTCATTTTTATTTTGATCTTTTTTATTTCCTCTTATTCTACTTTAAATTGGCTCTTTTTCTAGTTCCTTAAGGTATAAAGTTAGGGGGTAAGTTTATTTGGAGATTTTTCTTGTTTCCTGATGTAGACATTTATTGATAGAAACTTCCTTCTTAGAACTACTGTTGCTGCATATCATAACTTTTGGTATATTCTTTCCATTTACCTTTGTGTCTAGATATTTTTTCATTTCTCTTTTGATTTCTTCTTCGACCCATTGATTATTCAGTAGCTTATTGCTTAATCTCCACATTTTTATAAATTTTCTAGTTTTCTTCTTATAATTAATTTATATTTCCATACACAGGAGTCAGAAAAGTGCTTGATATGACTTCAGTCTTCTTAAATTTATTAAGACTTGTTTTTGTGGACTAATATATGATTTCTCCAGAAGAATGTTCATTGTGCACTTGAGAAGAATTTGTACTCTGTTGCTTTTGGATGGAAAGTCCTTGTATATCTCTTTCAAATCCATCTGGTCTAATGTGTCATTTAAGGCCAATGTTTTCTTAGTGATTTTGTCTGGATGATCTATCTATTGATGTCACTGGGGTATCAAATTTCGCTACTATTATTGTATTGCTTTCTAGTTCTACCTTTACATCTGTTAATATTTACTTTATATATCCATATGCTTCTATGTTGGGTGCATGAATAATTACAAATGTTATATCCTCTTGTTGGATTGATCCCTTTATCATTAAGTAGTACCCTTTGTCTCTTACTATGATCTTTGTTTTAAAGTCTGATAAGTCTACCTTTCCCCACTTTCTTTGATCTCCATTTGCATGGAATATCTTTTTCTATCCTTTTACTTTGTATGTCTTTAGATCTGAAATGAGTCTTTTGTAGGCAGCATATAAATGGGTCTTTTTCTTTTTTAATCCTTTCAGCCACTGTATGTCTTTTGTTTGGAGAAATTAGTCCATTTAAATTTAAAGTAATAATTGATAAATATGTACTTATTCACGTTTTGTTGTTTTCTAGCTGTTTTATACTTCCTCTGTGCCTTTTTCTCTTGCACTGTGCCTTTATAGTTGGATGACTTTCTTCAGTGGTATCTTAGAGTCCTCTCTGTTTTGTGTATCTACTATAGGTTTTTGTTTGTGGTTACTGTAAGGCTTACATATAACAACTTATAACAATTTACTTTAATCTGATAAAAACTTAAGTTTGAATGAATTCTAAAGTTCTACATTTTTACTCCCCCCCTCCACCAATGTTTTATTTTCTGCCGTCACATTTTACATCTCTTTATCTTGTGTACCCCTTAATATTATAATTATGTTTACAACTTTTGTCTTTTAACCTTAATACTAGCTTTATAAGTGATTACTCTGCCATCTTTGCTATATATTTACCTTTACAAGTAAAACTTACACTTTTATGTTTTCCTGTTACAAATTAGTGCCTTTTATTTTGGTTTAGAGAATTACGTTTAATATTTCTTGTGAGGCTTAGCTTTTGCTCGTTTGGAAATTTCTTTATCTCTTCTTCAATTGTGAGTGACAATTTTTCCAGTTAGAGTATTCTTGTTTGAAAGTATTTTTCTTTCAGCACTATGAATATAGCATACTATTCTGTTATGTTTCTGCCAAAAAAATATGATTGTCTTGTGAGGTTCCCTTGTACATAACAAGTTGCTTGTCTCTTGTGGCTTTGAAGATTCTTTTCTTGTCTTTGACATTCTAATTATAATGTATCTTGGTGTGAGTCTCTGGGTTCATTTTATTTGTAACTCTCTGGTCTTCCTGGATCTAAATGTCTGTTTCCTTCTTCAGATTAGGATAGTTTTCAGTAATTATTTCTTTAAATAAGTTTTCTGCCCCTTTCTCTGTCTATTCTTCTTCTTTTGGGAGCCCTATTTTGTGAATATTAGTCTGTTTGGTGGTATCCTATAAATACGTTAACTATCTTCATTTTTTAAAATTTATTTTTCCTTCCCTGATTGGATAAATTCTACTGTTTGTCTTCGAAGTCATTGATTCTCTCTTCTGCTTTATCTAGTCTGCCATTGAGTACCTCTAGTGTATTTTTTTTCTAGTGTATTTTTCAGTTCAGTCATTATATTTTCATCATCTTGATTTTTAAAATTTTTTTAAGGTTTGTTTATTTTTGAGAGAAAGAGAGAGAGAGAATGGGGGAGGGGCAGAGAGAGAGGGAGACACAGAATCTGAAGCAGGCTCCAGGCTCTGGGCTGTCAGCCTGGGGCTTGAACTCAGGAACTGTGAGATCATGACCTGAGCTGATTAACCAACTGAGCCACCCAGGCACCCCCAGACTATTTTATTTTTAATGGCTCCAAATAGATAAGGTTGTTCCTGAACTTTTTTTTTTTTTTTGTATGATCTACATTTTGACATTTGGCTTTTGTTGTTTTCTTCTTTAGAATTCTCTCCATATACCTCTTTGAGTGGTATAATCTAAAGCAGAATGAAATGTGTATGTTCTTCTTTGGAAGTTTAACTGAAGCAATTCTTCAATTTATCCTTTGTTTAATACACAATGAAATTGCATTATGTACTCCCCAAGGTGCTTCCGTATCGTTACATGTTTACTTATTTCATATTGAGCTATGGTCCTCTCTGATCCTTCTCCTTCTAACCACTGACAATTTTCTT
Organism: Prionailurus bengalensis; assembly: GCF_016509475.1. Taxonomy (NCBI): domain Eukaryota; kingdom Metazoa; phylum Chordata; class Mammalia; order Carnivora; family Felidae; genus Prionailurus; species Prionailurus bengalensis. Next base: position 200,436,050 of record NC_057343.1, read on the forward strand.
CTTTCTTATGTAATGTTCAATCATTCCCTGTCTTACATTTGTATAATTTATAATCCCCAAATGTACTGCATTGTGTGTCCTTAGATGAATTGTCATTTGTAAGAAAGACTAAAGCATCCTTTAACTATGGCACATATTGCTTTAGATTCACATGGAAATCCCTAAGACTCATTTGTTTTACATCTCTAAGATGTTTTCCCCCATTTAATGATTGTAAACTGGTATCAAGACCAATTTTGTTTGGTTTTCATTTGTAGGCTTTACTTGAAATCGTATTAACACTTTCAGATTGGCTGGCTCATGTTTTGTCAATTATTCTCATAATTCCATGAAAATCATTTATTTAGGACATCATTCTCCTCACAGGCCCAGAGTGCAGGAGACCAGGAGGCAGGACTGCCACCACCTTGATTTCAAAGGGCAGTACCAATGCCTAGTGAAACTATAGGAATAGTCATCTAGCAGAGTCGTGGGGAATAACCTCTGCACTGTGGAGAAACATAGCACGGGCATAACCACTGCAAAGAGCAACAGGTGGGCATGATCTCTGAACGTGGGGGTAATGTTGCCATACCAGTAGATCTGGAATATAGGACATCCACCCCAGTGGGTCTAGAGGGTAAAACATGAAGCCAAAGTAAATTATTCTTAAGCCTTAAGGTTTAACATTTCCCTTGTTAGGTTTTGGACTTACTTGGGACCCAGGTAAGCTCTTTTATCTTTCCTATTTCTTTCTTTTGGAGTAAAATGTCTGTCCTGTGCCTGTGCCTGTATTTTGGAAACATAGAACTTGTTTGGTTTCACAGGTCTACAGGTAGAAGGAAATTTGCCTCAGGATGAATGATACCTTTAATCTCACTCCTATTTGGTTTAGATGTAGATGAGACTTTAGAGGTGATGAGGAAACAGCTTAAGGCTTCAGGGTTGTGGGATGGAATGAATGTATTTTGCATACAAGAAAGGCAAAAAAGTGTGGTGGTGGAGTGTTAAGGAATGAATGTTTGTGTTTGTGAATGTTTGTGTTCTCCCCACCCAAATTTATATATTGAAATTCTAACTCCCAACACGATGGTATTAGGAGGTCATTGGAAGGCAATTAGGTCATGAGCTGTCATGAATGGGATCTGTAAACTTATAAGAGCCTGGAGAGCTGTCTCATCCCTTCTGACATATGAGGATATGGCAAAAAAACAACTGTCTATGAACTCTAAAGTAGGCCGGCCCTCACCAGAACCCAACCACGCTGGCACCTTGATCTCAGACTTCCAGCCTCCAGAACTACAAGAAATATATGTTTATAAGCCATTTATTCTGTGGTAGTTTGCTATACCCATCTGAACTGGCAAAGGAATATAGTATATAAACTCCTGACATCAATTAATCAGAGACTACAATGCAGCCATTCATGGAATCTATCACTGTTAAAGAAAAATGATGTTCTGAAAAGATGCTCAATGTCACTCATCATCAGGGAAATACAAATGAAAACCACACTGAGATACCACCTCACAACAGTCAGAGTGGCTAAAATTAACAACTCACGAAACAACAGATGTAAAGGATGTGGAGAAAGGGGAACCCTCTTGCACTGTTGGTGGGAATGCAAACTGGTGCAGCTGCTCTGATATACAGTGGGGTGGTTCCTCAAAAAATTAAAAACAGAACTACCCTATGACCCAGCAATAGCACTACTAGGAATGTATCCAAAGGATACAGGAGTGCTGATTCATAGGGGCACATGTACCCCAATATTTATAGCAGTGCTATCAACATCAGCCAAATTATGGAAAGAGCCTAAATGATGAATGGATAAAGACGTGGTGTGTGTGTGTGTGTGTGTGTGTGTGTGTGTGTGTGTATACACACACACACACACACACACAATGGAATGCTACTTGGCAGTGAGAAAGAATGAAATCATGCCATTTGCAGCAACGTGGATGGAACTAGAAGGTATTATGTTAAGTGAAATAACTCAATCAGAGAAAAACAGGTATCATATGTTTTCACTCATATGTGGAACTTGAGAAATGTAACGGAAGACAGTGGAAGAAGGGAAGGGGAAAAAATAGTTACAAACAGAGGGAGGAAGGCAAACCATAAGAGACTCTCAAATACAGAGAACAAGCTGAGGGTTGATTGGCAGGGTGGGGAGAGGGGAAAATGAGTGATGGGCATTGAGGAGGGCACTTGTTGGGATGAGCACTGGGTGTTGTATGTAAGTGATGAAGCACAGGAATTTACCCTCAAAACCAAGAGCACACTTTACACACTGTATGTTAGCCAATTTGACAATAAATTGTATTTAAAAAAAAGAGAAATGATGCTCATACTGAAGACATGATGGTTTAAAACTATAAAGATAGACTCAGTTCCACCTTGTGACTATCTTCTTTGGCTTTAGACAGAATATAATTTCCTTCATGTATACATACTTTGTTATTATAAGGATTATAAAATCTCCATATTCAAGCTCTTGAAGTTTTAGGAGTTGATAATTATGTATTGATAATGAAAAATGTCAGCAGATATTACATTGTAACCTATTGGCAGTTTTCTCTAGGGATTTCACATAAGAGTAAATTTGAGTTAGATATTAACAAATCTAACTATCTCATATCATTCCGTATCCATATATTATTTCATTGATTTTCCATAAAACCATTTAATTGAAGTATAATTGACTTACAGTTTATATTATTTTCAGGTGTACTAGTGATTTGACATTTATACATTATGGAATGCTTATCATGATATGTGTAGTTATCATATAAAGTTATTACAATATTATTGACTATATTCCCTGTATTATTGACTATATTCAAGTATCCATAACAGGTCAGCTAAGTCCTGTTTATTAATTATAAACACAATTTTAAAAGTTAAACTGTATATTATTAAGTCCTACTCCTACCTGTAGGCATCCTGATCCTCCTTTATCTTTCTCCCATTATGATTAAGGTTAAAAAAAAGTACTTAAATACAAACTCTAGAAGGCACACATAAATTTAGCCTAATGCCTGGCCACAAATGAATGATGTGAATTTTCATGAAGGAGAGTGCCCAACATTTATGAAGTATCTATGAGTGCTTATTTATTCAATTTCATTTGATAACACCTAAAGTGTAGAGGTCAAGTATAAGTGTCACATCTGACTTTTGATCTAAAGATTGTCTTAAGAATACTGTGCTTTTTGTTTTCCTCCAAAGGGATACAAAAACTGATAAATTTATTTATTTATTTACTTGTTTATTTTTTACTGATTTTTAATTGAAGTATACTTGACTTATAGTTTATATTATTTTCAGGTGTACTAGTGATTTGACATTGATACATTATGGAATGCTTATCAGGATATGTGTAGTTATACAAACTTATTACAGTATTATTGACTATATTCCCTGTGCTGCACTTTATATCCCCATGACCTATTCATTCTATAACTGGATGTTTGTACCTCTGAATCCTCTTCAACTATTTTGCCCATCCTCCCTCCCTCCCTTTCCTGTGACAACCACCCGTTTGTTCTATGTATTGAGTCTATTTCTGTTTTCTTTTGTTCATTTGTTGTTTTAGATTTAGTGAAATTACATGGTATTTTCTTTTCTGTCCTATTTCATTTAGTATAATGAAATGAACCCTCTAGGTTCATCCATGTTGCTGCAAATGGCAAGATTTCATTTTTTTTTTTATGGCTAATATTCCATTGCATACATATACACCACATCTTGTTTATCCATTCATTATCCATCAGTGGACAGTTAGGTTGCTTCCATATCTTGGCTATTATAAAGAATGCTGCAATAAACATAGAGGTGCATATGTATTTTTGAATTATTGTTTTTACTTTCTTTGGGTAAATACCTGGAAGTGAAATGACTAGATTGAGTGGTATTTCTAATTTTACTTTTTTGAGGAACCTCCATACCGTTTTTATAGTGACTGTACCAACTTACAGTCTCACCAACAGTGTAGTTCCCTTTTCTCCACAACCTTGCTAACACTTGTTATCTCTTGTTTTTTTGATACCAGCCATATTGGCAGGTGTGAGGTGATGTGTCATTGTGGTTTTGATTTGCATTTCCATGAGGATTCCTGATGTTGAGCATGTTTTTCATGTGTCTGTTGGCCATCCGTATGTCTTCCTTGGAAAAATGTCTACTTAGGTCCTCTGCCCAATTGTATCCGGTTGTTTTGGTTTGTTTTTTTTGGCATTGAGTTGTATTAGTTCTTTATATGCTTTGGATATTAACCCCTTACTGCATATATCATTTGCAAATATTTTCCCTTATCGAAGTATTTTGCCTTTTTTGTTTTGTTGATCCTTTCCTTTGTGGTGTAGAGGCTTTATAATTTGGTATAGTCATTATTTATGTTTGCTTTTCTTGTCTTTGCTTTTGTTTTCAGATGTGAAAAGTCACTGCCAAGACTGATGTCAAGGAGGTTACTGTCCTGTGTTTTCTTCTAGGCTTTATGGTTTCAGATCTCACATTTATGTCCTCAATTCATTTAGAGTTTATTTTTGTGTCTGGTGGCAGTAAGAAAGCAATCCAGTTTACATGTGGCTGTTCAGTTTTCCCAACACCATTTATTGAAGAGATGGTCTTTTCCCCATTTTATATTCCTGCCTCCTTTGTTGCAGATTAGTTGGCCATATAAGCATGGGTTTATTTCTGGGTTCCCTATTCTGTTCTATTGATCTTCATGTCTATTTTTGTGCCAATACCATACTGTTTTGATTATTATACTTTTGTAGACTAGTTTGAACTCTGAAATTGTGATACCTCCAGCCTTGTTCTTCTTTCTCAAGATTGCTTTGGCTTTTTGAGCTCTTTTGTGATTCTATACGAATTTTAGGATTATTTGTTCTGGTCCTGTGAAAAACGCTGTTGGCATTTTGATAGAGATTTCATTGAATTTGTTATTGCATAGGGTAGTATGAGCATTTTAACAATATTCGTCCAAAACTTGAGCATGATATATCTTTCCATTTGTTTGTGTCATCTTCAATTTCTTTCATCAATGTGTTTCACCTCCTTGGTTAAATATATTCCTAGGTATTTTATTCCTTTTCAATGAAATTGTAAATGGGATTGTTTTCTCAATTTCTCTTTTTATTTCATTATTAGTATATAGGAACACAATAGGAGCGCCTGGCTGGCCCATTTGGTAGACATGTGACTCTTGATCTCAGGGTTGTAAGTTTGAGCCCCATGATGGGCATAGACTTTACTTAAAAAAAAAAATCTTAAAAATGCAATGGATTTCTGTATATTATTTTTTTGTATTCATTTATAAGTTTTAATCTATATATTTTGGTGGAGTCTTTAGGATTTTCTATACATAGTATCATGTCATCTGTAAATGTATAGTGGCATTTTTACTGCTTCCGCTTACCATTTGGATGCCTTTTCTTGGCTTAAGCAGGCCAAACTTTATCACAGTCTGATAAAAATGGGTATGTGACCATTCTAGGGAACTGTTCAAAAGGAGAGGCCTTATGAAGTGTCATTGTGATAAAACTGGTTTTATAAACTTGTATAAGATACTCCCTATCCTGCAAGTTTCAATTAGATCTATTATCTTTGAAGGTCCTTCTAAAATGTAATCATTCATGTACCTACCGATAACTACATAGTGCCAAACAAACCGGTCAGAGAGATTGACCGTTTAAGGAGTGAGGTAGTTCTAGGACACTTTTCATGGCTTTTCGCATGTTTTGGATTATCTGAGTGGGGCCTAAATGTAATCACAATGTCCTTACAAAAGAGAGGCAGAAGGAAATTTGACCTAAGGGTAAGAAGGTAATAGGGCAACAAAAGCAAAATATCCTTGGCTTCGAAAATGGAGGAAGGGGCTACAAGTCAAGAAAGGGAGCTCTAGAACTAGAAAAGGCTAGGAAATGGATTCTCCTCTAGATCTTGTGTAGAGTGTCCTGCCAACACCCTATTTTTGGCCCAGCAAAACTGATTTTGGAGTTCTGATCTCTAAAACTACAGAATAACTGTGTGTTATTTTCAGCCACCATGTTTGTGGCAATTTGATATAGCAACCATAAGAAACTAATACAAAACTAAATAGCCTTCTACTGATTTACAGAACCACATTATCCTTATGAAATTGCATCTAATTTTATTCAATTTCCTTTTCTGATATTCTAGTAATCTTGCTCCTAAGCACCTAGCAACCTACAAAGAAGTATGCAGCGTGTCAGCTTTATTAGACATCCCGTTTCATTATAAAACAAAACAAAATCCTACATTGGCCTCCTCTATTCCTTGTTTGTCACATCTTCCTTTTTGCTTACCAAAAATATTTTTCCCAAGGGATTGTCCTTGACTTCTCACTCTTCCTCATAATCCTATACTTGTCATTCTATTCATTGCCATAGCTTGATTACGTACAGCAAATTCTCTAGGCCCATCTGTTGATCTCCAGACCTACATTTCTAATGGTCTGCTGTAAATCTTCAGCGGGGTAGCTCATTGGCATCCAGCATTCAACATAACTAGAAATGAATTCATCATCCCGTGATAGATTTATAAACAGAAAACCAAATCACACCAGGAAATGAATGTTTCATCAAATAAGGCATGTTAAGAATTTTGTTTTGTTTTGTTTTACACAATAATGGAAAACTAGAGAAGTATCTGATTTGGGGGGTTTTGCAGATGTCAATTTTGAGTAATATTTTTCAGCATTTCTTCACTTTGCTTTGTTCCAACCTAGTTATGGTGCAAATGACTGCAGGAATGGAAAATCTGAGTTTTAGACTATACTGTATTTAAATTGTAACAATACAGTTTTCTCAAGTTTCAAAAACTTTGTATATGCTTGCTTTTCTATTATCAAATGCTCACAGATCATGAACTTCACCCAGTGATGCTTTGACATCATACTGAGGTTTGTTTTCATGTCTAAATCAACTTTACTGAGGTATAATTTACATACACTAAGATGTACTTATTTTAAGTATAGAACTAACAGAGCACTTTCTAAGGTATAGTAAGGAAAAATCAAAATAAAAAAGAGTACATATGCTCCCTTTTGTGTAAGAAAGGAAAATATAAATATGTATATATCTTTGCTTTTGCAAAATGAAACATAGGAAGGATAAATCAGAAAATAAAATTGGTTAAACTGCATAGAGTAGGTGAGATGGGACTCCTTGGAGTACAACTTTTTTTTTTTTTATTTGTTTATTGCTGAGAGAAAGACAGAATGTGAATGGGGAGGGGTAGAGAGAGAGGGAGATAAAGAATTCGAAGCAGGCTCCAGGCTCTGAGCTGTTAGAACACGACTCAGGCTCAAAACCCATGAACCATGAGTTCATGACCTAAGCCGAAGTCAGATGCTTAACTGACTGAGCCACACAGGGCCCCAGAGTACAACTTTTTAATACAGTTTCGATTTTTGAACACGTTATACTTTTAAATATTAAAAAAATTTTTTTTAATGTTTATTCATTTTTAAGAGAGACAGAGCATGAGTGGGGGAAGGGCAGAAAGAGGGAGACACAGAATCTGAAGCAGGCTCTGGGCTCTGAGCTGTCAGCACAGAGCCCGACGTGGGGCTTGAACTCACGAACTGCGAGATCATGACCTGAGCTAGAGTCTGATGCTTAACCGACAGTCACTCAGGCGCCCCGTAATTTTACATATTTTTTAAAAATCACCAAGAAAAAACACATAGATGAATGCAAAGGAACAAATGAACCTAATTGTACATGAAAATCGACACTGTGAACATTTAATTCAAGTAACTTGGGACACAGTACTCTGACTCTGTGTGAGTTTTTATCTGAAGACAAGAATTGTGAAGAAATCTTGAACTTTAACTGGTAGCTTGTTACTGGTGGTATTAGTGATTTTAAACCAGTTTTGAGTGTATTGTAGAGTAAATGAATAATGCATTGATGTTAGGTAGCAGGATTCTCGTTGTGAGAGAAGGGTGATAAAACATGAAATGGGGTATGGGGTGCAGAAGAGCAACTCTGAGCAACTAGAATGAAATTGGAGATTGTGTGTGTGGGGGGCGGTGGTTGGACAGTGATCTTATGTGCCACCAAAAGTGATTCTTTGAGAGTATAAAATCATTACTGATGATGTTAAGTATGATCACTTAGTTAAAGTGGTACATACCAGACTTCTTCATCATAATTGTTTTTTGTAGGCTTCATGCCCAGAGCAAAGCCCAACATGAGGCTTGAACTCATGACCCTGATATCAAGACCTGAGCTGGAATCAAGAGTCACTTAACTGACTGAGCTATACAGGCACCCCCATAAAAGTACTTTTATCTCTTTTGGCTAGTAAGTCATTTATGGATTGATTTTTGAGACTGCATAAATTCTGTTTTCCAACAAAGTTTCACCAGATTGTTTTGGCATTCTTTGGATTGTTACCAAAATGTTTAACTTGAACCTTTCATGAGGAAACAATGAGAGAAATACAAATTGTGAAACACTATGAAATCACTGGCCTGAAATCTTTAAAATTTCCCAGTGTCATGAAAGAAACAGTTCAGCAGGTGAACTGTTCATGATTAAAGGAGAGTACATTTGGGGCTCCTGGGTGGCTCAGCTGGTTGAGTGACCTACTTCAGCTCAGGTCATGAGCTCATCAGGCTCTGTGCTAACAGCTCAGAGCGTGGAGCCTGCTTCAGATTCTGCATCTCTCCCTCTCTCTGCCCCTCCCCCGCTCATGCTCACTCTCTATCTCTCAATAAAACGTTAAAAAAATTTTTAAAAAGAAAAAAGTAAATTCAATGCAAGATTATTGATTGGATCCAGATTTTAAGAAAATCAGTGCAAAAAACAATATTGGAGCAACCTCGCTAGATCAGAAAGAATATTGTTCCATTGTATCAGTGGTTAAATTTTTTTTATTGTGATAATGCTATTGTATACAGAAGAATGATGTCTTTTTTCAGGAGGGACACACCCTTAAGTATTTAGAGGTGACATCATGATGTATGCATCTTAGTTTTAAATGAAACTTATGTGGTGGAAGGGAAGGAAAATACATGTGACAGAACGGCTTAAAAAATATTAGAGTCTTGGGGCGCCTGGGTGGCGCAGTCGGTTAAGCGCCCGACTTCAGCCAGGTCACCATCTCGCGGTCTGGGAGTTCGAGCCCCGCGTCAGGCTCTGGGCTGATGGCTCAGAGCCTGGAGCCAGTTTCCGATTCTGTGTCTCCCTCTCTCTCTGACCCTCCCCCGTTCATGCTCTGTCTCTCTCTGTCCCAAAAATAAATAAACGTTGAAAAAAAAATTTTTAATAAAAAAATAAAAAAAATAAAAAAAAAATATTAGAGTCTTAAACTTAAAAAAAAAAGCATTTAAAAATAACTCTTTGGGGCACCTGGCTGGCCTTAGTCAGTGGAGCATGTGACTCTTGATCTCGGGGTTGTTGGTTTGAACCCCACATTGGGTACAGAGATTACTGAAAAATAAAATCTTTAAAAAGAATAACTCATTAGTGCCTGGTGCAATTTTTAGATGGGTGTAAACAACATTGATACAAGCAGCTATTGACTAGAATCCCAGTAAATACCCACTAACAATTTCAAAGACGTATCAAGTGAAAACCAGGAGAGAGTAGATGTATGTATGGTTTGTATTCAGAATCCTCTAAATAATCAAACTGACCGTTGTTTATTCAGTTTTCTCAGGAATGAGTGAGCCTTTGTGGAAGACAAACTATAATTCTTACTCTTCTAGACATTTACAGTATGACTGGAGAGATAAGTTAGATTTATAAAAATACAAAAGATAAATATTAGAAAAATCTAAACGTTAAAAAACAAAGTTAAATTGTCCATTAGGTATCATGTTATAGAAAAATGTCATGGGAAAACATACACTCAATTAAAAAGTGTTCAATACTAAATTTTGTTTTAGAAAATATATGTACAGGGGTGCCTGGGTGGCTCAGTCAGTTAAGCATCCAACTGTTGATTTGGCTCAGGTCATGATCTCATGGTTAGTGAGATTGAGCCCTGCATGGGGCTCTGTGCTGACAGTATGGAGCCTGCTTGGGGTTCTCTGTCTCCCTCACTTTCTGCCCCTCTCCTGCTCACATGCATGCTCTCTCTCAAAATAAATATTTTATTTAAAAAATATGTGTACACTGATATTGTAATTTGTTTTCTAAAAAGAACATGTGTATGTAGGGAATAGAAAAAATACATGTACACCAATTGTATTACAATGGCCATCTTGGAATGGGAGGAATTTGTGATTATACTCATCTTTGAATTCTATATAGATCAAGTATTTTTTTAAATTTTTTTAATGTTTACTTATTGAGAGAGAGAGAACAAGATGGGGAGGGGCAGAGAGACTGAGGGAGACACAGAATCTGAAGCAGGGTCCAGGCTCTGATCTGTCAGCACAGAGCCCAAGCAGGGCTTGAACTCACGAACTGGGAAATCATGACCTGAGCCAAAATCAGACGTTTAACTGAGCCACCCAGGTGCCTCTAGATCAAGTATTTTTGCAACACTTTTGTAATCAGAGTACAAATATTTTATTTTTTATTAAAAAAAATTTTTTTTAACGTTTATTCATCTTTGAGAGAGCATGAGCAGGGAAGGGGCAGAGAAAGGGAGACACAGAATCCAAAGCAGGCTCCAGGCTCCGAGCAGTCAGCACAGAGCCTGGAGCCAGCTTCCAATTCTGTGTCTTCCTCTCTCTCTACCCCTCCCTGCTCATGCTCTGGCTCTGGCTTTGTCTCAAAAATAAATAAAACATTAAAAAAAAAAAATTCTAATACACAGTTTAAAGTACACAGCAATATATGCTAAGCACCAAACTGTCCTGTCAGTTCTGTCAGAACGTCATAGGGCTGGAGCACTGAAAGACCTCTTCCTTCAAGATACAGAACTCCCACACAATGTTGTAGTTTCCTGTATACGACAAAGTGCTCTTTGGCCATTGTGAATATATCATTTGATGTTCACCTATCCCATTAGATAAAATCCTCCATTTTGGAGATGAGGAAACAGGAGATTTAGAGAAACTTAATTAACTTTATAGGGATCACTGAGTGAGTGGTTGAACCATAATTCAATCTTTACTCATTCAAAATGACTAGCGTTGCTGGCAGAATAGAAGCTCCCACGTTAGGTCCACAAGTAATAGGAGAGCAGGGACCTTGTCAGACTTGTTCCACTGTGACCCCAGGGTGTAACATAGTATATAATGTAGTACATATGTTATGTTAATGAATAGGTCACTTCTTTGTCACTACAGTTTACAACTAAAAACTAAACTGCGTTTCAAATTCAGTCAATAAAGGCAATAGCTTGGTATCTACAATTGAAATGATAACGCCAAAATTTTTACATTAAAATAGTGTGAAAAAGTAAGACAAATTTGCGGCAATAGTATACTTTAGTAGGACTATCATTGGTAGAGTGTTTTTTATAAATTTTCTTTTACATACAGGTTTACTTAACATAAAACATATACTATAAAAACGAGGGCTGTCTGGGTTATTCTTTCTTTTCAGATCTGTCATACCCCAAAGGAAAAAAAAATATATTAAAAAACAACAAATGGGGCCCCTTGATGCTAGTCTTACAGAAATAAATTATAAATTATACTAAATATGATTATAAAAGTCACTGCATGGGTAGCACCTATATAGGGTAATGAGAAAGATGGAAACAACCTAGAAGCAGAGGCTCACTGATTTATTATGTAAAAGGGACCAGATATTGCAAGAGAAAAGAACAATACTGAATTTTTTTAGCCAATTCATGAGGTTGCCTAGGAAGTTAGTTCTACTAGAGTTAACAGTCTAGTGCTGTATTTGTTAAAAGCCAAAGTTAAGGTGGAATGCTGTATCTTTTTTTGAAGAAAATTTGCCTGTATTGCCTTATTGTATGGGATCAAAGTAGGTTTATTTTACTGAAATTTAAACTTATATTCATTGAAGTATATGTGGGTTTTTTTTGTTTTTTGAGAGAGAGAGAGAGAGAGAGAGAGAGGCAGGCTAGGGGAGAGAGTGTCTCAAGTAGGCTCCACACTCAGCACAGAGCCCAGTGCAGGGCTCAATCCCATGACGCTGGGGATCATGACCTGAGCCGAAAATAAAAGCTGGACACTCAACCAACTGAGCCACCCAGGTGCCCTCTATGGAATTTCTTCACAGCCATACTGTAACATTTTGCAGAGTTTATAGCTCCCTTGAAATAAAATTCTAATTAAAATCACATTAAAATATATTTCAAGCTTAAAATTACAAGATCTGAATTGTAATGTATATTTATGTCTATTTGATTATACAAATAATACAACCTTATGGTAATACATTTCAAAGTTGAAAGACCCAAGACTCGACTCTCCCACAATCAGTGGTAAAATCACATTACTGCTTTCTTACGTGTTTTTCCCAAAACATTCTAGGTACACAGATGTAATAAGTACCTGCTGCTGCACGCCCCCTGATGTTATCTACTATTGCTATTTTTTTTCTACTTAGCAATATATCTTTAACAACATTCCAAACACATAGATTTTTTTTTTTTTTTTTTTTTAGTATTTATTTTGAGAGAGAAAGTGTGCATGAGCCGGGGAGGGGTGGAGAGGGGAGGGAAAGAATCCCAAGCAGGCTTTGCACTGAGACCAACATGGGACTCATGACCACAAGATCACAACCTGAGCTGACATCCAGTGGGATACTTGACTGAGCCACCCAGGGGCCCATCTTGTTTCTAATAGCTGCATAATATCCCACCTATCTCAATTCCTCTTTTAATAAACATTTAGATTGTTCCAGCTTATTAGTTATTAGAAACCATTCTGTAGTATCTTTGTACAGTCACTTCTGTGTATATCCATGGGCTATTTGTCTAGATGAGGCTTTTTAGAATTAAATGGAATATACAGGGGGTGCCTGGGTGGCTCTGCTAGTTAAGCGTCCAGCTCTTAATATTGGCTCAAGTTATGATCTCCTGGTTTGTGAGTTCGAGTGCCAAACTGACCATGTGGAGCCTGCTTGGGATTCTCTCTCTCTCTCTCTCTCTCTCTCTCTCTCTCCCTGCTCTTCCCCTACATGTGCACATGCACTCTCTCAAAATAAATAAAAATGGAATATACAGTTAACATTTTGGAAAGAGATTGCCATTATGGCTCGTCAAAAGAAGATTGTACAAATTTATACTTTGATGTGTCTTCTTTGCTGGGCTAGGTCAATGTGGTATTAGTGTTTTAAGAAATATAATCATGAGAAAGTACATAATTAGTATATAACTTTCAAAACATCAAAGAATTTGGGGCGCCTGGGTGGCTCAGTCGGTTGAGTGGCCCACTTCAGCTCAGGTCATGATCTCGCAGTCCGTGAGTTCAAGCCCCGCATCAGGCTCTGTGCTGACAGCTCGGAGCCTGTAGCCTGCTTCAGATTCTGTGTCTCCCTCTCTCTGGCCCTCCCCCGTTCATGCTATGTCTCTCTCTGTCTCAAAAATAAATAAACATTAAAAAAAAATTAAAAAAAAATCAAAGAATTTATTAGCAACCCAAAAAAATCATCTGCCACTGATCATATTTCTTTATAACTAAAGTAATTAAAAGTATGGGATGTGAAGACAGATATGGGTTCAAGTCCCAGCTTTGCCATTTAGGACCTGTGTAATTTTGAGTAGGTTATTTAGTCCTTTAAGCCTTGATTTAGGTCTTTGCAAAATGGGGGAAATAATAGTGCCTAACAGAATTATGATAAAGATTAGTGTACAAACTGTTTAACGAAGAGACTGACAGGAGTATGTGCTTGATAACTCACAATGGATGACCTAAATGATTTAACACATAGCATCTATTTACTTCTATTTTATAAAACCAATAGTGAATACAAAAAGATCTCCATCAATGAACTGATTATTTTCTTGGAGTCTTTGAATTCTTAAGAATATAAAATCTTCATCTGAACCCCTCACAGTCATGAACGTGAAATCCTGGGCAGAGTTTAGTATGTAACACAATTCATTTGGATTCAAACTTCGAGATATAAGTTCTAATTAAAGAAGAACTTCAGTAATGAGATTTATCAACTGCAATGTAATCTTGAATTTCTCTAACCTAAGATAAAACAAGGGAATTTCTAAGACAGCATTATAATGATGATGGCTGGTAATTTATAAACAATTTTTCAGGGGAGCCTGGGTGGCTCAGTTGAGTGTCCGACTTGAGCTCAGGTCATGACCTCAGGTTCACGGGTTCGAGACCTACATTGGACTCTGTGCTGATAGCTGAGAGCCTGGAGCCTGCTTCTGATTCTGTGTCTCTCTCTGCCCCTTCCTGTTTGCGGTCTCTCAAAAGTAAATAAACATTAAAATAATGTTTAACTATTTAATTCTATTTCATAAAATTTTATTTATTTTTGACAGAGTGTGAGTGAGCAAGAGGCAGAGAGTGTGGAGCCTGGAGCAGGGCTTGAACTCACAAACTGTGAGATCATGACCTGAGCTGAAGTCGGATGATTAACCAACTGAGCCACCCAGGAGACCATTATAAGCACTATTAACTTGAGAATGGCTATAAAGAACCAAGTGTAAAACTCAAATGTTGCTGTTGATTTCAAGCATTCTTTTTAATAGATGTTAAATATTGAAATTACCTAGAAGTATGATCACCTCAAATCACTATATATAGGAAATATATTCACTTTGAGACTTAAAACAAACATTTAAAATAGACACCACAAAATGTATCTGTGATTAAAGGTCGAATTTATTAGGAGATTAAGAAATGTATTATACATGGACTATAAATACTGCACAGCTGACTTTATTCACAGTCAAGCACAGAAATATAGTCAGTGCCAACCTATTTTGTGGATACTCTTGTTCTTTTGTTCCAAGAAAAATTTGCACCGTAAGACTTGGACTTGGGTTTTGGAACCTTCTTCTCTTCAATGTCATAGCTCCACCCTAGAAAACAAAAACAAACCCACAGAAACAATTAAAGAGGATACCTCAAGAGCACAGCAAGCAGAAGCTAACTTTCATAAATTTAATGTTTATTTATCAGGAGTGCAGTTCAGCAACCTGAAATAAACTTAGTAATGTGTTCCCTTATAATCCTGTGCGATAAGAGGGTCCAATATATTGTCTGAAGATGATTTACCATATCTCAAAAGTGTGACCCATGATTTGACTTCTCCTTGCTCAATATTTCTAATTCAATTATCAATGGTTACATATTCGCATAAAATTTTACATTTCTCCAACATTTAAGTCATTTAACATGTGACTTAATAACTGCAGTAGGGAGCATTAAACAATATAACCTGTTTCACTGTTTTCTAAAAACTAGTGCCTTTACAACAGTTTGGATCTCACTGGAAGCAATACAGGAAACATAGTTATATACTTATTTATACAAATGACATAGTTGTAGCAGACCATAAAAGATTACTTGGTTCAGCTCTCTGGACTTTGACAGGCTACTGATTAAATACAAAAAAAATTTCAGCATTTGCTTCAAGTGCTATCTATTTAGAATCCCAGGGACATACTTGATAACAATGCACAATTTCTGCCCTCACCAAAGACCCATTGGATCAGAATCTCTGGTAGGGGGCTGGGACTGTTTACTTCCATGTTTTCTGCTGTAAGTCCAATTCTTCAGTTCTTCTAAGGTATGGAGAACAACTATTCAACATGCTCCTTCTTTTTTTTAAAAAAAAAATTTTTTTTTTCAACGTTTATTTATTTTTGGGACAGAGAGAGACAGAGCATGAATGGGGGAGGGGCAGAGAGAGACGGAGACACAGAATCGGAAACAGGCTCCGGGCTCTGAGCCATCAGCCCAGAGCCCGACGCGGGGCTCGAACTCACGGACCGCGAGATCGTGACCTGGCTGAAGTCGGACGCTTAACCGACTGCGCCACCCAGGCGCCCCTCAACATGCTCCTTCTTGAAGATGTAATTAAGTCATCTTTCTATTCCCTAGTCTGAGAAACCTCTTTTACTTCATAAGATTCATTTTCCATACCTGTAATTTATTCTATCTGAGGGCTTTTTTCAAATAACTCCTCTTGAAACATGTGATCCATGGCTGAATCATGTAGCCATGTATAAAATGCCCAAACTGAATAATACAGGTCTAATTAAGTACACTTCTTGATCTTGTGAGTCATGAGTTCTAGTGCCTCTTGGTGAGTATAGAATTTGCTGCCACAAAGCTTTCATTCAATAGCCCCTTAGAATGCAATTTTGCCACAAAAGTGAAGCCTATGAAAATCAAGTCATCAAAGTATATTACTACTATTGTCTATTCAGTGTCCAAAAAGAGGAAATAATAATTCCACTGCTAGAACTCCATCTTCCATGAAAGTCTACGTGCTATGAGGAAACTGAGAAGCAGGAAAGCAAATGTAACAAATGGTTTAAAAATACAAATGAGGGGCACCTGGGTGGCTCAAGTCACTTGAGCATCTATCTGACTCTTGATTTCAGCTCACATCATGATCCCAGGGTCGTAGGGCTGGTTGTTGTGCTGTGCGCTGAGCATGGAGCCTGCTTAAGATTTCCCTCCCTCCCTCCCTCCATCTACCCACCCCCCTGCCCCGCCTCTTGCCCCCTTCCCTGTTTTTGCTCTCTCTTTAAAAATACAAATACAAATGAAACCTCAAAATCCAGGACACAAAATATTGATTCACTTGCTTAAACGTAACCTTACTTTCATAGGGTAAAGTTTTGAGGACTTTTTAATGTACTAAAACAGGAAAAAAGAAATCAAAGCTAGGTCTTACTTTAAGAGGATCTGAACATTAACAAGTAGCTATTTGCATTTCAAAAAATGTACTAAGGGGCCTAAGAATAGTACCTACCTCATACGTTGTCATGAGGTTTAAACAAACTTACTCATGTGAAGTGCTCAGAAAACACCTGGCCCTTAATCATTTACTGATTCTATGAAAAAGGTACTTTTCTAAAACTTTTATATGAATTAATATTAAGTCCTTTATATAACTGAGGAAACTGAGGCACAGAGTGGTTAGGTAACCAGCACAAGCTCACTCAGGAAGGGACAGAATGAAGATTTGAACAAAGACAACCTGATTCTGGAGCCTGTGCCGTAACTAATACTGTGTCTCTTGTGTTTACAGCAAGCACATGATAAATGTTCAGCTATTCTTTCTCTCTCAGATTTACCTGCCAGTTTGTAGCTACACATTTTTAAAAAAAATTTTTTTTTTTTAACGTTTATTTATTTTTGGGACAGAGAGAGACAGAGCATGAATGTGGGAGGGGCAGAGAGAGAGGGAGACACAGAATTGGAAACAGGCTCCAGGCTCTGAGCCATCAGCCCAGAGCCTGACGTGGGGCTCGAACTCACGGACCGCGAGATCGTGACCTGGCTGAAGTCGGATGCTTAACCGACTGCGCCACCCAGGCGCCCTAGCTACACATTTTTTATATGAAGTATTAATGTAAATAAAACTTTCATCACACTGGAACCTAATAATTTTGAATTAACTATAGAAAGGAATTTTGTAAGCAAATTAATACTGTAAACTGAGCATAACTTTAACATTATAAATTTCTCAAGCACCTCCTACATTAGCTAGCAAATGATGCTGTGAACTATAAAAAATACTCAATTCAATAAAGCAGGTATAATGATATTTACTCATTTGCTATTCATTTAATGATTGCATACTCTGTGTCAGGGACTGTTTAGACACCAAAGGTAAAGCAGTGAATAAACTCCCAAACTTCTTTAAGTTAGTAGAAGAGAAATTAATAAATGCACAGTATATTAGGTGCTAATACAGTAATAACTAAGATAAAAAAATACATATTATATGCTAACAAGCACTAAAGAGAAAACACTTTAGAGAGGGTGGACAGGGAAGACCTCCCTCCTTGAGAAGGTCACATGTGACTGAAGACCTGAAGGAGGTCGGAGAGTAAGACAGGTGGAGGTCTGGGAAAGAGCTTGCAGGCAAAAAGAACAAGTACAAAGGCCTGGAGGCAGGAGTGAGTGTCCATGGTATTCAAAATCCTGTGCTAAGTGCTTTCAATGTATTTTTATAGAGTTTTAAAACTGAGATCATAGGTTGCTTGGCTTATGGATTAGGCATTATATATACACCCCGATTTTGTATTTAATCATGAGGAAAAATAAAACACAGGGAAGACAAATAAGCAGCATAAAGCCACATGGCTAAGTGGCAAAGCCAGAGTTTTCACTGAGGTTGACTTTAAAACTATGCACCCAACCACCTCATAAACAAAACCTTTTCTTTAGAAGCATCTTATAATTGCAATTTTTATCTATTTCACACCCATTTCCTTTCAATCTTTGTGATTTTGTGATATTTTTCCCCCTTGATTTTTAGAAATGTGTTGAAAAGACTGTTTCAAGAATGCCTGGAAAGTCTATGTCCCTCATACATGTCCCTCCATAGCCACCCAAGTTGTGGAGAAAGGAAAAGGTTTCTAGAGAATTGTCTGGTTACATGGACTGTTGGTAAGTCACCTACCCAAGGCCTCCATGATCTCTTCTTGCCAAGTGATGGGTGAGAGTCCCTATGCTCCCTACTCTGTCCCCCTCCCCACCGCCTCTTCCCAACACACTCTCCAGTCCAATAAAGACATTATTATACACGGACAGATACCTGATAATTACTCTCTCATTTACATGGTTAATCTTTCAACCTTCAGGGAGAAAAAAATTTTTTTAATGCATCAGAATGCAGACATAGCTCTATTATCAGTTTCATTCATGGAGTCTCAAAATGCTGTTAGGGTCACTGCAATGTGAGAAGACTGGGATTTTGTACACATGAAAGAACAACTGGTTTGGGTTTTCTCCTGGTAACTAAGGAGTGACCTGGCTCTTAGAAACTGTGAGCCAGATTATAGTTGCTGTTGATGGTGATAACAACAATAAATAGAAGTATCATTATAGGGATTGGAATGTGGATGGGCAAAACACCCTGGGAAAACAAACAAAAACACACATGGAAGAAACCAGCATTTGCTAACAGTGTCCATCTCTATGTTATTACTCTACCACAGCCACCTGTGATGTTAGGCTATATAGGGGAAAAAGTCTGTTCTCACATTTTTCTGGGGAAGTAATTTTGTTCTCAAAGATGCACAAGCAACTAAGCTTCTCTGATTAAGTAAAAGGAAAGGGTTGGAGGAAATCTAATGATAACTCACAAGAGACTGAAACTCAAGTAAGAGTCTACATAAATCTCCTTTTGGATTTTCTATCCATCATGGAGAAGATATAGATCTGATGCTGTGATGAAAATTTGCTCTTTTTTGGGGAACTGTATCAAGAGTCTGACCACATTTCCAAGCATCCTTCTCCCAAGTGTTTACCTTATAATGCCTGGATCAACAAATTTACTGGTTCCACTATACTTCATATGAGAATCTTCCCCAAGTTATTTATTATAATATTGTGATAATATGAAGGCTACTGGAGCAAGCAGTAAGCCTTAGCTTAAAAGATAACCATAAGAATAACACCACACTTGAAATGGCATTAAACATTTGTACTTAATGGGTAAGGTACATGAATTATGCTCCTTTTCTACCTCCCTTTTGAAAGTTCTTGAAAAGAAAGAACAACAAAAAGAACATAATATAACTTGCAAGAAACAGAACGTAAATATTTAAGAATGGAATTTTATTTGTGAAATGTTTAAATTTCTGTAGGAATTTGCTTTTCAACACTCATTTTTTTTTATAAAGAACTCAAACTTGAGTTTCTGAATGAGATCATGGAAGTGAAAACACCTGCACTATCTGAAGAATGCTTATTCAAAATGAAGATGTAGTCTATCTATGACAGTGGTCCCAATATGTTGTTCCATTAGGACACTGAAAACCACTCCTTACTCTTCCCAGCTGTGCAACAGAAGATGATCAAAGCAACTGAGTCCAAAGCAGCTGCCCCAGGGATGGGGTAAGCTCCTAGGGCTGCCGTCACTTCCCACTGAGGAGAGCAGCCATATGGCACGGATTAACCACAAATCCAACCACCAGCACCTAAATGATGAGAAGCTGACTCCCTTTGCTGTTTCACACACTGGAATGCTTTCACAAAGATATTTTCATCTTTAAGCCCTAGTATCAGAGAAGTACCTCTGGCAAATACTCTAGTAAACATAAAATGTGACCTGTAATATCTCATGCTTAATTTCTTTTTTGGAAATATGCCCACTTATTTTGTTGATCTCCAGGCAGTGGTTGGGATACTCTACTTCCTATGATATGAATGTTTGGGGTAATCTTTCAAATGTACCTAAAAAAGCCCAAGGCCCCAAACTCAAAAACCAACCACATAAGGCCTCTGAACAAAACCAGACCACAACAATTAACTTGTGAATTCTATGTATGAGACATAAAAATTCCATTCAGTTTTATTTACAGAACCATTTTATTTATGGTCCAGTAATGCAAACTATTCATCGGTGCTTTTATTGCTTGTGAAATATGTTACCTCTAATAACTTTGGTTCAAGCCCTATAAAATGTCTTTCACCTGTAACAATCTAATCTCAAACCCTGACATTAGTTCGGAAGTGAACAGTTTAATGATTTTTCCTACTGTCCATTTGTGTGCAAAGCAAGAAGCACAACATAATTTGGCACAAACTGACATAACTGGCGGTCATTGCTAACAGAGGCATGGGATGAGAATAGCAAAGGCTTTGGGAAGCCAAAGAAGGTATGTTGATACTTGGAAGGTTTCAAAGTTCCTCACCAGGCTATGTACCCATATTATGCCTGAGTAAAAGCAAAGCATAAACTTTTCAAATATAATTTAAAAGAGGAGGGGGTTGATAGCCTTTGAGGAATTTCACTTTAAAAGTCCCTCTACTTTGAAATTCCCTAGTACCTAATAAGTATTTGGGGGGTGGGGGAGTTCAGATTAATTTGAAAGTATCTTAGATCTTCTTTTAGAAAATATCATGGAGGAGAAATAACGTTGGGATACACTAGCAAAGCAATTCTGTCCACAAAAATTATATGAACTTATTTAAACAAGCAAATAAGGTAAAAATGTGAGGCACCTGAAATATTTATTAGATTAGTAACACCCTACACCTGCCACAGCTGCAACACCTCAAAATAAAATCCCACCTTTGATGTGATAGTCAATGATCCCCTTAAATTTTATCTTTTCAAATAATATAGTTGCTCTACAGTATTATTTTTATTTCCAAAGCAGTAATTGGAACCACATTATTCAGAATTTGCCACAAAACAAACTGGTTTGTGTTCCAAAAGTACATGTGAAAATCAGTCATTAGAAATTGAGAACACATTTTTTCTAGAAAAAGAAACTATATAACAGTGGTAAATGTCCAAAAATCAATGAGATGTTAATGTAATTGGTTTGGGTATGGTCTGTGCATAGGAATTTCCAAATCCCATATTACACTAGGCACCTCACTAAGCCACCATGTATATATAACACGACTGCCAAGAGAAAAATTATTTCAGACCTCCAACAGGAAATCTAAGTATCTCTCCCCCACCCCCTCTAACATGTCTATCTTTGTCTCTCAGGTGCCTCAACAGGTCAGGAGTCAAGCTGAATACTTCCCAGGTTACAAGACAGCCAGTACCTACGACTGGGGACTGAGAAGAAAGAGTTATGTAGAAAAAAACTGGGCTTCACCAGAAAATAATGTAGTATCTATAGTATACCAGATCTCAGCCCTGATCATGGTCTTTGAGTTATTCTGAAACCCTGTAAAATGTAGGTACAAACAGTCCTCATAATTTGTGGATTCTGTATTTGTGAACTTGCCTACTCACTAAAATTTACTTGTAACCCCCAAATCAATATTCATGATGCTTTCATGGTCATTAGTGACATGCACAGACCTTTAAAATTAGATTCACCCAACATACATGTTTCCAGCTGAGGTCAAGTAAGGTAATGTTCTGTGCCTTCTTGTTTCCAACCTCATATTGTAAACAAGTGTCCTTTTCGTGTTCTATTTACAGCCACATTGTTTGTATTTTTTTCCTTGAGGATTTTGCTGTTTAAAATGGCCCCACAAGTATAGTGCTTCAGTGCTTTCTAGTGTTCCTAAGCACAAAAAGGTTCTGATATGCCAGTATGTGTATCGGGTAAGCTTCACTCAGGCATAAGTTACAAGTGCTGTTGGCTATGAGTTCAAATGTTCATGAATCAACAATATACATTAAATTAGGTGTTTTTAAACATCTGAATGGAATCACGTTTTAAAAAGGTTACATATTGCTTGGCTAACAAAGTAGTGCGATCAGGGGCTTGCAGGAATTTAACTTTGTATTTTCCTAGGAGCAGTATTTCCGTATTTGCTAATTTAGTGTTTGTTGGGACTTTATAGATCATAACTATCATGAATAATGAGAACCAACTGTAATAGATACATAAATTCTGTCTGGTGACTCCACCCTACCCCCTCTGAAAAAAAAAAGTCTGTTTCCATTTGTAATTCATCTCAAATTTCCTTTATATAAATTTGTGCCATATTGATTTTTCCTTTGAATTGGTTACAATATCTGCCTGGCTCCCTTATTTCATACTAAAATAAATTTAAATGAATTTAAATAAATTTAAAAAATGTTCATTTATATCTATATTAGAGTCATGATTTTATCTTTTTCAGGAAATTCTTTTAACAATTTTGGAGGTCCCATTGAGACACCTAATAATAGATCCACCAACCAAAACACCAGAAGTTGCGTGCCTTATTTTAAGCGCAGGTATGTCTTTTCTTGGTAAATACAAGAGAACTTTGCTGACTCTCCATTTTTCTAATTTTAACTTTGCTCTCTACTATGTTTGGAAATTGGTTTTATGGTCTAATTATTTGATGATTCCCTTAAGTGAATTAATGGCTTTAGAGATCTATTCTCATTTTATTTATTTGTTTGTTTGTTTATGAGCTTGCAAGCATGAGTGGGAGGGGCAGAGACAGAGGAGACAGAGAATCCCAAGCAGGTTCCCTCCCCTCTGTCAGCACAGAGACCCATGTCAGTCAAGAACTGAAGAACCAAGAGATCCTGACCTGAGCCAAAATCAAGAGTAGAAAGTTTGAGTGAGCCACCTAGGTGCTCCTCTATTCTCATTTTAAATAGGGGGAGAAAAGACAGAAAATCTGGTTTGTTGGTCTTTGAGGTTTATTTGACTCAAACAAATGAAGAATTTACACTCACTTAGAAGAGAACAGCTCTTTAGTATGGACTAGTGAATTTCATAATTCTGTTAACTGTTAAACCACGACTGAAATTTTAGAACTGAAGTTGTAAGCTCTCTGTGACTGTTAGTCTGTCTACATGTCTATTAATTCAGAAGGGCCTTTACCTCTCATATGTGTGGGTAATGTTTTTCTACCTCTACATGATATTAATGAATTAGATTACAAAAATCTCTTTTAGAGGCTCTGTTCTGATTGGCTTATAAAGAAAAATAAGTGCTTGTATAAGTATTCCTAAAAATCTTGGAGCTCAGGTCATGACCTCATGGTTGCTGAGTAGTTCCTGACTTCGAGCCCAGCATCAGGCTCTCTGCTGTCAGTGCAGAGTTCACTTCTGGATCCTCTACCTGTCCCCACCCCTCTGCCCCTCCCCTGCTTGCTCTCTCTCTCTCAAGAACAAAAATAAAAGAATTCTTAAAATTCTTAGAAAACAAGGAAATTCAACTTCTAAATAGTCTTAATGTGCTAGATTTTAAAAAGTTTTCTCTCCCCCCCTCCCCCCAATTTATGTGAAAGAGAGAGACCACATGCAGCACAGAGAGAGGGAGAAAAAGAATCCCAAGCAGGCTCCATCCACAACATCAGCACAGAGCCCAACTCAGGGCTCAAACTCCTGAGCTGTGAGACTGTGACTTGAGCTGAAATCAAGAGTTGGATGCTTAACTGACTGGGCCACCCAGGTGCCCCTGAAGACCTAAGGAACGTTTAAGAATTCAAGTTTAGATTAACATAGGTGAATCTGGGGTGCCTGACTGGCTTGGTTGGAAGAGCGTGCCAGCCTCGATCTCTGGGTTGTGAGTTTCAGCCCCATGTTGGGTGTAGAGAATAAAAATAAATTAAAAAATATATATATTGATGAATCTTTGGCAAACAAGACAAATTTAATAATTTTGATTTAATAAAAGAAGCTATGTTTTAATAGTGTTAAATACAACACATAGATCTTTATTCTACCTCGATATATTCTTTGTGAGCTTATATAAATTTACTGATCGAATAAGCTAGTATTACTTCTGCTTAATGTTTATAATCCTAAAACATATAAATCTGTGTTTATCCAAAATGATTCATTATTCTGGTAATTTTAACAGTAATAGTTTTGTAGTATGTCACATTGAAACTTAACTTCCAGGGGCACCTAGGTGGCTCGTTGTTATGTGAATTTCTACGTTTTGCTAGTTTACGAAAATATTGGTGTGTAACAGTTTTCAATGATCTCTCAGTTTTCTCTATGAAATCCAAGTAACTTTCATTAAAAGATACAATTAATATACATGAATCAAATTCTACTAGGAGCGGTAGTGGCAGAGTTGCAACTTGGTATGCAAGGTAATGAGATGTGTTTCTATTTACCAATGGAAAAAGAGAACAGTTAGTATAGAGGCTGCTTTTAGGCAACCAACTTGAACACTGGAAACCTGATCAAGGCAAAACGGCCCACAGCTACCACAGGGCTGAATGCAAACAGGCTCCCTAAGTGACCCACATCTAAATAGCCACAAGCCCTAACTGACCAATTACAACCAGGCACAGTTCTGAAGATTACCAAAAAAGGTAAAATTCTATATTCCTTCACTCTGTCCTGTAACTGTGGCCCCTCACCACCACCGCCTAGGAGACAGTCTCTCCTTCGCTGTCCTGCCTGCTGCTCCCTTGAAGTGTATTCAATAAACTTCTGTTCTGCCTTGGGTGAATTCTTACACTGCTTGCACCACTGGCCTCTGCCTGATTGGGTTGCCCCACATTTGATGACCTCCCCATCTGATCCGGTCCCCTCACAGTTAGGTCCTAAAGTAAATAACTGTTCCAGAATCAGAAAGAAAATGGTGAAGGACATAACCTGAATGAATACAGATAGTTATATAAGATTTGTAAAAAAAACAAAAAACAAAAAAAACCCCACTTTTATTTGCCTTACATGTCTAAAAAATAAGTCTGAAAGCTATGAAACGTTTACAATCTTCACAAAGTTTGCTAAGTTTTGGTAGGCTTATTTCACTAGTTCACTGTTCCCTGCCTCAACATGAAGGGTTAATTCTTTTTGTCTCATCTGCCTAGATTTCAAAGGTTCTGTGGTTTACCACAATAACCTTTTATGTTTTACACATATGAACCCTATATGCTTTACGTCCTTGATGACTTCTGTGAGAGCTCAGGTTTTTTACAGCTACGTTACCTTTTATGTTTGTAAGTTTTTTTTTTTTTTAATTTTTTTTTTCAACGTTTATTTTTTTGTTTTTGGGACAGAGAGAGACAGAGCATGAACGGGGGAGGGGCAGAGAGAGAGGGAGACACAGAATCGGAAACAGGCTCCAGGCTCTGAGCCATCAGCCCAGAGCCTGACGCGGGGCTCGAACTCACGGACCGCGAGATCGTGACCTGGCTGAAGTCGGACGCTTAACCGACTGCGCCACCCAGGCGCCCCAAGTTTTTTTTTTTTTTTAATGTTTATTTACTTTTGAGAGAGAGCGCGCGCGCGCGCGCATGAGTGGGGAGGAGCAGCGAAAGAGAGGGAAACACAGAATCTGAAGCAGGCTCCAGGCTCTGAGTTGTCAGCACAGAGCCCAACCTGGGGCTTGAACCCACCAACCAGGAGATGGTGACCTGAGCTGAAGTCAGATGCCTAACCGACTGAGCCACCCAGGCGCGCTTATGTTTGTAAGTTTTATCCTCACTATGAAGTAAGCAGCCAAGTACTGTTTGGCACCCGTGATCCTATTCCTATCCTAAGTGTGCAAATCTACAGACATTTTGTTTTTTGCCTCCTCAAAATAAAAAAGCCTAAATGTAAACTAAAACATTCAGATTATCTTTGTACCTAAAACTATCTTTGAGAT
This sequence comes from Prionailurus bengalensis, assembly GCF_016509475.1. NCBI lineage: Eukaryota > Metazoa > Chordata > Mammalia > Carnivora > Felidae > Prionailurus > Prionailurus bengalensis. The sequence goes on from NC_057343.1 coordinate 200,462,114, forward strand.
TCCCCAGAGGGCCTCTGGAAGATCACAAAGATGTATTCTTTCAACCTTGTGAAAAGAGAGGAAATAACTAGGTTTATTTGACACGTTATTATTGATGAGTAGCATTACAAGAATTATCAAGTCAGAAGAGATGCTGAACCCTCCTGAGGTTAAATGTGTATGGGTAAAATATTATTAATATAAATATTTCACAAATTTATGCTATATGCTAAGTATAGGTTCTCAGTGCCCTCACTGTCCATGCTGTTACTTATCAGACACAATTTCAGTTTTCTTTAAAAATAGCAACTTGTGGGGGCGGGGGGGGGGCACATGGTGGCTTAGTCGGCTAAGCATCCCACTTAGGCCCAGGTCATGACCTTGCAGTTCATGAGTTCGAGACCCACATCAGGGTCTGGTGCTGACAGCTCAGAGCCTGGAGCCTGCTTCCTATTCTGTGTCTTTCTCTATGCCCCTGCCCCACTGACACTCTGTCTCTCAAAAATAAACATTAAAGAAATAATAACAACTTTGTTGCATCTTCCTTAGTTTGGAAATCCTATCTCCTAAGGTTAGTATATGTAAATCAGGAATCCTATCACTTATCAATGGTGTTTTATTAATACACAAATGCTTAGGACCTACCCCAGACTTACTGAATCTCTTTACTTGATTTTCTTGATATACTTTTGGTATATTCTTACTATAATGTTTGGTGCATTCAGGAAATATATCTCAGGATTATTATATTTCTCTGGAAGTATTATGTTCATCCATTTTTATAAATTAGATGCACATTCACTGTCTTCTTTGAAAAGAGTCTTTAATATTGTTTACAGATATTTTGTCTACAACATTTTTGGTATGACTTTAAGTTGCATTATCCTTGTTACAAATATTTCACTTCTGAAATTTACCAGTAATGTTAACTACGGCCATCTTAAGTCTTTTATCATTTATGGATAGATTGTTTTGTTTTACTCTGATGCTTCCCTGAAAGCTCCCGAAATCAGTTACAGGCCTGAGTGCTTTGTCTTCAACAAAGAGAGACTGCCTCAGAGCTCTGTGAAGGACTGTTATTCCTGGCTTTAGGCTTCTGATGGCATAAATAATTATAAGACCAGACCAGTGGACTAAGTCAACATTTCCAGAACTCTAGTTGAGCACCAGATAGATTAATGATCCAGTGAAACAAAAATTAACTATATAGGACTGAATGCACTGATAGGGCCTAAAATGTTCTATTTTCTGGACATTTAAGGAAGTCCTTTCCCTTTCTTCTGAGGTATCTACAATTTAGTAGACTCTGTTTTGTAAACTAAAATTTATATCATTCTTAAATGACAGGAGTCTCCCTGAATGACCCCTACAGAATTTGGGAACTCTTATTAAATATTCTTATATTCATGGTAATACAGTTATTTGTACATGTTCAATATGTCCTTTTTATTAGAACATTAGTGTAAACAATGGTTATGCAATGAAGGTTTTACCTCGATCGACATATTTGACAATGATGCTCATTTAATCAGATATGACCAGACAATTTAAAAGAACTAAAGTTGACTTTATGAGGCCAATGCTTACAAACTCCTTCCAGGAAAAGTGGCCTGGCACCAGGCTTACAAAGTTCCCCAAGGTAGTAAAGAACCTTATTCTGAGGACCCTAGGATATTTTGGGGACCTTGAGAAGGGAGAAAGAATTTGCCTAAATTAATAGGCATCACACAGGAAAATCTGGTTGCTAGTTATTGGCTGTGAAAAGTCTAATCTGAGATTCCTTATGAAAAATTTCACAGCAAAGCAAACTTACAAAAGCTTACATGGTAAAGAGCAGAACTGCTGCCCCCAAAAATGCCTTTTTGGCATAAGGATTATTTTGAGCTTGTTATTTTTCAGAAGCAGTAAAATCTCTGAAAATGAAGAAATTGGCCTTTTGTGAGGGACATTTACATTTATAAGGGAAATCTCCATTTGTAAAGGTGCCTCCCACTCAGTACTAGGAAGAGGAGGAGGACTAAAACTTGGGAAACTCACCAATGGAGAAGTCTTGAAATTAAATCTGCATAACAATTAAACCCTTGTTTATGGTGCTTTGCCTGATAACCTCCAAACTCACTCTCCCTAGCACTGCCCCCCCCCAATCTTTTGTCTTTAGCTGGAGATAATACTTAAGGTGGTGGCAATGGCCATTTTGGAATTACTCAGTGTTCCTGGGTATATAGGAGGTATAAATGTTATTAAACTTGTTTGTTAATCTTTTCATTATGGGGGGGGGCGGAGTCTCAACCAAGAACCTAGAAAGTTAGAGGGAAAATTATGTTTCCTCTCCTACTGTGGCAAATTAGGCATTCTTGCTACACATAAATAAATAATCAGGTCATTTATTAGCCCAACATTTTGTGATCATAATCTTTCTTTATACTTTTTTTTAATCGTAAAAGGGGAAGAGTGGAAACAAATTCTGTTTCAGTAGAAAATGGCATTATCTATAGCATGCCCTCCCTACCCCTTCCAGGTTAACAGATTCCAGCTTAATTCCTTGTCTTTCGGCTATTTTATTTCTTTTTAAATTGTATGATAGATATGCAAATTATGTCCTGTGTCCTACTGGTGGTGATTTAATTAACTCCCCTCCCCCACAAAACCTCCATCTGTCTCTATTTGCATTCCTTTTTTCTACATATTTTGTGCTGTTTTGACTTTTTGAACTGGTTATAACATCTATCTACTTCCTTTATATCACATGATAAAATGAATCCTTTAACAAGAACTTTTGTATCTGTAGGAGTCATGGTTCCTAGCTTTCAAAACAAAGGCATCTTTTAACAGATGTGTGGATGTGAGGTTGAGACCCTCATTCGAAGGTTTAAGTTAGGTGGAAGTCCAGACTTTGCTGATGGGGTCTACTTCTGGGATAATTCTAAATCCTACCTCCTTATTTTCCTGAATCAAGGGCTCGACCTGTCTACTTCCTCCCCTGTTCTACCTTCTATTACTTTGGAGGCAGCTTTTCCTCTCCAACAGACCCACTGTGGACAGAATGCAGTTTCACAGTTTATCCTCTATCCTCCTGCTCCTGAAAGAAACCCTCCACTATTTTGAGAATTTCAAAGAGTTTTTATAGCTAACAACAATGAGAAAAACACAGGGGGTAAAATGACCTACCAGAGGAAAGTCACAAAGTTTCAAATCAGATCAAACAGGGAAAAGGCCATTTCTGGTTTTCATTAGCATGTAAATGGTAGTAGATCCTAGTCTTCGACCATTTTTCCACAACTATCTTACTCCTCCTCTCTCTGTGATGGATGCAGCTTCCTTCTCCTCCCCGCCTTCAACCACCTCAGGAAACACCAGGAAAAGACAAAAGCCACAATGGGTGAGAAAGGTGGGTCTTTTCAGTACACAAAGAACTAAAGTAAGGTTCATCTACATTTCAGAGGAAACCCCAGATACTCTTTTCTCTTTTTACAAAGAAAGGTTATCTTTGAAGAGTTCCTCTGGAGTATTTGCTGAGCTCAAAGAGGAGACCTTCAGGATGAGGCCCTGGGGTTAAACCCAAGACACCCAGGGTATTTATATTTCCTTTAGTGTGTATGTTGCGGGAGGTTGAGAAGTAAGATTTGGCAAAGGGGAAGGTAAGGAGAAGAGGGGAAGCCACAGGGAGAATAGTATTCGGTCTCTTCTCCTTTCCCACTCCCTAATTCCACAGAACTTTGAAGAAGTGAGGTATGGTAAGAAGAGAGACCTAAGCAAAACAGAAGCGGGGGTCGGGGGGTGGTAGTTATAGGAGTTATTAAAAGCAGGAAGAAGAGAGCTTCTTTTAGTCTCAGAAATATATTCTTATATAAAAAGATGAACCTGCACAATCCTTATTTGGTTAAGAAACTGAAAATAGGCGATTAATGGGATTTTGTGGTATACTCTTGGTCTCTCTTAGCTACTTTATTTCATCATTATATTATGTGTAACATAAGATTTCCACTTATCCTTCATACTGGGTAAGAGTAAAGAATAGAACTATATTTCTTCAATATAAAATGTGAAATCCTCAAAGTTGGATAAGGTTTTCTTATTTCTTATATTAACTACAGAATATAAGTAAAATATTTAGAATCTGTATACTGATGTGGAGAACAAAGCAAAAGAAAAAAAATTACAATTCCTTAAAACTTACAACCCACTGACAAGTACTTGGGACAGGCAGGGTGACCTTCCTCCAGGAACTCAACTGCCTTAATGTTAATACTTTGCTAGAAACAAAAGGCAACCTTAGCTTGACATTACCCCGACCTCCAGGATACTGTAAAAATCTCTTTGGAAACTTCCTTTATCTCTATAACCCCAAGATATATGTTAGCAATCATCCTCCAAGCATAAGGCCTACTGATACACGTCTGAAGGGTCTCAAGGCTTAAGTTTTTACTAGACAATAGTAAATGACCTTTTCCTAACAGCAGCCCCTCAAGGTCTTCAAAATCTTGTTTCCAAATTCCTCAGAGGCTTATGCTATCCTGAGCCCCCTCCCAACTTGAAAGTGCAGCTATTTCTGCCCATGGGTCCCTATTTCCCTGCTTTAATAAAACCACCTTTTTGCACCAAAGACATCAAGAATCTTTGATTATTCGTTCCCGAACCCCAATATTTTCACATCATATAACAATGTATATTCTGTATACTGCTAAATACTATAGATTAGTGCTGTCCAATAGAAACAATGTAAATCACATATAATTTTTTTTGAACACCAGAACTTTAATGATTGTAAGGAGTGATAAAATTTGATACAGGTTATAATGACATTATATTTGATTTTTCAAGGTTAGTGAAATTATACCTACATTAATAATTCTGAATGTCCTATAGGTACATTAGGAAGTATCTAAAATAAGGCAAATATAATGGAGTTTAATTAACAAGTTCTCAACTATTATGATAGCTTTCAGAATAGCAAAGTCTGTAATTGACCAAGTTGAATGAACATTTCCTTTTTGTATTTATATATAAGAGATACAAAAGAAAATAATATACATTTCCTGCGTATATCTATCTATAAGCCTCCCATATAAGACTTCTGTAGATAATCCTGCCTGATTGTCCACTACACCCATGCTTATCTCAAGCTACAAGGCTCTGCATAATGACTCTTGTCTACCCCCTACGTCTCATTTCCTGGAATTCATGTCCTCACTCTGCCCTAGCTGATTCTTCTAGTTCCTTGATGCACTCTTTTCTACCTCAGAACAGATTATTTCTCTCCTGCTCTAGATCCTACTTTTCCAAATCTTACGCCTGAAAGGCCATTCAGGGAAGTCTCATCATTCTTTTTCTTTTTCTTTAAATCATCATTGATTTTTGCTGTCCATGTTTTCAGAGCTTCCTTCCTTCTTTGGTGCCTAAACTGGGTTCCATGGAGAGAGAGAGAAAAGTACCTGTTCAACAAGTCTGTCACACTTTGAATCCTGGTAGGTATATTGTGCCTCTGATCTGAAAGACAGAACTTCAGTAGTTCTAATAACTTTTGACGCTTAACCAAGAGGGCTCAAGCCCAGTCCATATGGCAGAAATGTAAATGGATGCATATGGTTGGTATATCACTTCCTGTATCATCCTCTTTTTATTTTCCACAGATGAATTTTCTCATTGAAAGCACCTTCTGAATCTGGCTACGAAACAAAAACTTCTGATCATATGAATGAAGTTCTGTATTTTCTGGGGACTAAACATGGATTTTCTGTAGTAGCTAATGAACACTATTTTATCATTCCAGATTTTGCTGAATCTAATCACCTAAGCAATACTCACACTCCTTTAAGAAGCCAACATTGACAAAACATTGGAGCTGATGTGAGTTTTGGATTATTCTTCCTTTTTTACTAGCTCATGTTTATAGTCACTCCAATAGGATAGGGATGCAAACATATAAACAGGTTATCTGGTTGAATCACATATATTCTAAAATTTTCAGTTTGTTTATTGAAGTAATCTTTACACCCAATGCAGGGCTTGAACTCATGAGCCCGAGATCAACAGCTGCATGTTCTTCTGACTGAGCCAGCCAGGTGCCCCAGTATAACTTTAAGCTTTCTAGTAGCCACTTTAACAAATGACTAAAGAAATAGTAGGAAAAAAAAAAAAAAAAAGAAAGAGGTAGAATTTATTTCAATCCTCTTTTCCTACCCCAATACATAATCAATATAAAAACTTAGATATTAACACCAAGTCTTTGAAATACAGGGAATATTTTACACTTACAGCACATTTTAATTTGCACAAGACACATTTCAAGTGCTATACAGACACATGTGGCTACCATATTGGACAGTGCTGACCTAATGATTAAGATCTACTAGCAGCATAGTATAAAAAATACTGCACTTGAAATTTAGGAACTCGGGCTCTATCAGTTAAGAGCTATGTGATTGATCTTGGTCTTGTTTTATTAACTTCTAGGCCTCTATATCCTTAAAAAAGAGTTTAGAACAAATAACATACACCTTGGAAAACACCTCTAACGTTATGAAATCATCATCTTAAGTACACTGGGATATACTTAAGTTTATCCATTAATAAACTCAGGATAAGCTCCAAATTAGAAAAACATTGTTTGTATTTTACCAACACATCAGAATATAAGAGATTGTTAATCATTCTACTACAATTTCCTTTCTCCAGATTTCTAGTTACAGGGAATTAATTATAATAAAAGGCATAACAAGTAGCCAAATAAAAGTGATTTACAGAAAAGTTAAAACATGATTTGGAGAACAATTTATAAGACATCCAAATGTATAGTTCAAACTCACCAATATTTATTGAGCACATTAAAAGATGAGTGGAACTGGATGTTTTTTCCCATGTAGGTGCTTATAATCCAGGATAAAATATTAAGTTTGATAAAATATTAACAGTCTGAGTACAAGGACAGGCCTTATTTAACTACTGATCCCCAGACCAGCCACCAGTGCCAGCAACAATAGTGTGTGATGGAATGCAACACAAAAAATACAAAACAGTACTATAAAAGCTGTAAGAAAGGAATAAATCATTGTGGGAGTTAAAAGGAAGAGAGAAAGTGTATCCAGTAGGGGGTGGGAGATGGAGGTGGGAAAGGAAAATAAGAAAAGGGACCGAGAAAGAGTTAATGTTTAAACTATATTTTGAAGGCTAGATCCCAGTTCTTGACAGCAATAAGTATGAGAAAGGGAACAGCATGAGTCAGGTTATAGATGAGAGAAAGGATCTAGCAAGCCTGGCGATAAGGGCAGAAAGAAGAATTGGGACACAGTAAAAGAAAGCTAGGTCAGTGCTCCAGTGATGTTAGTGCTTACATTGTGAACTTTATCAGTTGAGAAGCATATTTCTTAAGCACAGGCCCTACACGATGTCTGAATAAAGAATATTTTGGATTTAGAAAACATCACAGAGGAAAGGGTGTTGGTATTCAGACAGTGTGTGTGTGTAATGGTTTGGACCATGGGTCAATAACTATTTTCTGCAAATGGCCAAAAACAAAATATTTCTAGACTTTGGGGGCCATATGGTCTCTATTACAACTCTTTAACTTTACTATTGCAGCTGAAGAGCAGTTAAAGACAATACATAAATGAATGACTACGACTGTGTTCAAATAAAACTTGCTCATTCACTTATAGGTATTATGACCTTGTTAGCTAACGTTACTTAATGTCTCTAAAACCTCAGTTTCCTTGATCTACAAAATGGGGATAATAACTGTTCATGCTTCATAGAGTTGCGTGAGGATCAAATGAGAAGGATGAAAAGCACTAAGCATAGTGACAAACGCATGCCTTATTAGCTTTTGTGATGATGATACTCATTACCTGAGTCTGAAATATAATTAGAAGGCATTAAAAATGGTTTCTAGGAAGCAAATGAATCTGGAAATCTTGTTCCTCACTGTACTCATTCTCTACAATACAATCTTTTACGTCAAAGACATTGATGGTCATGACTTTTCTTAAAACCATTTAAAAGTAAGGGAAACAAAACTAAGAATGGGATGAAGGGTATAGGTTGTTCATTTTTGGAATAGTCCCCGAGTATATAAACTAACCTCCTATTTCCAGATATGCCCAAAAGGCAAACATTTAATAGGATACACTTTGCCAGGTTTTTTTTTGTTTATTCATATCAACAAAAACACATTTTCCCCCTAGAGCATATAATGAATAAGGTACTGGGCTAAAAAGTAAAGAGCCATAACCTTATGTCTATAGGCTTTGTGCATTACCCATCCAACTTCTCATTTCAAAGATGAAGATATATGTTTATCAAAAGTATAGTGAAACATGACTTGCTCAAGATCTCCTGTGAAGCTGACAGTTATGGAATGAGAATCCTAATTACCAGCCTCTTAATCCAATAGTCTTTACATATTAGTGCTTCTAAACCATTTCTTCTTAATGTTGTTACTAACCAGAACATTGGTTCACCCAACCTTCACCAGCATTAGTTCACAATGGAATGATGTTAGGTGTGGGAGGAGAGGGGATCCATTTGTATGTCCCCACCATTATCCACCCACCCAAGAGAGGCAAATCAGAATGGGTAAGATGTGGGTAATTTGGGATTCTGTACCGTTTCAATGATTTGCTGCCTCAATAACTAGAGAAATAGGACTTTATATATATAAAATCTCTTTACATGATATATAATGCTGAATGTTCAATAAATGAGACAGATCACAAGTACTACAGTGAATTCAAGGGATAATCAGTGAGAACTCTCTCAGATGAATAGAAAGATGTATTTTAGAAAGTCAATTAATTTTACCACATATCACATGTCCATTATATAGGTTTTGTGCTAGGTGCTGAGGACAAAGCAGTGACTGAGACAGATAGAATTCCTACTACCTTGTAGGTTAAAATTCCTGACCCACTATTAGTCTACAGTATTATAAGATACTCTCCATTAAACTTTTTTAAGTTAACACTGTTTACTGACTTTGATAATGTTCCTCAGTTTTCTTTCCCAGGGAGGTAGAAATCAAAGTGGGAAAGCACCTGATTTCAACAGCAGCAGCTAGTTCACACCTGCAATTCACATGACAACTGTAGTCATGCAGTCCTGGTGACCACTTAGACATTAACCAGAGATTTAACAATTTAATTAGATTTCCTGTTATTAAACTCACATTACAGACCTCAAATGAATAATTTTCAAGGTGTCAGACATGAAATATGGTAGGCTGCAAAGATGGAAAACATTAATAGAACTGCTTTTGATAAGCTATATTACAGTTTAATTAAAAAGCAATTTAATTTAAATCAAAATAATATCTTAAAGACTATGACCACCATGAGAATAATTATGTAATTAAGAAATTTGGAAATTGCCAAGAACATGTTAATAAGGAGCTTCATTTACAAATTTTTTTTTAAGTTTTAAAAAGCCTACTACAAAGTCTAAGATAAACTTATGTACAATTATAACTTAACTATGTTCTAAGCACTTCTATTAATGAAGGCAATCCTCAATTCCCACTGTACATAGGAGAAAATGGAAGCACAAGACATACAAATAATAGGAGACCAACATGAATCCAAAGGCCAGGCAGTTTGGCTTCACACTCTTAATCATAAGTTACATAATACTAAGGGTAAAGTGAATATTTTAGATAATAATATATGTCAAATATGTTACAGAACACTAATAATCTTTTACATTGATCTACTGCGTTATAGTAACAATATACTTAAACAGACATGATCTCATTCAAATAGACAGTTTAGATTCAAATTCAGTTTGACCAACTGGAACGAAAGAATGCATTAGGTACAAATATATAGTAGTGCTTTTAAATCCAAAGGAGACAAACAGAAATATCAGATGGAGAGAGGTAAGGGTCAGAACTAATAAGATACAAAGTAACTATTAGGTAAAAGGTACCGGACTAGGTACACTATGACTTAACGTTTTCTCATGGTTGAAGTCATGGTACTTAAGTCCATTATGAAATTAATCCAAATCATATAGCTTCAGAGTAGCATAACAAGGATCAGAATTCAGACTGGACTGACTCCCATACTGACCACCATGTTGCATGCCTTAACAAAAAACGAGGAGAAAAGAATTGGCATTTTCATTGATAGCAATAGCAACATAAAGAAATTTTAGGTGGCTACCTCAAAACTAATACGGTCTTAGGCTGCATTAATCTAATATTAGAGTTCAGATTATGCTTGGTACTATCCCCACCATATCTAGAAAAGTGGCAAACATCTAGGCTTACATGAAATTTTATAGAGAATAAGGTAATGATAACTATTTTTCAAATAATGGAAGAGCTGTTAGGCAGAATTATAGATTTGAGATTTTGGCTCAAAGTAATAAAGAAAATAAAAAACAGAGGTATCAACTGGGACAGGCTATCTTATGAGATGTTCAATGAGTTCAAAAACCAAACGTTAGTAATTCTGCAGAGGGAGCCATAAACAAGGTAGGAGTAGGAGAAATAGTTTTTCTCCCTGCTTCTATTTCAAATTAGGGAAGTTTGGCTTTTATGTGTTATGTGGGCATTCTATTTTAGATTTTTTTTACATGGGGGAGGTGTTTGGATGGTGTAAAAAATCTAAAAACCACGGGATTAGACAGACCTACTACAAGATTTCTTTCAACTCAAATTCTGTATTCCTGACTGATTTTGATTAAGGTCAAAAACATAAAATCTTACTTTCATTTTATTTGTCAAAGCAAAACAAATATAACCTAAACATACCATTTTTTTCTGCAAAGGCAGCTGCATCTTCTTTAGTACTGAAGGTCAGAACCATGTTGGACAAGGGATCAGCCCTGTAAGAGACCATTTTTTTTCCAGGATTTAACATTAAATATATATTTTAAAATATATATGTGAAATCAACTAAAACGTTTAGAAAATAAACAGCTGCTGTATGAGATAAGTATACTACTGATGAAATACCTTGTTTCAAACAGTCTCTTTAAAACTTAACTCTTTGAATGTCATCTTTTCCTGTGTTAAACTGAGATTTTCTAACCTGTATTGTCAAATTAAAAAATTTGTAACTGCAAGGGTGCCTGGGTGGCTCAGTCGGTTAAGCGTTTGACTTTGGGCTCAGGTCATGATCTCATGCTTCATGGGTTTGAGGCCCCTCTTGGGCTCTGTGCTGACAGCTCAGAGCCTGGAGCCTGCATCATATTTTATGCCTCCTTCTCTCTCTGTCCTTCCCCACTTGCACTCTCTCTCTCTCTCAAATATAAATAAAACATTAAAAAAAATTAGTAACTGCAAAGACATTCAGCAATTTTTTTACTCCTTAATAAAATCATTTATTCAACTCTTAAAAAAAAAATAGAAATGAATTAAAAAAAAACAAGAGAATTCTTAAACTGACCTTATAAATTTATTACCAAGAAAATTACTGGTGAGTGCAACTGTAAGTACTACTATTACCCCCCCCCCCCCAATAGATGGCAACAACACCCACTCTTCTAATGAACCTTCTATCATTATGGGCAATAAGCATATGGCCACATGACAAAATAAAGCTCCAAGAATTGACATCTAATTGAGTTCCTCAATCTAAGAAAGGGTAATATTTACAAATCTACACAGACTCTTCACAAGCTGCCATACATATAACTTCAGAAATATCAGTTTTATTAGTACATTTATAAAAAGGTAGAACACTGTTTGCTACAAATGTTTATTATGAATCTCTCAATGGTGAATATAGCATTCCGTGAAACATCGTGTAGAAATGTGGAACGGGCACCTGGGTAGCTCAGCCGTTTGAGCATCTGACTCTTGATCTTGGCTCAGATCATGGTTTCTTGGTTCGTGGGATCGAGACTCACATTGTGCTCTGGAAGCATAGAGCCTGCTTGGGATTCTTTCTTTCTCCCTCCCTCCCTCTACCCCTCTTATGTGCATGCCCAATGTCTCTCTCTCTAAAAATAAATAAATATACTTTAAAAATGTGGAAGTAAAAAATAAGATTTAGGAAGTAATATGGATAGTGGGAAGGTATGAGATATACACTGAAGAGAATATATGGGAAGCAGCCCTCAATGAAATGAAGATTCACAAATTGCTGAAGTTGCAGTCATCCACTATGGTTACTGTTCTGGGGCTCCTTATGAGATCCCATGATATGTATTCTTACCATACCACTTCCCCCACCTTGTAAGCAAAAGAACTTCATGTTAGTTAGCCGTATTAGCACCAATAATGAATAATAATTTTATATCGATCCCTCCTCTTCAAAGCACATATGATTTCTCGGTTGATGGTTTAGAGAAACTATACTGAGAACAAAAGGGTCAACAAAGGGTGCCTGGGTAGCTTAGTCAGTTAAGCGTCTGACTCTAATTTCAGCTCAGGTCATGATCTCATGATTTGTGAGTTCGAGCCCCATGACAGGCTCTACGCTGACAGTGCAGAGCCTGTTTGAGATTCTTCCCCGCTCACTCTCTCACAAGATAAACTTTTAAAAAATAGAATTGTCCCGGGGTGCGTGGGTGGCTCAGTCAGTTGAGCACCTGACTTTGGTTTAAGTCATGATCTCACTGCTGGTGGGTTTGAGCCCCCCACATTGGGCTCTGTGCTGACAACTCAGAGCCTAGAGCCTGCTTCAAATTCTCTTGTCTCCTTCTCTCTGCCTCTCTCTCTCTCTCTCTCTCAAAAATAAACATTAAAAAAAAATAAAAGAAACATCCTCTATTAAAAATAAATGGTCAACATAAATATGATCCAGTAATTTGGTGAGTGTTGTCATTCATGTCAGCTTAGCTGAGAATAGGAAACAAAAAAAAACTGTAGGAAAAACTCAGGAGCCAGGAGCTCTCCTTTCTGCAAAGGTGGTACAGCTTTTATTCTTCTCACTTTATTTATGAAGAATTACACACGTAGGTTAACAGTAACAACTTGTATCAGTTTCCATCCTTTTCCTTCTCTATGTTGCGCAATTCTTCTCTAAGTATGTTGCCACCACCAGTCACCCTTTCTCCTTCCTCAAACTTCCGATTCTTTCCTAACTAATCTTTCTGCCTCCTTTCCTGACTCCAATCTACCCTTCATCTTGTTGCCAGATCAATTTTCCTAAAGTTCAACTCTCAAACTCATTGTCCAACTTTAAAATTTAAAATAGTTCCCACTGTCTACCAAATTAATTTCAAAATCTCCTACACTTTGGCATTCAAGCCCTTCTACAATATGATCAAAACCCACACTTTCCAGTCTTCTTTTTAATTATTTCCCTTGAAAGTAACAAACTGTTCAAACAGATTGCTAAGTGTTCCTCTGAAGGCAACCTATACGTTCCCACCAGCTGAATCTGTTCCTTCCACTAGGAATACAGAGGGAGACAAGAACACATCAGCATATCAAAGTCCATCCCAACCATCTCTCGGTCTGCAATGAATACCAATCTTTTACATGAAGTCTTTTACAGTTTACCCTCCTCCATCTATAAATAATCTCTTTTTAATCTTTACCAAATATAATCTGTACTTCTATACTTATTTTAAGTTATTTTTTGAGAGAGAAAGAGGGAAAGAGAATCCCAAGCAGGCTTGAATGCGGGCTTGAACCCACAAATTGTGAGAGCATGGCCTGAGCTGAATTCGGATGCTTAACTGACTGAGCCACTCAGGTGCCCCTGTACTCCTATTTTTAAACTTTATTTGCTCAATTCCCAATTACTGAGGTTCCAATTTGGATAATGGCAGATTTACCTGTCATTAAAATCAGACTTACCTGCCTAACAATTACATAATTATAAACTAGGGACAAAACAAAATGAAAAACCAACTGTTTGAAGGGAACAGAGTGACCAAAAGCAGGAAAGAAAATGAAGAATTGAACATTGGAAAGAAGGGAAACACAAGGGTTTAGATAAGTTGATACTGTTTTTTCCTTAAAGGTACTCTCTGGTGTAGATAGCTAGGACCATCAAGAAGTCAAGCAGAAAGCCAGTCTTATTAGCACAAGGAATCTGGAGAGAGTGTTTAGGATTGCCAGAGCTGCTGGCAAGTTAGGGGAAGAAACAGTGAAAAGGAATCTGAAGAGGAGGGAAATTCTGAACTGCACACAAATGGACAAGACTCTCAACAACTGAGAAGGCTGAAACAACTAAGCAGAGGTTTCAACTGCTGTTTACTTGCTACAGGGAAGACTAAGTCTGGAGTCCCACAGACTTAGAAGGACTTGGTAAGTACTTCGTACTTTCCAACAAAACCTCAAAAGAGCCATGCCTTTTTATTTTCTAACACTGTGTTCTAGGGCTAAGACCAGAGTAAAATTGAAACAGACCCACCCTAACAAAGCAAAACATATATCCTCCATAAATTCAAGGTAATCTATCAGTCACTGCACTGTCTGCTAAAACAAAACTTATCTCATAACCAGCGTCATTAACTGAATAGGCATAAGGATAGAGAATTAAAGAATGGTACTGAATAGAAATTCATTTGATCAGGGGTCAATCAGCATATTAATATGAAGTCATAGGTTCACCAAGAGATATGTATAAGAATCTTCATTTTAAGTATTATAATAACCCCCAATTGAAAATTGTTATAAAAGATAGCAGGCCCAAAATGGAGTCATTTGTGTTTAGCAAATCAAAACTTCATAGCTAATTGCAATTTCAATCTCTCTCAAGAATGTAATCTTAAAATAGTCAATCTGGAATAACAATCAGAGAGATGAGGAAATCTGCTGTTTCCTTATCCTTGCCTCCTATATTTTGCACAGCATTTTGAAGCTTCTTTGTATTTGCTAGATGGAATGCTGCTGGATTCATGAATAACTGAATAAAAGCCAATTTGATCTTTAAATTTACTCAGTTGAATTTTGTTTTTAACAGATTTGGTGGCAGCTATGGGATATGAAGCAAACTTCTGATGGCATTTAAGGACAATGAGAAACAGGGGCAGTACCCACGAATCCTTTTGAATTCTTGGTCTTTTTCACTTTTTTTTTTTTTTTTTTTTTTTTTTTGAGATAGAGAGAGGGTGGAAGTGAGTAAGGGGCAGAGAGAGAGAAGCACAGCTCACCCCAAGTGGGGCTCACGCTCACCCAATGTGGGACTTGAACTCATGAACTGTGAGATCATGACCTGAGCCAAAATTAGATGCTTAACGACTGAGTCACTCAGGCACCCTTTTTTCCACCATTTCTAAGAGTCATGGGTAAGTTCCTGATTCTGATCTCTGCTCTCTTTGCGTCAAGCTCCAAATCTAATTGGCTTACCAGTAAGTTCCATGGGAGCTGCTGGTAGTTCAGGCCACAATTCTGGTTTAACTGTCTGAAACCCCAGGGTCCTTAATTCTGTCCCAAGACCTATGGGGGAACTGTTAATGGCAGTTGCAGTTTCCCACTGATGTGGAGCCTCCAGTACCCATTTGTCGGTGTCTGCTCGTTCAATCCTTTCCCCAGTCCAAGGTTTCATGACAGAAATTACTGGCGGTGCACACAGGACTATCTCACGGCCAGAGCACAGTACTATCTCTTGGTTATTGCCAATATAGTAAGGTATACATGTTTGATTGTCTTGTTTTGTGTAAAGGTTAATGTTAATGGGGATGATGGAAGCCAAAAAGCTGCAAAAATTGGTGGGAACATGTTAGGCACTTAAAAGCTGTTAGAGCAATCACCACCTAACTCAGAGATCCCCATGTTAGTATAAGTCGGCTACAGAATGGATTAGATTGACACTAAGTCACTGTCAACCTCAAGAACATTTCTGTGCAATGAGGTATACTGCAAAACACCATAAAACCCCCAATGCAGCAGCACATCCCTTACAAGTATCCCTTTCAGTTTGGTTCTGAGAGACCCAAAGGCTTATTAGCTAGAATAACAACAAAAGGGAAGGGATCCTTAAATTCTAAAAAGTTAAGCATGCCACCTTCTGACACACCTGCATATTTTGTCTCAGAAGCTATAAATATCTACAAGATTGTCAAAATGTTATTAGAGACAACCTAGAATTAATTACAATGGCCATTATGGGGAACGTTCCAATTAGATGAGATCATTCATTTAAGAAATGTACTTGAAAACAAGGGTTCCTAAACTGAACAAACAGAATGAGGTATCTATTTTAATTGGAATTCAGAAGCTTCCAAAATGCATCAAGATTCCAAAAATGCTTCATTAAAAAAATGAAGCAAAAGACTAATGAAAAATTAAAGACACAAGAGGTACTTTAAAAAAAAAAAAGACAATAAAACTCCTACTGCTCACCTCAAATCTTCCTTTCCCTGCATACTCAACACTCTATTAATCCTGTATCTGAACTGCCTTTCCACTCTGAAGAGAATATTAAAAGGTTATCTTTTACAATAAAAACACCTGAGGTTGTGGGGTGACTCTCTTTCACTCATTGGTCAAAGACTAAATTAAAACCATAGTTAAAAGAATTTCCTAAACCCAAGGACGATCCCCAAAAGTTTTCTGAAGAAGTTATTAGAGCCAGGTTGCCAGATCTTGTCCTCTTGTGCACATATTGGTGGGACCTGGTAAAGCCCAAAAATGGATGCAGGAAGCAAGATGGTATAACCCCAAGGATGATATCCAAGATCCTTAACCTTCAATCTGGTCCCCTCCTGGACTGGAAAAGGTTCACAGAACAGCAACCAATCTTTAAAAGCCATTCCTAGTGTCCCCCTCTTCAAACATGTACATTTATTTATTATTTGTATATTATTCAAACATGCAAACAAAACAAAGATGAATCTGTTGCAGACTTCAAAGCCCACTTGGAAGCTTTCTTCCTACAGCATTCTGGGGCTCCAGAATAAGAATAAGGTCACCCAACTTGTTCTAGCTGCTCTATTTGTCAATGGAGTATCTCCTGAGATTAGTGAATTGATAAACAGAAAACAGGATGGAGACAATTGACTGACTGAACCTGTGACCATAGCTGAGCACTTTGAAGGAACTTTGAAACAAGACCACAAACAAAAGTCTGCCAAGATACTGGCCATAGAGATATAATAACTCCAAGGCCAGGCACCTAAAATAACACCTAGGTCCCCCACATCACACACCCCCCACTAGGGGTCCACAATCAAACCATGGCCCAAGTGTTGATGTTTCATTTGTAATCAAACGGGACAATGGAAAAAATGTGTCTTCAAAGGTCCTATGTAAATCTGTGAACATCAACTCAGTGAAGTAGATGTCTCCTCCAGAAAAGTAAAAAGCTTTAGCCATCTGAACAAGTAACCTTAACCTATACCATCTACCAGAAAAACAACTTAGATCCAACTTCTTTTATAACTAGTGAGTTGTGTATTACTGTACCTGATTGATGGCTGTAATTTATTTTTCTTCGAAGTTTATTTATTTGAGAGAGAGAGAGAGGTAAACCGAGAACCCAAGCAGGTGCCATGCTCAGTGCAGAGACAGACACAGAGCTAAATCTCAGGAACTGTAAGATCATGAGCTGAGATGAAATCAAGAGTCGGATGCTTAACTGACTGAGCCACTCAGGTACCCCTGTGCAAGTAATTTTAAAATAGAAGTTAGAAGTTCTACATTTACATCTGTCTGTCTGTCTATGTGTCAAAATATATGTGTTACAGATAGGTGGATTTTTTTAAATCTCTTAATGGTATTGGTAAAATTAATTTGTAAAAGAGTTCTATTTAATTGGCTTGAAGAAAATTAAGCACCTCTATAAATTAAGGCATTCCTAAAATTCTCAACTATACAATAGAAACTCAAATGCTTTTCAGACTCATGTGATCTGTGAAAATATTCAGTATCAAAGCCAATTTAAGTTTGTTGGCTTAATTAAAATAGGCATGTCTTTAGAATTATCAATAGTGAATATAATGCAGACATACAACTTTTATTAACTTGGGTTTACTAGTCCACGTTCACATTATCTGTTACAAAACTTATCAGCAAGAAAAATAACTTGGGATGATGAAATTTCAGAAGTGATCTAAACAAAATTTTTAAGAACAAGTGAATTACAGAGATGTAAGCAGGATAAAGATTTTTAGATGAAATTTTTTAAGTTTCCCAAATCTTTTTGGTAACCCGAAACCTTAAAGTTTTGCTAAGTTAAATGATGGAGAATCATTACATATCTAGATCATTTGCAAATAAGATAAAATACTGAAACATTTAATTACTGAATATAGGTTTATCTACTTTACCTTCCTTTTATAGAGGAACTCAAGGTTTTTGGATGTATTAGTAAATATGTTTTGTGCCTGAGAAATTTACTATGAGAAAACATGTGTTCCCAGATATAACAAAATTATGTCTGCCAATCTACAGAATGCCAGTGTAAGAGACAGTTCATAACCATTTGTTTACTTCCTTATTTTCATTAAAAAATAAGAGTTTTAGGGGTACCTGGCTGGCTCAGTCAGTAGAGAATTCAACTCTTGATCTCAGAGTCATGAGTTCAAGTCCCACATTGGACATGGAGCCTACATAACTTTTTTAAAGGTTTTTAGGGTTAAAAATTCTAACATATGTAATTAATGCCACTAAGGTTTGTGGAAGAAAAAGAATCTTTGGACGAGTATAGGCATGGTCAAGACTGGCTAAGATTAGAATAAATTTAAGTGAACAAGTAAGCTAGTAAGATTAGAATGTGGTTTTTCTCTCTGTTAAAAGGACAAAATTTTCTTGGGACTGTTGGTCTGCTTTTGATAAGAGATAGTAAAAAAAATTATTATTCTTTTACCGTTTTGACTAATCTGCCTAGAAATCAAAGATTTTGTCTTGTCAAAATAATTTCCTGTGTTTCATGTTGTTTTTTTATCACACCTTTAGTTACTTAAATTTAATTACTTCCCTATTTAAAAAGTTAAGCTTATTGTTTTACAATAATTTAACTTTTTTTAAAGTAGGCTCCATGCCGCAACATGGGGCGTGAACCGTGAGATCAAGAGTCACGTTCTACCAACTGAGCCAATCAGGTGCCCCCTAATTTAACATTTTGTATTTGCTCTCAGAGTCTTTAATTGTCCCTATGGTTAACTGGATAACTAAGTATTATTTCACACTAACCTACGATCCAACTTGACCAAGTGTTTTTTAACCCTTGATATTTTTTATCAACTTTCCAAAATTCAAACTCCAAATGAAGTATTTTTGACCTTGAACTAACTTTAAGATTTTTCTAGAGGGTCCCAAAAAATTGCAAAAGATTTGTATTCTCTTCTTATAAAAAGGGAGATGTTAAACTAGTTAGGCTTATTTGATATGTTAGGTGACAGGAGAAGCCATGTCAGATAAAATAATATTAAGCCTTCTTTATGTAATTTATATAGGTATGTACTATAAGTTTTCTAAAATTTCTAGAAATCTGATGTCCTGGTGTAATGTTATCATTCATAATTCTACTTCTCTTAAAATGTTGTGTAACACAATAACCAAATTTCCTTGTCAATTCCATTTACAGAGATACGTTGTTTTACTCTGATGCTTCAGTGTTCCTAAGAAAGTGCTACCATTTTCAAGGAGATTCATGGAAAGGATTTTGACAAGTACAGGTTTCTTTTTTTTAAAGATTTTTATTTTTTTAAGTAATTTCTATACCCAATGTGGGGCTCAAACTTACAACCCTGGGATCCAGAATTGTATGCTCTACCAACTGAGCCAGCCAGGCGCCCTGACAAGTACAGGTTTCTCATAACTAAGATCATAAAACTAAACTGGGTACGAATTTCCAGAACTATTAGAAAAAAATGGATTCAAGAATTAATAACATGGTGGGTGCTGGCTGGCTCAGTCAGAGCATGCAACCCCTTGATCTTGGGGTTGTGAATTTGAGCCCCACATTGGGTGTAGAGCCTACTTAAAAAAAAATAAAGGATTAGTAGGGGCGCCTGTGTGGCGCAGTGGGTTAAGCGTCCGACTTCAGCCAGGTCACGATCTCACAGTTCGTGAGTTCGAGCCCCGCGTCGAGCTCTGGGCTGATGGCTCAGAGCCTGGAGCCTGTTTCCGATTCTGTGTCTCCCTCTCTCTCTGCCCCTCCCCCGTTCATGCTCTGTCTCTCTCTGTCCCAAAAATAAATAAACGTTGGAAAAAAAAATAAAGGATTAGTAACATGGCACTGAGTGGACTGATAAAAATTATAATTTATAGAACTTCTTATCTGAAAGACTGCTGGTTCTTTAATGTTTTGTTTTTCCAGACTTTGCAAACTTTTTCTCTTAAGCTATTAATGATTTACAACAATTTGGTTAAGTATACCTTTGTAAACAAAGATGAAACTATGAAGTATTCTTTTCATAGCAATATAGCTAGTTATTTACACAACTTCAATAAAAGTCCTTGGGGCACCTAGGTAGCTCAATATGTTAAACATCAGATTTTGGCTCAGGTCATGATCTCACAGTTTGTGAGTATGAGCCCCACACTGGGCTCTGTGCTGTCAGCATGGAGTCTGCTTTGGATACTCTGTCTCCCCACCTCTCTGTCCCTCCCTGGCTTTCTCTCAAAAATAAACACTATAAAAATTTTTTAAAAATCTGTTCTCCTTATAACAAGACACAATTGGAAACACTGGCTATATCACCAAGGCCTTTTTAAAAATTTTAATGTGTATTTATGATTTTGAGAGAGAGACAGATATGAGTGGGGGAGGGGAAGAGAGAGAGAGGGAGAAACAGAATCCAAAGCAGGCTCCAGACTCTGAGCTTTCAGCTCAGAGCCCAACACAGGACTTGAACTCACAAACTGCAAGATCATGACCTGAGCCAGTCGGATGCTTACCTGACTGAGCCACCCAGGCGCCCCTACCAAGGCTTTGATAGGAATGATTTTGCAGGTAAAATCTGATGGCCAGTCCCTTGGAAGCTTTTCACAGTTCGAGATTCCTTATGAAATGTTTCAGCAAAGCAGTGTTCAAAAAAAGCTCATATGGTAAGTCACTATTCTCACTGCACTTACGTAAACAATCAGGCCAAGTTTACTGCCGATTAGTTTTACTGTGTTTATCTTTGGTTTTTAAAAAAATGGAGTTAATTGTAGAGCATAATGTTTGTACCTTTTTAAATGCTGGATCCTAGCCCTATGAACTATTTTTGAGGTTTTGTTGTATTCCTATAAACTAGACTGGATCCTAAATTTTTCTAGTTTCATCAATTATCTGGCTACAACTCTCCAAATTAATATTTTCCATTTTCCCTCACACTTGGAATCACTGAGAACAAAGACTGCCTTTGAATCTCCTCAGAAAGGGCTCTACTCGTTCCTCCTCACCACCTAGACGGAGCCGAACTTCAAGGACTAGAATCTCAGGCACATATTTCACAGCTGAAAAAGGCTTTGCCTAAGATCTAATAATGTGCAAAAGCTGGAAACCTTCAAATCAGATTGAAGAAGAGAAGTAGGTGACAATGATGTAGATTACTTCCTCCCAAGATCCCAGATCAAGACTTCATACGTTAGCTAAAACCCTCTCTTCTTGTCATCAAAAACTCTGGTCTATATATTAGAGAGCCCTTGGTCCATTTCCCTGTCTTTAGTTAATAACCTCAAAACTTGGGGAACTTTGCATCTAGGTTCTCTATAAAGAAAGGAATACCAGGGCGCCTGGGTGGCTCAGTCGTTTGAGCATCCAACTTTGGCTCAGGTCATGATCTCGCGGTCTGTGAGTTTGAGTCCCGCATCGGGCTCTGTGCTGACAGGTCAGAGCCTGCTTCGGATTCTCTTTCTCTCTCTCTCTCTCTCTCTCTCCCTCCCTCCCTCCCCCACTCGTGCTCTGTCTCTTTGTCAAAAATAAATGTTAAAAAAATAAAAGAAAAAGAAAAAGAAAGGAATACAAGGAAAGGGTAACCAAAATAAAACTGCCTGTGTAGTCTACAGGCCATTAAAATATAACTGGCTTCCATGGCTGTCACTTTCCAGTCTGGAGCCACAGATTAAAATGAGAATTACTGGGAGGCATTCAGGATTCACTTCCTTTGGCAGGCAGGGCTCTAATTCCCTGGTCAATACCACCTGCTGTGGATTACTTCTGGGGAAGCTGAAACTAGTTACATAAGATCACCTAGAAAGCCACTTGGCATAAAACGGTTGACTCTTTCCATGGAGTCTTTGACTGAATTGATTTTGATTGGTTTGCATCTTGGAGACCATGGTTCTAAAGTCCCATCCAAACACTGGGAATTGTCTTGTTTATTATAATCATACTAATCCTTCCTGGCATGATGTATTCTCTCAAAGACTTTAAATGCATGTCCCTATCCTCTACCCAACAAGCAAATAATCTTCCTAAGACTGAAAGGAACCAAAAGGGGGCACCTGGGTGGCTCAGTCAGTTAAGCGTCCAACTTCGGCTCAGGTCATGATCTCATGTTCCATGAGTTTGAGCCCCACATCAAGCTCTGTGCTGACAGCTCAGAGCCTAAAGCCTGCTTCAGATTCTGTGTCTCCCTCTCTCTCTGCCCATCCCCAGCTCATGTTCTTACTCTTAAGAATAAATAAACATAAAATAAATTAAAAACAAAAACCAAAAAAACAAAAAGAATGACCAACTTAAAAAAATTAAGAACCTGGGGCACCTGGGTGGCTCATTTGGTCGAGCATCCGACTTCAGCTCAGGTCAAGACCTCATGGTTCATGAGTTCAAGCCCCGCATTCGACTCTGCGTTGACAGTGCAGAACCTGCTTGGGATTCTCTGTCTCTCTTTCTCCCCCTACCCCGCTTGCTCTCTCAAAATAAATCAATTTAAAAAAATTAAAAAAAAAAAATTAAGAACCTGAAGCTGTGGTCTGTCACAGACACTAAGACCTGTGAATACCACCCAAAGGATTAACAAAAGCTGTGAGAGGGGCACCTGGGTGTTTCAGTCGGTTAAGCATCAGACTCTTGATTTCAGCTCAGGTGATGATCTCTTGGTTTGTGAGATCGAGCCCCAAGTCAGACTCTGAACTAACAGTGTGGAGCCTGCTTGGGATTCTCTCTCTGCCTCTATGCCTCTCCCTGGCTCCTGCTCTTTCTCTCAAAATAAATAAACATTTAAAAAAAGAAAAAGCTGGGAGAACTTCAAAGTGGTAGCTGGGAGTGATGCTAATGCCTTTAATTTTGATGTTATCTCTCAGTTATGCTGAGAGTCTGATTTAATTTTTTAAAAAATCAAAATAGGCTCAAAATGGAGTCATTTGCGCTAAGCCTCACATCAACAAAGCAAGACTGCATACCTAACTGTAATTTCAACCTCTCCCAGAAATGTAACCTTAAACTAGTCAATTCTAGAATTTCCCCGTCAGCAATAGTGAGGTAATCCACCCAATAGACCAGACCCCCTTCTGTCTGCAGAGAAGAGGTAATCCATACTTTCCCTATCTCTGACCATTCTGCCAATTAAAGCCTCCCATTTTGGGGTGCCTGGATGGCTCAGTCGGTAGACTATGTGACTTCTGATCTCAGGGTTGTGAGTTCAAGTCCCACGCTGGATGCAGCGAGATTAAAAATAAAATCTTAAGAAAAAAAAAAAAAGTCTTCCATTTTGTATAGTTCTTTAGAGTTCCTTTCTATTAGCTAGATGGGATGCTACCTGATTCATATATCACTGAATAAAGCCTATTTGATCTTTAAATTTATTAATAAAACTACGTAAATACCATTAATAAATAGTGCAATGGATGAATCTTGCAAATAGAGGAAAACATTAAAATCTCATGTGACTTAAAGAGTAATCACAGCATTTAAAACACTGAATACAGACACCTAAAAAACTGCCTATATATCATCTTGTCAAAAATATAATTGTATTTAAACTGCACATGGCAGACATTTTTAACAAAAACTCCCCCAGGTACATTGTAAGAAAAGATGTTAAATATCAGACTTTTTTACAGTTAGACATAATTTAAACTGATAACCACCTTCAACTAAAGACTGGACACATAAAATGCTCTAGGAGTCTCAATAAGATTGACAATTTTCTAGCTTATCTGGCTGTTTTCTCTAGGAGCAGCAACAAACAGCAGCTTTTATTCAATTAGAGGCAGTCCTGCCATTTAACATTTGAGTTTTATTCCACCACAGAGATTTACGTTACTGACTTCATTGGTGCCACCGAATTTACAACCACTTTATTCCAATGCACTATAAATCTGTTAATCACAAGATCTCAGGAACTTGCAAGTTTCCCTCAAAATAGCTAATTTCTTTTTTTTTTCATTAATGCTTATTTATTTTTGAGAGAGAGAGACAGAGCATGAGCAGGGAAGGGGCAGAGAGAGAGGGAGACACAGAATCTGAAGCAGGCTCCAGGCTCTGAGCTGTCAGCACAGAGCCCGACATGGGCTCCAACTCATGAACTGTGAAATCATGACCTGAGCCAAAATTACACTCTTAACCGACTGAGCCACCCAGTCGCCCCTAATTTCTTTCTTTTCTTAAAAAAAAATCTATTTACTTATTTTGAGAGAGAGCATGTGCAAGTGGTGGAGGGAATGAAACAGAATCCCAAGCAGCCTCTGCACTGTTAGCACAGAACCTGACTAGGGGTCTAAGCTCACTAACCATGAAATCATGAACTGAGCCGAAACCAGGAGTCAGACGCTTAACCGACTGAGCCACCCAAGCACCCCATAATACCTAATTTCTAAACTCACTCTTCTCCTTACAAACAACAACAAAAAATAATTTATACGTAAACAAAAGTGTCATTAAATTATTAACACTATTCACACAGTGTATCTTAAACAGCTTGGGGCCATGCTAACAATGCTTAGCATCAGCCATTTTTATCCAGTAAATAGTTCTCTGAAAAGACTGTTTCTTTGATTTTTGTGCTGGGCCACCCTTACATGAGCATTAAATACATATTCATGTAAATATAATATATAGGTCTATCACTTAACATTATATCTACACAAATGGTCTCAAAAAGTATTGTCAACATATTGGATTTACAATTTAACATATTTAAAAGGAAAACCCACACAGAAAAAGCAGAAACAATATTCAAATTAAACCAAAGTACTCACGTTGATGCCCAACCCATCAAAGGATTTTCCCATCGCTCCCTGGTATCAAACTCCATCTTCCATTTCTTTGTGTTGTTTACTCCAGACTGCATGTTATTGCGAGCAGGAACAAAGATCCTGACTTTTCTAGTTTTGATATGCTCTACTGGAACGCCAGTTAAAGTAGTGATATCCTACAGAAAAAGAAGCAAACACATTTCTAATCGCTCACATACACTCTGATGTACTTTTGCTGCTTTTTATGTTCATGCAATTCTATTCAGACTTATAAACTGGGGTTTTTAGCTTTCTGACTTCACTACTCTGCTTTTACCATATAAACTGCTATTTTGATATCTGGAAAAGGTATACTGGGAGGAGTGTTAGGGTACAGTGGGAAAGGGTTCATGAAAAAAAAATTAGGTCCCTTTTGTCCAATAAAGCATTGATAATTTCTGAAGAGTTTGCTGGTAGAAGAGCCTATAGACTCTTATTTCATGAGCAGGTGTAACTAGTAAGCAGAGAAAGAATGTGAATGGGTATTAAAATTAAGGGGAGGGGCATTTCAGTGGCTCAATTAGTTAGGCATCCGACCTCAGACCTCAGCTCAAGTCAAGATCTCAGTTTGGTCTGTGAGTTCAAGCCCTGCATCTGGCTTGCTGCTGTCAGCACAGAAACCGCTTCAGATCCTCTGTCCTCTTCTCTCTCTGTGCCTCCCACGCACGTGTGCTCTCTCTCAAAATACATATATTTTTTAAAAAGTAAGGGCATATAAAAAGTTACTTTTAAATAGAAAAAAAAATCTATTATCAGTGGTTTCTGTATCAAACTGCTTACAAGAAGTCATTTCCTTCAGGGGAAGGCCTAAACCTTTTGTTAAATAAAATCAATTATAAACTTTAATTAGCATTTTGATTTATCTCCTTTTAGTGAAATCTACTGAAAAGAACCCACACCAAATTTATTCTGCAAAGGTAAGCCATAAGAGTTACACAGTTTTTGCAGAAATGTGATATGAAAACAATGGTAACTTTCTTGATTCTCTTTTTTTTTAAATAATTTTAACAAATGCTCAAAGTGATAAATGCCTGTAATTTTGATGCCCCAGATTAGACATATTTATCAAACATAGTAGCAGTCTGGACACAAACAATAAAGTAATTCAGAGTTTAAGTCTCCTTTCAGTAATGGTAGAATATTTGATCAAAGTAAGATCATATCAGGGTTAATCATATTCTTACAAATGAAGCATTTTAAAACCATGGTTCACTTACTAAATTTTTAAAAACTGGTTAAAAACAACAGAGTTAACATGAAAAAAATCACCAAACTTGTGAAAACTAGAAAATTTTGTGAATTTCTATTTCATTGTAACATATCCCCTAAAGAAGACTAATGTTAATTTATAGTTCCACTCTAAACAATGCTATGGACCAAATAATTACTGTCAACACTTAGTGTGGCAACATATACTAGGAAAATACTAAGCGCATTTCTGACTTCACTAGTCTTCCTACTCACAGATTAAGAAAACACTGTTTAAAGTTATTTTAGCTGGCAACCAATCTTCTGCTTAACACAATACCTTTCCACCTGCACCGATAAGTAGGTGTGGTTACTTTGTCACAGCTTGTCTGTTTGGAGAAACTATCAAAATAATCCATATAAATATTTACACAAATACGCACTTCTAGTATGTGCCTACATTTAAAAAGTTTCTTAAATAAAATGAATGCAATTGGTTCATAATTTCTAAATGTATGAATATAAGTTTTAATTGGTAATTTTTAATCGCCAAGTTTAATTTCAAAGGAATTTCATGTTTTATGACATTTGTTCACTTTCTGAAGCATATTTCTCTACTCAAGAGCTTAAAAGAGACTCCTGGGAAGTCCTCATTGCTTATTTCTTTTGAATTCACTATAGCACTTGTAATCTGTCATATTATTATTTAATATTACATATCTTTATATTAAAGTCCTATTTCCTCAGCTAGAGTTTAAGTGGTATATAAATAAACAATACAAGTGTGTTACAAAATTACAGGGCGAGGCACCATTTCCAAATTCCACAGCAAACCCTCCATAAAAGTTCATAAAAAATAGAACTATAAGTTAGCTACTCTTTGCGACTTACAGGAAAGGAGACATTAAACACTTATAATACCATTTAGCTCAGGAAGATGAGATTATAGGGAACAGATTTACTTTTTCTTTACCTTCTACATTGTGATGTATATATATGACAAAGTAATAGAAAATAAAACTTTTTAAAAAAAGAAACAGCATTTCTTGATTTGTACTATTAAAATAGAAGGGGACAGAATGATTTTTTAGGATGGAAAATCTCTTTTAGTGGCTAAAATGTTACGGAGCTCTTTCTATTTTGAACAACTACCAGTGCTTCCATAGCTTCTCCAAGTATGACATTTTTTTAATTGATCTCATCCCCCAATTTAAAGTTGGCATTGGCACAAAAAAGTTTCTGAATTTTGAAGCCCAAGTTGTTCTGACAAAGTCCCTGCTCTTGCCTGCAGAAGACATGTAAGGTGCCGCAGCAGAGTTGAGCTGCTGCCAAAGACTGAGAATGAAAAGGCTTGGCATCTCTCACATACTTGACACCTAAAGGGCACAGAAGCTCTAAAATTCCTAGTCCCTGTAGGCACACTCTCAGTCTAGACAAACTGATTTCTCACACTTTTAAAATGCATTACGACACTATTGTTATCATTTCATCCACACGGCTTCAGCTAGTGACAGAAGAACCTGTCCTTTAAGCCACATTTCAATGGGCTAAAAGCTCCCACTCCAAGATTCCATTAAAACAATGTAATACTTGAAAAGAACTATGAAGCACTATGTTGAAATCTTCACTTGTGTCTTGAATTCTTTGCTCTCCCTCAAAATAAATAAATAAAACATCTGCAAACTAAACTACATTGAACTAAAGACATTATGTCTAGATTTCTATTTCTGTATTGCAGTATTGGATCACCGGTGGTTTTCTAAAAAGAAAACCCTACTTATCCAAATACTTTGCTGATGTCAATATTGCCTTTAATAGATTTCTCATTTTATTGGCAAAATACGTATTTATAAATAACAATTCATAATTTTCTATGACTACAAAAAAGCTACATCACATTGGATGAGAAGCCTTCAAGTTTTTACCTAAAGAAACTCAACACTCACTAGCTAATAATTATGTATAAATTCTCATAAATCAAGTTATCCTTTAGATAATATACACTAATTTTCTGAGTTGTAAAACTTTTAATTTTTAAACAGTTGAGTCAAGCATAAAACCTGTATTCCAATTATTAAATAATGTTACTATCTTAATAAAATTTCACAAACACCAATCATATGTACCATAATGCGATCTTAAGAAACGTGACTAATGATTCATAGACTGAAGGGCATTCAGATAAATATTTGCTCCTGAAAAGATGCACCTCACAATTCCAAAGTTCCTCTCTTTCAGCACCATCTCCTCCACAGTCTTAAATTCTGGAAGAGCTTACAGCTGACCTTCTATCTAACAAGTCTACTTAAACGGAAGAGGAATTTAAAAAATCATTAAGAAAGTATATGCCAGTAGATGTAAATGAACTTTATTCTTTCAAATACCAGTTTCCATTATAAAATATTTGTTTTCCATATAAAAACTGTATGATTCGGTTATCAACTGTCCCCATTTATGTTGTGTGAATTCAACTTTTTTTTTTTTTTTTTTTTTTTTTTTAACAAAGGAAGCAGGGAACAAGCAATGGGAAGTTGGTGTCAAAATGCAGAAAAACCTCCCAGCAAGCTTCTTGCAACCACCCAGGATTTAGAGTCTTGCTGGTCGCTCTCTTTTCAATACCAGAATTTCACACATTTCAATGACTATTATGACTTCAAAGAATCAAATTTTCATCATTGTCCGTCATCTGCCGGTTGATTTGTATAAAGGAGTTCTTCTGCATGCACTCCAAACAAAAGCCTCCTTACTTTTGTGGTTATATATCAAGTTTAAAAGTTTTGTTTGTGACAGTTGTGTCTTTGGTAAATTAGGGTAACACTGAAGGAGTGCAGCTGCTCTGCAGGAACCTCCTTTCTGGCACCATTTCACTTAAATAAAAACTGAATAATTAGCTTCTGCCTTTATTAAACCACAAAAATGCCACTGGCCTTAGTAATTACTTCCAGTTGCCCCACCCACTTAACCTTAATAGTTTACACTTGTCATAAGGAGAAATAAATGAAAAAGGTTTTCACCACTTTGGTGAATTTTTGACAGATCTCCCAGCACATCCAGAAGAGCCAAAATTTTAACCAGGTTTCTGGGTAATAAGGTCAATAAATTGCATGTATGGATCGATGTTGAAAAGTTTTAATAGAGCACATGCTGGAACATTAAGTACAAATACTGCTTATAGAAACTTGTTCTACTGCAAGCTTTTAGTTACCAATTATGTATTTAAATTTATTCTAGGGCTAAAACTGATCTAAATTTGAAGACTGCGTTTATATTCTACTTCAACCATGAAAGATGTTAAAAAAAAAATCTGTAATAAAAACTTCCTTTCAAGTACCCTACAGATACTTTGCACAAGAAACTCACTAAGTGGTCTCATAAATAATGAAGGACAGTTTACAAAATAAATTTTATAGTTTGAACAATATAAAGAGTTGACAGCATAACTATAGGTATTTACTTATCATGGAAGAACTTTAAGCACTTCTAAAAAGTCAGTGGTCATCAAAATTCAGATACAAATAAAAACTGTAAAAATACATTAGAGGTGTGCTAGTAGAACTGACTTTTGTTTGTCTGTTAAAGCAACACATTGATGTGGGGAATCCAACCAGGTAATGAAACAAGTATTGGAATGCAACATTACATTCTGTATACTGGGCAAGGCTATCACGGAACCAAAAGTTCAGTTTTAAATAAAATGCTAAGATAGAAACAGTAACATGCAAATGACTCTGAAAATCATGTAACACATAATCAAACTAAGAATTACACATAAGTATCAATCCCTAACTATTTTCATTACTCCTAGCTCTTTGTGAACAGGAGCAATGGTTAAAAGCAAAGGGCTGAGTCAAACTGGGTTAGAAGAATACCAAATCACAACTTTGGGCAAATAAACTTCTTTTCATTCACCATCTATAAAATTAACTAAATGAAGTAAAATGAGGACTAATGTATATAAAGTGCTTACCTTAGACAATAAAAAGAATGTATCTCATTTACTCAACGTATTTTTTGGCACCTACTATGTATTAGTTACTAGACATAATGCTCAAAACAGTACAGACATCATCTCTATTCTCATAAAAAGTAATATTGAACTTTTTAAAAAGAACGGCGTGAATAAGTAATGGGAAGCTGGTGTTAAGATACAGAAAATCTCCCATCTTCCTTGAAAAACGAGTTAGTAATCAAAATACAACAAAGGGTTTTGTAATTAGAGTCCATAAGCTGCTTCAAGTTTGGAGGAGAGAAAAATGTAGCTTTTTAAAAACAAGGGCTGAAGGTCCCATTTGTTGTACACATCAAAAACACTGAGTAAAATATGTTAAATGCGTTGTGTTAAGTATGAAAACACATACTGATAAGCCTACAACATTCATGAAACTGAAAGAATAAGATATAATTTACTTTATTTCAACTCAAAATGAAAGATCCTATTATGCCAAGTTATCCATGCCAGAGGCTGCAGGGGATATAAAGACAAAATTTTATTCCTGAATAAGTTTACAATTTGTGCACCCATGGTAGGGGTGATGCGTGGCAGAAATAACTAAATAATCACAATGGAAAATACAATATTGGTTAAGAGAAAGCAAGTAGGATTCAGATAAATCTGGAGGAACCCAAGGACCACCATTTGCTACCTATGCAGTACTGACGAGTTGCTTAAACTCTATGTCCATTTCCTCCTTTAAAAACTGTATCACAGAAGCTATGTAATAGCACTGTTTGGAAGGATTAAATAAAAAAAAATTAATCAAATTTTAAAGGTGAAAGAGTATCAGAAAATATCTGACCAAAGAGGGACAGAGAAGATGATTCCTTCAAGATACTTAAGATTTTAACGATACTGGTAAACACTTAATAATATTAAAGAGAAATTTATAAAAATATATCCATATGGTTAACATCCTAGCAACCGTTTTCTTAACTGTTTTACCTACCAATAAATATCCATATACAATTCCACTTTACATAGTTATAATAATACAGTTATTTTGCATTGATTCTTTTGACCTAGTTTTCATATTTGTTTTAATCCTTATTAGTAGTCTATTTAAAAAAAATTAATGCTTATTTATTTTTGAGAGACAGGCAGAGTGTAAGCGGGGGAGGGACAGAGCGAGAGGAAGACAGAATCCAAAGCAGGCTCCAGGCTCTGAGCTGTCAGCACAGAGCTCAATGCAGAGCTCGAACTCACAAGCTGTGAGATCATGACCTGAGCCGGTCAGACGCCCAACCGACTGAGCCACCCAGGTGCCCCATAATCCTCATTAATAGTCTATTAAGTTAATATGTCACAATGTCTTAGCCAATTCTGTCAATGAGCCCTCTTACTAAACTACAGACGCCAATGGTTAAAACCAGAAATAGACAAGACTGCTTAACTCACACTCTAACTAAAACGTATTGTGGTTATTTCTTACTGCACTTTCTTGAGGCATTGACGAAGACATTTTGCAATGACTGAACATTCCAACTGCCAGACCAGAAAGGCTCGAATAGTAAATGAGTGTCTAGAAGACCATACCCTACACATCCCCTTCTCAGACCATGATCATGGGCTAAACACATACTGAATTCCACCTGTGATCATGAGCTCTCTGCTTGCTTTCTTGCATGGACCACCCCCCACCACAAACTTTCCCTATAAAACTCCAGGTATCCATCTTGCCAGCAGAGAGGTAGGTTGTTAAGGCTTGAACCTGCCACCTCCAATGGCTGCTGGCCCCTGAAATAAATTTCTCCCTTTCTTTTTTCCAAACCCTTATCTCTTGAGTTATTGGCTTCTCTTGCAACAAGTTTGTTCAGCAACAGTGTTGGCAAACGCAGCCAGGAGCTATGGTTCCAATTTGTCCAGCCCCCTCAGGAATCTCCTGGGATGGAGCAGTTGGCTGAGGCAGTGCACCAGGACTCACCCATTCATTTCCTGAGCTAGTGGCCATGATAGATCGATCAGCAATCTCTCATTATTGAAAAATCACACTGTCTTGTTATTATTGCTTTTCCAGTATACTGCAATGAAAATCCCTGTAACCTAATTCCTTTAACCACAACTGAGGGTAGAACTGATAAAGTCAAAGGTTATATGAATGTTCATGGTCCGTAATATGTCATCAAATTGCTTTCCAAAACTGTGGTCAAATTTTGTATTGCCACCAAAAGGGAAGCCAACTTCCATTTATCCTCTCAAGGCACAGGTATATATTAATTGGCTTGGATTTATTTAGTGTGCGTTCTTCCACGCAAAACTACAGAAGATGAGTTTGGTTTTTGACTTGTAAAAACATACCAAAAATTTAACAAATTTTCCTCAAAAATGACCTAAATGATGTTATATTACTTTATAAGAGCAGCTACCAAAAGAAACCGCCATGAAAAGGTTAACACTCATCTAAAATCTAATTAACTGCCCAAAATATAACTCTGAAACATCACACAATCTCTTTGTAATTGTAGGGGCCAAGGGTAGGCAACACCAATATGGGTCAATTTGGCATGGACATCATTTTGAACTAAAAGCAATCAAAACCCAGCACATTCAGGAAAAGCTCTTTACCTCTAACTGCCTATTTGTACTAACTGCCTATTAACTGCCTATTTGTACTAACTGCCTATTTGTACCAGAAAGAGAGCTACTAACAGAGATTCCTCTTTACCTAAGAAATTTATCTATATAATAAGGCAACTCTTGTTTTTTTAAACATCTCCTCTTACCTTCCTGCTAACAGTCTTTCTTCCCTTTGTATCCTCAGATTCCCACCCTCTCCTTAGCTCAAAGAGGCATCATGTTGCTCAACTGTCTTTGGAACTCCAAGGCTATGTGAACTGCCAAATGTACACCATGAAATGTTATTGTCTCCTGTTAATCTGTCTCATGTCAACTTGGTTCTTGGTCCATCCAGAGGGACCTTGAAGGGCAAAATAAATTGTTCCTTCTCAACACAATGGTGTGCGGATAGCAAATATTTTCAGATTTGTTCTGTATATAGTTAATTTTGTAGTACATGATTTAACATATGGCATAGCCAAATCAAGTCTACTAATCAGCTATTTTATGAGAGAATGCTACAATTTTTTTAAAATGCTAAAACATTCCCCCCCTCAAATCAGGAAAATTCACTGGGAGACTTCATTTTTATACAAGGAAACACACAAAACAATCTTTGGTTTCTATTAATTTTGAAACAACTGAAAGTTACTAAAAAAAAACCCAAAAAAAAACCATGCCTCACAAATTAAATGATCAATATTGTGTCAGTGAAAACCAACATGCTTCTCTGAATCATTTTGAAAGTTACTAAGCTAATAATTTTAAGAAGAAAGCTATAATAATAACGATCAACTTTGTAACAGTTAAGGCAACTTTTTTTTTTCTTTTTAATCCAATGCTCCAGAAGTTTTGGGATTTTTAAATCACTAAGTCATGTAGCTATCAGGCATGTAGGAGCTTTTTCAGAAGGCGAAATAAAAGGACAAAAAAGTGTGGCCACAGAGCACTTGGAATAGTCTGAAAAGATCCAATTTTTTAATCCAACAGTCCTCCTCATACCCTGGTAATAAATTAAAAGGCTGACATACACACAACATACGTTAAGAACTATGAAAACAAAAGCCATAGCAGCAAAGAACCAAATATCAAATAATTGTTGAAAAAATATCAAAGCAAAGGAACAGAAGGTAAATTAACTTCTTAAAATCAAGAAATAGTTTAAGCAATAAATGAAATTAATTAAATCTGCAAAGGAGGCTGGAGGTAATAAAAAATAACAGATCCAAAGCTAAATGGTTTTTTTTTTAAGATTTTTTAAAGATTTATTTATTTTTTATTTATTTTTATTTTATTTTTTTTTTTAATTTTTTTTTTCAACATTTATTTATTTTTGGGACAGAGAGAGACAGAGCATGAA
Source organism: Prionailurus bengalensis (assembly GCF_016509475.1). NCBI lineage: Eukaryota > Metazoa > Chordata > Mammalia > Carnivora > Felidae > Prionailurus > Prionailurus bengalensis. Next base: position 200,496,194 of record NC_057343.1, read on the forward strand.
CGGGGGAGGGGCAGAGAGAGAGGGAGACACAGAATCGGAAACAGGCTCCAGGCTCTGAGCCATCAGCCCAGAGCCTGACGCGGGGCTCGAACTCACGGACTGTGAGATCGTGACCTGGCTGAAGTCGGACGCTCAACCGACTGCGCCACCCAGGCGCCCCATATTTTTTAACATTTATTTATTTTTGGGACAGAGAGAGACAGAGCATGAACGGGGGAGGGGCAGAGAGAGAGGGAGACACAGAATCGGAAACAGGCTCCAGACTCTGAGCCATCAGCCCAGAGCCTGATGCGGGGCTCGAACTCACGGACCGCGAGATCGTGACCTGGCTGAAGTCGGACGCTTAACCGACTGCGCCACCCAGGCGCCCCAAAGATTTATTTATTTTTGAGAGAGAGAATGCAAATGGAGAAGAGGCAGGGTTGGGGCGAGTAACAGAAGATCTGAAGCAGGCTCTGCATTGACAGCAGTGGCAAGCTCGATGAGGGGCTCGAACTCACTAGCCATGAGATCACGACCTGAGCTGCAGCTTCTGTTTAACAAAGCAATATTCAAGAGGCAAAGATGTGAAGATCAAACTAGACTGTGAGGAGGCACATTAAGATGTGTAAGACAATTCCTCGTTAATTTAGAATAAAAGTGAAATTACCCAACAGAAGTCTCCTTTCTGACTCAGGAATTGACAGTCAGTTAGCTGAAAGTACTAGTGACGACAGGGGACCACCTAAGTAAGTAAATATACACACACGTGTGCATGCATGTGCACACATATACATTCACACCTTATACATTGTATTTTAACTTAAAAAGCATACATGTACACTCTTCTAATAATCTGATAATAGGGCCAGTATTTTTTCTTTGAGTATGGGTCCAATGATTAGAATTCTAAGTGTCGTTTCTTTGACAAGTTACCAGGAAAATAAGTTAATTTATTAGTTTGGGGGTTTTTAAATGTGAAGTTAGAATGCAAAGACATTTGGGAAACAGAGTCCAAAATCTGTCTAGAATTTTATGATTTCCTTTTTACATTATAATCTTTTGTAATTGTTTCACCTCCACCTAATTTGACAGAATTCATTAAAAATTCACCATCATCAGGGTGCCTGCGTGGCTCAGTCGTTAAGCATCGGACTTCTGCTCAGGTCATGATCTCACAGTTCATGAGTTCGAGCCCCACATCAGGCTCTGTGCTGACAGCTCAGAGTCTGGAGCCTGCTTCAGATTCTGTGTTTCCCTCTCTCTCTGCCCCACCCCTGCTTGTGCTGTGTCTCTGTCTCCCAAAAATGAATAAATGTTTTAAAAAAACTTTTTTTAAAGAAATGCACCATTATCGTCTTTTCTTTTCTTTTTTTTAAATGTTTATTTATTTTTTGAGAGAGAGAGAGTGTGTGTGAACAAGTGGGCAGGGGCAGACAGAAAGGGAGATAGAGAATCCCAAGCAGACTCCATGCAGTCAGCACAGAGCCCGATGTACGGCTCAAACTCATGAACCATGAAATCATGACCTGAGCCAAAATCAAGAAATCAAGAGCCAGATGTTTAACCAACTGAGCCAGCCACACAGGTGCCCCTCCATTATATTGCCTTTTCAAAGTATTCAACAGAACTGTCATAGAAAGAACTCTTTGTCCCCTATATAGCAATCAGATCATAGTATTCAATTAAATTATATAATCACAATTTCAAGGAAAACTAGCATAGAAACTTATGGAAACAAACACAACTGGGTCTTGGTAAGCATGACTCAATTACTGTGAGCTGAAGTCTGGCTGTATACTAAAATGAAACCTAAATTCAGCCACAGTATGTAGTGTGTTGGGGTGTCATTAAACATGTTCTATGTTCTATAGAAGGAATTGAGAGAATCAGTACCTGAACAAACTGTTAAAGGTAGTTTAAAAAAAAGTACAGATTCATTAACAAAGCCATTATTGTAAAAGAATCATCACAATGTAGTATGTAAAAGTACTTTCACTGCCATCCATGATGGAATTAAGTGTTACCAGACTACTGCCCTTGACATATAAAACTGGGAAAGTTACTTTAAGCACTATTTTCAGATACTGGACAACTGGATGGTAGGCAGAATCACAGTGTAATCCCTGGAAGGAGAATTCATGATGTAGTCCTTAACTATCTCAGCTTTATGCCTGGAAGCACACTGCAGACCATGGCGAAGCCTAAGCACAACACAGTAGTTAGTATCAGAGCAGAGAAAGTAGGATTTAGGAGCTTAGGGTTGCTGAGGTAACAAACCTTTTTGAGGCAGAGTTCTGAAAAGGAGCAATTACCCAAGATAAATAAAAGGCATCCAAATTCTAAATAAAGTAAAATTATCTCTGTTCATAGATTTATAGGACTCCATACACACTCACAAAACCTGTTAGAGCTAATGAACAAGTTCAGCAAAGTACCAAGATACACATACACACACACACACACACACACACAAGCAACCCAGTTGTGTGGTTTTTTTTAACTTTTTTTTTTTTAATGTTTAGTTATTTTTAAGAGAAAGCACAAGCAAGGAAAGGGCGGTGGGGGGGGGGGTGGTCACAGGATCTGAAGCAGGCTCTGTGCTATAGCAGACAGCCCAATGTGGGACTCAAAACTCACTAACCACAAGATCAAGACTTGAACAGAAGTCGGATGTTTAACCAACTGACACACCCATGCGCCCCCCAGTTTTGTTTCTCAATGCTAGCAATAAAGAATATGAAAAGAAAATTAAGAAAACAATTCCAATTACAATAGTATTAAAAAGAATAAAATACCTGGGAATAAACCAAGAAGGTGAAAGACATGTACACTGAAAACTACAAAACACTGTTTAAAGAAATTAGAGAACACAAAAATAAATGGAAAGACATTTCGTGTTCATGGACTGGCATGTCTTAATATTGTTCAGATGACAACATTACCCAATCAACCTACAGATTTAATGCAAACTCTATCAAAATCTGTTATGTTTTCTGCAGAAACAAAAATTCATCACAAAATTCATATGGAATTGTGGCCTCAAAACAAATCTTGAAAAAGAAGAACAAGGAGGACTCAAATATCTTGATTTCAAAACTTATGTAAAGCTATAGCATTTGAAATAGTGTGGTACTGGTATAAGGACAGATACAGGGCAATGAAATAGAACAGACAGCCCCAAAATAAACTCTTGCATATATAGTCAACTGATTTTCAACAAGAGGCCAAGACTGGTATACTTCAATTAATAGTGAAGGGAGAATGTCAGGCAGAAAGGCGAGTTCAGGAACCTTCCAGAGTATGAGACCCAGAGCCCCTCTCCCAACTCCATGCAGGCCTTCATCCCTGCCATGGCTAAACGAATCCAGAAGAAGCTACAGGGAGAAGTGGAGATATCAGCAGCTACAGAAGGACCTGAGTTAAATCCATGTCTGGGCAGCAGAAGCCTGAGGTGCAACTAATAAAAATAATATCTTTAAGGAGGAATTGGCCCTGGTTCAGTCCAACATGGTCTTTAAATTTCTGGGTCCTGTGCTGGTCAAAGAGGAGACGGGAGAAGCTTGGGCCACACAGTGGGAAAGAGGCTGGACTATATCAGAGCTGAAATTAAGCAATACAAATCCCAGCTCTGGGATCCTGAACAGCAGACCGCGCTACAGAGAAGACCCTGGCTCAGGTGCAGCAGGAGTTGTAGTGGGCCCAAGTGGCCAGGGCAAGGGCTTCTAGGAAGGACTAACCAGGTGTGGGGAGCAGGGGAGGAGAGGAAATGAGGCAGCTCTAGGGTCTATACTGTAGCTAACAAAATGTGAAAACACCTGTTTTCTGACCAGTCACTTCTGTCATAATTGTCTCCATCCATTCCCTGGGCCCTGTCCACTTTATATATACACCACCTACATTACTCCATCAGGTCAAAATTCTTGGAACTGGAACCTCTCTGTGGCAGAGTAATCCTTCTTTCTTTATTGAGACTGAAATTAAATGTCTCAAACCTACTTCTTGTCTGTATGTGCAACCCTTAATTCTCCCTTATCTTGGCTGGCAACACCTCTTTAGGAAACATGAGAAAGGCATTTACAACACAATTGTTGGGAAGGTTAGATGGGGGGAAAATAAAAGTACCAAAACCATTCAATGAAGAAAGCATATCCAAAGCCAAGGAAACTGCATATCCAAATGCCTATGAATGAAATTGGAATCTTACCTTATAGCAAATACAAAAGTTAACTCAAAATGGACCAAAGACCTAAATGTAAGAGCTAAAACTATAATACTCCTAAGAAAACACTGGGGAGTGGGGAGGGGGGTTGGAGCACCTGGGTGGTACAGCCCGTTGAGCAACTGACTTGGGCTCAGGTCATGATCTCATGGTTTGTGAGTTTAGAGACCCGCGCCAGGCTCTGTGCTGACACATCAGAGCTGGAGCCTGCTTCGGATTTTGTGACTCCCTCTCTCTGTCTCCCCCTCCTCTCCCCCCACCGCAAGCGGGCTGTCTCTCAAAAATAAACAAACGTTAAAAAAATTTAAAAAACAAAAAGAAAGAAAGAAAACACAACACTGGGGGGAAATTCCATGACACTGAATTTAAGGAGAACTTCCTGGATATGACAACGAAAGCATGTGCAACAAAAGCAAAATAAACTGGATTTCATCAAAATAAAAACATTTGTGCACAGGACATATATCTGATAAGGGATTAATATTCAGAATATATTTATTTAAAAAAGACAACAAAAAACAATCCAAATAAAAAATGTGAACAATACTTGAATATTCAAGATATTCAAATGGACAACGAGCACATGAAAAGATGCTCCGTATCCGCTAGTCATTAAGAAAATGCAAATGACACCCTCAATGAGAGACCACTTCACACCCATCAGGATGGCTATTATACAAAACACAGAAAGTAAGTGTTGATGAGGATGTGAAGAAATTGAAACACTTATGCACTGCTGGTGGGAATGTGAAAATGGTACAGGCACTGTGGAAAACAGTATGGCAGTTCTTCAAAAGTTAAACATAGAATTATCATATAATCCAACCATTACACTTCCAGGCATATACCCAAAACAACTGAAAGCAGGGACTGGAACAAATATTTGTGCATCCATGTTCACAGCAGCATTATTCACAACAGCCAAAAGGTAGAAAGAACCCAAATTGTCCACCAACAGATGAATGAATAAACAAAATGTAGTATATATATACACAATGCAACTTAGATAATCTTAAAAAGAAGTAAAATCCTGACACATAAGAATTATGTAAAAATTAAGCCAGTAACAAAGGGACAAATATTGCATGAATCTACTCATAAGAAGAACGAATAATAGGCAAATTCATAGAAACAGAAGGCCTAATAAAGGTTACCAGAGATTTGGGGAAGTGGGTAATGGGGAGTTAATGTTTAATGGATTCAGAGTTTCTGTTTGAGACCATGAAAAAGTTCTAGAAATGGACACTGGTGATGGCTGCACAACATTGTAAATAAGCTTAAGGCCACTGAAGTGTACACTTAAAAATGGCTAAGTTGGTGAATTTTGTGTTATGTGTATTTACCACAATTTTAAAAAAATGGAATGGCATCTTTAAAGTGTTAAAAACCTTCAACCTAGAATTCTATAACCAGTGAAAAGGTTGTTATGAGCAGAATGTCTGTAACATTCAGTGTCCCTCTGCCCCACAAACCCATGTATTGAAGGCTTAACCCCAAATAGGATGGCATTTGGAAACATGATGGGCCTTTGAGAAGTAATTAGAGTTCGATGAATCAAGATGTGGGGTTCTTATAAAGGGATTAGTGCCTATATAAGAAGAGACACCTGAGCACTTGTTTACTCATGCCTGCCTGCACACTCACATTTGCTCTCGTTCTCTCTGTTCGCCATGTGAAGACAAGGTGAGAAGGCAGCCATCTACAAGCCTGGGAGATCATCCTAACAGGAAACCAACATGCTGGCATTTGAATCTTATATTTCTAGCCTCACAAACTATGAGAAAATAAATTTGTTATAGACACCACTCAGTCTATGGTGTTATGGCAGCCTGAGCTAAAGCAAAGTCTTTCAAAAGCAGAGGCAAAATGAAGGCATTTCCATATACACAAACACTAAGACATTTTGTCCCAATAGATGTGCACTATAAGATATGTTAAAATGAAGTTCTTCAGGATGAAAGAGATACCAGATGGAAATCTGTTATCTATATGGAGGAATGAAGAACACCAAAAATGGTAAATCAGTGGGTAAATATAAAAGATTTTTCTCCTTGTTTCTTAATTTCTTTAAAGATGACTAATTGTTTAAAGCAATATTAATAATTTACTATGAGGCTTATATTGGGAAGTAAAATGTATGTCAACATTAACACAAAGGACTAGTGTAACAGATGGAAGCACTGTTTCAAGGTTATATGTAAAGTGATATGTTACTAGTTCATAGCAGAATATAAAACCTTAAGAATGCATACTATAATACCTAAAGGACTCACTAAAAAAAGAGGTAGAGATAAAACATCAATAGGAGAGATGAAATGGGTTTTTAAAAATGTATTCAATCTAAAATCATGATGACAAAGGTAGTAAAGGAGAGGAGAAGAAAAAAGGAAGAGAAAGGAGAAGGCAAAAGGAAGGGAGGGAAATCAAATGGGAATGAAAAGGTAGAAATTACACATTAACAGAGATAATATTAAATTAACAAAATGAAAGATAAAAATTATAAGATCAACTCAATACATGCAAAAAAAGCATCTGACAAAATTTAACATCTATTTATGATAAAAACTCAACAAAGTGCATTTAGAGGGAATGTGCCTCAACATAATAAAAGCCATGTGACAAGCCCACAGTCAACATACTCAATGGTGGAAAGCTGAAAGCTTTTCCTTTAAGATCAGACACAAGACAAAGATGCCCACTCTTGCCACTTCTGTTCAACATTAATATGGGAAGTCCTAGCCAGAGCAATTAGGCAAGAAAAAGCTATAAAAGGCATCCAAATTGAAAAGGAAGAAATAACATGGTCACTCTTTAGATGACGTGGTATTATATGTACAGAAAACCCAAAAGATCCCATCAAAAAATATTAGAACTAGGGGTGCCTGGGTGGCTCAGTTGGTTTAGTGTCGGACTTCGGCTCAAGCCATGATCTTATGCTTTGTGAATTCGAACCCCACATGGGGCTGTGTGCTGACAGCTTGCTCAGAGCCTGGAGACTGCTTCAGATTCTGTGTCTCCTTCTGTCTCTGCACCTCCCCCACTCAGGATCTCTCTCTCTCTCTCTCTCTCTCTCTCTCTCTCTCTCTCTGCCCCTCCTCCATTCGTGATATCTCTCTCTCTCAAAAATAAATGTTTAAAACAATATATATTAGAACTAAAAATCATTTTAACAAAGGTGCAGGATACAAAACCAACACACAAAAACCTGCTGCATTTCTTTTCTTTTTTTATAAATTAAAAAAATGTTTTTACTTTTTTTTTTTTTTTTTTTTTTTTGAGAGAGAAAGAGAGCACAAGCAGTGAAAGGTCAAAGAAATGGAGACACAGAATCCAAAGTAGGCTTCAGGCTCCAAGCTGTCAGCACAGAGTTCAATTAGGGGCTCAAACCCACAACCCATGAGACCCTGACCTGAGCTGAAGTCAGACGTTTAACTGATTGAGCGACCAGACACCCCAAACCTGCTGCATTTCTACACACTAATAATAAACTATCAGAAAGAGAAATTAAGAATACAATCTCATTTAAAATAGCATTAAAAAGAAAATTATCTAGGAATATATTTAACCAAGGATGTAAATGTGTATAATGAAAACTATGGGACATTGATAAAAGAAAATGAAGACAGAAATAAATGGAAAGACATTCCATGCTCATGGACTGGAAGAATATTGTTAAAATGTCCACACCATTCAAAGTAATTTATGGATTCAATGCAACTCCTATCAACATTCCAATGGCAGTTTTCTCAAATAGAACAAACAGTCCTAAAAAAGACTCCAAATAGCCAACCATTCTTGAAAAAGAACAAAGTTAAAGGAATCATGCACCCTGACTTTAAACTATATTACAAAGCTACAGTAATCAAAACAGCAACAGTACTGGCATAAAAATTCACATATAGACCAATGTCACAGAATAGAGTCCAGAAATAAACCCATGCATACATGGTCAATTAATTTTCAACAGAGTCAAAAATACACAATGGAGAAAGGACAATTTCTTGAATAAAAGGTGTTGGGAAAACTAGACAACCGCATGAAAAAGAATGAAACTGACTATGACCTTATGCCATACACAGAATTATCTCAAAATGGATTAAAGATATGAACATAAGACCTGAGACCATAAAACTTCTAGAAGAAAATACAGACAGTAAGCTCCCTGATATCAGTCTTGGCAATGACTCTTCAGATTTAAAAGTAAAAGTAAATAACAGGACTATATCAAATTATAAACTTTCTACACAGCAAAGAAAACCATCAACAAAATGAAAAAGGCAGCCTACTGAATGAGAGAATACATTTGGAAATCATATATCTGATTAAGAGACTAATATCCAAAAAATTTAAAGAATGTATACAACTCAATAGCAAAAACAAAAAAACAAACAAAAATCTGGCTAAAAAATTGGAAGAAGAACTGAATAGACATTTTTCCAAAGAAGACATACAGATGACCAAAAGGTACATGAAAAGATGTTCAACATCATCAGTGATCAGGGATTTTAAATGTAAATCAAATGACAATGATCTATCACCTCACACCTGTTAAAATGGCTACTATCAAAAAGACCAGAAATAACAAGTGTGGTAGGGGTGTGGAGAAAAGGGAACACCTGTGTTACTGTTCGTGGAAATGTAAACTACAGTGCAGTCACTGTAGAAAACAGCATGGAAGGTCCTCAAAAAGTTAAAAATAAAACTACTATTTATTTAAAAATAAAACTATCGGCAATTCTACTTCTGGGTATGTATCTGAAGAAAACAAAAACACTAATTTAAAAAGATATATGCACCCCCATGTTCATTGTAGCATTATTTATAATAGCCAAGATATAAAAACAACCTAAGTGTCCACCAATGGATGAATGAGTAAAGAATTTGTGGTATGTATGTATGGTTTGTATATACACATATAGGTATGTGTGTGTGTATATATATATATTAACATGTATATATATTTAATGGAATATTATTCAGCTATAGAAAAGAATGAGATCTTTCCATTAACAACAAAATGGATGGACCTCACATGAATTGTGCTAAGTGAAATAAGTCAGAGAAAGACAAATACTGCATGATGTCTCTTATGTGTGGAATCTAAAAAAAAAAAAAAAAAAAAAAAAAAGGCAAAACACACACACAAAAAAACAGAAAACACCAAGCCCATAGATACAGAGAACAGATTGGTGACTGTCGGAGATGGGGGGCTAGAGTGAAAGAAATGGGTGAAGTTGAAAGAAAGAAAGAAAGGAAATAAAGAAAGAGGCAGGGAGGACAGAAGGAAGGGGAAAAAAGTCAAATGGGAATTAAAAGGCAGAGACAAACTAAGTAAAATAAAAGCAAGACCCAAATATATGTATGTGCAAGGGACAAACTTAAAACATGAGCTCACAAACAGGTTAAAAGAGTGAAACATGATGCACCATGCAAAACTAAGAAGAAAGGAGCAGCTGTTTAATGTCACCCACGTAGACCTCAGAATAAGGATTAGCACCAGGAAAAGGGGGACCTTACATACCGATAAAAACATCAATTTGTTAAGCACACATAACACTCTTCAGTGTTTATACGTTCAACGTTTATGCATCTAACAGTAGAGCTTCAAAATAAGTGAAGCAAAAAAGTGAACTACTAACATAAGAAACAGACAAATTAAAGTTTGAGATGTTAACACTACTCTCAGTAATGGACAAAAGATGTAAACAAAATTATTAGGCAGAATGAAGAAAATCTGAACTCTATATACCAACATAAAACTTAACTGAAATTTATGGAACACCAAACCCCAAAACTAGAAAATGCACATTCTTTCCAAGTATACATGGGAACATTAAGACAGATGACATTCTGAGCTATTAAAAAAAAAAGTCTTAAGAAATTTCAAAACTGAATTCAAAGTGTGTTTCTGACTACAATAAATTAAATAAAAAATCAATATTAACATAGTTCACCAAATAAATGACAAAGTAAGTACTGTAGACATTTTTTAAAGGATTAGCTTGCATTGTTCTAGAAAGGCATTATAACAAGAATAAGAAAGAATACAGACTGGGGCGCCTAGGTGGCGCAGTCGGTTAAGCGTCCGACTTCAGCCAGGTCACGATCTCGCGGTCCGTGAGTTCAAGCCCCGCGTCAGGCTCTGGGCTGATGGCTCAGAGCCTGGAGCCTGTTTCCGATTCTGTGTCTCCCTCTCTCTCTGCCCCTCCCCCATTCATGCTCTGTCTCTCTCTGTCCCAAAAATAAATAAACGTTGAAAAAAAAAAATTAAAAAAAAAAAAAGAAAGAATACAGACTGACATGTAAGATATGGAGAATGCTTCATAACTTCCTCAGATACAGTCTTTATATAACAAACTGTTATAATGCATTATAAAATAACAGTAGTAATAGTACTAATTGCTATGCATTTTACGTATATTTATGATAGAAATCTCATCAACCTGAATATCATGAATTAATAGTACAATGATAGCTAACTTCATAATGTTGATCCTCAGGATGTACTAAGCTTTGAAGTACTTTCAATGCATTTAAATATTTTAAATGCATTAAAATATTAAAGGTGTTTTTACTGTTTTCTACTTCTTGTATGTATTCCACTTCTTAGAATTTGTTATACCCATGTGTCAGACTCTGAAAGGCATCCACAGAACTGGACCATGTACGCTTAAAAAAAAAAAAAAAAAAAAGGCTATGAAGAGCCACACCTCTAAAATTATATAGAGTTAATTAGTAACCTCTAGAAGTATCCTGTATTATCTTTAGGTATCAAAAAATATTTGAAATATTAATATTAACCCCTTTGATCTAGTAATTCAACTCATAGAATCAATCCTAAAATAAAGATGCTATCAAAGATTAGACTTAGGTATAAAGTTGTTCATTCTAGCATTGTATGTAATTGTGAAAAATTTTAAATAATGCGAAGTATAACAATAGGTATGATTATGGTATAGCCATACAATGGGAGACTATATATCCATTTACAATTATGCTTTTGAATAATATTGATTGACAGAGACAGAAGGAGCATAAGTAGGGAAGAAGGGCACTGGGAGAGGGAGAGGGAGAGGGAGAATGAATCTTAAGCAGGCTCTATGCTAAGTGCAGAATCCAATGGGGGGCTTGATCCCATGATACCGGGATCATGACCTGAGTTGAAATCAAGTGTTGGATACTCAAGTGACTGAGCCACACAGGCACCGTAGTGCTTTTGAATACTTTTAAAGATATTCAAAATATAATGCAAATACAGTATGCATTAATGAAAAAAAATAGTACATCAAATTATGAAGCATGATGTGTTCTATATAAATATGGTTGGTGTGTTTAAATATTCATAGAAAAATGAAGTAATATCACCAAGACTCAAAGATGATTTTAATTTTCTTTGTACTTTTATACTTCCAAGTTAATGTTTCTATAATGTGCATATTTTACAGTTAAAATCAGTAAAGTTTTAAAATTACATATAGTTTAATAACTGAATAGAACGTATAATGAATTAAGGCCTTCAGAAACTTCTTTGGAGTAATACAGTTTAAAGTTCCCATTAAAAACTGGTTATAGGGGGGCACCTGGGTGGCGCAGTCGGTTAAGCGTCCGACTTCAGCCAGGTCACGATCTCGCGGCCCGTGGGTTCGAGCCCCGCGTCAGGCTCTGGGCTGATGGCTCAGAGCCTGGAGCCTGTTTCCGATTCTGTGTCTCCCTCTCTCTCTGCCCCTCCCCCGTTCATGCTCTGTCTCTCTCTGTCCCACAAATAAATAAACGTTGAAAATTAAAAAAAAAAAAAAAAAAAAAAACCAAAAAACTGGTTATAGGGGTGCCTGGGTGGCTCCACAGTTGCGCATCAGATTCTTGATTTCAGCTCAGGTCATGATCTTAGCATCACGTGATCAAGCCCATTTCGCTCAGGTTATGATCTCCCAGTTTGTGAGTTCAAGATCCACAAGGAGGCCCACATCAGGCTCCTTGCCGGTGCTAACCTTGCGAAGCCTGCTTGGGATTCTCTCTCTCTCTTCCTCTCTCTCTGCCCCTCCTGTATGCACTCTCTCCCTCAAAATAAATAAACTTAAAAAAAAATAGGTTATAAGTGACTAAAGAAATTTCTCATTGAAACGATAATTGTATAGACTGTCAAACGATTGTCAGAAACTAATGAGGTAGTAATATCAAAGATGATTTAGTAAAATGCAAAAGGCTGTTAGAAATAGATGTTACATAACAAAAATCATTAACTACACACATACATACATACACAAACGAACACCTCTAATATATTAACATAAGACCATTGTAACTGAGGTCAATATTTTGCTCCAAAATCCCCTAGTGTCTGAATAGAAATGTGACTCATAATAGTAATTTTCTCAATTACTTCAGATTCAGTTAAGGATAACAAACATCATTCCAGTTTGCTTCTCTCTTCAGACAATTCCACATAGGAAAAAAGGGGAGGGGGGGGAGGAAAAGAGCTTTTATTGAATGATGAAGTAAGTAAAATATTATATCTCCTCTCATTTAATGTATTCTCAAACTAACTTGCAAAACAAATCTGAAAAGTCATTTTCATTTTATAAGGACAAGGAAGTTAAATAACTTGCTCAAAGTCTTACAGCTTAAAGAAGGGATTTAAAAAACCTAATTCTGTAGCTATAAAATCAGTCCATACTCTTTCTAGTATCCCAAAGTCTCTCACTAGGGTGAAAATTTCAAGTAATATAATGTACAAATCATGGCGTTTCTTTTTCCAATTAGTAAATGTCTTCAAAAGTCCTATATATTCTCAAGGGGGGAAATAAGGCAATGAGGAAAGAAAAGCTATTAGAGGGTAGGGGTCATCTCTGTCTCTCCTCTCTAGGTCTGACATAGCTTTCCCAGGATTTTGAGAGAAGGGAGAAGAAGTAAAGAAAGAATAAAAAGGACAAAAGTAACAGAAATGTGGAAAAATGAAGAGAAAGGGAGGAAGAACAAGAGTAAAAGAGACAAAGGGGTAGGAAAAGGAAAGGAATGATGAAGTCCTTTATAGTTTTATAAAGGCTGCTGAAAGGGGAAACTGACAGGGGTGAAGGGGAAACCAAGCAGCCAGAAAAAGATGACTGTCAGATTCATAGTCAGCAAAAGATGAACACAGAGTTACAAAGACAGAGGGAAATAGTTATACAAACACTGGAGAGAGAGAGAGAGAGACAAATCTCAAAAAAGCAGACAGAAAGAGGGAGAAAGGAATGGCAGAAAGAAGTCAAAATTAAAATGAAGACAGACAACCATCTCCACCTGCCCATGCCACCAGCTGAAGCAAGGAACAGAAACTTAAATGTATTTGGGGCTTTGTCAGCACCTACTTGGTGGACAGCAGCTCAGTTCATTTATTTTCCTTCACAGTGATGACGGTTCTCTACCCTCCCCTTTTGGGGGTGGAGTGGGGCGAGTGTGGGAAGACCAGGGAGAGTGGTGAATTAGAGGAATGAGATGAATTTATTATTTCAGGTCCCAATATGATCTTTAACGAAAAGCATTTCAAATTCAGAAGATACAGAATACAAGAATCAAGCATCAATGAATTGTTATACCATATGTAAAATCTAAAATGTAAAGACAAAAACCAGGATCTTTTGTTTTTTAAATGCTTATCTATCTAATGAGAGAGACAGAGAGATGGGGGCGGGGGGGGGGGCAGAGACAGAGAGGGAGAAAGAGAATCCCAAGCAGGCTTCATGCTGTCAGTGTACCGAGGCTTGACCCCATGGACCCAAGAGATCATAACCTGAGCCAAGATCAAGCATCAGATGCCCAACTGACTGAGCCACCCAGGCACCCCAATCAGGATCTTTTTTTAAATGGCTGTTCAAAATCTAATCACTTGTAGAAAACTTTAGGAAAGTTTTATTCACTTAGGAGTGAATAAAAAAGGCAACAAACTAACCACTTCCTTTGAGCTTCTTTCAAGTGACCTTTAACCATAAAAGCCAAGTAATTCCCAAGCTCTTTTGATCAGTAAATCAGATAAAATCACTTTCCTACTTAAAACCCTATAATGACTTCCCATTATAATTAAGATAAAAATAAAATTCAAACTTCTTACCATGAACATAAAAATTGTACCTGATGCAGTCCCTGCCTACCTCTTTTACCTCATTGAGTTTAATTCTTCCCCTTTTCATTATGTCACAGCTCTCCTTCTCTTGACTACTACCAGCTGGTTTACACTTCAGGACATTAGCTTCTTCCTCTCCCTGGTAGGTTCTTGGATTCTCACATAGCTGGCTCCTTTTCATCATTCAGATTTTAGTTCATATATCATACCTTCTCAAAGTGGCTTGCTTTGATTGCCCTACAAATAACCCCTTTTTTGCCCATCCACTCCCCAGTTACTCTCTATCCCATCACCTTTCATTTTTTTCTGTAACATTCATTAATCTATGAAAGTACCTTAATTATTTAGAAAGCTGGCATATGCTTATACATAAGAATATAAGCTCTAAGGGCAACAATGTTGTTCCATATTTATGGCTAAATGCTCAAACTACATAGGTGCTCAACAGTGGTGCTATATATATATATATATATATATATATATATATGCATATATATATACACTTAAAAAATGGATTAAACAAATAAAAAAGTACAGTAAGATTTTGTATTATAAGAGACAAGTAAAAATAAATCCCTTGCAGAATCTTCACAAATAACTACAGATTGTCATAGTTGAAAACTCGTAGCCCTAGAATAGTTTTATCTCTAAACACTCTAGGCATAGGCCATGTCAGCCATATTTGAATGTTTAATACATCATAATGCTTACTAAACTAGGAACTTATTTTAATTTCTCGGATGTCAAATTTCAAACTACTCAATTAGGCTTAAAAATCTTTTATTTTTTTTAATGTTTCTTTATTTTTGAGGACAGAGAGAGACAGAGGATGAACAGCGGAGGTGCAGACAGAGAGGGAGACACAGAATCCGAAGCAGGCTCCAGGCTCTGAGCTATCAGCACAGAGCCCAACACGGGGCTCAAACTCATGAGCTGTGAGATAGTGACTTGAGCTGAAGTCAGATGCTTAACTGACTGAGCCACCCAGGCACCCCTTAAAAATCTTTTTAATTGACAGACTTTAACTATAATAATATATGCTTAGTAGTCATTGTAATAGATACAAATCTGTACACTAATCAGATCCTCAGTTCTTAAAATTACATTAGTGTTCTCGGCCCAACATATGTCGTATATGTTGTTTAGAGAAAGCCAAGATCATTTCTTACACCTATTCTAGTGGAAGCATTAAAATAAAAAAAAAACACTCAATTATTAATATGTGATATACTCTACACTGACAGAAGTATTAAACATGAAACAGGAATGGAACAAAAAGCTTATTTATATATTCTTGAAAAGTGTGCCTTATGAAGCAGAGTTTTGTGAAAACAGTACACTACATACAGTTAAGGGTTCCATATCACTACCCTTTTTTAAATGTCCTCATCTCATAAAACATGAATGATATTTGCAAGCTTGCAAGTGGTATTTTGAAGAGTTAGAATTAGTACAGACTAAGTCACATAAAATTAGAAAGCCTGAACACAGAAACAGAATCAAAGTTTGCTAGTCTCAAATTCTGAGGTCTGCATTCTCCTTCCCTTTGCTCTAATTCTGTTTCTCGCAATACATGATTTAAAGAGGAAAAAAAAAAGTGTCACCAAAAGATACTACTATTTTTTTCACTTCCTCTCACCCCTGCCTTCTTTAAGAACTTACTGTAAGATGATGAACATGAGGCTTTAACAAGTTTAAAGCAGATATTTGGATGAATTCTTAAGTTTTGAAATTATCTGGTAGGTAGGCCAATTAAAAAAACAGTAACTAAAAAACAAAATACTCTTTCTGCTACCAAAGAAACAACCACCAAGCAACCCGCCTATATTCAAACACAGGATATAAAACATCATATATCTACATATTCTGACATAAACAGTGATGATTCTTTTCAATTATATTCAAAGGAATAAAATTAGACAAGCAATTTCCAAGGAGATAACATACAGTTTATGCACCTTTAATTCATTAAAGAAAAATAGGTAATTTTCACATATAAATTATATAATCTCTAAAATATGACCCCAAAAATCTTAATTAAAATCCAAACAAATAAAATATTATCAATTCTACTTTATTGAGAGCCAGAGCTCCTACATAATAACATGCAAGAATTTTAAATTCGTGAAAGCAAGTGTCAAGTACTACACAAAATTTCCATACACAGCAGGTAGTAAAGCAAGAAAAGAACTGACACAGTTACTCTCCTTAAAAGAGACATACAATGGAGAACTGTTATACAGCGCTAGCATACTACAGATCTATGCATTAAAGATGTTGTGGCTATTAACAGTTTAAACCTTTACTGTATTTTGCTAATTGGTACATAGAACTTTAAAGCTTTTGAAAGATAAAACATTCCAGTCATTTCAATTCTCCAGCATTGTTCAAGTATTCCAAGTAGGAACAAAGAGGAAAATAAATCAGCTTTAATTGCTGAAGAATCACAGATAATAGAGATGGCTGAATACTGTAGAGGAAAGATCTTTTGTTCCTTAAACAATTTTAATATAGAAAGATCATTCTCTATTTTAAATTTAAATGGTTCCTGTCTGCATATAAAAACTACTATTAACATCCATTTCCTCTGTAAGTACTTAATAAGTACAAGTTTCATATAGCTTGATAATATAATATCTGAAAGTAACTTATTTTAATTGGGAGTATATTTTAGACAACAAAGTTCTGTACTTAATATAATTTTATTTAAAATAACCATATAAATGATCTGACTTGTTTTAATCAATATTCAATATTAAATGTAAGAGTTAACTGAAGTTGTTTTAAAATTAATGATATTATTAATGAGTAGAAATATTTTCATTTTAAATGATCAATGTATTCTATTTAAATTTCCAGTAATTTAGGAGCATGTTTTATCTATCAACATAAAACTAAGCCATTTTAATATTAGTCCACATACTAAGGTATATATGTCATGCAATACGAATACTAAATGCGGTTTAATAGCCTTCTAAACATTTAAGCAATCATTTACGTGATTAATATTCTTGGTACAAAGTACATTCACTGATTAACCTATCCCAAAAGTGTAGGAACAACATTTACTTCTAAGCCATACCAAATCTTAACATTTTTCATTACTTGAGTTTTTCATATTTTTCAAAATTAGTATCTTTTCCCCTCCCTTTCTTCTCTCTCTCTCTCTCCCTCTCTCTTTCACACACACACACACACACACACACACACACACACACGCGCGCGCGCACACACACACACACACACACACACAGTATTTGAAAAAAGGCAAACTAAAGAATGGCTATTTCACTATAAAATTTACACTTCCAAAATCATTAGTCATTACTTCTTTAAAATTTTAAGCAATAATATTGCTACAATTTTAAAGGCTATTCACCAATCTTTTTCAGTAGCTCATGGATAGTGTGAAACCACAGAGAGAAGTACATTGTAAAAAAAAAAACACTATAGTTGTTTTTAAAACATAAAACTATATTGCAAACTAACATATATATTTAGTCAGTGCTTTTTCTCTTTTTATTTTAATAGTCTCATCTAAATACAAAAATATAAATAAGCATCTGTAGACTAACAAACATGAAGAAACATTACTCCATATTTAGTGAAAGTCTTAAAGAAAAAAAACCTCACATGCTAAACTGCCACCATGGAAGGTTCTCAAAGGCTGCTATTCTTTGATGTAAAATGAAATACTACTTAGTGAATAAAACATAAAAAACTCCTGTCTACCCTTCAAAGAGACATATCCTTTGACCCAGTGCTTCAGACTAAAGCCTTGAAATTTTTGCACAAGAATGCTGCGTGAGGAAAGTCCAGACAAAACAGACACTTGAGATGCTAGAAGGCTGTATAACCCCAATTGCAGACACTAGTCCTTCCAATAATCTAGCAGAGATAGCGCTGCCATGCACCAGAAGTAATCTCACCAAAAGAAAACTGACCTCCCCCACCCCAACCAAAAAAGCAAGCAGTCAAAGCAAATGTAAGCCTTTAACTTAGGTTTATCTTTTTGTGCAGGTCACCTCTTAATGACTCATTTTTATTTCAAGTTTGCAGACTTATAAGAAGTTTTCATCTATAAACTGTTAGTACATCAGGAGGTGAAAACAACATAAAACAAATACTTGTGTAGCAAACATAATTGTTTTATTTCTGAAGGCTTGAAAAATCACTCATTTTTACAAATTTCTTAGAGCGAGTTCAAGCAACGAAAAAATTTCAAACCTATTAAAGTGACAAAAAATTCTATTAAATAGCTTGTTGCTGTTTGCAGACATTCTAAAACGGCAATATTATCATGCAGTTGATTGAGTGTGCTGCTAATACCATGTGCTTAATCAAATAGCAATTACATATTGCAAATATCAGCAAGTAACAAAGCTTTAACTGCTGTGTTATTGCTCTTTGGAAGAAACCCTCAGGTAGTAAAACAACAAACTGGTAACATTCAAACAGTGACTCTACATGCACGTGTTATTTTTAAAGATATAAATACAGACTACTTAAAATTTCTAAAACATTAGGATTTTACATTAATAGTGTGTATTGTAATTTATCAAGTAAAAGCTTAGAAATGACAGCCATCCTCCTCACCCCACCGATTTGAGGCTGTATTATAGACTGCTAAATAAAGTTTCCTTTTTCATATGCATTTGTGTTGAGGATGCATGTATAACTAACCATAATACCTTTGTAAGATTTAAAACAGGTGGTGCTTAATAGGTTTTAACCAAAATAAGCATCTAAAAGAAAACAAGCCACTCAAATTTATACATGTGCCTGGCACACTAAGTGCCCAGTAAGTATTTATTGAATAAAGAAATGAAAACTGAAGGAAAGGTGGCAGCCAACATAATTTTACAGAATATACTAATGTACAAGCTATTAAAGCTCATTTCACTTCTATTAATAAATTGAAATAATTCTTACATATTATGAAAGTATTTTCTTTCTGTATGAAAATTTTAACTATAGAAGTAGGTAGTTAATACAATTCTGACAACCAGGAATTAGTATTTAAAAGAGGTAATACTCGGCAATCAAAAAGAATGAAATCTTGCCATTTGCAACTACGTGGATGGAACTAGAGGGTATTATGTTAAGTGAAATTAGTCAGAGAAAAACAAATATCATATGACTTCACTCATATGAGGACTTTAAGACACAGAACAGATGAACACAAGGGAAGGGAAGCAAAAATAATATAAAAACAGGGACGGGGACAAAACATAAGAGACTCTTAAATATGGAGAACAAACAGAGGGCTGCTGGAGGGGTGGTGGGAGGGGGGATGGGCTATAAATGGGTAAGGAGCATTATGGTATCTACCCTTGAAACCACTGTTGCACTATATGCTAAGTAACTTGGATGTAAATTTAAAAAAATAAAAAAATCAGAATTATCTGGGGAAAAAAATTAAAAGAGGTAAGAAAAGTAATAAAAATAATAAACAAAAAATACACCTATGAAGGCTTAATGTATGCTTTGGTTATTTTGTGAGGGAGCACCTCCTCAAAATCTTTAAAGAGTACTGAAAATTTAACTTCTTTTTTATACTCCAAGTAAATACAGAAAGACACCACGTTGATGGGACTTGGGTTTTCATCAAATGTAATGAAAGGAGATGGGAGGTGAGGTGGCATAAAACACTAAAAGCCACTCTCTTAATAAAGCACAAAGGCAAAGACACTCTCCCCCAACCTCCATGGCACAGCAACTCCTGCAACAAAAACGAAGGGTCAAACAACCATGTGCAAGCTTTCCTTATTATTTGTAGGAAGTATCTCATATTTGGAAATAATAATGATGCAACCCAGAAAAAGGCTTTTTTTTTTTTAAACAGTGTGCTTCTACATAAATTGACAAGATTATTTTTAAATGCTGTCATCTACTCTTCTTATATTTAAATTTTTACTAATTCATTTATTAGTAAATGAAAAAGATAACAGTTTATACACAACGAACAAGAAAGACATTCTTAAGATTGACTGATTAGAAACTTACCATGTGCCCTGGTATAAAATTTATTATTAACAGTAATCCAGGAATTACAACTTCATTCTCTGAAGATTTGTCTCTAATGATGGCAACACTGTGTAGTTGTAAAATTACTGAATACATTCTTTACATTAGAAAATGCCACTTTCCCCTCTACTTTCTATGTCTTAAAAAAAAAATAGGAAACATGTTATCAATATACAATTGATGCCCAGAATAAAACACTTTATTAAATTCTGCCTGGCAGATGTGATAGCAAAAAAAAAGAAGAAAAAAAAAAATTAAGCTTCACTTGGGAACATGCTGTTTGAGCTCATCTAAGAATATTAGTTGAAAATAAAAACAGCATATATTTAAGATGAAAGAAATATGACTTGATAACAGTACAAATAAAAAAGGATCTGAGTTTTAGTTCTCCATGAAATCCACATTAAGGAAGAAGTATGAGAACCTAAATTTTGAGTTTCCTTACTAGAACTGCTAAGACTAAAAGGAATAGGGATAATCCCTGCCATACCTTGCACCATACATCTGGAGTATCATAAGAAATCTTGGCAGCAACATTTAAAAGGGATTCGGTCAAACTGGAAAGTAATCAAGATGATGAATTAACTGGAACTCATGTGAAAGGAATCAAAGCCCTCGGGATGTTTAACCCAGAAAAGACTTAGGATATGATTATTTTGGTCTCAGGACTCCTTTATATATTTAAAATTACTGAGACCCCAACGAGGTCTCACTTATGTGAAATGTAACTAGATATTCACCATAAAAAAAAATTAAAATGGAGGGGCACCTGGGTGGCTCAGTCGGTTGGGCATCGGAGGTCGGCTCACATCGGCTCACGTCTGATCTCTCTGTTTGTGGGTTCAAGCCCAGCAGTGGGCTCTGGGCTGACAGCTCGAAGCCTAGAGCCCGCTTCAGATTCTGTGTGTCCCTCTCTCTCTGACCCTCCTCTACTCAGGCTCTGTGTTGTCTCTCTCAAAAATGAATAAACATTTAAAAAAAATGTTTTTTAATTAAAATGGAGAAAAATAGGGGCGCCTGGGTGGCTCAGTCGGTTAAGCGGCCGACTTTGGCTCAGGTCATGATCTCGCGGTCCATGAGTTTGAGCCCCGTGTCGGGCTCTGTGCTGACAGCTCAGAGCCTGGAGCCTGTTTCAGATTCTGTGTCTCCCTCTCTCTGACCCTCCCTGTTCATGCTCTGTCTCTCCCTGTCTCAAAAATAAATAAAATGTTAAAAAAATAAATAAATAAAATGGAGAAAAATATATACTTAATTTAAAATAAACTGAATACATACTTACATAAATAACATTATAATTATAATGAAAAATAACTACCTTTTCAAAAACTAAGAGTTGCAATGATTTGCATTTTTTAAAATCTCTAATATCCAGCTTAATAAAAGACAGCTAAATTCTAACATCTGCTCCTAATTGAAACTGTTGCGCTAAGTTTTCTTGGTTTCAATAAATGAAGAAAATTTATCCTCAAATATGTAATTAGAAAAGCGAGCAATATTTTAATAGCTTTAATATTTTTTCACTTAGTTACATTAAATTCATTATTCTTTCCTGCACTTTACATGAAACTTTTACCCACACATGATTTTATAAAATCATACACTGGCCATATGGAAAATACTATTTCATAGAAGTATGCAGATCTTCCAAATGTTAGCATATTTCATTACACAATATTTTAAAAATCACATTCATTAACACTACCACCAATCCTATTAGAACACTCTTTAAGTAATGGAAAGATGTCAAGCTCAATCAGATCAGTGGCAGAATCAAGTTCTACAAAAATTCTAATTTTCACTTGAAAGCTTGAAGTTTATCATGGGCAACACTTTGTTGAAGTTAACTTTTGAGAAAATGTCTGCCATGTACTGAAGACTAAAAAACCACAGTTCATCTGTTGCTGTTTTTTTACTTAAAAGGTGTTCCATGAAAAAAAGTGGCTAGGTTCAGTTTGCAAAAGCAACTCAACCATACAGGTGCTTTGCCTTGAGACAACTTAGGTATACAGCAGAAGTGTTTTATGCGTATGACTTGTTTTGTTACATGGAACATAAAAAGATGTGTATGTAAAAGAAAAAAAAGAGCTGCATTTGCAGCATTGAAATTTTTTAATTAAAAATTTTTGCTGATTAATCAAGGACATTAAGTCAAACTAGTTGTTTTTTTTTTAATCTCGAATGCAAGAAAGGGAATAAAATGACTAGTACCACAGATGTAACACAACTGCTTCTGTATCTTAAGTGTCAGTGTCAACACAGTGAAAAGGGAAAATATAATCTTTGTATAGTTATAAAAATAGTTTGATTTGTGGACTCTTAAGGGTCTTGGGCTACTCCCCATCCCCACCCTGCCCAGACCACTCTTTGAGAACCACAGATTTAGGATGGCCAGAGCTGTTTTCATGTATACAGAAGGCTGTCATGTAAAAAAAATGGCATGTCCTATATAATAGGGCAGACCTTGAACCAATGGATATTAGTTAGAAGTATATTAGGACCAAATTAAGAAACACTCTTTCTCTGTTTTAAAAAACTGAGATGGGGCACCTGGGTGGCTCAGTCGGTTAAACGTCCAACTTCGGCTCAGGTCACCATCTCACAGTTCATGAGTTTGAGCCCCACGTCGGGCTCTGTGCTGACAGCTCAGAGCCTGGAGCCTGCTTCAGTTTCTGTGTTTCCCCCTCTCTCTGCCCCTCCTCCGCTTGTGAGCACAAGTGTGCTCTCTCTTTCTCTACTCAAAAATAAATATTTTTTTAAAAAACTGAGATACAATTTATAAACAATAAAATTAATCCTTTAAAGTGTTCAGTTACATGGTTTTTTTTAAACAAATGAATATAAATAAGGATTTTTTAAAAAGAACACCATAATCAACATATAGAATAGTTACATCACCCCATTCAAATTTCCTAATGCCCTTTTTAATGTATTCCTCCTCCAACACCCAACCTTGACAACCAATGATCAATTTTTTGTCCCTAGAGTTTTGCCTGTTCTAGAATGTCAAATAAATGGAATCACACAGTAGGCAGCCTGTGAGTCTGGCTCCTTTTACTTAACATAATGCACTAAAGATTCACCCACATTTGCTACTAATTGGTGAGTAAAAGTCTATTGTATAGGTATACTGAAGTATAGTTGGGGTGTTTCTAGTTGTTGGAATTATAAATAAAGCTATTAAAAACATTTGCATGAAGGATTTTATACGAACATAAGATTTCATTTCACTTGAATAAACACTGAGAAGTGGGACTGCTGGGTTATATGATAAGTATATATTTAACTTTGTAAGAAACTACCACACTGTTTTCCAAAACGGCTGTACCATTTTGCATTCCCACCAGCACTGCATGCGAGTTCCAGTAGCTTTGCATCCTTGCTAGCACTTGGTATGGTCAATTTTTTTAAGCCATTCAATGTATACTGTATGGTGTATATCACGGTATAGTGGTATCTCACTGTAGTTTTTTTTTTTTTTTAATGTTTTGTTTATTTATTTATCTTAGAGAGAGAGACAGAAGCAGAGAGAAAGGGAGACAGAGAATCCCAAGCAGGCTCTGCTCGTTCAGCATGGAGCCTGACACAGGGCTCAAACTCACCAACCATGAGATCCTGTAGTTGTAAGTGTTGTTTAGTGTCTGGATACAACTCCTCTATCAGGTATGTTTTGTAAATATTTTCTCCTAGTCTGTGCCTTGTCTTTTCTGTCTCTTAACAATGTCTTTCAAACAGCAGAAATTTCTAATTGTAAGGAAACACAACTTCATAATTTTTTTAAAAATGGACTTAGTTTGTATCTATAAAATATATGCCTAACACAAAGTTATAGAGAGCTTCTCCTACATTGTTTTCCAGAAGTTTTAAAATTTCTAGTTTTACATTTAGAACTATGAGTTTACATTTAGAAGTTTGAGTTACTTTTTGCATATGGTACACAGTATAGATGAAGGTTTTTGTTTTGTTTTGCATTTGGGTATACAATTGTTCCATCTTCATTTGTTGTAAAGACTATTTTTTCTCAGTAATAAATCACTTTCTAATAATTATGGCTGATGAGTAATATAAAGAGTAACCTCAAAAGAAATGAGAACCAGTTAACTGGAAATTTTTAAAACAGAAGTTTGAGAACAAGTTGTTTGGTCTAATAAAAAGGACAGAAGATTAAATTATCTTTCCAAATCTCACTCTATGAAGTTACCCAAGAAGGCAGTCTTGGGGAAAGTTTACAAGTCTTCCTTCATGTTCCCAACCCTTACCCTCCAACAGTTCAGCTTTTATCTAGTTAATTACTTACTGGATTTCCCCATACAATTTATCTTGAATAAAAGGTTGAACAATCTTTCAAACGAGAAATAATTGGATTCAGTAATAAAACTAGGTAACATTTAAAGTTATCCTCTGGTTTTAAATTCCCAGGATCCATTTTACAATAACCACAAAAATTTATCCTCAACTAAGCTTAGTCCATATGCTAAAGCCCTCAGCTATAACAGGTTATCACCTGTATTAATTTTAATACATTATATAAGAATATCCAATAGAAATCATGATAATGGCCAATTAGCTTACCTTACATTAAGATTTTAGCTTTCATCCAATTTCGGGTACAAATATAACAGTAATCTTGTGTTGAGCAGTTAATGAAGATGGTATACTTAGCTAATAAATTGGTTTACATTACATATCATGTTAAAATGCTGCTTCCACATCTCCTTCTAAAATACTTACATTTACTTAACATTTTTGAAATATTTTTATCATTAATGTTAATATACAGAGGATCCCCCACCCCCATACCACCCTATCTACAGTTTTGCTTTCTGCAGTTTCAGTTACCTACAGTCATCCACAGTCCGAAAGCTAGTGATTCTCGGGGCACCTGGGTGGCTCAGTGAGTTAAGCATCTGACTCAGTTTCGGCTGAGGTCATGCTTCACAGTTCCTGAGATTGAGACCTGCATGCGACTCTGTGCTGACAGCACGGATCCTGCTTGGGACTCTCTCTCTCCCCCTCTCTCTGCCCCTCCCCTGCTTGTACTAACATAAAAGAAGAAGAAAGAAGAAGAAAGCTAGTGATTGTCCTTCTAACATATCTAAAGGTCAATGTTAGCCAAATGCTACATCACAAAGCCTGTATCATTCACCTGACTTCATCTCACCACATAAGCATTTTGTCATCTCACATCATCACAAGAGAGAGAGACATTCACAAAACTTTTATTAGTATATTGTTACAATTGTTCTATTTTATTATTGTTGTTAATTTCTTACTGTGCCTAATTTGTAAGTTAAACTTTATCATAGGTACGTATGTATAGGAAAAACATAGCATATATAGCATATATGGTATTATCCATAGTTTCAGGCATGTACTGTGGGTCTTGGAATGAATCCTTCTTATTCAAAATGCATATATAATCAAGTCCAATTGCTCAATATTTCTGGAAGTACCCTTCAGTCAGTGGTCATGTCATTATTCTATCAACTGAAACATCTAGTAATGTGTAGGAACAAGAAGACTGAAACCCCTATCAGCGTTATGCTAGCTATTTGAGTATTTAATACAGCATTTTAATATAAACCTAAATCAATGGCTAAACCTCAGGTTTGAAAATTACCTATAGGTTTGAATTATCTGTTCAAATATTACTTCAATAGCTATGAATAATTTATGTGTAAGACTTGAATTGATTTCAGCTGGAATACCATACTGACATTTTCACTAATACACTTCAAGACATAACAAAGCTGAGAAAAATCTACACAGGGCAACAAGATTCATTGAAAGTATGCAACTGATATGAGATAAAAAATGCAAAACTCAAAGCGGTCTGTAAACCTCTCTGGTAGGATTCACAGCATCTTGTTTAGAACAACAGGTTGCTACCTCACTTACTCAATCTTCAAACTAGAAAGAAGAGAACTCAGAAGCATTACTAATAAACTCTATAAAACTTGAAAATTTATTATAGAGAGTAAACCCCATAATATTAGAACAAGAAGCCAGTCTCTTGGTGCTTAGAAGATAGTCATTGGAAAAATTCAAGCAGTACCGTCGTTAATTAATGAACCCATGACATGGGTAATTCATCCTCCTCTCACACATACCTCTCTCACTTCTTTTATACTTGACTAAGCAAGTGGTGTTTGACTAATATTTGAAGAATAAGTAGATGGCCCCTGGTTGAAGAACTAAGGATTGGTGAAAAGCATCTAGGCAGAATGAACTGGAATGTGAATGCCCCAAAACAGGAAAACAAGTTCCAGGCTTGGTGTGGCTAGAGCAGAGTATAAAAGACAGTGGTACAAAATAAACCTCGAGGGGAAGGCAGGCCTTAAATCATGCAAGACCTCAAGAACCATGTAAGGATTTTAATGTTAACTTCTAGGTCAGTAAGAAAACCAATGGATTTTACACACAAGAAGTGACAAAAACAGCAGTTAAAAAAGTCTGTTCTGATGATCCTTTGGAAAATGAATTAAAGGAAGATTGAAATATCTATAGAGATCGATTTAAAAACTACTGTAGCAATCTAAGTGAAAGATGATGCTGGCCTAGACCAGGATGATGGCAATGTCAGCAAGCAGATAGAGACAGTTTAAAGATAAAACCAACCAGCCTTAAGCCTGACATGTGAGTTTTCCAAACTATCCGTCCCTTGTCTGTTAACTCATTTGTTTATGTATCTGTTAATATCTCTAATGGTATAAATGGTGTTTAGATCATTTTTAAGTGTGACCTATTATTTAAATTATGCTGGGGTGCCTGGGTGGCTCAGTCTGTTAAGCAGCTCAGGTCATGGTCTCACAATCATGAGATCAAGCCCTAAGTCGGACTCCGCACTGATCATGGAGCCTGCCTGGGACTCTCTCTGCCCTTACTCTGCTCCGGTGCATGCTCTCTCTCTCTCTCTCTCTCTCTCTCTCTCTCTTTCAAAATAAACGTTTAAAAAAATGAAAAATTAAATTTTGCTTACTGAGTGATAAAAGAATGTACAATTGGAGGAAAAGTAGTTAAGAAAGATACCCACACATTTGATAATGGTAAACCAGATAAAAAATGAGAAGTATGCTTACACTATTACACATTTTTATAAGTCTTAGAGACTTTACAAAATGTATGCTATTTTACAATATAGGTATAAACAAGAAGTTGTATCTAAAGTAACAGCACACATTGAAAAATTTTACAAGTGACAGTTACCAAAATTCTATCTGCTACTGATTAACAGAGTATTATTTGTTGCTAGTTGTAACCTCTCAGGCATAATGTAGAAATGCAATTTGTGTGTACATATATACATATAATAACAATACAATAACTGGTCCCATAAAAACCCAATATACTTAATTTTAGGTACCACCTGGTGTCTTACAATTTAAACAGGAGTGTAGCTGAGAAAATAAAAATTACATATTCATTCATATGTATACTCAATTTGTATTTGTTAAATTAAAATGTTCTGATTGCTACTTATAAACACCACAAAAATGAAGCCTTTTGCCATTTTAACCTCTTAATATCTTTATATGACTTAATATTTGTGTATTACACTTAACACAAATTGTCTTTATCTTTTTGTGATGAAAATTTCTTCTTAAAATTTACACACAATCTAGAAATTTAAATTCAAATCATTTTCCTAGAAGAACCCAGAACACGATACTGAAAAGCTGTTATACAAAAATAACCCTGAAGGCAGAATCACAGCCGTGTACAGTAGAAAATTCTTACCAATTTTTCATCAACTGTTATGAGCTGTGCGTCTCGAGCTGGGTCCTGTGCCAGCCTCCATGTGGAAGTGCTTAATGACCTGCAGTGCAAGACTTTAAGTTAAAAAATGATCCATGCAATGAGAAAAGAGAGGCAGAAAAATCTTACATAAACAAGCTACTAACAATATCTATCTTACAAAACAAAAAGAACAGAAAGAAAGAGAAGGCACAAAAATCCTTTCCTCCCCAATTAGTTCTATCTGCTGAGTTTCTGGCAGACTCACTTAGGAGTTCACAACAGGCTGCACTTTATGCAGTCTATAGACTCTCTGTCACAGAAAGGCTGTCAGTGACAAGTACTGAACACTGTGAGTCTACAGTAGCTGGTTTGTCACTACCAGGAAGAAAAATGCAAAGCTGTATCAACTCTTCTGGAATACTGATTCTTAAATGATGGCATCAG
This sequence comes from Prionailurus bengalensis, assembly GCF_016509475.1. Classification (NCBI taxonomy): domain Eukaryota; kingdom Metazoa; phylum Chordata; class Mammalia; order Carnivora; family Felidae; genus Prionailurus; species Prionailurus bengalensis. The sequence goes on from NC_057343.1 coordinate 200,524,699, forward strand.
AAAGAAAAAGAAAAATCTCAATCATATTCTTAATGGCCTAAAGTAACTGTAAAATTATATCATGTTAACAAATAAAAAGTTTCTTCATTTTAATTTCAAAACAAAAGTAATTTAAATAGAAATGATTTGTATGATCATGTTAACTAACAGTTTGGTTTATTAGTTAACTAGTTATTAGTCTAGTCCCATATCCCATTCACAGAACTGAAGAAAGTCTAAATAGTTAAAATAGAAATATTAACTCAGAAATATAATGGGCACCAAATCTAATTCCTTTATATTAGCATCATTCCAACCTCACCTGAAAGAAATTACTTAAAACTAACAGGTTTTTTTAATTTCATGTACACACTGTAGTTTATACTAATGAATGTCAGAGCTGTCACTGATTGTGACAAGTTAGCATTTGAGATTTTTCCAAAATATTAAGCCATCCAATGTAGATTTCTTTTTCGAAAGTTAGCACCTACAATTGTGACTCAAACTTCAAAACCAATAGAATATACAGTATTGAGTTCTTTCTGTTTTAAGTAAAGTATAATCACCATAATTCTGACACAACATAAATACTAATTCCTGATGCAAAACTTCATGTTCAACTTTCAACAGCTATGGTATACACAGCTTTACAGAAAATCCACCTACTAATAGCATAATTATTAACTGATAATAGAGAAGATTTTTTTGCTTTATGAACATATACTTTTTTAAATGTCAGTTATTTCCCAAAATTAATAATTAGCTATTACTTTAAATACCCTGCTCAGAAATATATATTCACAAAATACATCTAAATAGAAATTATTTTACATTTTTATACAAATAGTTAAAATATATGTTCTGGTTGTTAAATTAAAGTAGTATAATTAGCACTTTCAAAAATCTATTTACTCTAGGAGCAGGGGGGAACAGCTGGGACTGGATTTCAGCTCAGGTCATGATCTCATGGTCATAAGATCTAGCCCGGCTGGGTGTGGAGCCTGACTGGGATTCTCTCTTTCCCTCTCTATCTGCCCCTCCCCTGTATGCAACTCTCTCTCTCAAGGAAAAAAAAAAAATCTATTTACTCTGGAAATTGTTAAGAGAATAACATGACAATAAAAACATTCTGAATCCTTTTAACTAAATCTATATATTGTAAGAAAAAAATTAAGGGCACCCAGGTGGCTCAGTCAGTTAAGCATCCAACTCCTTGATTTCAGCTCAAGTCATGATCATTAATTTTAATAAAGTCCAGCTCATCTATTTTTTCTTTCATGGATTTTGCTTTTAGTGCTGTATTTAAAAACTCAAAAGCAAACCAAGGTACCTAGAGTTTTATGTTATCTTCTAGAAGCTTGATAGTTATGCTTCTTCCATGTAGGTCTATGATCCATTTGAGTTAATTTTTGTGAATGGTGTAAGGTCAGTGGGTAGATTACGTGGACATGTTGCAGTTCCACTTAACAAAAAGATTATTTTTTCCTTTGGATTGTCTTTGCTCCTATCTCAAAGATCAGTAACCTATTTGTGTTGAAATGCTGAAATTTGTGTTATCAATTCTATCCATTGATTTATTGGTCTATTCTTCACCAGTTCCACACTGTCTTGATCACTAAAGTCAGGATCAGACCTATAACTTTGTTATTCTTCTTCACTATTACACTGAATATTTGAGGTCTTTTGTCTTTCTATATAAGCTTAGAATCAGTTTCTTGACATTCACAATACAGCTTGCTGAGGTTTTGACTGAGATTGTGCTGAATCCACCAATTAAGTTGGGAAGAACTGGCATCTTAACATTATTGAGTCTTCCTGTCCATATCTATTTACTAGGATCTTTGATTTCTTTGGTTGGAGTTTTGTAATTTTCCTCACATAGATCTTGCAAATACTGTTTTTATTACTTTAAAATATACTCTTCAACAAGCTTTAATGGTGAAAAGATAAAAAGAAACCAGTTGCACTGGAAAATATCTAAATAAGAATAAACATTACTGATTCAAAGTACTAACACTATTCTCCCTTTGAAACAAATTAACTTTATCAACTAAGAATAGTAAAATTCCCATAACCCTTGTAGCACTTTGAAAACATGGCTCCATGAGGTGCCTGGGTGGCTCAGTGGGTTAAGCATCAGACACTTGATTTTGGCTAAAGTCATGCTCTCATGGCTCTTGAGATAGAGCCCCAGTTGGTTAGCACAGAGCCTCCCTGGGATTTTCTCTCTCTCCCCCTCTGTCTCTTCCCAGCTCGTGTGTGCACATACAAGCTCTCTCTCAAAATAAATAAATGAAGGAACAAATGAACGAACGAACGAAAGACAACACGACTCCAAATTTCTTTGACTCTCCTCTCTCCCACCAAGAGCTGCAGGTTCCCTATTCCTAGAATCTGAACCCTGTGACTGCTTGATCAATATAATACAGAAGTGAAAATATGTGTGTTTCCAGACCCAGGCCTTAAAAAACTAGTAGTTTTCATTTCCTGTCTCTTACAACATGGCTTCTTGGGATATTCACTCTTGGAACCCACCCATCATGTTGTAAGGAAGTCCAAGGTGCCCACAGAGAGATCCACGTCAGGAAAAATCAATAATCAATGTCACTTTGCCAGCTATGTGAATGATCCTCTAGCCCAATTTGAGAATCCTAGCAGACACCACATGGAACACAGACAAACATGCCTGCCAAACCCTGCCTAAAATGCAGATTTGTGAGCAAAACAAATGACTGTTTTTGTTTTAAGCAACTGAGTATTGGGATAGTTTGTGTCCAACTATAGAGAATGAAAACATCCCTACAAATAATTGAAGATGATGTTATAAACATTAAAATTAAACCAGTAACTTCAAAAGATCAGAAATGATCTGTTCAACTTCTAGACAAAGTTAAATTCTTAATCTTATAGAAATTATTAAGGAGGCAAATCCTTAACCTTCTGAATAAACCAATTTTTAATTGTCAATTTACTGGAAATTGAATTAATCCAAATTCACATTAAATCAGAAAGTGTTCAGTTCCATAAAGAAGTATTAAATCGTAAGAAAATGTTACTAAGAATTCTAACTGAAACATTAAAATAAAAATGTGTACACATTTTCTATGTCACAATAATTATCTCAGATTTCAAATATGTTGGCATTTGGGTCAATCACCTTCAAGTTAATGATCTTGAAGCTTTTCAAGATCTTGAGAATCAATAGCGAAAACTTAAACTGTCATCATATTGTACTCACTAGACACAGCAAGCAAGAACTAACTGTTAATGGAAAAAATAAAGATGAAGGGTCAAGCGACCATTTTAATATTCTCGGAAAACATGTGGAGTGAAAGGAAAATCAAGGATACTACAAATGCTCTGGTTAAGTTCAGTGGAAGTAACAGTGAAAATAGTTTATAATCTACTCATAAATAAGTTCCTCGATTCTAATTCAGATTTGTCACAAAATTTCCAATCTTTACCTACAGGACTTAATATTATCTTAAAGTGTTCCGCTGGTCAGGTGAGCAAAAATTAATTATCTCCTTCTCCTGCTTACAGTTATCTTTTTTCCCATTCTTCTACGTCAGGTGGAACTTGGAGCACAGACTAATAGCAGTTGTGCCTCTGGATACAACTCAAGCCAAAAACTCAAACTAATCCTTTGAGAGTCACCTAACAGATGAAGGAAAGATTTGTGCAAGAAGGATAAGGGTAATTATGCTTACATAACAGACTTTGGAATGAAACTGAGGAGTAAAAGGAGAATGTGGGCAAGGTTTTGGAGGATGATAATGAAGAAACTGGAGGGCATGATAGAAAATGTAAAAAGAAATAAATATACCCAAGTTTATAACAACAGGTTATCAAAATAAATATAAATGAGGTAAAAATAAAGAGAATAAGAAACATAGATGTCATAGTGATAAAAGTAATTATATTACAAAACACAATTAATATATGAAAAGTTCACATTTAAGAAGGTCAAATCCTTGAGCTATACTGGCCAATAAAGAGTAATTCTACTGGTTTAAAATGCATTAAAGGAAGAAATTTAGTTGCTGTACTTTAGAATGTCTTGTAAATAATTGGAAGCAAATTCACCATAAAGATGTCAATTATTAATCTACAAGTTAAATATAATAATTCTAACCAAATTTTTATGTAATTAGATGATTCTCATTGGAAAGAAACAATTCACAAAAATAACTAAGAATGTTTTGAAAAACAACTAGAAGGTAGGATATGCCTTGCCAACTAATATGCTACAGTAATTAAAATATGGTAGTAGCACAGGCACAGACACGTATCATATAAACAGTACAGATCAGAGTACAAAAACAGGTAATATAGATTTGTAAATCTATTATACAATTAAAGTGCAATTTCATATTAGTGGTTAAAGGATGGACTATTTAATAAATATTACTGAAACAACTGGCTAGCCTTTCACGGAAGAAAAATGTTTGAATCCTGTATAGTTAAATCATCTATCAAAGAATTCCAAATGGATTCTGTCTCCGTGTCCCTCCCTCCCTCTCTCTCTTTCTCTCTCTCTCTCTCTCTCTCTCTCTCTCTCACACACACACACACACACACAGTTTTGGATATAAATTACTGAAATCAAATATACTGGATGGAAAAGTTTTCTTAACTAATACACACGGCACAGTACCTACAAACCATGAAAAGAAAAATAACTTCAGAACAACAGAAGGTACTATGAACTAAAATAAAGGAAATATCAGAAATAATAAATACAACATACAAAGCAGATAAAACACTAATATCTAGAATAAAGGACTCTTAGAAAACAAGGCAAAAACCACCCCTCAAAAAAGAGAAAGAAAGCAAAAAAAATATACATGGTAGATATTAACACTAACTGTATCAATAATCACTTTAGGAATGGTATAAATATACCAACTGAAAGAGGAAATGTGACAGAGTGAATTAAAAAAACCAAGAACCAACTATATGTTGCCTAAGGGAAACCCATTTTAAATACAGAGACACAGACAGATTAAAAGTAAAGAGATGGATGGGGCACCTGAGTGGCTCAATCGGATAAGCATCCAACTTTTGATTTTGGCTCAGGTCATGATCTAAGGGTTCATGGGATCAAGCCCTGAGTCAGGCTCTGTGCTGACAGGACGGAGTCTTCTTGGGATTCTCTCTCTCCCCCCTCCCACCTTCTGCCCCTCCCCTGCTCTCTTTATCTCAAAATAAATATATTTCTTAAGTTGAAGAGATGGAGAAAGACATACCATGCTAACAGTAATCAAATCTTACTGCAATAGCAATATTAATCTCAGACAAACTAGACTTCAGAACAAGGAAAATTATCAGGAATAGGGGCATGTGGCTGACTTAATTGGTAAAGACTCTTGATCTCAGGGCCATGAGTTGAGCCTCACATGGAGTGTAGAGATTACTTTAAAAAAATTATCAGGAATAAAAAGGGGTGTTATATCATAAGAAAGGGTCAATTTTCTAAGACGACATTAACATTCCTTAAAGTATATATGCCTAAGAGCATATGAAAACATATGCTGCAAAAATCCAAAGAGCTACAAGGAGAAACAGACAAATTCCTTATTGTAGTTGGAAACTTCAACACTCTTCTAACAGTAACTGACAAAGCCAGCCAGCAGAATATCAGTAAGGATACAGTTGAACTGAAGAGCACCATCAATCAAATGGATTTAATTGACATTTACAGAATACTTCATCCAACAACAGCAGCATACACATCCTTCTGAGCTCACATGGAACATTCACCAAGATAGGCCACATTCTGAGCCATAAAACACACCTTAACAAATTTAAAAGAGAAATCACACAATGTATGCCAGTAGTCAAAAACGGAGTTAAACTAGAAACCAATAACAGAAAACTGGAAAATCCTCATTATTTGGAGATTAAATAATACACCTCTAAATAAATTATGGGTCAAAGAAGTCTCAGAGAAATTTTAAAATATTTTGAACTAAATGAAAATGAAAATACAGCTTTTCAAAATCTGTGGGATGCAGCAAATGGGGTGCTTAGAAACTTACAACATTGAACACATACATTACAAAAAAGTCAAAATTCCATAATCCAAGTTTTTAAGAAAAAGAACTAGAAAAGTACAACATAAGACTAAGGCAAACAGAAGAAAAAATAAAAATTACAGCAGAAATCAATGAAATTATAAACAGGAAGTTGGTTAAAAAAAAAAATCAACAAAACCAAAACCTGTTCTTTGAAAAGATCAGAGGAACTGATAAGTCTCTGGCCAGGCTAACCAAGAAAAAAGAGAGAAGACAAAAGTTACCAGTATCAAAAACAAAAGAGGTGTCATCACTATTGACACCACAGATATTAAAGAGACCATAAAAAATAGGGGCACCTGGGTGGCTCAGTTGGGGCGCCTGGATGGCTCAGTTGGTTAAGTGTCCAACTTCAGCTCAGGTCATGATCTCACAGTTCATGGGTTGAGCACCATGTCAGGCTCTGTGCTGATAGCTCAGAGCCTAGGGCCTGCTTCTGATTTTGTGTCTCCCTCTCTCTCTGCTCCTCCCCCACTCATGCTCCGTGTGTCTGTCTGTCTGTCTGTCTGTCTCTCTCTCTCTGTCTCAAAAATAAACATTAGGGGCGCCTGGGTGGCTCAGTCGGTTAAGTGTCCGACTTCGGCTCAGGCCAGGATCTCGTGGTTCGTGAGTTCAAGCCCCGCGTCAGGCTCTGTGCTGATGGCTCAGAGCCTGGAGCCTGTTTCAGATTCTGTGTCTCCCTCTCTCTCTGCCCCTCCCCCATTCATGCTGTCTCTCTCTGTTTCAAAAATAAATAAACGTTAAAAAAAATTAAAAAAAAATAATAAAAAATTTAAAAAATAAACATTAAAAAAATTAAAAATAAAGGGATAATAAAAAATATTATAAATACCTCTGTGCCCAAAAATGTAATAACTTAGATGAAATAAACTAATTATTTGAAAAACACAAACTACTAAAACTCACACAAGGAGACATAACCTGACTAGGCCTATAGCTGTTAAAGAAATTGAATCAGTAATTAATGACATTCAAAAAAAAAAAAAGCAAACACCAGGCCTAGACAGTGCTCTTCTCTACAACCTTTTCCAGAAAACAAAAGCAAGGGAACATGTTTTAACTTATTCTATGAGATCACCATTATCTTAATACCAACACAAAGGGGGAAAGACACACACACACACATTAAAAAAAGGAAAACTATAGACCATGATCTCTTATGAACACATATGCAAAAATCCTCAACAAAATATTCACACACTGAATCCAACAATGTATAAAAAGATTTATATATCATGACCAAATGGGATTTATTCCAGGTATGCAAGACTGGATCAGTATTTGAAAATCAACTGATGTAATCCAGTACATCAACATGCTAAAAAAGAAAAATCATGTGATCATACTGTCACATAAAAGACATCTGACAAAATCCAACACCCATGCATACTACAAACTCTCATCAAACTAGGAACAGAGGGGGAACTTCCAAAACTCATAAAGAACACATACATGAAATCTACAACTAACATACTTAAAGGTAACTATTCTCAAGACTGGGAAAAAGGCAGGATATCCCCTCTCGCTACTCCTATTTAACACTGGATTGGAAGTCTTAGCTAATGGCAATAAGACAAGAAAATGAAATAGTAAGTATACATATTGGGATACAAAATATAACACTGTCCTAGTTTACAGAGGACAACGTTGTCTATAAAGAAAAATCCCAAAGAATTATCAAAAAACAACCTAGAGCTAAAAAGTAATTAAATAGCAATTTGTGGGATATGTTAATACATAAAACCAACTGCCTTCTTATACAACTAGCAATGAATAACTGGAATTTGATATTTAAAATGCAATACATTTGCATTAGCATCAAAAAATAAATATTTAGGGGTAAATCTAACAAAATACATATAAGATCTATATGAATAAAACCAGAAAACTGATAAAAGATCACAACATATCTAAATAAATGAAGGTACATTCCATGTTCATGGATAGGAAGACTCAATACGGTTAAGGCATCAATTCTCCCCAACTTGATGTATACATCCAACACAACAAATCAAAATTCCATCAAGTTATTTCATGGATATTGGCAAGCGAATTCTAAATTCATGTGGGAAGAAAGACAAAAGACACAGGACACCTGGATGACTTAGTCGGTTAAGCATCTGACTTCGGCTCAGGTCATGATCTCATGACTTGTGGGTTCGAGCCCATGTCAGGCTCTGTGCTGACAGCTCTGAACCTGAAGCCTGCTTTGGATTCTATGTATCCCTCTCTTTCTCTCTGCCCTCCCCCACTCGTGCTCACGTGCACAAACACGCTCTCTCTCTCTCAAAAATAAACATTTTTTAAAAATCCTTTTTTAAAAAGAAAGACAAAAGACCCCAAATAGTCCACATAATACTGAAAAAGAATAACAAAGTAAGAGGACTAAACACTGATTTCAGATTCATTACACACATCACTAATCAAGATCTGTGCTGGCACTGGCAGAAGAATAAGCAAATAGATCAATAGAACATACCAACAGGTAGCCCAGAAATAGACTACTCTAATATAATCAACCACTTTGAGATAGGAGCAAAGACAATCCAATGGAAAAAGGGTAATCTTTCTATTAAGTGGAACTGCAGCATATCCACATACAGAAAAAGTTATCCACCCACTAACCTTACACTGTTCACAAAAATTAACTGAAACTGGATCATAGACCTAAATGGAAGAAGCAAAACTATCAAGCTTCTAGAAGTTAACATAGAACTCTAGGCACCTTGGTTTGCTTTTGAGTTTTTAGATACAGCACTAAAAGCAAAATCGATGAAAGAAAAAATAGATGAGTTGGACTTTTTAAAAATTAACAGCTTCTGCTCTAGAAAAGATGCTTTAAGACAATAAAAAGACAAGAACAGACTGGAAGAAAGTATTTGTAAAACACATATCTGATGAAGAATTTGAATCTAAAACATACAAAGGGGTGCCTGGGTGGCTCCATTGGATTGAGCATCCAACTTTGGCTCAGGTCATTATCTCACAGTTTGTGGGTTTGAGCCCCGCATCAGGCTTTGTGCTGACAGCATAAACCCTGGAGCCTGCTTCAGATTGTGTCTCCCTCTCTCTCAGCCCCTCCCCCACTCATGCTCTGTCTCTGTCAAAAATAAACATTAAACATACAAAGAACTCTCCAAATTCAACAAAAAAAAATGGTCCAGTTTTAAAGTATGCAAAAGATCTGAATAGATACCTCACCAAAGAAGAGATATAGATGGCAAATAATCATATGAAAAGTTGTTCAACATATTTCATTAGGGAACTGAATTCAAACAATGAGATGCCACTCTGCACCTATTAGAATGGCTAAAATCCAAAAAACTGACAACACCCAAATACTGACAAGCATGTGGAGCAACAAGAAGTCTCATTCATGCTAGTGGGAATGCAAACGGCACAGCCACTTTATAGCACAGTTTGGCAGTTTCTTACAAAACTTAACATACAATCCAGCAACTGTGCTATGAGTTATTTACCCAATTGAAATGAAAGCATATGTCTACACAAAAATCTGCACAAGAATTATTTATCACAGCTTTATTCATTATTGCCAAAAACTGAAAGTAACCAAGATGTCCTTCTATAGGTCAACTGGTAAACTGTGGTGGAGCCATACAATGGAATAGAATTCAGTGAGAAAAAGAAATTGGCTGGAGAAAGTATTTGCAAATTACATATCTGACAAGGGATATCCAGAATATAGGGGCACCTGGGTGGCTTAGTCGGTTAAGCGATCAACTTTGGCTCAGGTCGTGATCTCAAAGTTCGTGGGTTTAAGCACAGAGCCTGTTTCAGCTCCTCTGTCTCTCTCTGCCTCTCTCTCTCAAAAATAAACATTTAAAATATTTTTTTAAATGAGAAAATGACTTAACAGACATTTCTCAAAGGGAGATAGACAAAAGGCCAATAAACATATGAACCACTGTTCAACACATCACTCATTATCAGGGAAATGCAAGTCAAAACCAAAAGATACATCATACTCATTAGAAAGGGGAAGGAAGGAAGGAAGGAAGGAAGGAAGGAAGGAAGGAAGGAAGGAAGGAAGGGAGGAGGAAGGGAGGGAGGAAGGAGCAAGTGCTAGCAAGGATGTGGAGAAAATGGAACCACTGGTGGGAATGTACAATAGTGTAGATGCTATGGAAAACAGTATGACAATTCATAAAAAAAAAAAATTAGAAATACAATTACCAAATGATCTAGCAATTCTACTTCTGGATATATATTTAGAAGAACTGAAAGCAGAATCTGACTAGATAATTGTTCACCAATGTCTAGAGCAGCATTATTCACATTAGCCAAAAGGCAGAAGAAACCCACAGATGGGATGAATGGATTAAAAATAATTTAGTGTAGGGGTGCCTAGGTGGCTTAGTTGGTTAAGTGTCCAACTCTTTTCTTTTTTAAATGTTTATTTTTGAGAGAGAGTGAGAGAGAGAGAGAGAGAGAGAGAGAGAGAGAGAGAGACTGAGAGAGAGAATGAGCGGGGGAGGAGCGAAGAGAAAGGAAGACACAGAATGTGAAATAGGCTCCAGGCTCTGAGCTGTCAGCACAGAGCCTGACGTGGGGCTCAAACCCACAAACCGTTGAGATCATGATGTGAGCCAAAGTCAGACGTTTAACCAACTGAGCTGCCCAGGCATCCCTTAAGTGTCCAACTCTTGATTTCAGCTCAGGTCATGATCTCATGGTCAGCCCCCCCACTGGGCTCTGTGCTGACAGGACAGAGCCTGCTTGGGATTCTCTCTCTCCCTCTTTCTCTGCCCTTCCCCTGCGCACATGCTCACTCTCACTCTCATAAAGTAAATATTAAAAAAATAATTTAGTATATACATACAACAGAATACTCTTAAAAAGAAAGGATATTCTGACACATGCTACAACACAGAGGAACCCTGAAGAAAGGGTTATATCACATGCTAGGTGATATAAGCCAGTCACAAAAGGACAGTGTATGATTCCACTCAATATGAAGTACGTAGAGTAGTGAAATTCATAAAAACAAAAAGTAGAATGGTGGTTGCCAGGGACTGGGAGGAGAGGAGAATTGATAGTTATTGTTTAATGGGTACAGAGTTTTAGTTTTAGAAGTTGAAAAAAGGTTCTGGAGGTGATGGTAGTGATGGTTGCACAACAATATGAATGTACTTATGTCACTAAACTACACTTAAAAATGGTTAAAATGGTAAATTTTGTATTATGTAAATTTTACAATTTTTAAAAATATATGCCTTGTAAAGAAACTGTTTACCTTGTTTACGCCACTAATAAAGAGGAATACACCCATACAAGTTTGTCAAAGCTACTGATTTATAGCTTTGCCTAGAGAAAGCTTCTTCACATATGTACGTAGGTCTATATGTAATCAATGTCTTCACACATTTTTATTTAAGTTTTTATTTATTATTTTGAGAGAGAGAGAGAGAGAGAGAGAGAGCAGGGAAAGGACAGAGAGAGAGGGAGAGGCAGAGAGTTCCAAGCAGGCTCCCCAGCAGAGTCTGACGTAGGGCTCGAACTCATGAACTGTGATCATGATCTGAGCCGAAACCTAGAGCTGGATGTTCAACTGACTGAGCCACCCAGGCACACCAATCTCTTCACAAATTTTTAGAAGATCAAATTGAAGATGTTGAACTTCAATATGATTACTCATCTGTACTGCCTCAGGTAGCATATTTTCCAAAAAAAATATGCATGTCTGGAGGTGCCTGGGTGGCTCAGTTGGTTAAGCGTTCAACTTCAGCTCAGGTCATGGTCTCGCGGTGAGTTCGAGCCCCACCTTGGGCACTGTGCTGACAGCTGGGAGTCTGGAGCCTGCTTCAGGTTCTGTGTCTCCTCCTCTCTCTCTGCCCCTCTCCTGCTCATGCTCTGTCTCTCAATAACAAACATTAAAAATTTTTTCAAAAAAATATGCATGTCAAGTGCACGTCTATGTAACATGAAATAAGTGATACTTTATTAACATACTAATACCAATTACCACCCTAGTGATTTTTCAGACCATTGCTTTGGCACCATTATTCAACACATGTTTTTCATAATAATAATTGATACTTTTCATGTTATCAATAGTTAGAGCAAATCTTCTTTAATATATCAATGATTATAAAGAACAAAACACAAGGAAAAGCAAGCCCAGGATGAACAAACTGACTACTCTAGTCAAGTAACTACTGGACATTTTCAATGAGGTTACCTACCTCATTTACCTTTTAGCATCAAGAGCCTTAATTCATGACAGTAGTTCTTACTTCAGAGGTACTATCTTTAACAAACAAACAAAACAAAACGAAAAAAGATTCTACTAATCAACCACACAAAATTCTCTATGTTCCTCACAAGGCTTATGTGTGAACCGTTACAGTTGTGCCCAGTATTCTAGTTCTCATTCCATGCATATGGCAAGATTACACTTCACCACCATCTCTAAAGTTAGGTGTGGGCATGTGACTTATTTCAGCCAATGAAAGAAAAGGAAGTGGCACTATTTAGTAGCTTTAAAAGTCAGTGCATAATTGCCTATCTCTTTTCCCCTGTCAGAGAAACCAATTGCCTTTTTTCCTCTGTCAGAGAAAACAACAGTGGTCAGTGACGACAAACAGTGGAGAAGTAGAGCTTCTGGCTGTCCCACTAGGGATATGAAACATGAACAATAAATAAATCTGTTAGTTTTAGCCACAGATATTGTGGGGTTTGGTATCTTAACTGATATAGCTTGATAAGTAATTCTCTTTTCAAGTACTTCTCTAGGGAATGCCATATGAGAACTTAAGTTGTATAATGCCTGTTTCACATTGACTGTTTGAGGTTGGAAGTATTACAAATTGAGAGTTTACTATTTTCAAGTGAATCAAGATGTCACTTTTAAAAAGCACATTTTTGGTCTTTAAGGGCCATGTGATTTATTTTCTTATAGGTTCAAAGGAAAAAAAAAACGGATCAAAAAGCCAAGAGACAATTTGCTTCACACCAGCTTTAATGCTACTGTTTCATCTTGGACAGCTTATCTAATTTAAAAAAAAAAAAAAAAGCAATGTATTTTATCCTCATTTATCTTCACTTTGAAGTATTCCAACTTGTCGCTTATTTGCTCCAGTTTAGGAATCTTTTGGTTTAAAACTTCTAACTGCCATAAAACCATTGGGATTATGTTTGAATCATAAATATATTTTAAAATAAAATTCCATCACAGAAAATGTGCTGAAATTATAAGACATGAAAACTGAACAGACTAGCACTCATCATCTAGCAATAATCCATCAAAGAGAAAGCTAGTTGGTAGGTGCTGCTTACTCTTCAATTCATAGATAAAGTATCTGTCCTTTAGCAAACCTAGCACTCTTGGGCACGCAATTTCTTAAAGTCAATGATTACATGATTGAGAGTAATTACAAATACATTTAGAAGAAAAAAATCACTAACGTTATTTTTTTTTAACTTCATGACACAATTGGGAAAACAGCCATGTAGTAACTTCTGTATCAGTCAGACCCATGTTAAAATTTCAGATCTGCCACTTAAGAGCAATATGATCTTGAACAAATTACTTCACAACTCTGCACTTCAATCTCCTCATCTGCAAAAATAAGGATAATAATAACTCACAGAATGAGTGGCAGAATTACAGACTGTTAAGTAACAGGCATGGAGTGTGGGGTGTACAGAAATGTTCACTTCTTCCCCCCATTAACAACATTATCAGCTCATTTAGGGGCAAGAGAGAAAAGGGAACCCTATAAAAGATTGACAAACACATCTTTTCCAGATTTTCTCTAAAGAATGTAAACAGCTAACTTTCCTTTTTCTGTCCAATTCACTATAAAGTACTACCAAATCCACTCCTGTCCTTATTCCCTCCCACCTTGACCAATAAAACAATCACTTAATTGGTGTCCCTGATTCTAGTCTTATCATCTTTAAAGGCATCTTCCACATCACCAAGTAATTACAACCAATCATTCCACTCCACTACTTAAAATCCTTCATTGGCTGGTGGTAATTTATCTTAAAATATGAATGGAGTACTGTGATATATATAACTTACTTTCAAATAGCTTAGGTAAAAAAGGAATATACGTGTATGTCCATTTTGCTCATATACATACATATGCATATATAGTCATATATGTAAATTTTATACATATAATACATAAATGCAAAATGAGCAAAAAACAGCAAAATATTAACAATGATAAACCTAAGTGGTGGGTTTATGGATTCATTGTAGTCTAACTTTTTTGTATAAGATTTTAATAAAAACTTGAAAACCTGAGAGGTGCCTGGCTGGCTCAGTCAGTGGAGCATGCAACTCTTGATCTCAGGGTTGTAGGTTCAAACCCCATGCTGTGGGTAAAGATTACTTAAAAAAATAAAACCTTATAAAAAGTTGAAAAAGCAAAATGAAAAATATTATTATTATGCTTTATTTATGGAAAAATGGAAAGAGTAAAAATGTATTTACTTGAATATGCACAAACTCCAAGCATAGGAAATTATTAACAGTGATTTCTTGGTGGGTGGGGAAAGCAGTGGGAAATGAGCAAACAGGAAACAGAGATGAGAAAGACTCATACAATTTACATACACAGAATTCTATGACTGCATTATCTCTTTAAAATATTACACTGAAAAGTAATGTTGACCATAGTTTTACACACTGCATACTGTGAGGATTAAGTGAGACAATGTATATAAAGCTTTAGTAAGTGCTTGGCACTTGGTCAAGGCTCAGTAAATGTTAGCTAGTCCGGCTGTTGAAGAAAAAATAAATCTTCAGTATTAATAGTACCATCTAATATGTACCAGTTAATTTTAATCTACACCCTCAGATGGTTAGTTGTGCTCTCCAGAAATGACTACTTATGAATATGAATTCCAAATCACCACTACCAACATTTATATCGAAGGATTTTTTTGATTGGTCAAAGGCAAGACTGAAATTATTTTTCCTTGATGAAATGACTGGAATTTGAAATATATGACTACTAGGAAAACCACGTGGGCACCACTAAGAAAGTTTAACAATTTAGCAAGCTCAGCAGCCTAGACTTTTCGAACAACACTCAGTACCATTTGGGCCCAGGATCTCCCACTTCAAAGAAGCCACTGTTGTCTAACATGACCATTCTTGCTATCAGACTACTGCTACTGTTTATCTTTTAGTGAACCAAGTCTCTCATCACAGAGTCTTCATGGAGGACCCTGCTATCTGACTTGACAGCACACCATTCTGCCACCCACACCACAGGCCCAAAATGGAGTCATTTATGCTGGGGCCAAGTCACCAAACTGGGGCTTAATATCCAACTAATTGCAGTTTCAGCCTCCCCCAGAAATGTGGTTTTAAACAGTCGGGAATTTACTGGTCAGCACCAATGAGGTAATATGGGCCTGTCTCCATTCCCCAAAGGAAGATGAGATAATCAACCTAATAAGACCCTCTCCCCACTCCAAGGTAGGTGACCTTACCCCAAAAAATCCTTTCTTCTGTTTATTTTTTTTTTAAATTTTTAATGCTTATTTACTTTTGAGAGAGAGACAGAGTATGAGCAGGGGAGGGGCAGAGAAAGAAAGAGACACAGAATCTGAAGCAGGCTCCAGGCTCTGAGCTGTCAGCACAGAGCCCGACGCAGGGCTCGAACCCACCAACTGTGAGATCATGACCTGAGCCAAAGTCGCATGCTCAACCAACTGAGCCACCCAGGCGTCCCATCCTTTCTTCTGTTTGTAACTTCCTTGTCCTGCTTTTAAAAACCTTTGCCTTTCTGTACTCTCTGGAGCACCTTTCTAGACAGCATGCTGACCAATCCATGAATAAACCCAATTAGATCTTTAAAATTTACTTGGTTGAATTTTTGTTAACAATTCCTATCATCAGAAGTCGGTACCATCTACCTTTAGTGAACCAAGGCATCCCCTCATAGAGCTAATAAGAAGATTAAATGAGGTATAAATGATAATAAGCACTTAACACAGTTTTTAATCTATTCCAAGTAAAATTACCAGCAATCATTATTACTTTGAGAAACTAAAGTTGTTAAATCAACAATTCCATTTAGAAGTTTTAAGTTTTTATTAGATTAACCCTAGAATTCATACCAATTCTAAGACATGGATTCAACTACAAAAAAAATTTCACATTAAAAACAAAAAAATTTCAGATTAAAAACAATTGGGGGCACCTGGGTGGCTCAGCCAATTAAGTGTCTGACTTCAGCTCAGGTCATGATCCCACAGTTTGTGAATGTGAACCACACACCAGGCTCTCTGCTGTCAGCACAGAGCCCATCAGGATACTCTGTCCCCCTTTCTCCTTGCCCCTCCCCCACCTCAAAAACATTTTTTTTTAAAAAAGCTTTAAAAATAACTAAACAACAATTAATTTCCCAAAATAGCTATAGTAGATGTTTGCTACCTGTGACCTATTTTAGGGCATTTTTTTGACATCAGGCACAAATCAAAGAAAGATTTAGTGGGGTGCCTGAGTGGCTCAGTTGGTTAAGCAGCCAACTCTTGACTTCCGTTCAGCTCAGGATCTCACAGTTGGTGAGTTCGAGCCCCACATCAGGCTCTGTGCTGACACTGGGGAGTCTGCTTGGGATTCTCTCTTCCTCTCTCCCTGCCTCTCCCCACCTCATGCTTTCTCAAAATAAATAAACGTTAAAAAAAGGAAAGATTTAGTAATAAATTACTATATCTAAAGATGAGTTAATAAAAGAAAAACTGAAAATATTCTGTACTAGTTTAGCAAAGCAGTGTCACTTTGAAATACAGTATTATTTTTAAAATAATGTATGTCTGTAAAGTCAATTTGTTTAAACAAATTCAAATAGAATCTAAAAAAACCAAAAGTGTAAAATACAATCTAGACTTACCACTTCATAAACATAACACAACAATATATATGCACAAGAGCACAAAAAGCTACATAAAAACAAAGGCGCACACACACACACAGAAAACTTCATAGTGGTTAGCTTAATAAAGAAAATAGGCTGTTATTATTCAACTAATAGTTTTATAGGCACTGATACCATTGAAAAAAAAAAAAACAACAATCACTGTAAAATTTATCCAAATCCAGTCAGTAAAACTGCAGACTGATAATCCTGAACAAAGTAATTAAAAATTGCACTGACTTCAGAAAATTACTTAGCTAAACACCTAAGTCTATTGTCAGGTGTATATACAATTTGATTTCAATCACAAAACTAATATAATCAATAAGAAAATGAGACGTGAAACCAGTACTTTTTCCTTTGACCTTTCATAATTACATTCCATCTTTTAAAAATATTCACCTAAAGAAGATTTTGTTTTGAAATATAATTGACATAAATAGCATATTAGTTTCAGGTATACAACATAATGATTCACTATTTGTATATATTATGAAATGATAATCACAGTGAGTCTAGTTAACATCCATCACCACACACAGTTAAATTTTTTTGTGATGAGAACTTTCAAGACCTACTCTTTTAGCAACTTTCAAATATGTAATACAGTGTTATTAACTGTAGTCACTATGCTATACCTTAAAAAGATGCTTTGACTTTACATTTTCTTGATGAATATCCAGTCAATAAAATATTCTTTGAAGAAAAATCTAATGATCTGGCAAGAGCTAATACTTCAATTACAAAGTAGTATATCTATGTTCAAAAAGCCCAGATGAACTCTGTTGACCATATATTTAAGAATGTAGGGATGCCTGGCTGGCTTAGTTGGTAGAGTGTGCAACTCTTGATCTCAGGGTTGTGAGTTCAAGCCCCACATTAGGTGTAGAGATTACTTAAAAATAAAATCTTGAAAGAAAGAAAGAAAGAAAGAAAGAAAGAAAGAAAGAAAGAAAGAGAAAAAGAAAGAAAGAAAGCCAAAATTCTAATTCTTATTCTCAATTAATCAAAAATGATGATGATTAATTAAAACATCTATGTTGGGGCACCTGCCTGGGTCAGTTAGTAGAGCATGCAACTCTTGACCTTGAGGTTACAAGTTTGAGCTCCACATTGGGCACAGAAAAAATAAAATCTTGAAAGAGAGAGACACAGACAGACAGGAAGGGAAGAAAGGGAAAGAGAAAAAGAAACAAACATCTATGTCTTATGCACAATGCTAGACTCTGTAGCTAGCTTTAAAATTTTTATTGGATAAAGGCAGACATATATATAAACAACAATATCAATGTCACTGCTTTGAATGCTAGTAGCAATTTCTATGATAATGGTACATATTAGGTGCTTTTCCATTTATGGAAGAACAACTGTATTGGGCACTGGGAAGTACTGTGGCAGATGGCAGGACTATCAAGTAAAACTTCCTTAACGATGTTGCCACAGGGCGCGTGGGTGGCTCAGTTGGTTAAGCATCAACTTTGGCTCAGGTCATGATCTCATGGTTCATGGGTTCACACCCCACATTGGGCTCTGCACTGACAGTGTAGAGCCTGCTTGGAATTCTCTCTCCCTCTCTCTCTGCCCCTCTCCAGCTTGCTCTCTACCTCAAAATCAGTAAATTAAAAAAAAAAAGTTTAAACATCACTTTCTCTATGGAGCATCTTTTGAATTTGCAAGCTTAGACTATAATACTAATTTTATGTGGTTTTAGAGTACTCTGTTTTTAACTTTTACTTTTTCTAGTGCTTGTTATGCTTCATTGTGATTGCTTATTTCCTTGTCTCTGCTTCCCACTAGACGTCAGTTCTTTGAGAGCAGGAACTGTTTCTTTTTCACTTTTGTGTTTCACAGCATTACACAATCTTCAGCAAAGAAAAGATACTCAGTAAATACCTATGGGCTCATTTGATTATGGAATTGTATAAACATTTAAAAATATTGCATAGCAGCCATTTCCTTAAGCAGGATAGCATTTCAGATTTTTGTTTTCCTCATGAACCAACTCTTCAGAGTTTTAAATGTAGCCATCATGGTCAGTGACATCATAGATTACTGAAAAGTGATGACTTACAGGTTAATGACACATCCTCCTCTTCCACTTCTCGAATAATAGTATCACAGACTTTATCTTATGGCAACGTTTACTAAAATGTGTAAGGAGAATTTTGTCAGAAAGACAGCTTTCATTGCAACTTGAGTTTTCACTAGGACTCCAAAATTTTTCATCAAAGCAAGAATAGAAAAGATGAACATATATTGCACATATAAATACTGCCAAGAGTATTTTTTTCTGTAATAAATAGCTACACAGCTATTATACTATAGATTTTGGAATTGCTGAATGCTCAAAATGCTCAAAATGCAGAATACACCCTGACTTTTAAGAATGAGAATTACACATTCTGCTGTTACAGCCCACATTAAACAAACCACATAATTTTACTTAATTTGTTCAGTTCTATTTGTTTTAGAAATAAAATCAATTAAAAAATGGAATCTATTAGGGTTTAAGGCATTTTGGAATATTGTAGATATTGTTAAATTTTATTTAATTTACTGGGAGGGAGTTGGGAGAAGGCAAAATATGAAGCAATGGTGGAAAAATAAATATTTGGGGGGAAAGAATTCATGATTTTTCAACTAAAATTTGAACTGTTTTGTGGTACTATATATAATTTTAAAATAAATTATGAGCATGTATGCCAAGATTGTACCACACAGAATAGGCACTTAATGGGAATGAATCAAAGTAATATGCTAAACATTTTTTATTTTTTTAATTTTTTTTTTAAATTTTTTTTTTCAACGTTTACTTATTTTTTTTGGGACAGAGAGAGACAGAGCATGAACGGGGGAGGGGCAAAGAGAGAGGGAGACACAGAATCGGAAACAGGCTCCAGGCTCTGAGCCATCAGCCCAGAGCCTGACGCGGGGCTCGAACTCGCGGACTGCGAGATCGTGACCTGGCTGAAGTCCGACGCTTAGCCAACTGCGCCACCCAGGCGCCCCGCTAAACATTTTTTAATTCCCTTTTCAATCCTGCAGCATTGAATGCTTGGTGAAAACAAAAGTATCTGGACAGTACAGGCAACGTTTTGAGTTTTTTCTTTTTTCTTTTTTTTAGGTTTATTTATTTTGAGAGAGAGAGAGAACGAACGAGTGTGGGAAGGCCAGAGGGAGAGAGAGGAGACAACAATACATGGGTTTCTAGCTAGGTAACTGGCAAGTTACTGGTAACAGGAACTAAGGGAGAAAAAGAATGGAGTGGTAGAGGATATGATCATAATCAAATTGTTTCAGATATACTGTGATTGAGAGGCCTGTAAAAAATCCAAGTGGAGACATCCAAGTAGAGATCTAAGGGTCTAGAAGTCCAGAATTCAAGAAAAGGATGCAGAGTTACATCTCAAAGGAAAGTAGGTCCAAAAGTCAGTGTGTTAGGCAAAAACTACAAAGAATGAAAATTATCTTTGGAAATCCTTTAGGAAGCCCCTTACCAGTAAAGATATACCATCTCTTTTTTTTTGTTCTTTTTTTTTTTTTTTAAACATTTTTATTCACTTTTTGAGAGACTGAGAGAGACAGAGAGCAAGCAGGGGAGGGGCAGAGAGTGAGGGAGACACAGAATCTAAAGCAGGCTCCAGGCTCTGAGCTGTCAGCACAGAGCCCGATGCGGGGCTCAAATCCACAAACTGCGAGATGACCTGAGCCGAGGTCGGCTGCTTGCTTAACTGACTGAGCCATCCTGGTGCCCCATACCATCTCTTAATAAGCCAGTCATCTCGCACCGGAACAACTGCTGTTTCTTGGTTGAGTACTAAATAATAACTAAGTAGAATAATAAGAGAATTCAGTTGAATTTTTAAATGTTTTTAAACATCTTTTACCCTTTTTAAGTTGTGTGCTGACTGGCTTGAGTGAAAAGTATATATTATAGTAAATGAACCATATACATTTAGGCTTGAGTACAAATAGATGGTAACTGAAGTCATGGTAGATAATGAGATACAAGGAAAGCATATTAGTTTTCTACTGCCGCTGTAACAAATTACCACAAACTTAGTGGATTAAAACAACATAAATTTATTTTCTTACAGTTCTAGAGGTCAGAAGTCCAAAATGAGTCTCACAGGCTAATAATGTGTCAAGCAAGACTGGTTCCTTCTGGAAGCTCCAAGAGAGAATCTGTTCCTAATCTTTTTTAGCTTTTAGAGGCTGGTGGCATTCCTTAGCATACGGTCACATCGCTCCAGTCTCTGCTTCCATGGTGACATTTGCTTTTCCTCTGACTCATAATACATCCTTCCTAATAAGACCACTGTGATTACATCGGGCCTGCCAGGATTACCTCCCATCTCAATATCCTCAACTTAATCCTATCTGCAGAGTCCCTTTTGCCACCTAAGGTAACATTCACAGGCTCTGAGGATTAGAACATTGGATATATTTGGGAAGAAGGAGACAACTATTCAGCCTACCACAGAGAGAATGCAAATAACGGTATTGGTAATTCTCTAGTTCTTATACTGGATGGTGGGTCCACATGAATTCACTTTGTCAGTATGCTTCCTAAAATATGTATGTTACATATATTCAAGTGTACACAAAATATTATATAATGTAAAACATTTTTAAAAGAATAAAGAGCTATTAAATCAAATGAGAAATATTGACAGCTCAAGGAATGGGCAAAAGATGATGGGGCACTCAAAGGGAACTGAGAAGGAGAAAAGCCAAAGTATAAGTCAAAGAAAGAATCTTTCAATTACAAGAAAGTCATCTTTTGGGACTGCAAAGGTCACATAAGATAAGGATTGAGAAGAGTTTATTAATTTAGCAACAGGGTCACTGTCGACCTTGATGAAAGCTATTTCAGTGGAATGGTGGATGCCAAAAATAGATTGCATTGAGCTGAGGAGTGCATGGGAGGTCACAATCTGGAAAAAGCCAGGTGCAGATAATTCTTTCATATACACATGAATAAAATACTGTAAATAAACAAACAAAATCCAAGTTGCTCTCATAATCCAGGAAGAAGAACTAGAATCTAGGTAAGATTTATGAAAGGAAAAAAAGAAAGGTGAGAAAGGAAAGAACAAAAAGGAAAAGAAAGAAGCCACAAAACAAAGAATAGGGCACCTGGATGGCTCAGTCGATTAGGGGTCCAACTCTTGTTTTTGGCTCAGGTCATGATCTCATGGTTCCTGAGTTTGAGCACCACCCTGGGGCTCTGTGCTGACAGTGCAGAGCCTGCTTGGGATTATATTTATATATATATATATATATATATATATATATATATATATATATATATATATATATATATATATAACTTGAAAAGAGAGATTATGATATCCACTTTACAAAACAGAAAACAGGCACAAAGAAGGCACAGAGCTAGGAAGTGACATAGGTAGGTAGGACTCAAATATAGGTGGATCTGACCAAAATGTGTGCTCCTAACTGCTGTTGGACAGAGATGGTAGACTGGACTGATACATGAAGTAAAGTAGTTCAAGTATGAAGCTAAGAATACAGCCTGACAGCATGGTTAATATCAGGAGTTAATATGTCTATCTCTGGAAAGCAGTTTTTCCTGAAGCTTGGGTCAAGGACACTAGTAAGACATTGTTAAGGGGACTGGCCAAATTAACACTTTGAACTTGAAGTTGAAAGTTTAAATTTGAGACCAAAATAAAAATCTGAGCCCTAATAAGGGATCACTTATCAGCATTAACTAAGATGTATTTAAACCATGAACTCATCAGCAACAGAACAACCATGTTTTAAGTCTTAAGGGAAGAAGAAACTGAAATTTCTAAAATGACCTCAAATGCAGGTTGTATCCATTCCAGTACCAGCTGTGCACTAAAGTGGTACGCTTTACCACATTAAAACCACTTTATCACATTTAAAGTGAACCACATTAATAAAATGGAAGACAAGGAGCGCCTAGCTAGTTCAGTCAGCGGAGCGTGCGACTCGATCTCGGGATTGCAGGTTCAAGCTCAATATAGAGAATACTTACAAATAAAATCTTTTTTTTAATTTATTTTTAACATTTATTTATTTTTGAGAGACAGAGAGAGACAGAGCATGAGCAGGGGAGGAGCTGCAGCAGGCTCCAGGCTCTGAGCTGTCAGCACAGATCCTGACATGGGGCTCGAACTCACAGACTGTGAGATCATGACCTGAGCCAGTCAGATGCTTAACTGACTGAGCCACACAGGCACCCAAAAATAAAATCTTAAAAAATAAGAAGATGGAAGACCAGGCTACCACCATATTAACAGTCAAAGATGACAGTGGGACAGGAGCAAGAGCCTAAAACGCAGCTGTAGAAAAAATAATTTAACTATCTTAGAATTATTCAGCAGTATCAGTGAAGAGAAAATAATCCAGAGAATGAGATTAGGAAGGTTACCAGCCACTAAACTTATCTGTTAACATTCTCAAATTCAAAGAAAAATCTGTAAATTGACCTTTGTTTACTGGGGTATTATACACAATCTCTGGTCAACTACCTGGTACATAGTACGGAAGTATTCTGCCATTATGAATTATTTATTTTATAAAGTTTATTTATTTAGAGTGAGAGAACATGTACAAGTTGGAGAGGAGGAAAGGACAGAGAGAGAGAAGAGAGAGAATCCCAAGCAGGCTCCATGCTGTCAGCACAGAGCCCAATGTGGGGCTCAATCCCATGAACCATGAGATCATGACCTGAACCAAAATCAAGAGTCGGTCGCTCAACCCACTGAGCCACCCAGGAACCCCCATCATGAATTCTTTAAACATGAAATTTTACAGAAGAAACCATCCCTTTCCTAGAGACTTCTATTACTATTTAGTTAAGTAAGTTGTAAGACCTCAGTTTCCCAATCCTTTGTCATCTCCTTCAGAGTACCGGTGAATAAAGCAAATTCCAATAAATGTGAGTTATTTACAACCCTAGCAATCGATTAAACTATAGTTGTCAATAGACCATCTAAGATGAAATCATTCAGGGGTGCTTGGGTAGCTTAATCCAGTTAAGCATCCGTCCAACTCCAGCTCAGGTCACAATCTCGCAATTCGTGAGTTCCAGCCCCACATCAGGCTCTCTGCTGTCAGCGCAGAGCCCACTTTGGACCCTCTCTCCCCCTCTTTCTCTGCCTCTCCCCCACTCTGCCCCTCCGGCCTTGTGCTCTCTCTCAAAAATAAAAATTTAAAAAGAAAAAGAAAATGAGATCATTGTCATGAGATGAAATAACATACAGAAAGCAATTACCTCAGTGTCTAAGTGCTCAGTACATAATAGCTAATAGAATTATTAGCACCCTCTCCAAAAAAATCAGTTATAGAGACCCTTGAGTTATCATGAAGCCTGTAACCAACACCTTTGGTGCTCATGTCACCCCTCTGGCCAATTTGTCACTTGCCACCATTACAGACCTTCAGACTCAGGTTATGCACCAACATTCCATCTCAAGTGAACCAGCCCATTATGTATGCCTCAGGTCTTCAGGAGCACAGGTATAGCTCAAAGAACAGAAAAGTCTATACTTTCAACCACAGGAGAATGAAAAATAGTGGATAAATGTTCAAGCCTTCCATCTTTCAAATGGACAACACTGAGAGGCATTCTGTATACTTCTTAGGAGGTTCCAGTGGAACTGAGTTTCTAGTGCTTACAGCAGCAATCTCAGCATCATACTTTTTCCTTCCTTGTCTAGAAATTCCTCATTTCTAGTTCCTGGGTCAACTCAAATAAATCATCTACACTCTACTTTAAGAAATGCCAATCTAAGATAAAGCCCAATCACAAGACCCAAAAGATGATCATCTAGACTTTGCTTGAATATTTCTATCCTACACATTCATCCTTAAAGCAGATGTTCCAAGGAACACCAAGACAGATGTTTCTAGTAAAGCCTGTAAAAATGCAGCCTTTTGAAAGTAGAAAAAAATGCAAATATTTGCTGAATGAGTGAATAAACTTTAGCAAGCAAAATCCCAGAGTTCATTAGGAAAAAAGGTAAGTCAGCCCACACAGTATACACAAACATTATTTGTTCCTCAAAAATCCCTAAAGAGATCTTGATATAAAATACTATTCTTAATTTTTGTTTGAGAAGGCCTACCTTTCATTACACCTGACTTCCAGAGTTCCCATGTATGCATATAACACAGCAATATAAGCAGAATTACTATGACTATACAATGACTACATATTATAGTAAACCCTTAGTCTAATGTGACTCACTGATTATTCCCTAAGATTTTTAAAACCTGGTACCAGGGGCGCCTGGGTGGCTCAGTTTAGCGTCTGACTTTAGCTCAGGTCACGATCTCATGGTTCATGGGTTCAAGCCCCACATCGGGCACTATGCTGACAGCTCAGAGCCTGGAGCCTGCTTCAGATTCTGTGTTTCTCTCTCTCTGCCCCTCCCCTGTTCAGGCTTTCTCTCTCTTGAAAATGAATAAATGTTAAAATCAATCAATCAATCAATCAATATTACTTTAAAAAATAAGATAGATAGATAGATAGATAGATAAATAAATAAATAAATAAATAAATAAAACCCGGTACCAAAGAAAAGGATTTTCAGTCCCTCCCTGGTGATAAAGATATGGGATATTAGTCTAAAAAAAACTTTCATTAGCTGTATCTGCCACATAGGAAAAAACAATCTCAAGTAGTAGCTGTTACTCAGAGAATGACAGAGACAAATTAGAAAGAGAGCCTGGTCCCTGTCTAGCTCTGGTCCCTGGGACCATTTAGCTGTATCCTTACCTTTTCCTTTGCTTGATAATATAAACCAATTCCCTCTTCTTGACTAAGCCAAGTCATTTGAGTTTCTAGGTTTCTGTCACTGGTAACTGAGAAAGGTCTAACACAAGAGCTAGTATAAACATAGTATAAGATCTAATACTCTCTATGGAAGGGCTAGAAAGTATGAGATCCATGAATCCCCTAAAAATAAAACTCTGATTTTGTATATAAGAGTACATATTCTAGAGAGAAAATACTAAAATTTCCATCAGAATAAATCTCTGACTACCATATCCTCTAAAGTTTAGATTTATTAGTTGATGGTCTAAGCCAGTAACTTAATGTATATTTCTGACCATTTATATGGGAAACAAACATCCACCTTTTATTAAATACCATGATTTTCAACCACGGGCACATATATTTTGAAATCCTCTCTCTACTTCTAAGATTCTGGTATGTTGTTAATTCCTCCCTTCCTCCTCCAACAGCTGAGAATCAATGGTTTACGATCTGTATGAAGAACTTTTTTGAGTCATTTTTACATCTTTTAAATCTATTCAGATATGCTAAAATGCAAGAAATACTACAATTGACTTTAAAAAATAATTCATCCTAAGATGGTTGGTCCTGGTAAGATGTAGTAAGCACACTCCACCCTGTCTCTTCCACTAAATGTAACCATAAACTCAGGACAGGATACACAGAACAGCTTCTTGCTAAAAAGCAAACAGCAGACAGATCAAGGAAGTGAAATACCACTCAACCAGAAGTGAATTTATTTCTTTTTCTCCAGTATCCCCTGCCTGAATTTCATGTAGCCAGAAACCCAGGAGTGAGCATTCCTCCAGAAGAATCACTCTGGCCCAAAGATCTACAAAGGAAACTAACAGAAATGTGTAAGTATGGAAACTACCCATGTTTTTCCCCGTTTCTGTTCTCCCATGCACCATGCACAAGCTATAGGCAATCCCGTGGTCACATGGAAACCTGAGAGAGCCATCACTTCAGTTACTAAAGCTGTGATTCTAAAACACAAAAACAAAACAAAACAAAAAACAGGACCAACACCTATTGCAGTTTTTGTTTTTTTCTAGTTTCTCTGTCTCTCCATCTCTTAGCCCGACTACAGAGCAGGGTAAGAAGAGTCACAAATTTCTGGATGGAAACTGAAAAGGGAAACCCAGGGAACTGGATTTTCAGAACATAATGCAATTAAACTCAAAATTAGTTAATAGGAAAATGAGAGGAAAATCTCCAAATACTTGGAAATTAAACAAAACTCCTCTAAATAATTTATGCATCAAAGACGAAGTCTCGGGGCACTTGGGTGGCTCACTAAATTCGGCAACCAACTCTTGATTTCAGCTCTGGTCATGATCTCACAGTTGGTGAGATGGAGCCCTATGTTGGGCTCTGTGCTGAGAGCGTGAAGCCTGCTTGGGATTCTCACTCCCTGTCTCTCTCTGCCCCTCCCCAGCTCTCTCTCTAAATAAACATTAAAAAGGGGGGGGGGGGCACCTGGGTGGCTCAGTCAGTTAAGCCTCTGACTTCGGCTCGGGTCATGATCTTGCGGTTCATGGGTTCAAGCCCCGCATCAGGCTCTCTGCTGACAGCTCAGAGCCTGAAACCTGCTTCAGATTCTGTGTCTCCCCTCTCTCTCTGCTCCTCCCCTGCTCATGCTCTGTCTCTCTCTCAATGAGAGGAAGTCTCATTGAACATCCACTCATGATAAAAACTTTAGCCAACTAGTAGTAGAAGGAAACTTCCTCAACCTTAGCTAACACTCTACTTAATGGTGAAAACCTAAATGCTTCAAAGCCTGGTAAATGGGAAGAATGTCTAATGTCACCATTCTTTTTTAACATCCTTTGGGAAAATGAAAAGAAACAAAAGGCACGGAGACTGAAACAAAAGAAATAAACCAACCCTAGTCACAGACTGCATGATCATCTACTTTTAAAAATCCCAAAGAATTTACAAAATACATATAGGACAAGTAAATTTAGCAAGGTTGTAGGATAAAAAGTCGTAACACAAAATCGACCTTTTTTTTTTTCTTTTTCTTTTTTTAAGTAAGCTCTACGTTCAACATGGGGCTTGAACTCAAGGCCTCAAGGGCAAGAGTCACAGGTTCCACCCACTGAGCCAGCCAGGAGCCCCCAAATCAATCCTATTTCTATATACAATTAGAAACTGAAAATTTTAAGGGTGCCTGGGTGACTCAGTAGGTTGAGCATCTGACTCTTGATTTTGGCTCAGGTCATGATCTCATAGTTTGTGGGTTCGAGCCCCGCATCAGGCCCTGTGCTGACGACTCAGAGCCTAGAGCCTGCTTCAGATTCGGTCTCCATCTCTCTCTGCCCCTTCTCTGCTCACGTGCTCTCTCTCTCAAAAATAAACATTAAAATATTTTTTTAATAAAAATAAAAAATAAAATCCAGATGAAAAGGCAAAGAAACTAGAATAGTTAAAAATTTTTTGAAAAAAAAGAATGAAACTGAAGAATCACAATCACTCAATTTTAATACACATTTACTCTGAAGCTATAGTAATCAAAACTGTGTGGTAGTGGCAAAGGGATTTAGATCAATGCAACACAATAAAAAATACAAAAACAGACCCAGACAGATATAACCAAATGATTGCTGACAAAGGTACAAAATCAATTCAATGGAAAAAGAGTGGTCTTTTTTTTTTTTAATGTTTATTTATTTTTGAGAGAGACAGAGCGCGGGCAGGGAAGGGGCAGGGAGACACAGAATCTGAAGCAGGATCCAGACTCTGAGCTGTCAGCACAGAGCCCGACATGGGGCTCAAAGCCACAAACTGTGAGATCATGATCTGAGCCAGAGTTGGATGCTCAACCGAGACACCCAGGCACTCCTGAAAACAAATGGTCTTTAGGGGAGCCTGGCTCACTCAATCGGTAGAGCACACAACTCTTCATCTTGGGGTTGTAAATTCATCAGTTGTAGAGATTACTTAAAAATAACGCCTTAAAAAAACAGAAAAAGATAGTCTTCACAGTAAACACAAAATGGTGTTAAACAAGTGTATACTCACATGCAAAAAAAATTAACCTCAAATTAAATCTCACACTTCATACAAAATTCACTCAAAATGGATCTGAATGTAAAATATTAAACTTCAAAACTTTGAGAATACAAAAAAATCTTCAACCTGCGGTTGCTCCCAAACATACAGCTGCAAACTCAGGAAACTCAGGAAACGGGTAAGCCCTGGAGCTTCAACAGCCTTCTGTTCCTTCCAGGGAATCCTGAGGGGCCTGGACAAATCAGAGGTATTGCTAATTGGTTATGCTGACACTATTAGCAAACAAATTGGGATAAACTCGACAAGAGAAGCCAATAACTCTACAGACAAGGGTTTGGAAAAGAGAAAGGGAGACATTTATTTCAGCAGCCATGGGAGATGGCAGGCTTGAGCCTTAACAATCTACCTCTACCAGCAAGATGGACACCTAGAGTTTTGAAGAGAGAGTTCAGAGGAGTAAGTTCAAGAGAGGCAAAGAGTGTGTGACTATGAGTAGGGGTCAGTATGTGTTTAGCCTATGATCATGGGCTAGAAGGGGATGGGTGAGGTGTGGTCTTCTAGGCATTCCACCGCTATCTGGGCTCTTCTGGTCTGGTGGTTGGAATGTTTAGGTCATTGCAAAATTCTTTGTCAAGGCCTCAAGAAAGTACAATAAGAAGTAACTGTTGGGGTCTATAGTTGAGCAAGAGGGCTTGCTGACAGGGTTCAGCAGAGTTCTTTGGACAACAAAAGTACTATCCATTAAAAAAAAAGACTGGTAAGTTGGACTTTAAATAAATTAAAACTTTTACTCTGTAAAAGATACATTTAAAAGAAGAAAAGCTACAGATTGGGAGAAAATATTTACAAACCACATATATGACAAAAGACTTATATCCAGAATAGTTTAAGAACTCTCAGAGCTCAACAATAAAAAAACAAACAGCCCAATTAAAAAATAGGCAAAATATATAAACAAACACTTCCCCAAAGTTCAACATCATTAGCCATTAGAGAAACAGATATAAACCACAATGAGTTAGCCATCATGGAAACACAAATAAAAACCACAGGATACCACTTCACACTCACTAGGATGGTTATAATAAAGAAGACAATAACAAGTGTCAGCAAGGTTGTGAAGACACTGAACCCTCATTTACTCTTGATGGGAATGTAAAATGGTGCAGCCACTTTGGAAAAAGAGTCTGGCAGTTAATCAAAAGACTAAACAGAGAGTTACAACATTATCCAGCAATTCAACTCTTCTGTATATCCCCAAAAGAATAAAAACATATGTATAACAAAAACTTATACACAAATGTTTCATAGGTCATTACTCATTAATAATCAAAAGTGGAAACCACCCCAATGCCCATCAACTAATGGATAAATAAAATGTGGTATGTCCATACAATGGAATATTATTTATCAATAAACAGGAATAAAGTATTGATTGATGCCACAACTTGGATAAACCTTGAAAACATTATGCTAAGTAAAAGAAGCTAGGGGCGCCTGGGTGGCGCAGTCGGTTAGGCGTCCGGCTTCAGCCAGGTCACGATCTCGCGGTCGGCGAGTTCGAGCCCCGCGTCGGGCTCTGGGCTGATGGTTCAGAGCCTGGAGCCTGTTTCCGATTCTGTGTCTCCCTCTCTCTCTGCCCCTCCCCCATTCATGCTCTGTCTCTCTCTGTCCCAAAAATAAATAAACGTTGAAAAAAAAAATTAAAAAAAAAAAAAAAAAAAAAGAAGAAGCTAGTCACAAAAGATCATATGTGATTCCATTTGTATGAAATGTCCAGAGCTGGCAAATCTACAGACACGGAAAGTAGATTCTTGGTTGCCTAAGACTGGGGGAAAGGGAGAAACAGAAGTAAAAGCTAGTGGGCACAGAGTTTCTTTTGGGGGTCATAAAAATGTTCTACAATTGGCTATGAATGGTTGTACAACACTGTGAATATCTAACAACCATCAAATTTTACTTTATGTGAGTGAATTTTATGGAATATAAGTTATATCTCAGTGAAATTGTTATTTAAAAAACCACAAACTTGGGTAGCTTAGTTGGTTAAGTGTCCAACTTCAGCTCAGGTCATGATCTCACAGTTCGTGAATTCAAGCTCTGGAGCAGACAGCACAGAGTCTGCTTAGGATCCTCTGTCACCCTCTCTCTGCCCCTCCCCTGCTCACTTTCTTTCTCAAAAATAAACATTAAAAAAAAAAAAAGAGCCACAATGAAATATCATTATACATCTATTAAAATGGCTAAATTAAAAAATCCTGACAATATCACTGTTAATGAGACACAGAGTGACAAAACTTTCATACATTGCTAGTGAAAAAGGAAAATGATACCACCACTATGGAAAATGGTTTATTAGTATCTTATAAAATTAAACAAATACTACCAATGACCCAGGAATCTCCCTCCCGGGTAGCTACTCTAGAAAAATGAAATCATGTTCATACAACTCCTGTACACAAATATTTACTATAGTGGCTCTACTTATAAGTATTAAAAACCAAAAATAAGGACATTTGGTCCTTCAAGGGGTGAATGGATAAATTGTGTGGTACATCCACAAAATATGTACCACTTAGCCATAAAAAAGAATAAACTATAGATACACACAACAACTTAGGTAATCTCAAAGGCATTATGTTGAGTGAAAGACACCAATCTTCACAAGATTGTATACTGCCTGGTTCCACTTATATTATATTCTCAAAACTACAAAACTATGGAGATGAAGAAAAGATAACTTACTGCCAGGGTCTAGAGTCAGGAGGGATAACATGAGGGAGTCTTTCAGGGTGATGAATTCTTTCAATATTCTGTACCCTGACTACTGTGGTGATTACACAAATCTATACATGTATTAAATTCTAAAAACTGTTCACCAAAAGGAAAAAGTGAATTTTTCTTTATAATTTTAAAAATAAAAATTTTAAAATTCCAACTTAAAGTCAACTTTTCTCTTTAATTCAATTTCAACTCACTAAGTTATCACCTCTGGTAATTTCATTTAGTTAACAGTATACAGCTCAAAGAAAGATATTGGCAAAATGGAATATATCCTAAGGAGTACCAAGAGGTAGTAAATCATTAAGAAATCTGGTAATAAATTAATAAAGGGTAAAAAAACAAAACAACACACAATATATGCTAAGTCTAGAGCATACACTTAAAGGGGAGAATGAGTAATGACAAATATCTTAAATTATCTGAAAGGCTGACATATGCATGGGGTTAGAATTTTTCTACACAGTATTAAAGGGAATATCACTTACCAACGAATCTAAAAGTAGAACATTTTCTAGGGTTACCAGATATTTACCATTTATTCCTCAAGTGTTAGATAATCAAGAAACAGGAAATTCTAGAGATTCCTGCATACACAAGAGGTCAGGCAGGAATATCCTAGAGTTTTCTCCCAACTCAAACACTGTATGAATCTAATGACTATTACTTCTAGGGTTAACCTAGCAAAGTAAAAGGTACTGAACATCTAAAAAGGTAACCCTTCCTGCCAAAATATCACCTTTCATTGCATAAAGGTAAATATTACAAGGTAAAAATTTGAGTTCCAATAAATACATACAAAATCTTACAAAATAAATACAAAATCTTAACAAAAGCCATATTGAGATCCATTTTATTTTCCCAAATCTTATTTATACTAAGGATATTAAAATTAAACTCAAATTATTAATGCCTAATTAAATCTAATTTCATTAGACTTAAAAGACAAAAGTTATAAATATAAATTTCATGCAAATTTCTGTAAGTATATTGAAGAAATCTCCTGAAAAAGAAGTGCTCTTTCCACACAAAAAGTGGTAGTCCTCAAAAGAGCCAAAACATCTGTATTCACTTTAAAGCTCATCAAGACAGACTGACATTTTTAGGAGAAGCATATGGCTTGCTGAACAGTCATCTAGAACAGGATCTTTTGTCTAGTAAACCCTATTCAAGGACCATTTACTTATGTATAGAGTGGCTGAATAAAGGAAAGAACATATTTTCGAGTCCTAGAAAACACAAAGAAATAAACTCTTCATCTAGCTTTGTTAAGGATACAGCAAAACATATTACAAAGCAGCCAGATTTTTACTCTGAGACTGTGCCCTCAACATCTGAAACAATTCTAAGAAATCACTGAAACAAAAGAACTCTAGAAAAGCATGCAACTTTCTTAGAGAACTATATCCAGCCAAAGACCACCTCCCTAAAAAAGGCATTTCCATTTTAAAGGATAAAACACTTTCTTCTTAAAACTTTGAAGGGCAGAGTTCAACAGCTGCGCTATATTAAACCTGAGCTCTTCCAAAAGGAAGAACAAGAGTCTCTAGAGAGCGAGTAACATGGCCTGCTTTCTCCAAAATTACCAAAATGCCTGCTCTCCCTCAAAGGAAAATTTCTCCAAGAAACAACTTCCATCCAGTGCATGGGTGAAAAGCATAAAGCTTAATTTAGATTAGGGAAATGTGCAAAGATGGAAGAATTTTTGTTTGTTTCTGGAAATCTCCACCCGACCCCTAAGGAAAAATGCATTTTGAAGTCTTTTCATGATATAGCATGGAAACTATTTTAAAACACACAAACGGTAATTTTCAGACCTAGCTTCCCATTAGAATCACCAGAGTCAAGCCTCAAGTTAAACTTACTGAACTAATACATATTGGGGCCAAGGCATCTGAATTTTTTATGCACACAACAGGTGATTCTGATGTACAGCAAGGGTTTAAAAAACCACTAAACTGGAGCATGATCCCATAAAGGAAAAAAATTAAGTCAATGCAAAAAGGTCACATTTGAGCAACTAACTAGTTCTAAAGAACCTAATGTTGTATTCACCTATCAAAATAAGACAAAAGAAAGAAAATTTGAAACAGGAATTCTGAATTGCTCTCATGCCACTACATAAAAGGCAAAAGAATTAGAATAGTTTGCTAAAATATAAAAATATTTAGATGAAAGTCACTGTCAAGAATCTGGCCACTCCAAAATTCAGGTACAATAAAGTTCCATCAGGGTCTTTGGACACTGCAAACTAAAAAAGAAAAGTTGTAATAGTAGCTCATGTATTATATGTAATTATCTGTGAACCTTAAAAAAGCTTAAGGTTTTAATCGCAACAAAGTAAATTTCAGCCATCATCAGAGCTTCATTAAGCCTACTTTATTTTACTCAAATCCTAACAGGTTTACTTGGTTGGTATTCAAACTCATGATAAATGAAAAAGGGTAGTGAAACTGCTAAAGAGAGGCAGACCAGTCAAGGAAGGACACAAAAACACTATTAAAAAGCAGACAAAGAACTCAGAAAGTATAGCAGACACTTGATAGTTTTTAAAGGCATCAGAATACAATAACTTTTTCCTAATGATCACTGGAGTAAGAAAAAAAGAAAAATATATTCCATTTACCTTGTTTAAAACATGTATTACTTGCATTTTGTTTAAGGGGTAAGAAAGTATCATAATCAAGTCACATATACAAAGTTTCTCAGCAAAAATAATTACCAAACTTAGGGGGAAAAATCCTTATTACAAAAAAAAGAAAACAAATTCCTCATTTGGAGACTGTCACTGTACAAAAAGGAACAGTGAAAGTAAAGAGCATCAGATAGTTTCTCAAATACAGACATCCTGCTAAAAGAAAAACAGAGAAGACACTGAGGTTTTACTCTTAGCAGACATATACTTCTCATTACTAAAGTCAACATGTTCCTTGGCTGCTAAACCAGACTATTTCCTAGCAATGTAAATTTTAAAATGTTTCCTCATCTGAAAAATGAGAAAAATAACACCTAAGTTCATAGGGTCACTGTGAGAAATATGTAAGATAATGCAGGTAAAGTCACTGGCTAATACACAGTGGCTAATACACAATGAGAAATAAAGGTCACCTGTTATTAATTTGTGCTCAGAACAAATACTATAAAAATGATTCTCAACTTTAGACAACCAAGGGATATATTTTAGAAGCTTTTCCATGTCAAATAGTCTTGTTCTATATTCACCCATGCCTAGAAACTTCTTCAAACATGTCTAACAAAGGAACCAAGTTGCATCTTCTTTCTCCATTAAGCTCAATGTATCATTAATTTTTAAAAACTTCCTGTAAAATAACTTCCAGAAGGCAAGTCTGATAATCACATTTAGTTACTATTATGCCAAGAAAGTTATCATGTTCCATGAACACCCTTTCCCAAATAAATTCATTTCTACCTCTTTATAAAATTAGAGTACAAAAGAGTCAGGACACTTGTCAAAAGAAATTTCTGAGTACAAAAAAAATCTATTCATAAGTCAACTTCAGTCCAGATGTTAATAGAGTTTCAGGTCAATATTTTAATCTCAGACCACTGCAAGTAATTAGAAAAGAATATATGTAGTAGATATTTTATATTCACACTTATGTAGGTTAGTATTTGGCTTTCACTGATGAAGCTATTAACAGAAATACCACCTATGGCTTCCTGCTTTTCCTCACAATCACACATCTCTAAATACGTATTTACTCACGTACGTGATCAACGTTTACTATTATTTGTGAACCATTACACTAGGTGCCATCAAGTATACAAAAATAAATAAAAATTTTTTCCAGCCCTCCAAAAGCCTGTGACCTCACTGATACATTAGTCCATGTGCTAAAACCTGCTCATTTGCATGCAGGCGTGTGTGTGTAAAAAAGGTCAATATAGGTTATGTTGAGGCAACCAAAAATTCAAACATTTTTGTAACTCACAACGAAGATTTTTTATTTTTTTAACGTTTATTTATGTTAGAGAGAGAGAGAGAGAGAGAGAGAGAGATGGACAGAGAGAGAGAGAGAGAGAGAGAGAGCGAGCATGAGTGGGGGAGGGACAGAGAGAGAGGGAGACGCAGAATCGGAAGCAGCCTCCAGGCTCCGAGCTATCAGCACAGAGCCCAACGCAGGGCTTGAACCCATGAACTGTGAGATCATGACCTGAGTTGAAGTTGGATGCTTAACCGACCGAGCCACCCAGGCGTCCCAAAGATTTATTTCTTAGTCACTTTATATTTTATACAACCTGTAAGAATCAGCTTCTAGCTTTGCTCCATGTGATCTTCATTCCAGGATCTAGACTAAAAGAAAAAAATCCCACCTAAAATGTCTATCCTATAGGCGAAGGGAAAAGGGACATGGCAAAACATGGGACAGTCTTAAAGCTTCTGCCTGACATGGCATATTGTTGCCAGTAACATTTCATTGGCCAAAACAAATCACTTGACTAATGGAACAGCAATGTATAATCTTGTCACAGAAAACGGACGCAAATATTTTCAACAATACTACCACCTACCACAATATCTATCACCAAGATTAATGAAAAGAAAAATAGTCAGGCTATTCAAACCAATAATAAAGTAGTGTTTACTTAGGTAAAGTTTACTATGTGCCAGACACTATTCTAATCTTCATTAGTATTAAAATATTTAATTCTCCTAAGAACTCAACAAAGATCTCTACTACTGCTGAAACCTCATGAACCATTATGGGTATTTCTTAATGAGAAAAATAAGCAAAAGAATTAAACCTATTAAAGGGTATTTTAGAAATATTTCAAGCTCACTAAACTTGGCTTTGATATATTTCAAAGACAGCAAAAGTAGCTGCTTTTCAGAGAGGAATTTATCCATCTTATCTGAAGTAGAAGCCAATAACTGGCTTTAAATGTCCTAAATGTTTCTCAAATTTGGGCTCAGTTTCCCAGTAAGGTGTAATATACACAGAACCCTTGTCAACCTTAGGACTGTCAACTTCAGCACATCTTACTCACTGAAGGTTCCTGGCTTATCTAATGCTGAAAAAGGAAATAGTGTGACACAATAGAGCCAGAGATTGAAACACAAAATAAGGCTCACAAAAAAGATCCAGACATGGGGCACCTGGGTGTCTCAGGTGGTTAAGCATCCGACTCTTGACTTTGGCTCAGGCTCAGGGCATGATCTCATGGTTCATGAGTTTGAGCCCTGCGATGGGCTCTGTGCTGACAGTGTGGAGCCTGCTTAGGATTTTCTCTCTCTCCTTCTCTCTCTCTCTCTGCCCCTCCCCAGCTCGTGCTCTCACTCTCAAAATAAATAAATAAACTTAAAAAAAAAAAAAAGTCTACACACTTAGTCCTCACCACAGTCATTAATTAAGACCCTATGCAGACCCTAAGGAACTGTGTTTGAGGTAAACACAAGATTCAGTTCAAATTGAAAAGTGATGAAACCAGGGCTAGGCAATACACAAATGGGTTAAAAAAACAAAACAGAACAAAAAACACTGTATCAAACATGGAGTCCAGGGGCGCCTGGGTGGCGCAGTCGGTTAGGCGTCCGACTTCAGCCAGGTCATGATCTCGTGGTCCGTGAGTTCGAGCCCCGCGTCGGGCTCTGGGCTGATGGCTCACAGCCTGGAGCCTGTTTCCGATTCTGTGTCTCCCTCTCTCTCTGACCCTCCCCGGTTCATGCTCTGTCTCTCTCTGTCCCAAAAATAAATAAATGTTGAAACATGGAGTCCAAAGTATTGCTATTTTGAAAGAGCACCATTTTATCTAGCTTTTAGATTAAAATCCTAAATAGTTAAACTCACCCTGGGCAACTCTGTCAGAAAGTCAGGGAAAATAAGAATAAATGTGGGCCATTTATCCGGTTTTTCCCCCTTCTCATTCAGTCCAGAGAAATGAGAAGCACATGGAAACTGAGACTCACTCTGGAACACGAGCTCAGGAACTAGATCAACGGAATCATCTACACTGTTTAAACAATTTTTCTCCTTGTGTGTATGTTGTTGGGCTTTTTTGGTTTACTCTGGTTTTGTACTAATACACTGTAATTTCATACAAGTTAATGTAACAGCTTCTTTCCTTCTACTCACACTTTCTTCAGTATTTGTTCACTACTCCCTCCTTACCAACTGCCTTACTGATTCTACCCTTCATTTTATTCAAGTGATCTGAAAGGTTACATTATTTGCAAATGTTTTCTAAGCATTAAAATAAAATGAATTATAGATTTAGATTACCCTATTAATTGGTACTCTTTCCACACACAACCTTTTCAGATCCTCATTACCTTCAAAACATAATGGAAAGACAATGCTTAAAGGATGAAAAGCCAATAATAGGTAAGAGAGAAGGGCCATAAATTTCCCTCAAGGGGAGATGAACATCACTAGTTCTCTGGACAAAAAAATGTGTTACAGAAAGCAAATAAATGGGGGCACCTGGCTAGCTCAGTCAGTACAGCATGCGACTCCTGGTCTCAGGATTGTGAGTTCCAGCCCCACACTGGGTGTAGAGATTACTTAAAAAATAAAATTTTTAAAAGGCAAATAAATGTGTCATTTGACTTGTGGTTAAAATTTGTTTTCTTTGTCTTTTACGTTTTTTAAAGTGTGAAACAAAGATCACTTTACATAATTTAATATTTTATTTTCAAATCTCTAACACATTTGCAAACAGAAACTCTTCAAATTTGCGTAAGTAGTACTAGTTATCATCAGTTTCTAAAATCCAGTATCTTAACTTCAACTACAATAACTGCTGACAAAATGGCTGACTCAGATATAGAATTTGGTTAGATACACAGTCATGTCTTAATTAGCCATGCACCAGTGGCCCCTTCAACTCTGTTTTGAGTTCTAGGGCTACTGTGAATACATTATTACTTGGGAATGCAAAATTATTCTCCATAATGTCTAGGAGAACAAGAACTAACTTGGATCACCTCTCTTACAGCCCTAAGTCAACCAGTCGGGTATTTTATTTAGAGAAACACTTCCCATTCTTCAAGTCTTCATATGTACAATAGTTCACTACAATTTTTTTTTTACCTTTCCCCAATCTTAGCATCGTTATTTTTCAACAATTCTATATTATGTATGTATCCACTATTGCCTTCAAAGCTTTTCATAAGCCACTGACCCTATTCAGGACATTCTTCTCCCCCCCGCCCCAACACACCAAAACCTTAATAAAATTTACCTCACAAATCCTTTCTAATTAACTCTAGTTCTAACGCTCGGGATTCCCTTTATATTTAACACTAAATTAATTAGTATTTGACTAGACCCTCAATTTTTAACCACCCCCATCTGTCCCTGCAGTCTTCCCGTGTTATTCTAAGCACTCAGTGTAGTCTCCAGAGCATGCAAAAGGCATTCAATACATGCCCTGATTTATAATGGGCAGCGAAATAGCGATAAAACATAATGCTTTGCAGATAAACACACTACCGTGTTTACATGCTATTGTGTTAGTACCACAGTCAGGAAAATTGGCGTTAAGAGGGAAATCGAGGATTAATGCAGTCAGGAAAAAAAGCACCATCACAAAAACGCTCAAAGCAAAACAACAGCAACAATCTCTGAATTATTGTGAAGCTTTAATAAAATTCTTGATAGGAAGCCTCCCGGCATTACCACCAGCCTTTTAGAAATTACCTTCCAATATTACTAGCAATGGTATGTTCACTAACATTGAATTCCAACCAAGCAGGCTGATGAATAAAACAATCTTTCTGCTCAGAAACCCACTAATACCACTTAAAGCCATGTAAGGGAAAGAGGGATTTAACCCCAACAAGGCCTGGAGTGATGGACAAACAGGTGAAAAACGGAGGGGGTGCGTAAAGTGGGGAGAAAGACCAGTGAGACTCCTCCCCTTCTCTGGGGGCTAGGGCTCGGCTCGCAGCCCTGGAGACAACCCCACCCCACAGACCCTCTCTCACAGCAATAGTCCCAAAGTTTCCAAGAAACCAGAGGTCCTCCTCCCCTCATCCCCGCATTCACACCCCCACTCGCCTGGCCAGTGCCCCTGAAAAGCAGCTAGTCCCAAATCCAACCGCCCTCTCCGGAGGAAAGGGTCAGCAGAGAACGCTTTCCCAGAGGCCTTCTCCGGAACCCAGCCAGCAGAGACCTCCCCAAAAGTGGAGAGACCCCAGAAGCTTGAAGAAGAAGCCTGACAATCCTGTTACCTGGTAGGAACCCTGGAAGCGGAAATGGCCGCTACAGCCACTGCCCTTTTCCCCCACAACATTTGCCTCAGCGCCACTGACATTGAGACCGCCGCCATCTTGCTGCAGGCAAACGCCAGAACGGATCACCGGAAGGGACAAACTTCCTTCGTTCTCAAGCTTCTGGGGCTCCATCGTAATGAAGTGGGCTTTTGTTAATTTCATTTTTGTTTGGCGTTTTGTTAAATGCTGGAGTTCAGAAAAGAGGTAATAGGTTTGATTGAAAGAGATAAGAAGGAAAATGAATGGAAGAAAATGCAGCAGTGCATTCTGTAAATATTACCTCCACAAATTGTAATCCTTGTTTGTTGCTAGGACTGGTTGTTTACTGGTTATTCAATGAAAAGAACCCTCCCCCCCCACACACACACACATACACACACAGAAACGCAAAAAACATGGAAATTTTAAACACCTGCAACTCATAATTTTTTCAAAGGGCTGAGCATATTTAGGGCTGAGCCCACTGGAAGAGCCAGAGGGCTCTTTGGGTTCTTGAGAACCTAAAGTAGTACTTTTCCAAAGTGTTGCCAGATTCAGTATGCAAGCCCTCAGGAAAGGGCTGTATTTAGTTTGATGTTGTCTAGTTGTAACGATCATATTTTCCAGTTTGGACACATGGCCCGGAAAAGGATTATTTTTTTGACATGTAGGTTCATATGAAAAACTAATAGAACACAATATTTGAAACCCCCTGCCTTCCCAGTAAATTCTGATTGTGAGATCATAATACGTACACACCAAGAATATTATTAATGCTTCATGTATATAAAACAAAAATTATCTTCTGAGACAAGTGTTGGAAACATCCTTGTATTGTAAGCTACTGACCTTAAAAACGATTAACTGAATTATTGAAAATAAAAGGTTAGTTTGTGGGGTTTTGTTTTTAAAGAGATTTTTTTTTTTTTAAGATTCCTGCTTTTAACATTAAGCCTTTGGAAACATAACATGTATTAAAAGAAGAGGATTAACAGGAAGATGGGGGATAACTTGGTTCTGCATTATGACGAATTAAAAGAAAATACATAAGGAAAGAAGGAAAAGAAAGAGATTCAACACTGTAGCACCTTACACCTAGCTCTAAGGAGAGAAAGCCATGTCAAGGGAAAAGGGAAATGAACAGAAAGATGAAGGAAGGCAAAGGAGAAATGTCTCAGAGGGAATTTTCTTTTAAAGTTTTTATTTTGAAACAATTATAGATTTCACAAGAAGTTGCAAAAATAGTACAGATTTTTCAGCCAGTTTCTCCCATGGATTGTATCTTCCATAACTCTAGTACATACAAAGCCAAGAGACTGACATTGATGTAAAATGGTGGGATAGTCCTGTATCATTCTATCACATGTGTTAATTCATGACACCACTACCACAATCAAGATTCAGAATTATTTCAAAAGCACAAAGATCTCCAGAGTGCTACCATTTTATAGTAACTCCCAAGTTACAACTCTTGGTCATCGTTCAGTTGGCCTTTGAACAATGCAGGGGCTCAGGGGACCTGCACAGTTGAAAGTCCACATACAATTTTTGACTCCTCAAAGCTCAACTACTAATAGCCTACTATTGATCAGAAGACTTACCAATGACATAAACAATTAACACATATTTTGTATAGTTTATACTGTATTGTTACAATAAAGTAAGCTGGAGAAAAAAATATTATTAAGAACTCCTTGTGAGTTTGAGCCCTATGTTAGCTATAGAATTTACTTAAAAAAATAGTTTGTTTTAAAAGGAAAAAATAAAATCATTAGGAAGAGAAAATTCATTTACAGTACTGTACTTATTGAAAAAAAGTTCATATATAAGTGGACCTGCATAGTTCAAACCCATGTTGTTCAAAGTTCAACGGTACTGTTTCCGTTCTTATAATTTGACATTTCAAGTATGTTACATAAATTGACTCATGTAGTATATGACTTTTTGAGATTGGCTTCTTACACTCATCATAATGCCCTTGAGAACCATTCAAATTAATGCATATATGAACAGTCCATTTCTTTTTATTGCTGAGTAACATTCCTGGTGTATTAGGACCCTCCAGAAAAGCAAATACAGTAAGATAAATGTATGAGCATACTTATCTGTTTAACCATTCACCTATTGTAAAAATTTTTGTTGTTTTCTGTTTTGGGCTATTAAAAATAAAACTGCAGGGTACCTGGGTGGCTCAATCAGTTAAACATCAGACTCTTGGGGGCTGCTCAGGTCATGACCTCATGGTTGTGAGATCAAGCCCCACACTGGGCTCCACGCTGAGCATGGAGTCTGCTTAGGATTCTCTCTCTCCCTCTCTTTATGCCCCTCCCCTGCTCATGCACATACGCCTGTGCAGGAGCACACTTGCTCTCTCCCTCAAAACAATATACATTTTAAAAATAAATAAAAGTGCTATGAATACTCATTTTTTGGTGTAGGCATAAATTTTCACTTCTCTGGGATAAGTGTTCAAAAGCATGATGCTGGGTCATGTGATACATGTATATTTGTTTTTTTAGGAAACTACTTAATGATTTTTCAAAGCAGTTATACCATTTTACATTCCTACTAGCAATATATGAGAACCAGTTTCTCTTTATCCTCACCAGCATTTGCTATTTCACTATTTCTTATTTTATCTCGGCTAACATTAGTAGTAGGTATGTCATGATATCTCATCATGGACTTAGTTTACACTCCCCTAATGGCTAATAATATCAAATATCTTTTCATGTGCTTATTTGCCATCTGTATATTCTATTCAGTTAAATGCCTCATGTCTTTTGCTCATTTTCTAATTGCATTTTTGTTTTTGCCTGTTATATTTTAAGAGGTCTTTATATATTCCAAATATGAGTCTTTTATCAGATATGTGGTCTGCAAATATTTTCTCCTGTCTGTAGCTTGTCTTTTCATCCTCTTAACAGGGTCTGTTGCTCAGTAAATGTATTGAATTTTGGTGAAGTCCAGATTAGTCATTTTTTAATTCATGAATTTTGCTTTTGGTGTCATGTCCTCGTACTATTCACCAAGTCTATGTCCTAAACATTTTCTCCTATGTTTTCTTCTAAAGGTTTTTTTAGTTTTACCTTTTATGGTTAAGTCTATGGCCTTTTTTTTGAGTTGCATATTTAGTCAATAAGGTGTGAGGCTTAGGTCAAGTTTCAATTTTTTTACCTGTGGGTATCCAATTGCTCCAGCACTCTGCATTAAAAAGACTATCTTAGGGCGCCTGGGTGGCTCAGTCGGTTGAGCGTCCGACTTCAGCTCAGGTCGCAATCTCATGGTCCGTGAGTTCGAGCCCCGCGTCGGGCTCTGGGCTGACAGCTCAGAGCCTGGAGCCTGCTTCCGATTCTGTGCCTCCCTCTCTCTCTGCACCTCCCCCATTCATGCTCTGTCTCTCTCTGTCTCAAAAATAAATAAACGTTAAAAAGACTATCTTTCTTCCATTGAATTGTTTTTGTACCTTTATCAAAAAATCAATTTGGCCATACTGTATCTGGGTTCTCTATTTCAAAGGGAATTTTAAGCCCTCGGGTGGTTTTGATGTTGGGTTAAATTTTAATAAACATGTTTTCATTTTTAAGAAGTAACTTATGATCTGTCCCAATGTTCATCAGGGCAACTTACCGTAGCCCTGCTCCTAGTCCCATTGACCAAAACTCAACTTCTCCACCTACCAGCTATTCTAGTCTCTTCCTTCTGTGAATTTGGAATCTCAAGGGAAGACTTCACTGGTCTGTTTTCCT
The DNA here is from genome assembly GCF_016509475.1 of Prionailurus bengalensis. NCBI lineage: Eukaryota > Metazoa > Chordata > Mammalia > Carnivora > Felidae > Prionailurus > Prionailurus bengalensis. The sequence continues at coordinate 200,568,213 of NC_057343.1, forward strand.
TTCTACACAGCCTTTGATCCAAAATCAGCATTGCCAACAATACATTCCCGTAGAACCTCTGATTCCTTGATCTTCTGTTGGATTCCCTCCACTGGCCATACCTGAAGTCCTTGCTAACCTCACGTATAATATATAGGCCTAAGAACTGAACAGAATTAACATGCCATGTGCACTTATTTATTTATTTATTTACTTACTTACTTACAATTTCACCTAAACTATAGAGTCTACCACTAAGCTTAATAAAATGTCTAGGTCTAAAACAAAAAAAATTTTTTTCTGAATATTTCAATAGAAGTATTTAAAATACTTTTTGTTTGCATTTCATGCATGGTAACCAAAATCCTCCTGAGCAGCTCATCATTATTAAACAAAATAGCAATCTCAGACACTTATTCTACTGCTAATTAGTACTCACCATGTAACCTTATCTGACCCCTCAGTAGTTTGGCATAGCTTTTAATTCACTGAGTATCTTGAACCTCATTTCCCAAGTGGTATTCTAAGGAACACTAATTGTGAGAGACTTTAACTGGTGCTCCTAAAAATCGATTCCATACTACTAATATTCCAGACTTGGGGTAATTTTTTTCCTTCCAGCTCTATTGAGATTTACCTGGCATAATATTTGGTAAGTTCAAAGTGTAAAACATGATGGTTTGATATATGCATATATTGCAAATTGTTATCACAGTAAGGTTAGTTAATACATCCACCACATCGCATAGTTACCTTTGTGTGTATGGAGAGAATTTTTGAGGTCTACTCTCAGCAAATTTCAAGGATACAATGCAGCAATATTTTAACCATAGTCACCATGCTGTACATTAAATTCCTGGAACTTATCTATAGTATAACTGGAAGTTTGTGCTCTTTGATTACTTTTACCCATCCCTCCCCCATCATTTCCCCACCTCTAACACCCCCGCCTCACCTTGGAAATCACCTATCTTCTTTATTTCTAAGAGTTCAGTTTTTCAGATTCCACATGTAAGTTAAAATCCACCGTTTGTCTTTCTCTGTCTGACATTTAATTTAGCATAATGTCCTTCAGTTTCATCCATTTTGTCACAAATGGCAGGATATCCAACTTTTAAGTGTCTGGATAATATTCCATTGTGTGTGTGTGGGTGTGTGGGTGTGTGTGTATTCTTTATTCATTTGTCACTGGACACTGGTTATTTCCATGTGTTGGCTGTTGGAAATAATCCTTCAATGAAGTTGAGGGTACAGATATCTCTCAAAGATACTGATTTCATTTACCTCAGATATATGCCCAGAAATGGAATTGCTGAATCATATGGTAAGCTTGGAGTAAGTCTTTTTTTTTTTTAAGTCACAATCCCATTTATTTATTTATTTGTTTGTTTGTTTGTTTGTTTTAAAGCAAGCTCTATACCCAACATGGGGCTTGAACTCACAACCCTGAGATCAAGAGTCACGTGTTCCACTGACTGAGCCAGCCCTGTGCTCCATCTTGGAGTGTTTCTTAATTCTTCTTTCTTTTACCTTCCACTTCCAATCTTTAACATGTGTACAGGGATGCCTGGCTAGCTTGGTTGGAAGAGCATGTGACCCTTTAAAAAACATTTTTTTTAATGTTTATTTATTTTTGAGAGAGAGACAGAGACAGAGCATGAGCAAGGGAGGGGCAGAGAGAGGAGGCACAGAGTCTGAAGTAGGCTCCAGGCTCTGAGCTGTCAGCACAGAGCCCGATGCAGGACTCAACTCGTGAGAAGAGCATGTGACTCTTGATCTCAGTATCATGAGTTCGAGCCCCATGATGGGTATAGAGATTATTTTTTAAAAAATAAACAAACTGGGGAGCCTGGGTGGCTCAGTCAGTTAAGCATCCAACTCTTGCTCTCAGCTCAGGTCATCATCTCATGGTTTGTGACGTCGAGCCCCACGGCAGGCTTGGTGCTGGTGGAGTGGAGACTGCTTGGGTTCTGCCTCTCCTTCTCTCTGCCCCTCACCTGCTTGTGCTCTCTCTCTCTCTCTCTCTCTCTAAATAGATAAGCTTTTAAACAAACAAACAAACAAACTTGGGGCACCTGGGTGGCTCAGTCAGTTAAGCATCCAACTCTTTTTTTTTTTTTCTGAAGAGAATTTTATTGTAAGAAGTCAACATCCAACTCTTGATTTCACCATTCATGGGTTTGAGCCCTGTGTTGGGCTTTGTGCTGGCAGTGGGGAGCCTGCTTGGGATTCTCTGTCTCCCTCTCCCTCTGTCCCTCCCCGACTAGCTCTCTCTCAAAAATAAATAAATATTTAAATAAAGAAGCTTTTTTAAAAGTTATGTTCAGATATTTATTTATTTATTTAGAGAGAGAGAGACAGAGTGCGAGCAGGGGAGGGGCAGAGAGAGAGGGAGACACAGAATCTGAAGCAGGTTCCAGGCTCTGAGCTGTCAGCCCAGCTCCAACCCATAAGCCATGACATCATGACCTGAGCTGAAGTCGGATGCTTAACTGACTGAGCCACCCAGGCATCCCAATAAATAAGCTTTTTAAAAAAGTGTTCAGAATGTGACCATTTTCCCTACCTCTCCTATTGCCACTCTGATCCAAGCCACCATCACCTGTGGCATGGATTCTTGAAATAGGCTTCTAATAGCTTCCAGGTAGCGATCAAAGCAATTGAAACAAAAGTCAGGCCACACCTTTCTTCAAAACCGTAGAGGGACTTTCTGTGTCATTCGTAGTAAAAGCCCAAGATCTTATTATTATAACATATAAAGCCCTGTACAATAGGCACTCTAAAGGCCCTCTGACCTACCGTCCATCCCTTTACTCACTGCGTTCTAGACGCACTGGCATCTTTGGTATCCCTGCAGCATGCCAGGCACACTTCTATCTCAAGGCCTTTGTGCTTGCTTTCCCCTGTGTCTGGAATACTCCTCTGTCTCCATCTCTGTCTCTTTCCCATGTGTATATCTGTCCATCTCTCTGTCTGTCTGTCTCTCTCACCTCCTTCAGGTCTTTGCTCACATGTTACTTTCTCAGTCAGGTCCTTCCTGACTACTTTATCTAAAATTTTGACACTAGCCCCTATATCTTCCTTGCTTTATTTTTCCTCCTTAGCATTTTTTTGTAAGTTTAGTATTTTATGAACTTCCTTTGGTAAATATAAATTATAAGGTGGAAAAATCCCCCAGTAAATAAGGGCAATCTCCCTCCAGCTATGAACATAAACTTTATTTTCACAGTAATGTGTCCAGGAACAATTGTTCTAATTATGCAATAAATATGGATCAAATGAAATAATTTGTACTTAACTTACAAAATTAGTAAACTGTGCAATTTTTAAAAAATGTTTATTTTTGGGGCGCCTTGGTGGCTCAGTCAGTTAAGGGTCCGACTTCGGCTCAGGTCATGATCTCGCGGTCCGTGAGTTTGAGTCCCGCGTCGGGCTCTGTGCTGACAGCTCAGAGCCTGGAGCCTGTTTCAGATTCTGTGTCTCCCTCTGTCTCTGCCCCTCCCCTGTTCATGCTTGTCTCTCTCTGTCTCAAAAATAAATAAGTGTTAAAAAAAATAAAAAAATAAATAAAAAATAAAAAATAAAATAAAAAATGTTTATTTTTGAGAGAAAGATAGAGTCAGAGTGCAAGCAGAGAAGGGGCAGAGAGAGACGGAGACACAGAATCTGAAGCAGGCTCCAGGCTCTGAGCTGCCATCACAAAGCCTGACAATGGGGCTTGGACCCACGAACCGTGAGATCATGACCTGAGCTGAAGTTGGATGCTTAACCAACTGAGTCACCCAGGAGCCCCAGTAACCTGTATAATTTTTTATCTTATTTTCACCTGGAGATCTGCACTGGTCCCTACTGGGTTCCCATAATCATTCTGGCTTCCAATTTGTACTCCACTTTGGAAATGAACACATGATCATGTCACCTATATGAATCCCTTCCAATGGCTTACCATTTCCCTCAGAATAAAATCCCTTATCCTGATCTGACAGGCTCCACATGGTTTGTCCTCCACCTTCACCACTGTCTTTCTGTCCTGCCCCAGAGCCTTTTGCAGATTGTTGCCAACTGGAGTGTTCTTCCTTGCCTTTTCTCTAGTCATCCTCTTTGTTCAGGTCATAGCTAGAGAGTCACTCCCTGTGGTAGAAACTGTAGGTATCTTATTGACATATCCCACCTTTCCCTTCCTTTCTGGCAGAGCCTGACTCCTCCTACAAAGACTAAAATAATATAGGATAGTTGCTTTCCCATGCTCTTTCAAGCAACATATGGACATGCCCAAGGCCAAGGGGATCTGAAATTCCTTGTGGGAAAACAAGTTTCTGAAAAAAGGAGACACACAAAGAGAAATACCTCTTTTCCTGCCTTTAGATGCAATTGTATGAGGACATAATGCCTAGGGAACAAGCATAAAAATCTACCCACCAAGAAAGAATGGAATAGCAGAGAGAGGGAAAGAGGAAAGAGCCTAGGGTTTTAATGGCATTATGGAGCTTCTGAATCACCCCTAATCAAAATACCTCCTACTTCTTGTTGTATGAAATAAGTGTTTTAACTGTTTAAACTTTCAGCTGTTAAATATCTTACAGCTGAAAACATCTTTATTGATCCTCTTACACAAGGAATGCTTCTCTGACTTCCCTGACCACTCCAACTCCTCTTCTTGTAAACCCACCTAGCACCATATCTTTCTCCTTCAGAGTACCTCCCATGTTTCTGTCTTTTTTTGTTTTTTTTTTAAGTTTTTATTTGTTTATTTATTTATTTTGAGAGAGAGAGAGAGAGAGAGAGCAGGAGGGGCAGAGAGAGAGAGAGGGAGAGAGAGAGGGAGAGAGAGAGAATGCCCAATGTGGGGCTCAAACTCACAAACTGTGAGATCGTGACCTGAGCTGAAACCAAGAGTCAGTCACTCAACTGACTAAGCCACCCAGGCAACCCCTCCCATGCTACAGTATTAATGCAGTGTAATGATCTCTTTCTCCAGAATGTAAAGCAAGTTCTATGTGGACAAGGATCATACCTGTTTTTACTGATAATTTTCCCAGCACCTAGCCAAGGCCCTGACACATAATAGGCACCAAAGAATGCATAGAATGAATGAATTAGTGAATGAATGAATGAATAAATGAATGAAGCTAACTGGAACTGTAAAAATGTGGGAAATGGGGGCGTACATTTTCTCTTTGTTATTTTTGCTTAGACAAAGGTTGTACAAATTATTTTTAATGTGATTGTTCTCTCACAAATCTTATTGGTTTCTAATATTTCATCTTTGATCAAATGCCATTTCCTGAAGATGGTGGTAGGATGTTGGGGGTTGAGGCCCATGTTGTTGGCAAGAGGCCTGAAACCATAAATCTACCTTTTACTAGGCTTGCGTTAAAAAACGAGTTTAATAACCCCTTTCATTTCCTTATTTCTCACATTTCAAATACAGGATAGAGGCCTGAAATGAAACACAAATAATTTGCTGTGTGCATATATTGTTTTTTTCAATTGCACCCAATCTATAGATTCTACCACTAGGATTAATAGATGTCTAGGTCTAAATACCATTTTATTATTTCATATAGAAGTATTAAAATGTGAACTGATTTTACTTTTTGCTTGAATTTCAAGCATGGTGGCCAAAAGAAACATTTAGTTTAGACTTTCTGATGGCATGTGAAATTTACAGTGGATCTGAAGTTGTCTGGTTTTAATTTTTTCCCCTTGCACATGGGTCTTCAATAAAGCATCCAGAAGAAAATAAATTAAAACCAGACATTTCTATCAGAGGTTTCACATGCAATCGCTACAGACATGAAAAAAATTCCACCATCACTTATTGGCTACAAACTAATATTTTAAATCACATCTTATTTTTCACTGCTAATTTAATTGAAAACCTTGAATTAATACCTTATCTTCTTAGAAAATTATCATGACATCTGGCAGGACTGCTGAGGCTTTGGCAACAAACGAAATAATTTCTACCTAGAGTGAAGAACTGCCACTTGAAATTATTTTTGAAAAACAAAGGGTACAGACAATCAAAATTCCTAAGAACTCATTTTCCCACATACATATGATCACATGCCCCATCACAGTCTGGAGTTCCAATCCTAAATTTTCAACTGTTTATAGGTCACTCTCAAACTTAACATGTAAAGAAAACCAAACTAATTGTATTCCTTCCTTTTCTCTTACCCAAAGCATATCTATTCTTCCCATGCAGTATTGTCTATCTTGGCAAAATACCACCATCTTTCTTCCAATATGTGATGTTATCAACTGTAAAATACATCATTATTTTCTCTACTGTTAACTACAGAAAAATGGAGCCATTAAACCATGAGACATTACCAACTGTATTATATATACTGATTTCAGAGAGGCAAAATGTGGGAAAATGCACATTTTAGAAGCAAAGAGATACAACAATTGCCTAATCTAATCTATTTTCTCCCCTTTGTTCTTAATACTAGAAACCCATTATTTACTGGTCTCTAGAAAAAAAGACCTTATTTTTCAGCCTTTGCATTGCTAAAATAGCCATGCAACAAGTTCTGGCCAATTAAACGTAAGAAAAAAGGATCATGCGACAACTTCTGGGAAATTTCCTTTAAACATAGAGAGCAGTTGTACTTCCTTTCCTCCCCCTTCTCTTTACTTACTTCGATCATCTTCCTACCTCAGTACACATGTGAAGACTCAGATCATAAAGTCAAGATCTCTATGATGAGCAAATAATGAGGTAGAAGGAGACTGGATACTCCAACCATCCTTTGATTCCATAAGACCTGCCGATCCACTGATTCCGCCACCATTTCTCTGGTCTTCACTTCCTTGATGAAGGCTCTCCCCACCTTATTCGGATTAAATTCCCTGGCCAATTATCATGTTCATTTTCTTGCTTACACTCACAACTCCCTTGCCCCTCTCTCAGTATTTTTGTACTCAGCAAAACTGCCACCTAAGTCAAGTCCAACTCTCTTTCTATCCTGCACCCACACCCATGCAGCTGAACATGACTGGGGAAAAGCACAAAACCATACTGATTTCTCTCTCTTGACCACAAACCTCCAATTGACCCTTAACACTATTTGACAATGATATTATACTTTCCTATATTCTAGATTCATACGTTCCTAACCTTGTTCATTCTCCCATTTTAGTAAATGACTCTTTCATACCTTCTCTCTCCTCAAACTTCTATTACCTCTTCTCCTATTCTTTTTTAAGACTTTTTCTTTTTCTTTTTATTTGAGAGAGAGAGAGAGAGAGAGAGAGAGAGAGAGAATCTCAAGCAGACTCTATGCTCAGCTCAGAGCCTGAGGCAGGGCTGGATGCCACAACCCTGGGATCATGACCTGAGACGAAATCAAGAGTCGGATGCCCTACCAACTGAGCCACCCAGCAGCCCCTATTCTTTTCAGCTTTATTTTTTATTACACAGCCCCAAGATCAAGAGTCCCATGCTCTACCAAGTAAGTCCATCAGGCACCCTTATCCTCACTTCTTCCTGATGACTTTCCTACTTCACTGAGAAAATTGAATTAATCAGAAGAAGACTTCTTTGGACACCCACCACCATATCACTTACCAGCAGCGACACTTATATATTACTCTGCCTTCCCCCAGTTACCACAGATGAACTATTCATGCCCTTATATAAAGCAAATCTCTCCACTAGTGTACCAAGTCCCATCCCATCTAGAACCATCTGCTTGAGAACATTGTTCCAGTAATTCCGCTCCTTCTTTTCTATACCGGAAATATTTCACCATTTCATGAAACATTCTTCTCAGTTTATAAGCATGCTGTCCTTTCTCCCATTTTATTTTATTCTTTTTTAAAGTTGTTTATTATTATTATTATTATTATTATTATTATTATTAGTTTTAGTAATCTCTATACCCAATGTGGGCTCTTCTGACTGAGTCAGCCTTTCTCCCATTTAAAAAAATAAAACTTATCTTGACTCAATTTATGACACCAACTACTGCCCCGTTTCTTTGCAGCAACAATCCTCTGAAGAGTTGTCTGTATACACTGTCTCCAATTTTCCCATTCTTTGTTCAACTCACATGGGCATTCTTTCTCTCCCACCTCTTCACTGAAACTGCTCTTTCAAGGTCACCAATGTTCATGTTGCTAAAGCCAGTGATCATTTCTCAGACTTCATGTTATTTGACCTATTATTTGGCACAATTGATTACTCAGTGCTTAATACACCCAGTTCACTTGGTTTTCTGGAACACCTTACTGTCCTGGTTTTCCTCTACTTCATTTCTATGCCCCTTCTCAAACTCTAGTGCTGGTTCCTCCTTCTTTCCCAAACTTGTTAATGTTGGAGTGCCCCAAGACTCAACCTTCAGACTTCTTTTTATCTCCCTTAACAACTTCATTCAGTCTCATGGCTTTTAAGTTTATTTATTTACTTTGAGAGAGAAAGAGTGTGCACAAGCAGGGGAGGGGCAGAGAGAAAGGAAGAGAGAGAGAATGCCAAGCAGGCTCCCACTCCACCCTGAGCCTGATATGGGGCTTGATTTCACAACAGCAAGATCATGACCTGAGCTGAAATCAAGAGTCATATGCTTAACCTCAGTCTCATGGCTTTAAAATATCATCTATCTACCAACAGCAATCAAACCTTTATCTCTAGCTGAGTGTTTTCTCATGAATTGAAGACTTGTATTTCCACTTATTTACGTAATTTCCTCACTTGAATATTTAATAGATATCACAAATTTATCATGTCCAAAACCGAATTTCTGATCTCCCCAAAATCTGTTTAACCTATAGACTTCTCCATCTTAACTTTGTCATTTCAGTTGTTCAAGGTAACAAAACTTTAGATTCCCCCTTCTCTCAGGAATGCTAGTTCTGAAACATGTTAGGATGTTTCTGAAAACAATTCCATACTATAGAGTGGGCACAAAAAGTCCCTATACATAAGATTCTACAACAGTCAAAGGCCTAAAAACAGCTACCAGAAACTTCTTTAGTGACTTTCAACCACTAGCACTGAATGATGTCCAGATGAACATAAGGAAAAAAAAATTGTGCAGATATTAGAGGAGCAAATGCAGGTAACTCCTCACTACCATGCTTTCAGACTTTAACCACTTTGTACATCCCTAGCTAGAGATTCACGACATCATTGGAGTCTTCCTTAACTCCTCTCTTTCTCTCTCACCCCAATAAATTCCTTTGGCTCTGCTTTCAAAGTATAACTCTACTATGACCACTTCTCATAACCTCTACTGCAAGATCCAAGCTACCATCATCTCTTGCCTAGAATGCTGTTAGCTTCTTTTAATATGTCTCCCTTCTTTGTCTTTGTCCCCTACACTGTATTCTCAACACAGCTGCCACAATGGTCCTTTTTAAATACAAGGCAATTCATGTCACCCCCTTGCTCAGAACCCTCCAATGGGTCCTTACATTAGAGATGATCTGGTTCTACTACCTGTCTTACCTTATCTGCTATTCTTTCTTTCCTCACTCTGGTTTCTTCAGCATGCCAGGCATTTTCTCACCTTAGGGCCTTTGCATTGATTGTTCCCTCTGCCTGCAATACACTCCCCCCCCCCCGCCCCCACCACTGACCCCCCAGATATCAACATGGCTAACTCCTTCCTCTGATAGGTCTTTGATCAAATGTCACCTTTTCAATGAAGACTTCCCCTGACATACATACCAGTCAATGTCCTGCCGGTAAAACAGAAACTACCATTCCAAACAGAAGAAATTTAATTCGGGGAATTGTTTACACAGGTGATAGAATTGCTGAAGAGCCAAACAAGGGAGATCATGAAGCAACTCAGATATCAGAATCATCAGGAGCTGCTGTCACCTCTGGGGCTAAGCACCACAGGAAAAAAATGGTTTTCTCAAAGGTCCAAAGTGGGGGCAATCCAGTGGGATCTGAACCCAGAGCAAGGGATGCTGAGCAGGAGCTGGCACCAGGGAAGGAGAAGCAATCCAATAAGAATGGGAATAGAATCATGGAAGAAGTGCCAGAGATCACGTCCCATGCTGGAGAGGGGGGCAGATAAATATCTCAACTTGCCCTCCAGTCTGCCAGTTGTCTCCCATTAACTGAACCCACCTAAAAGCCTGAAGTCAAGAGAACCTGGAAGATGTTGTTCCTTATGAAATGGTAGAGCAGGTAAGTCAGAGAAGGAATCTAAGAGAAGCTGGTGAAAATTCAGCATACCGCCCTATCTAAAATTGCAAGATCCCAAACCCCACATCTACCACATACTACCAGTAGCCTTTACCCTGATCTATTTTCCTATCTATCCGAATTCCTGGTTATAAGCAACAAAAAGCCTATTGTGATTATAAAAAAAAAGAAGTTTGAATGAAAACATCGAGTAGCAAATAGAATCACAGAAAGTCGGAAGAACTGAGCTCAACTAAAAAGGGGCAGTAACATGGGAAGCTAGACAGAAAGCAGGGACAAATCTAAAGCATGCCACAGAAACTTGCTGTGTTAAACATAGATCCACAGTTGCCTTGTGTGTCACCAGACACTAGACTCCACTACTGGAACCATGACAACTCTGTCCATGAAAACTGGGTATCACTGCTGCCACTACTGCCATCTGTCTCCATAATAGGTTCTCTGCTGCCCTGGGCCCTCAGGATCAACTCCCTATTCAAAATCCAGGGCAAATACGTCTGAATGCCTGAGTCTGGATATGCACATGCTTGTATCCTAGTTGCATAGCAGGCTGGGAAAGGGTACATGTTATTTTTAGGTTTCCTGGTGAGAAGCGGTCTACACTTCTCATCAATATTTATAAGGTGGTAATTTCCAAACATGCAAAGGGGATTTACATGCTAAGCAGCCAAAAAATTACAAATGTTCATGGTATATTTGTATATATCCAAAAGTCTGTAACTTTTTTCTCTTGGATACCCTTTACACTATCTCATCCTTTTAGAAAAGTACAATGCCACCTTCAAGACTCAGCTTAACAGTTCTTTCATTTAATGTCCTTCCCACCCCACCACGGGTATCTATCTATCCATCAGTCTTTCCTTTCTACCACTACTGCATTTTATACAAATTTCTATTAAAAATAAAAGAGTAAATCTTATATGCCTACTCTGTGCTCAATAATGTGCTAAGTGCTTTACATGTTTCACTGAATCTTTTTTTTTTATTTTTTAATTTATTTTGGGAGAGAGAGAGAGAGAGTAAGTAGGGGAGGGGCAGAGAGAGAGAGAAGAGAGAGAATCCCAAACAGGCTCCACGCTGACAGCAAAGAGCCTAACATACCTGACCTGAGCTGAAACCAGGAGTTGGACGCTTAACTGACTGAGCCACCAAGGCGCCCCATTCACTGAATCTTTAATCATCCCTACAATGTGAGTACTAATGTTTTCTTTGTGTTGCATATGAATATTGTACTTGTACAGAAGACAAAGTAACTTGAACAAGCTGATTACTGCTAGATACTGACAAAAACAAAATATGAAGCCCAGTCCATCACATCCCAGAATCCATATTTTTAACCATATGAGAGATACACAGCTTTTAAAATATTTGTATGTGTGTATGTATACAATGTGTATACACACACATAGAACCGAGAATGGAAAATGTTGATAATCATTGACACTGGTTAATGAGTATTTATGGGTTTATTATACTATTCTCGTATGTTTTAAATATTAGAATCTGGGGCGCCTGGGTGGTTCAGTCTGTTAAGCTTCTGACTCTTGGTTTTGGCTCAGGTCATGATCTCATGGTTCATGGATTTGAGCCCTGCGTTGGGCTCTGCGCTGACAGTGTGGAGCCTGCTTGGGATTCTCTCTCTTTCTCTGTCCCTCCCCAGGTGTGTCTCTCTCTCTCTCTCAAAAAATAAACTTTATATAAAGTTAAAATTAAAACTCATATGCACACATGTCCTAAACATTTTTTTTTTTTCTGAAGTATTTTAAGGCAAATCTTGGGACCTCCTGGGTGGCTTAGTTGGTTAATCGTCTGACTTCAGCTCAGGTCATGATCTCACTGTTGATGGATTCAAGCCTTGCATTGGGCTTGTGCTGACAGCTCAGAGCCTGGAGCCTGCTTCAGATTCTGTGTCTCCCTCTCTTTCTCTGTCCCCCTCCCACTCACACTCTGTCTCTCTCTTTCAAAAATAAATAAACATTAAAAAAGAATTTAAAAAAAAAGACAAACCTGGGACATCATATATTTAACTCATTAATGAGCAGAAGTTCATAGAATTCATTCTAGGATCCCACGATTAAAATAACTCAGTTATGCTCAGTTCCTACGGAGTTGTTTCCCAGTACCAACTTGTACCCAGTACAAGGAAGCAGACTGGCCCATCTTGGGTTACATCTCCACTCCTGCCAGTCAACTGTACTAGGTGGCAGAACTCCATGGACTAGGTATGGCTGCCTTTGCCCACCCTTCAGAAAAAAACAAATTCTAAGGAAACTGTGTGACCCAGGTAGATATCCCAACTTTTGCCTAAGAGATGTAGGTTTTATTTTTCTCCTGAACCCATAAAAGAAAATACTTTAAAATGTTTTTTGATGATGAACACACTTGGGTTTATTGAGAAACAAGACTGACCTGTAGCTATTTGTAGATCAGGTAACATTTGTCTCTGGTACATTTATTTTCCTTTTATTAGTTAAGATGATGCCAATGGCTTCAACCAATAAACCCTAAATTTTTAGTGTCTTAGCAAAGGAAGAGTTTATTTCTCACATGTCACTAACATAAAGTGTTCCCAGTCAGGCCAGGGACCCAGGCTGTATCCTCCTCAAGGCCCTTGGAGAACTTTGCGCTCAGTAAGTAGATAAGAAAAGATACCAGACTGATGACGTGGAAAGGTTTTAATCTCTCAGACTTGGAAGTGGCCCACATCACTTCTATCCACATTCCAAGGTCCATAATTCAGTCATATACTCATACTTAACTACAAGAGGAATTCTGGGGAAAGTAGTCTATCTATGTGCTTTGAAGGAAAAGGAAATGGACTTTGGTTAACACATGATGGTCTCTGCCACAGTTTACTCTTCTGGTTACTAAGTATCTCTTTACTCTTCTTTACTAAGTATCTCTTTTCTCTTTTTTCCTTATACAAAGAAGACACTCATACCCTTCCCGAGGAAAACAAAATGAAACAAAAAAGTTTCATGCAGACAGTGCATCCCGATGAAGTTGATATTGATGTACGAACATGTAGCCTACCAACATGAACTAAAAAGACGAGTTTTATGTCCCCCGCTGCCATCATCCTTTACATTCATATTACGATGGTGGAATAGGGACAGATAACTGCAATCAACATTCCTATTCAGGAAAGGAAAGGATTAGAGATACACAGCAATCAACACTCTTTGCAACTTTGAAGTTTTGTTGAGCAGACATTATGAAAGTCCTTACCTTGATTAAATCCTGATTCTTCTCTCTAGTAGAAAGTCCCTTGTCTATTGTTCTCATTTTTTACTGCTTGCTCCTGATGTGCAAGTTTGGGCTTGTAACTGTGTTAATAGTTTAATTCCTTCAAAATCACAGTACATTTCTGATTTATGTTCTTTTCAGTCAGTTCCATGTGTCAGTAGCCGCACCTAAAGGTCCTTTCTAGACCTAACTCTCAAGCCTCATTTATTTTTTGCTTCCTTGCCTCTTGTAGTAAATAGTGTTCCAGTTAAATGCAGCTACTGAGTGCCCCTCACTGATTTCTTGCAAGGCAGAGATGAGATGTCCCACGGAGCTCTTTCCCAATTATACAATTGTTAGCAGATAAATAAATGGTTGTGTTTTAATCTACTAAATTGGGGGGGGGGGTTGTTTGTGAAACAGCAATAGATAATTGTAATTGGCCAACTACCTTCAGGGCACCTGGACTTTGACTAGGAAGGCCACACCTATAATCTGATTTTTGCCTCAGAATGAGTTGTAGTAATATTATTAATATTTAGGCAGAAACAACAGATGTAAACTATGACTATCCTGAGCAAACTAGAACACAGCAGTTGTTTTATAGCCTTTTGTTACTCAAAACCTTTTTTTTTTCTTTCAGTCTTCGTTCCTTTTCCAAAGAGTTTAGAAGTAGCTGACTTTTGCGATTTTTACAGGAACTAAGTTTCTGGCCTCTATCCTCTTTCATTTCCGTTTACAAACTGATTCTTTTCTGAGTACATTGGTTTCTTGTGATAGCTTGCTGAACGTAGTCGCCATTACTTTCCCATCACTTCTGCTGGTGCTAAAGATTCAGAGGTTATATGGTCTTCTTTCAAGCTATCACTGGAGATAGTTTGGCCATGTGTTTTGTAACACATGTTACATAACATGTGTTACGTATGTTACATATGTTATGTAACATAATTCTCTGTGTCCAGCCCCCGATAACAGTTTCCTCACTATGTGATGTTCAACCACTAAGGCAATTCACAAATTTTCAATTGTTAATTTTGGCTGTATCCCACTCCCAATACTAAATGTGCAATGGCTCAACAATAATCAAAGTTTATTTCTCACTCACGTAAAGCCCCAAATGTGTATTCCTCGATGGGGGGCCGTTCTCCTCTTTGCAGTGTTTCTGGAATAGAGGCTAGTTCTGTCTTGTGGCTCTGCCCTTTTGATGGTAAGTTTTCAAAGTCGCCATGTTCAGAGTCAGGCTGGCAGATGGAGAAACGGCAGAAAAGATCATATGCAGGCGACTTTTATGGGCCAGGCCTGGCAACGAAGCACATCCTATTGGCTAAATACGTCCTATTAGCTGACACTCAGTCACATAATTATACCTAACTGCAAGGAAGGCAGGGAAGGATCAATGGTCTAGCTGTGTGCCCAGGGGAAAAAAAGAAAGGAAAAAAAAAAAAAAAAGGAAGAAGAAACAAGTTTTCTGAAAAGCCAGCCAATCTGCAACACTAGGTCCCAGAAGTAACAAGATATTCTTAGTTTTCAGTTATTCACTCATTAGAAATAAAGGCAAATTTGTGGATAATATAAATGTCGATAATCTAAAAAGCATTGTTCATCAAAACTTTGATAGGTATTTTCTCTCCGCATTTGAATATGTATGTGACTGGTATTCTTGGAATATCCCTCTCACCAAATAGCATGCATTATATAGATCTCATTCCTGTAAGGCTGAGCAACTGATAGGTTTGTAATTCAGTCACCCCTCACCAGCTCTTCCTCTGGTAACACTGGCAGACTAATCTAAAGTGTATCACTTCCTGAATCTTCTTTGGAACGAAATGTTCTATTCCAATAAACTTCCCTGTTGGTTTGCTGGCTAAATGTAAAGGAAAAATAAAACATACTTACTAGTGAGTATAGAATCAGATATCATCTGGTCCACTTTCTTTAATTTTCAATACTATGGGTGCTGGTCATTAACAGGCACAAAAAGGATATATTCAAGATATGCAAAAGAAATCAGTGCTGGGTAATAAAGAGTTCACTATACAAAAAAGAAAGAAAGAAGGAAAGAAAGAAAGAGAAAGAAAGGGAAGGGCTATAAACATTTTTATAGTTAATTCAGTTTTGAAAACTTGCTTTCAAAGTGTAATTGTCACTGCTCTGTGTAGAACGTTTAAAAATGAGGAACATGATAAAAGCTGCCAAAGGTTTTTCCAAACAGATTAGATTTGTCTTTTTAAACTCTTCAAACCTAATCACGAGAGAAGCTAGCAATTTTATTTGCCGAGCCTTCTTTTTTTTTCTCACTGCTCAGGAGTTCCACTAAAACTGTACCTCTTTTCGGGCATTAAAGGAGTGAGCAAAAAGAGCCAATAGATTATATTACCAGAAGGAATATTAATTTCTGGAAGACATCAAGATTCCAAAGCTTGCCTTGAAATCATCAGTTAGTCACGTGGCCCAATGGCAACAATTGAGGAAAGCAGGATGGAGCTATCCCATGCCACTAAAAGGCTTAGCATACTAATGGCCCTTTGACACTAGCAGCCATTCAGAAATCAGACTTTGTCATGCTGAAGAATAGACCACTCACCCCCAACAGGAAGCATTGGAGAGGCAAACGTGACAGTAATTCCCTGTCAGATAAAACTGAGGTATTGTTTTGGATTCCATCATATGTGACAAGAATGACCCAGTCATAAATTTAAAATATTCTTTCTTTACCTGTTAGCCACTCTATGTTAGAGCTAAGTATCTGTGACAGGTTAAGGTTAACAGTTTTGAGAATCTAGGTGTTTTTGAACAGGTCGTGAAGATTGGGATACGGCTACCTGCTGTATTTTGATAATCTAAATATTGTTAAAGATTACAGCTACCTAAGGAAAACTGATCAAGATTCAAAGTGTTTTCTACCTTTCCTTAGCTAATAGAAGCTGGAAGGTAGTGTGAGAAAATAAAGCCAAGTGGGAAATAATCTGCTTTAGAGTTATTTTTCTCCGTATTTATGCAGCTTTAAATGACCTTGTATTAACATGCAACAAAACACTTGAAACAATTCAGTGGAAAGGCAGCATAAAAACCCAGTAATAGTCCATGGAAACTTGGGGAGGTGGGGAACTCACACATTAACACATCAAAACTAATTTGAAGAGGATTTAATTGATCCGTGGGCTGTCAAAAGAAGACTTCGGCTGGTAAATTACAAGTGGTTGTCTGCTCATTACCTTTTTTCTTTTAAAAACAGGGAGATATAACCAGTGTTTTATCTGTTTATATTTATTTATTATTTCCCACTTTCTGTATTCGGTACCTTATTTTGTCCAATTATCTTGTGTTTGAATCATTTTTCAAAAGGGGAAATATTTATTTCAGGGAGATTATCTCTTGTTCCATGAAAGAGGAAAAAACAGGTTCAAATCAGGGAGACTTCATCAAAGAGACTTGTAATCCCTATTGTGTCTGTGTATTCTTCCCATCGGTTTAGAGAATGTGATAAATATCTCTTTGAATCAAGCGTTGGCATTTACTTTTTCAGGCTCCAACAATTTAAATGTGGTGCAAAAATAGGATATTCAGATACAGTAATTTACTACATTGAGTTGCTTTTTTAGTGTGAAACACTACTTTTGGTTCTTTTTTAAAATGTCCCTTTTTGCTGGAAGTAGATTAATTTTTCTTCTATAATTTTAATTTTATAACACCATGTTTTGGGGGGAAAAAGAAAAATAAAATAAGATCATTCTTTGTGACCTAACACATTTCACTGAACCCAAAAATGAATAATTGCAAAAGAAAGACAAGCCTTTTAAAGTTTCATTTAGCACTGAAAACCTTCCCCAGATCCTCAGCTCCAGCTACCTTCTCTTGCAAAAAGAGCAAAAAGATGGGTTATTTCAGAGTTTTTGAGCAGCAACTAGTTTGTAGAACTATAGAACTTAGTTCTCTTGATTGCTCAGTTATCAAAAATTTTAAAACGATTAATTTTTTAAATTGTAATTTGGTTGTCCTGACCCTCTTGCCAAGTTTCCACATGGTTTTAATTTAATGTTCCCCAACGGGTATCTTTATTACTCCATGCTTCCCTCTTATTGAGATATACAGGGTTATTAGGTTTTTATTTTCTAAACAAAAAGACTGATATCAGTCATGAATAGGTTGGAAATTATTAAATGCTTTATTGAAAGTTTTTCTTTTCTTAATTTCAAAGACTGTGAGGGCAGTTTTCTCAGCAGGGGAGGGAAATGTATATTTTGAAGGATAACATTATCTGGAGGATAGATACATGTTATGAATTTTGTTTTATTGTTCTGGAAGAGAGGGAAAAACACCTTATTTTAAAATTAAATTTGATATTGTGGGTGATTTATGAAATCTGGGGCTTATTCATTTTCTAGTAAGCATCCGTAAACATTTAAAATTGTACAAAACATTTGTAATAAAGGCATAATATTGTGAAAATACCTATAAGATTACTACATGCATAAAGTCTTTTGAAAGAAAAAAAAATTATTTCAGCTTTATCCCTGATTTTTTGATGTGCTGAAACGAATTCTTAGTAACTATGTTTTGCTTACCTTACCAGTCCATACCTTTTAAAATATTGCCTTACCACACCTTTAAAAATATTACTTTCTTTTTGGGACTTGAATGTTAAAGAGAACTGGTGAAATGAACAGTATTTTAAAAACTATGATCGAAGGCATTCTCTGACATTCTATCACATGTTTTCCTTGCCTCTTCTGCGATCTCCATCAGGTGCTGAGACACCCCGGGCAAAGCCGGAGCCTCATTTCCCAAGAGCGACTGGTCTCAGCGATACTGATGACGACTTACTACACTTTCCAGCCGGACTTTCTTCTCTACTGGGAGGTTTTATTTACTCCACCCGCTCAGCCCACCAGGCACTCAAACCACAAGAAAAACGTGGCCAATTTCTCTTTGGAGCATCAGTTTTGCGCTAGCATAAGGATGTTTAAACCTCATTTTGCATTAAAATGACAGATATCTTATGGAATACAATGCAAAACTCTCATAACGTTTTAATTCAAACATGAGACTTTGAAGAAATTTCAGGATTGTGAGGGCCTTGCAGATTTTTTCATTCTGCAGCTAGGGTGAAAAGTGTGAGGAATAGTGAATTAACACACAGAAAGGTGTAATCTTTTTTTTGTTTTCTTTCCCTAGCTTTATAGTAGTTCGCGTACATACACCATTATCTTCAGTGGGTTTTCCTTATCCAAATTCTTCTATCTCTAAAAAACCCCAAGCTCTGAAGCCGGGGCTTTTTAACAAAAGAAGACCTGGAACAGCAGCATGAATTCCACTGAAATCCAAAATGAATGGTATTTCAAGGATATTGCAGTACTGAGTCACATGTAGGGGAGTAATATTGTTGTTACTATTTTTCTCCTTTTAAAAAAGGAAAATGTTTTCATACTTCTAAATATATTTATTTATTTGGAAAAAATAAACAATATTGAAAAAGAAAAAGACGGAACTAAAATTCACCCCAGGTTCTTATCAACCTGAAATTAATGCTGCTCATTGAACAAAATATTTATTCAATGCTCACTGTATGGCAGAGACATCTTTCTACACACACACACACACACACACACACAATTTTATGTAAACAAGGACATACCATACATGCTGTTCTAGTACTCGCTTTTTTATAATAGAAAGATGTCACAGACAACAAATATACCTATATCATCATTTTTAATAGTTGTCTAGTATTTCTTTTTGCAGTGCTAGGCCACTTAACCATTGCTGTTATGGCCTTTCTCAATGTCTTATCCCCACACCAATCTTTGGAGACTGAAGCTTTCTCAAGTTTACTCCAAACATAAGTATTTCTGACATTTCATGATTTTTTGACTGCAAACTGCAAAAGACAGTCCTTGTACATATTTATGAGTTTATGTATTCATATATGAATGTATGTTTACAATATGTATATATGCTTGACATATGTATTGCCATATTTATTTTTAAGTCTTACTCTTGATGTAAAATTATCCTCTCCACAGGTTATGATAAGAAAACAAATATCTTTAGCAATCCCATCAGATAATAGGTTATTTGCAAATCAAGCCTGCATAAGGTCTCTACTTATGACACAGTCATTTCCTTTGCAAGTTGTCTTTCCGAACTGTAACCACTGTCTTGATGATGAATACACCTAACTGGATCTTAATTCTCAGAAAAAAATGCACAACTTCAGCATGTCTTCCTTGGTTATTCTTGTCCCTTTCTTTGTGCTTCATCTTCTCATGGAGTTAATCACCCAAACTGAATTTCCTCTGGGGAAACTGTATGCACATTTTCTGCATAATCTCTTGAGGTTAAAGGCTTTGAGGATCTTTGTACATAATGGAAGAGGAGAGTCCTTTGACTACAATTGTCTTAATCCTTAAGATGTTTTGTGTGGAGTGAATGGGGAAGCCATCATTTCTTCTAAGGCTTCCTGGGACAGAATCTGCAAGATATTTGCTTCTTGGTGATTTTATTGAGTAATGCATTGAATAGATGAAGTTAATAATTACTAAATAAGCACATGCTAAATAAGTTCTCTGTAACTATATTTTAAGGTTAATTGGTACCCTCAGGTTATATCTAATTATATGTGACAACATTTCATAATGAAAAAGGCATTTGTCTTGTTGAACTGAGCAATTTCTTCAATTGATGATGCAGGTTGAACAACATTACTCCTGGCTGGGTTTGGCACATTAAAAAATTTTCTTATTGTAGGGAGAATTTTATTTTTTCCACCATATTTTACATAGAGACAGGCTTTTGCTTAATAATTATTTTGTTCCTAATATCTTGATCTTAAACCAGAGTTCATACGGAAGTCTCTTAGAAATAGAATTATAAAATTATTTCATGTTGTATGTAGCTAGATTTAACACAGAGTCAAAGGAACAGTCTCTCCTTTGTTTCTTTAATTGTTCCCAAAAGAAAATTCATAGACTCACATCTCTCCTCCTGTTACTTAACCTGCAGAACATTGTCAAATATAATTGATATATTTAAGAACTTGGAAGCCCAATGGAGATATTGGATTTCTCTTTCTAGAATACATTTTTTTTAAAGAGACTTTTATATTTCTCTAGAGTGCAGCAGCTTGCCTTTAGGTAATAAAATGAACAAGACTTCTTGAGTTTGCTTTAGCCTCATAACAGGCTGATCCTAGCAGACCATATCAGCTTTACTTATCTCTCTCTTATTTTTAATTTTCTCCGGAGGTAGATGAACCCCAGCACATTAAACAGGGGATTACTCAAAAATCCCAGAAGTTTGATTTCCAGAATCTATTTTTTTAGTCTGTCTTGCTTTGGTTGTGGAAATATAGACAAATAGGATTTGAAATATTTTGGAAAGTAATTCGTAAATCTTCTATGGCTTAGTCATGTATTTCTTCATTGTGAGTCAAACTCCAATCTACATTTCCTAGGATTGAACCTGAAAATAAACTTAAATGATTCTGAAAGTAATGCATGCTCTTCATAAAATATTTTTAAGACATAGACAAGTATGAATAACTATGTCCATAACATAACCATCCAGAGATAACCATGATAGGCATTTTGATGCATTTTTCCTAGTCTTTTCTCCACATGTAAATAAATTTTTATACATATATATGTGAACCTTCTGTTTGTCCATATTTACATATATTTGTTTAAGACAGATTCTGGATGTGAGATTACTAGATAAGAGAATGAACTTTTTTAAAGATTTTATTTTTAAGTAACCTCTATACCCAACATGGGGCTCAAACTTACAACCCTGAGATTAAGAGTCACATGCTTTATCGACCAAGCCAGCCAGGCTCCTGGAGAATGAATATTTTTTGTGGTCTTAAGTCCTATCACATTGTTCAGAACAGATTTGTGGCAATTTATAGCTTCACCAGCTGTGAATGTGTATGCCCTCTGTTTTTTGGGTCACTTGCTTACATTGAATATTCATTCTGATTAAAGCTAATTTGGTAGGAACAGTGGGCTGAATGGTGGCCCCCCAAAAGATAAATCTACATCTTAATATCCAGACTCTGTGAATATTACCTTATGTGGCAAAAGATGAAATCAACGATTTTGAGAGGAGGATTTATTCTGGATTAGCCAGGTGGGCCATAAGTGGTATCTTACACATTTGTATAAGGGAGAGGCAGAGGAAATTTTGAGGCAGACACAGAGAAAAGAAGACAACGTGAAGATAGAGGCAGAGATTGGAGATTGTGATGGGAACACAACCCAGGGATGCCATGGAGAAGTCCCCAGATGATGGAAGATGTAAGGAACAGATTTTCCTCAAAGCTCCTGAAGGGAAGTGGCCTTGCCAACACCTTGATTTTGAACTTCTGGCCTACAGAATTGTGAGAGAATAAATTTCTATTGTTTTAAGCCACTAGGTTCTAGTGATTTGTTATAGCAGTCACAGGAAATGAATACAACAGGTAAAAATCATATTTCATTGTTGATTTCATTTGCATTTCCCTCACCAGAGACATATTTTATTTTTTAATCTTTTAAATTTAAAAAAATTTTTAAAGTAATCTCTGCACCCAACATGGGGTTCAAACTCATGACCCCAAGATCAAAAGTCACATGCTCTACTGACTGAGCCAGCCAGGCACCCCAAGACATGACTGTTTTAAATTTTATTTATTTAATGAATAATAAGACCGGATGAAAATGGGACATAAAACAGAAAAGAGAGAAACCAGTTGGAGGCTACGGCAGTATTTTAGAAGAGAAAAACACCATGGCTTGAAATAAGATAGTGGAGTAAGGATGAAGAAAACAGACTGGGGAGAGAGCTGAAGTTTAAAAAAGTAAGACCTAGGGGCACCTGGCTGGCTCAGTGGGTAGACCATGTGATTCTTGATCTCAGCATCATGAATTTGAAACCCATGTAGGGCATGGAGCCTACTTAAAATAAAAAATAAAATAAAATAAAAATAAAAAGACAAGACCTAGTGATTGATTACACAAGACTATGAAGAGGGAGAAGATGAGGAGAAAGAACAACTAAGTGGGTGATTATGCCATTTACTGAGATAGAAAATATGGAAGAAGAGAAGCAGATTTGGAGGAAAAATAAAGAATTCAGTTAGAATGGCTTAAGGTGCCCTGTGAGACATGCATGTGAACATGTCCAAGGGGTTGCTGGCTATAGGTCTAGAGCTCAGGACAGAGATCTTGGCTAAAGCCATACACTTGTAAGTCATCAGCATTTTGAAGCTATCCACATGTGTGAGACTTTTCTAGATAGAGTGCTCAGGGTACAAAACAAACAAGGCTTGGGACAAAACAGTGAGGAACAGCATAGGAGGGATGGTCAGAGAAAATCTTAAGCTGGGAGAGTAAGAGGGGGCAAAACTGAGAAGAATGTTTTTTAAGGACAGAGTAATCAATCAACATCATTAGGCTGACAGAGGCCAGCTTGCAGTATCTTCAGAATATGCCTCAGCTTTCAGACTGAGACCAAGCCTGCAGCCAATGATGGAGCATGACAAGCGCATCAAGTAAGTCAGGGCATTTCTGCCTAGCACAGGGCTTTTTCAAGGAGCAATGTTTGCTCCAGCGCTTACTGTTGAATTGACTGAGAATTTTTCAGATTTGCACCACCATCTGAATGCATTCCATGTCCATATCCTGCTTTTTCCCCCTTTCATAATTCACAGGCACTATTCCCATATAAACCTCTTGCACTCTTCACTCTGCCCACCTTTGACACGTGATCTTGCAAAAATTTCTGTGGAATTAGAGGAATTCAAGGAAGCTGAAGAGTAAATGCACAGCAAAGTTCAAGACCTTTAATGGTGAAGAGGGAGAGGATAGAAACTGGAGAGGGTACGTGAGCCAATAGGGACTTTCTCCTTAAGATGGCGCAGGCATGACATTTTTCAATCTACTAAGTTAGGAATGACTGGAAAGAAAGTGTGATAGCCCAAGATCTCTGAGAAAAGTGAAAGGATGGAATCCTGAACATAGCTGGAGGAATTCAGCTGAGACAGAAGGAGAAATCTCTCCTCCATAGTGGGAGGAGGAAAGAAAGGAAGGACGTGTAAGCTTACAGATGCTGTACCATAGCGGGTGAGACCATCTGCTGAGAAGGAGGAAAGAGATGATAGAGTACATGTTCAAGGACAGCATAGAGGGTTCATTGTAGCTATTTTACAGGATGGTTAACAGTGAAGCGCTAGAAGCTTTCCAATTTATGCACGGACTAGACAGAAGTATTCATGATTGCCAGTTGTAGCAGTTACGGTTCTCAGCAGGAGACAGATGATACACTCAAATTGGAATATTGAGAAGAGAAAGTAACAAAGGAATATTTGTAACGGTTTAGGCAGCAAATAAGGGAAACAGTAAGATAGAGTGCAACACTCCAGGCTGGTAACCCAGAGCACTGCTATCAGTCCCTGGACTAAAGTGGGAAAAAGAGGAAACAATTACTAGAACTCAGAGACTTAAAAAGCTTCATGGAGAGGCTAGTTTTTAGGAGCAGGGACTTTTTTTTTAAATATTTATTTATTTATTTTAGAGAGAGCGCAGGGGAGGGGCAAAGAGAGATGGAGACAATCCCAAGCAGACCCTGTACTGTCAGCACAGAGCCCGATGTGGGACTTAATCCTACAAACCATGAGATCATGACCTGAGCTGAAATCAAGAGTCTGATGCTTACTTCACCGACTGAGCCACCCAGGCACTCTTAGGAGCAGGGACTTTTGGTAGGATAGGAGACCCAGCAATTCATAGGGACCCACAAGTAGGGAGGTGGGAGAAAAACACTTAGATCTCACTCTCCTTAATCCCTTCCATCTGTTTGTTGGCTACTTTACCAGAATCCAGAAGGCAAAGGAATCTGTGTTGTGGTTCCTAACAGATCAGCCTCCTGGAGACAGATCAGGGTGGAGAAAGGTGAATCTGGAGAATTATGACATGCCCTACATTAAAATGTACCATAAAGCTACCAATAAAAAAAAAGTACATTATCGGCTCATGAATAGGTTTATAGAAAACCCTGTTGTGTCTAAAAATAGGACAAAGTATATACACATGTATTTATTATACAGTAAAGGTGATTTCAAAACAGTGGAACAAAAGGTGAATTATTCACCAAGTGATATTTTATTTTATATTTTATTTTATTTTATTTTATTTTTGAGACAGAGAAACAGAGCATGAGTGGGGGAGGGGCAGAGAGAGAGGGAGACACAGAATCTGAAGCGGTCTCCAGTCTCTGAGCTGTCAGCACAGAGTCCTACACAGGGTTCGAATCCACCAACTGTGAGATCATGATCTGAACCGATGTTGGACACTTAACCAACGGAGCCACCCAGGAGCACCACCCCCTGCTTTTTTTTATGTCCAAGTGATATTTTAACAGTTGGTTAGTGATTTAGAAAAGATAAGTTGAATCCCTACTTTTAGATCCCTATAAACTTAAAGATAAATCAATGATTTAAATGTAAAAGAACTTGAAGAACAAGATGAGGAATGAAAGGAAAAAAAAAGAACTTAAATAAAATATGAGGGTACATATTTATGTTTCATTGGTCAGAAATTATCACAGAAACTAGAAGCTGCATTAAATTTTAAAACATCTTTATGGTAAAGAATACCATAAACAAGCCAAAAGATGAATAAAAAAATAGGAAAAGTTCACAACTCATGTTAAAAGATTAATAGCCATAATGTACAAATGAATAAATCTATAAAAAATAACAATTCAATAGAAAAAAATCAGTAATAGGTTTTAATAAGCCAGTGATACATGAGAAAACATTTTTGGTAGGGGCACTTGGGTGACTCAGTCAGTTGAGCATCCAACTTCCACTCAGGTCATGATCTGAGTTAGAGCCCCACATCAGGCTCGCAGAGTGAGTTAGAGCCCCAGAGTGAGTTAGAGCCCTACATCGGGTTCTGCAGCTGTCAGTGCAAAGCCTGCTTCAGATCTTCTGTCCCTCTCTCTTTCTGCTCCTCCCCCACTAGCGCTTGCTCACTTTCTATCTCTCTTAAAATAAACACTTAAAAAATAATAAAAAATAAATGCTTGTTCATTTTTGAAAGAGAGAGCATGGGCAGGGGAGGGGCAGATAAGAGGGAGACAGAGGATCTGAAGCATGAAGCAGGCTCTGCACTGACGGCAGAGAGCCAGATGCTGGGCTGGAATTCACAATGCCCACCCCCACCCCCAACCTCCCCAGATCATGACCTGAGCTGAAGTCAGATGCTTAACCAACTGAGCCACCCAGGCGCCCCATGAAAATGAATAAACATTTAAGACAAAAAAGAAAAAAACACAATTTGGTACATAAAAATGACAATACACTCAGCTTCATTAATAATCAAAGTCATGTAACTAAAAACAATTGTGAAATATAATTTCCACATCTATAAAGTTTTAAAAGATTGAAATGACTCCCTGTTGTAGGACGTGAAGGAAAACAGACCCTCTAATTCATGGGAATACATAAATCAATACAATTTTCCTTTAAGGCAAATTGACACAATGTATCAAAATATGAAATGTATATAGCTTTTGACCCACCAATCTTCTAGAATTTATTCCAAGGGGTAATTGTACAAGTGCATAATGATATATCTATTAGAATGTCCATTCTGGCTTTGTTTTTTTCTTTTTCTTTTCTTTTCTTTCTTCTTTTTTTTTTTTTTTTAGTCTCTTCCCAATCCATTAATATGGCACTGGACAAGAAAACTAGCATACAATTCCACAGTGGAATACTCTGTAGCCATTAAAGTTAATATGTTTCTATATTAATTCATGTGAAAATATATCCAAAGCTTCTATCAGTGAAAAAGACAGTGCATATAGAATAATTCCATTTATTTAAAATTGATTATTAAGCATACTACTCTGGAATCGTAATGTCTAGAAAGATATTCACAAAATTGTTAGCAGCAGTTATCATTAGGTGTTGGTATTTGGGCTGCTTTTTCGTATTTGGCTTTTCTGTTCTCATTAAATTTCTAAAATGAAATATGTGTAATTTTACCATATATATGGCTAAGGTTATTTTTAACATATAATAAAGGAAGGAATGAAATTGCTTATGTGAAAACTAGAAGCAATTATTACGTAGAAAATATAGAATTTCAGGAAATACTAACAGTCTAGGCAAAATGGAAATCACCCACTTATGTCACCAACATTAGTGATGATACAGTATTTTCTGGTAGAGCTTAGTGCCTCTATAGTCTATTTTCTGAAAATTCTCCTTTGAGGGGTGCCTGGCCGGCTCAGTCAGAAGAGCATGTGAATCTTGATCTCAGGGTCATGAGTTCAAGTCCCATGTTGGTGTAGAGATTATTTAAACAAGTTTTCTTTTAAAAACTTAAAAAAAATTATCCTTTGAATATCAAGAACCAACCTCATGAACTCAGATTACAGATTTTATAACCCATAGTATAAAGAATGAGGAAAACATGAGGGATGGAAATTAACTATCAGACAGGAAGAGGAAAGAAAGTTTTATATGATGGGAGAAAAGGAGACAGGTTTTGAAGGAATGCAACCAGAGAGATAAGAAGCATAATTGGACTCCTAAAGAGGGATTTGCTGAGTCATCATTCTGGGCCTTGGGTGGGTGTGGCAAGATGATGGAAACCCAGATAGCTTGAGGAGGAATCTGGACCTCCAGACTTATAGTCTGACTTATTGCTTTATCTATCATTGCTCTGGAATGTCAAATCAGTAAGGTCCTGGGAAGTTACCCACAGCCTATGGCCTTCACATGCTACTTAGCAATATGATGCAGAGATGCTCAAAGATCGTAAGAATTCTACACTCAATTCCAAAGTGGGTGTGTGTGGGAGAAGTTCTCTACATCACCGAGCAAGAAATTCTCAGACACCAGCCGGGTGTCCTACAATTCAACTCAATTCTGACACTATCTACTACCCGGAGATTAGTGTTAGATTCCACAGGCTAAGAGTTCAGTCCTACAAGACTACCCTCCCCCCAATTCTCTTACTCCCCAACCTCTACCCATTTCAGATGCCAATGGAAAGTCCAGGTTGTTACTTGTGCTTCTGACCAGATGACCATACATGAGAGATTCCCATGACACCCTCCTTGGGTTTAATGAATTTGCTAGAGCGGCTCACAAAACTCAGAAGAACATTTTACTTACTGGACATTTTACTTACCTGGAAACACTCCAAATCTTGTCCTTTGGTCCTTTTATGGAGGCTTCATTACACAGGCAAGATTGACTAAATCATTAGCATTGATGATTGATTCAACCTCCAGCCCCTATCCCCTCCCCAGAGGGCTGATGAGGGCAGAACTGAAAGTTCCAACCCTCTAATCACAGGGTTGGTACTCTTGCAACCAGCCCCCATCCTTAGGTGAGGTGCCAAAGTTACCTCATTAACATAATAAGAGACACCTGTATCTGCTCTCATCACAGGAAATTCCAAGGGTTTTAGAAGCTCTGTGCCAGAAATGGGGACAGAGATCAAATATATATGTCTTATTATAAATCCCAATATCACAGACTGACAGATCAAAGTGGTTGGGCCTGAGAAAAGAAAGCTGGAGTTGGGGAGACTTACAACCCGAAGCCACGATGGGGATGGTAGTCATTAGTAGTAGTCAACATGAAGGCCCAGAGACTCTTCAGCAGATGCCCATGCCCACTGCTAAGGAAACAAGTTAATCACACTGCATTGGAGAGAGAATACCCAGAGCGGTGCTGTCCAATGAAATATAATGCAAGCTATGAATATAATTTAAAAATTTTCTGGTAGCTACATTGAAAAGGTAAAAAAAAAAAAAAAAGGATGAAATCAGAGCAGCTGTGTGGCTCGATCGGTTGAGTGCCCACTCTTGGTGTCAGCTCAGATATGGTCTTATGGTTCATGAGTTCAAGCCCCAGGTCTGGCTCTGCACTGACAGTACAGACAGAGCCTGCTCAGGATTCTTTCTCTGCCCCTCCCCCATTTGTGCTTGTGTGTGCTCTGTCTCTCAAACTAAATAAGTTAAAAAAAAATTTTTTTTTAAGATGAAATTAATTTTTAATACTTTCACACAGGGGTACCTGGCTGGCTCAGTCAGTACAGCATGTGACTCTTGATCTCAGGGTTGTGAGTTCGAGACCCATGTTGGGCCTAGAGCATACTTAAAAAAAAAAAAAAGTTAACATACAGTTGACTCTTGCACAACACGGGTTTGAACTGTGTAGGTCAAATTATATAAGATTTAAAAAAAAATAAATACAGCATAGTGCTACAAATGTATTGTCTCTTCCTTTTCTTCAATTTTTCTTTTCTCTAGTTTACTTTGTTGTAAGAATACAGTATATGATGCATATAGCCTACAAAAAATGTGTTAATCCACTGTTTATGTTATAGGTAAGGCTTCTGGTCAGCAGTAATCTATTAATAGTTCAGTGGTGGGGGGGAAGGAGTCAAAGTTATATTAGGATTTTCAATTGTGCAGGGGTCAGCACTCCTAAGCCTTGTTTGGTCAAAAGTCAACTGTATCTTATTTAATACAACAAATCCAAAATATTTTCATTTCGACTTTTAATCAACATAAAAATGAGATACTTTATTTATATACATTTTTTTTCCATACTAAGCCTTTGAAAGTCAGTGTGTATTTCACATTTACAGCATATCTGAATTTGGTCTTGCCACATTTCAAGTGCTCAGTGGCCATTTGTGGCTGGGGACCACTGTACTGGACAGCACGGATACAGAGAACAGCAGGCCCTTCTCTTTCCCACCATCATAAACACACAAGCCTCCTTCTCTTCTCAGACCATCTTGGCAAGGAAGAGAGATGAGGGGACCCTTCCAACAGTAAGAAATGTTTTTGATAGGGAGTTAAAATTATGGATTATGGATTAAAAGCCTTTTTTAATGTTAATTTATTTTTGAGAGAGAGAGAGAGCAGGTGGGAGGAGCAGAGAGGGAAGGAGGTGGGGGGTCCAAAGCAGGCTTTCTGCTGACAGCAGAGAGCCTGATGTGAACCTGATGTGGAGCTCAACTCAGGAACTGCAAGATCCTGACCTGAGCCAAAGTCGGCCGCTTAACTGACTGAGCCACCCAGGCACCCTGGATTAGGAGACTTTTAACAAGAGAAACAGTTAATTTTAACTAGACACTAAGTTTTTCTTCAATGATCAGTGGTAGTGAGGACTGAAGGACAAGATGAGATCATTTAAAATAAAGAAATTATCATTTTTTGTACATCTAATGAATACTGGGTACATTTCAACCCATATTACCAAAGATGGAGAACTGTTTTTTCTACTATGAGGGAACCTAGCCATTTCTAAGCATATTGATGAAATAAGACACCATTCATCACGTTGTTTTTAGGCATAGTTCTTCAAAAGTTAAGGCAGTATTGCTTGAACCCTCCAGATGCTTGTAATCTAAAGCCAAGGCTACCTATAATGGTAGTCACTGCAAACAAGTTATGATAATTGGGAACGGGGTTTCTTGGGGGACATGAGATTTGTAACTTAGTCTCAAACAACATGTCAGCACTAGTGCAGTTCTTTAGAAAAACTCCAAGCCTTGGGCCACCTGGGTGGCTCAGCCTGTTAAGCATCTGACTTCTGCTCAGGTCATGATCTCACCATCCATGAGTTCAAGCCCAGAGTCAGGCTCTGTGCTGACAGCTCAGAGCCTGGAGCCTGCTTCAAATTCTGTGTCTCCCTCTCTCTCTGTCCTCCCCCCATTCTCTCTCTCTCTCTCTCTCTCAAAAATAAACATTAAAAAAAAAAAGTTCTAAGCCTCTTCTCTAAGCTGTTTTCATTACTGTGTTGCACCTCCCAGGTTGGCTCTCATTTTTCTCCTTTGTTTTGTTTTTTACTCGTTTCTTGGAGTTTATTTTCCGCTTGGTTTAAGGCACACCGTTGTAGGGTGTCAGGGAGGCTTGCATGGGGCCTGGATAGTAAAGAGCAAGATTCTCTCTTTTTGGTGTTTTGCTGTTTTGATATAAAAGAACCCAACTGCATCTGCTTGCTGAAGCCTGCCTAGTAAGCAGGGAGAGGACAGAACGGGAAGGGAGGGGTTCTAATGAGCTCAGCGCCTTCTGAAGTCTGGTGGCTGGGGGGGCCACCCAGGACTGGGGCGGGTGAGGCTTTGCCAGGCTGACCGCCAGGCTGCTTCCTCATGGCTTCCAGAGCCAAGCCACAGGTGATGGTGCTGCTGGAGGTCTGGGGGAGATTCCAAGCATTCATTCTGGGGACCCCAACATGGTAGCCACAAACTGGAGAGTGGACTTCCTGAAAAAGCAGCTTGCTCACCAGTGACCTGGATCGGCCTTGGGGAGACCAGGGCGGTGAGAGATGGCTTCCCCAGGATGCTCTGCTCCTCTGCAGAAGCTGTTCATGAAAGTGGAACCCAGGCGGCGCCGGTGACAGTCGTGGGTGGCCATGAGCGAGCCGAACCGGTGGAGGGGAGGGCTGCCAAGCTGTCGCTTGCGGGCTGGTGGAAACCTGAGCGGCGACCCCTCGCGGGCTTAGGCACATGATCACGGGTGGAGGGGACCCGGACCCTAGACCGGGGAGCCCACTTGCAGAGGGGACCACAGAAGGCCTCTCCACTGCCCGGATGTGCAAAGGCTCTGCCTTTACTTTTGATGTTCCCCTATCTAAAATACCTTCATCCTCAGTTCTGAACCTGATTATGTCCAAATTTCATGAGCTGATGTAAGTCGTGTCCTCATTGTCGACTGTGTCTGGACTTGCTCAGTTTAAATAAAACTTACTGTGTGGTTCACATTACATGGCTTAGCTCCTAATTATATATTCTTTAGTATTTTTTTCCAGTTATTCCCTTTGAAAATTTCTTATCTCACCAGTGAACTCCCACTGTACTCATGGGAAGAAACTTTTATTTCTTTTATAAACCTGATGCATTCAGAGAAGTGCTGGGCTTGAGACTAATCCTCAAAAAAATACTTGTTGCTTGAGTGGAATCAACCAAGTGGTCTGTGATGATTCCATTTGAAAATTTGAAAACACATTTTATTTATTTTTTTGAGACAGAGAGAGACAGAGTGCGATCTGGGGAGGGGCAGAGAGAGAGAGGGAGACAGAGAATCTGAAGCAGGCTTCTGGCTCCAGGCTGTCAGCACAGAGCCCGATGCGGGGCTCGAACCCACGAACCGTGAGATCATGACCTGAGTCGAAGTCGGACGCTTAACCGACTGAGCCACCCAGGCGCCCCCCCCCCCCCGCCGTTTGAAAATTAACATAGCCAAATGAAGTCATTCTAATGTAGTCATACCCTGTTAGCTCATGGATGCATTTATGGAAAGGGGAGTGCTAACTGCAAGCAGAGAATTACACACAATTACATTCTGTGCAGTGTATTGACAGCTTCGATTCTACTCTCCCTGAATATTCTGAGTTGAAGAATGTTCCCGGCCGTGTATCCTCCCAACCCCTGTTCATCAAGCTGTTGGTCATTTCTTCTTAGCTGAGGTCCTTAGACCTCACTCAGTCCTTAGTGAGGACCGAGGGTGGTCACCATCCATCCCTAAATGGCTCTGCTTTTTGCCATGTATTTCTTCCGCTAGTTCCTAGTAGGTACTCATCCTTCTCAAGCATTTGAACATCCAACATGACTCATGAGGGGCACATTTGGGACATTCTCAGTTCTCCCATTTGCACATCTTTTATCAATGAACGCGAGCTGAAACTATTCACCAAAACACGAAATAATGGCTTTCTCCCACTTTCTAAAAAGTTTTTAAGTAATCTGTATACCCAAAATGGGGTTCCATCTCACCACCCCTAGACCAAGGATCACATGTTCTTCTGACTGAACCAGCCAAGCGCTCCCTCCCACTTTTTGGACTTCACTGTTACTGTGCTCAAGAAACAGATTCGCAGGGCACCTGGGTGGCTCAGTCAGTTAAGCATCTGACTTCAGTTCAGGTCACGAGGCTCAGGTCATGATCTCGGCATTGGTGAGTTCGAGCTCTGCATTGGTTGAGCTGGAGCCATGCTTTGGGTGAGCTCTACTTCTCCCTCTCTCTGCCCCTCACTCTCAAAAAAAAAAAAAAAAGTAAAAAGAAAACATTGGCATGCCCACTGAAATGAAGGCAAAGTCAGTAAGGTGTATGATGATGTATTACAAATTGACTCATCATGAGGAAAATCCCTACCAAAGAAGTATTCCGTGTGTGTTTTGCACATACACATACTGACATCCAGGTTTTTAATATGAAATACTTCAGAAACGGCAGCACTGTAATACGTCAGTGCTATTCAAAGCGGTGCTCAAGGAAAAATGCTTCTAGCACTCTGGGGAGTGATTGCACTCCTTCTGGCACATTGTTAGATAATAAAGATATCTAAATAAGGTTATAGCCTCAGTTCTGATTTTGGATGATTTTACAAAACCTTGAGCTTATCATTTGTTTTTAATCATAGCCCTTTAACATGTGTCAGGCACATGGCTTTTTTGCTCGTTTCCCTATCCAGAGAATTTTGATATTGATATTCTGTCAGTTAAATCATCTTTATGCTGTTCATTTGTGTGTGTGTGCTGGAGTAATAAT
This sequence comes from Prionailurus bengalensis, assembly GCF_016509475.1. Classification (NCBI taxonomy): domain Eukaryota; kingdom Metazoa; phylum Chordata; class Mammalia; order Carnivora; family Felidae; genus Prionailurus; species Prionailurus bengalensis. The sequence continues at coordinate 200,601,145 of NC_057343.1, forward strand.
TCTTTGACCAGAAAGGTTTTTGGACCTTTGTTGAGAAATTCAGTTTATTTTTTTTAATTTTTATTAAAAAATTTTTTTTTAATGTTTTTATTTATTTTTGAGACAGAGAGAGACCGAGCATGAGCAGGGGAAGGGCAGAGAGAGGGGGAGACACAGAATCTGAAACGGGCTCCAGGCTCTGAGCTGTCAGCACAGAGCCCGACTCGGGGCTCGAAGTCACGGAGCGTGAGGCAACCGACTGAGCCACCCAAGCGCCCCGAGAAATTCAGCTTAAAGGGCATTGTACCTGGTCAAAGACTTAGACTACTTTAGTAATTATGATTTCTACTTCTCAGATGCTTTAAGGAATGACTTAAGCTGAATAATTTTTTTAAGTGGGTTCAACTAATGGGAGTAATGTGGGTTAGTGGATTAGGCAGGTAGCCCTTTTATCATAGGAGTGAAGAAATCTAGATACAGAAACCTACGTAATGATCAATTATGCTAAAACTGGGTGTAGCTATTCATTCCAAAAATATCTAGTGAGAGTTTACGATGTGCCAGGCACTGTTTTAGGTGTTGGATGAGCTGTGATGAACAAGACAGGCATTGTTCTTGAACTTGGGAGTTTAGAATCTAGCAGATACTAATATATTGAATAGAATGGTTGAAATGAACTTCTTAGTCTTAGCTTAGGTGACTAGAGTTTTGCTGGCACATGCAATGTTCCTTAGAGTGATGGCAAATAAAACATTGATTTACTTTCCTTTTTCGTATTTCATTTGAAAGGAAATCAAGTTTTAGGTCAGGTATATTACATACTGCATCCCATAATATTTAGCTTCACAACAAAGGAAGTATGAAATCTCAAGTTCTTGGCTGGTTTGGTGTTTAAAGTACAGACTGATGTCTTGAAGGTTTGTTTAGATTTCTTTTCAGTCTAAATAATGTTTTATAATGGACACTTCTTTTTTTTAAGCTGTTAAAATTAGGCTGGGGGAAAGTGCATACTCTTTTTTTTTATATCTCATCCTTCACACATTTCTCAGAACATCAGAAAAATATTTAAGTATTGAAAAAATATGGGGTGTTTTTTAAAATTATTTTTTAAGTCTTTAAAAACATTTTTTAAATGTTTATTGATTTTGGAGAGAGAGACAGAGTACCAGCGGGTGAGGGGCAGAGAGAGAGGGAGACACAGAATCTGAAACAGGCTCCAGGCTCTGAGCTGTCAGCACAGAGCCCGACACGGGGCTCGAACCCACCGACCACTACATCATGACCTGAGCTGAAGCTGGATGCTCAACAGATTCAGCCACCCAGGCACCCCTATTTTTTTAAGTCTTCATTCTTTGACTGAGACCCTTGGAAAACTAAAGTATTAAGACTAGAGTTAACTATGATGTTGAGGAAAGATGTTAAATGCTTACAGCAAATAGATAACAAGTATCTCACAAAAACATTGCTAGTTTTATAATCTTTTTTAATAATTCAGATAAAACTCTATAGATATGACCTTCATTTGAATCTGAAGCATGTTACAAATCAGCACAGAGAGGAGAAATTCAAATAAATGTAAACATTTGGAAATTTAAGAATAAAAAATTCTCCTGTTTGCAGAAAACAGCCATTGCTTTGAAGTCTTTTTTTTTCTTAGCAAGAGAGAGAGCATGAGGAAGGGAAAGGGGCAGAGGGAGAGAGAATCTTTTTTTTTTTAAGTTTATTTATTTATTTTTGAGAGAGACAGCATGAGTGGGGTAGGGGCAGAGAGAGAGAGGGAGAGAGAGTGAATCCTAAGCAGGCGCTGCACTGTCAGCACAGAGCCCGAGGTGGGTCTTGAACTCACAAAACTGTGAGATCATGACCTGAACCAAAACTGAGAGTTGGACACTTAACCAACTGAGCCACCTGGCACCCCAAGGGAGAGACAATCTTAAGCAGGCTCTAAGCTCAGTGTGGAGCCTGACATGGGGCTTGATTCCACGACCCTGGGATCATGACCTGAACCAAAACCAAGAGTCAAACATTCAAACAACTGAGTCACCTGATGCCCCTGAAGTTTTTTTTTTTTAAGCAATGATCTAAGTAGAATCAAATATTTTAAAAATGAAGAAACCAAATGGAATTAACATTAGTAAGTGTATAATAAAAAATAAACAGACATCAATTGTCTTTGCCAAGGGGGATCTGAGTCTAATAAGCAATGCTCTCCAGTCAATGGAAATGAAATGGTGCAAGTCACAATCGAGATGTAGAAAGAAAATACAAATGAAAATAAGGAGAACTTATAAGAAAGATAGTTACCTTATTTCTACTTTCTCTAAAGAGAACACCAAAGAAATTACCAGATTATGGTCAGCATGGGAAGCAGCAATCCCTGTACAAGCAGAATTGAAGAAGACTGCAAAGTTTCCTCAAATAACCATAAATACAGCCAACAATGGTTGCATGTGTATTGAAGCCAATGCCCAGAATTTACCTCCCCTAGGCTAAGTCACTTTCATCCTTAACTGAGACAGTTCTCTCTGGCCTCCTCTACCTATTCCCATCCTTTCTCTTTCCTCCTCCTCCTCCTTCCTCCCCAATTCTTCTTCCTCAATTCTGCTGACAGTAGAATTTTTGAAAATCAAAATCTGATGATATCCTTGCCCTAACCAACTTCTTTGACTTCCAACTGGATAGAATTTTGGATAGAATTTGAAATCCTACGAATTTCTGCATATTCTGGTTCTTGCTCACCTCTTCAGCCTTATTTTCTACTTTCTTAGCCTCCCTCACAGAATTTCAAACTCAATGTCATATTTGCCGTTTCTCAAATAAACCAAGCTCTTTGATCCCTCAGAGGATTATCAGCACCAGCTGTTTCTTTCTGTCTGAGAAGGTCTTCATCACCAGCCGCGTCCCAACCCAAGCCACCACTACTGGCTGGTTTCTCCTCAAACCCCAAGTCTCAGTCTAGGTTAGGTATATTTTGCCTTTACACATATTCCTTGTATAAGTAAAATTATTCAAACCAATACTAATTTAAATACAAATGTGATGAGTGGTTTATTGCCTATGTTTCTCACTCAATTTTAAGGTCCATGAGGGCAGGGACTGTGTTTATATTGTTTCTTACTACATTCTGTATGCCTGGCATTGTGCTTGACTCATAGCTGGTGCTTAATAAATATCTCTGGAATGAATAAGGTTATAATGTAGATATGACAGAGCTCAATGGGAAACCTTGTTGTTGCCTCTATTTTTGCCTTGAACTAGGACTCAGCTTTTTGTTTCCTCTAAAAACTTTAAATTGCCTAAGATGTGTGCCTGACTGGCTCAGTCATAGACTGTGTGACTCTTGATCTAGGAGTTGTGAGTTCAAGCCACTGAAGAAAGTGAATGATGTAGATTTTACTGAATACTTTTTTTGAGAGCTGAAGAAGAGAAAGATCACATATCTCACAGTAAAGCTTAATTGAAAATCCCTATTAGGAGGTGCCTGGGTAGCTCAGTCTCATGATTTCAGTTCAGGTTATGATCTCACAGTTCGTGCGATCAAGCCCTGTGTTGGGCTCTATGCTGACAGTGTGGAGCCTACTTTGAATTCTCTCTCTCTCCCTCTCTCCCTCAAAATAAATAAACATTAAAAAAAAAAGATAATTCCTATTAGACATTTCCATTCTTCCCCTCAAGGTTCCTTTTTAGCTTGTTGTCTTACCTTTGACCTTCCAAGCAGCCTGTTCTGCTTCCTAGTCTCCTAGCCTTCGCCACTCTGATTTCACCATGCCAATGAGGGGCTTTCTCTATTTCTTTTCTAATGTGGAATATTTTAGCTTCCCTCCTCGTATTAGCTTGCTAGAACTGCTATAACAAAGTACCATAAACAGAGTGCTTTAAAGAAGAGAAATTTATTGTCTCATAGTTCTAGAGACTAGAACTCCAAGATCAATGTATCAGCAGGACTGATTCCTTCTCAGGTCTGTGAGGGTAAATCTGTCCCAGTCCTCTTGTCTAGCTCCTGGTGGTTTTGCTAGCAATCTTTGGCATTCTATGGCTTGTAGAAGAATCACCATGGTCTCAGCTTTCATCACATGACCTTCTTGTGTGCATCTGCATCCAAATTTCCCCTTTTTGTAAGGACACAATTGGATTAGAGTCCACCCTAAATGGCCACATCTCAACTAATTACACTTGCAATGACTGTATTTCCAAATAAAGTCACATTCTGATGCATTGGGAGAAGGACTACAGCACATTGTTTCAACTTATACCAATTCTCCTACTCATCTTTTTCCATATGGAAAAGACTCTTAGACTAAGTCTATCTTCCTAAGAAAAGGGTTGGAGGATGTTTATAGCAGCGCTTTCAACAAGAGCTAAATTATGGAAAGAGACTAAATGTCCATCACCTGATGAATGGATAAGGAACATATGGTTTATATATACAATGGAATACCACTTGGCAATGAGAAAGAATGAAATCACGCCATTTGCAGCAACGTGGATGATACTGGAAGGTATTATGCTGAAATAAGTGAAATAAGTCAGTCAGAGAAGGACAGATATCATATGTTTTCACTCATATGTGGATCTTGAGAAACTTAACAGAAGATCATGGGGGAAGGGAAGGGGAAAAAATAGTTACAGAGAGGGAGGGAGGCAAACCATAATGGACTCTTAAATAGAAAGAACAAGCTGAGGGTGGATGGGGGGAGGGGAAAATGGGTGATGGGCATTGAGGAGGGCACTTGTTGGGATGAGCACTGGGTGTTGTATGTAAGTGATGAACCACGGGAATCTACCCCAAAAACCAAGAGCACACTTTACACACTGTATGTTAGCCCTTTTGACAATAAATTATATTTAAAAAAAAAATTTTTTTTTTTAACATTTTGTTCATTTTTGAGACAGGGAGAGACAGAGCATGAACGGAGGAGGGTCAGAGAGAGAGGGAAACACAGACTGAAACAGGCTCCAGGCTCTGAGCTGTCAGCACAGAGCCCAACACGGGGCTCGAACTCACGGACCGTGAGATCATGACCCGAGCCGAAGTCGGACGCTTAACCGACTGAGCCACCCAGGCGCCCCGACAATAAATTATATTTTTAAAAAAAGAAAAAGAAAGAAAGAAAAGGGTTGGAGGGAATTACAGGTAAGGGGAATTGTTAGTAGCAAATACATTTTGTCTGATCAAAATAATTTCCTCTTACAAGTGGCTGAAAAAGAAGCTAGTCAAGCTTTTCTACAGATTTATCTTTCAAAACTGTAGATCAAGTGACACCATTCTCTTGCTCAAAGACTGAAGGTAGGCAACATCTTGTCTTTCTTGGTGACCATTGCATCTCTAGCACCTGGCTTACTGCCAGTCACATAGTAGATATATATTGAATACAATTGTAGAACTTTAATGACTGCTTTTCACTTTCAGAACAAAGACCAAATTGCTAACCTTCAGCCATTTGACTCAACTTATCTTTATAGCTTATCTATTACTCTACCCCTTTGAACCATATACCTTTAGCTATCAAAACCATTCTGTTGTGGTTCTTTGAGTACACTCTCCACTTTCATCCACATTCTTTAATTCAGACTTTCCCCTTTGCCTGGAATGTGTTTCTACCTTCTAGCTAGCCAGCCTTTAAGGCCCAGATCAGACTGTCCCGTCTCTTCAGATAAGTCTTTTTCCTGTAGGCAGAATTAATCTCTTTTTCAGATAGCCTCATAACACTTTGTAAACTTTGGACAATAGAACTCATGGTAGAATTATTTAGAATTGTGTCTACCTCCCTCCCAAGTAGATTAGAATTCTTATAGGATCAAGGACATATCCTATTCATGTTGTTATCTTTCACAAAGCCAGAACACTCCTTTGTACTGTAGATATCAACCAATTTTAATTAGTGAGTATTATTATTATTATTATTTTAAGTAAACTGTATGCTCAACCTGGAGCTCGAACTCACGACCCCAAGAGCTAGAGTTACAAGCACTACCAACTGAGCTAGCCAGGTATCCCATAATTTGTGAATTTTAAATTATAAGACATGGGGGGCTATAAAACTAGCCCCTAGGCTAGTTTTTAAATTTTTTTTCCAGTAGAATAACTCCTTCATAATCATGTTTTTTAGCCTTGCCTATAAAATTTTATAATAACAAAAAAGTTACTATCAATTCAATATTTTATTTTATTTTAAAGTTTATTATTTTTTGAAACAACATGCATGCGTACATGCACAAGGATTAGCAGGGGGAGGGGCAGAGAGAGAAGGAGAGAAAGGATCCCAAGCAGGTTCCAAGTAGTTAGCATGGAGCTGGAGTCTATGTGGGGTTGGAACTCATGAACTGTGAGATCATGACCTGAGCCGATGTTAAAAGTCAGATGTTTCACCGACTGATCCACCCAAGTGCTCCTAAATTCAGTAGTTTAAAATAAATTTGTGTTCTACTTATCACCAAACATCTACAGACATAGGAAAAAATGGCTGTTCACATTTTACCAGACATATTTCAAAGTTTGATGTGTACATGGGTTTGTAGACCCTTGCAAACTTAGTAGCTTACAAACTGCAAATACTTTTCTAGGAAATAAAGGCCTGTTGAAAGTTTTTGATTAGGTAATGACAAAAGAAAGTGAAACCACACAAAAATGAGATACATTTATTTCAAAATACTCTGTCTTAAGGTTGCCTGGGTGGCTCAGTTGGTGAAGCGTCTGACTTCAGCTCAGGCCACGATCCCGTGGTTCGTGAGTTCAAGTCCTGCATCAAACTCTGTGCTGACAGTGCAGAGCCTGCTTCAGATTCTCTGTCTTCCTCTCTTTCTGCCCCTCCTCCCCTCATCAAAAATAAATAAAACTCTCTCAAAAAGAAATAAACATTAAAAAAAATACTCGGCCTTGGGGCGCCTGGGTGGCTCAGTTGGTTAAGCGGCCGACTTCGGCTCAGGTCATGATCTCGCGGTCGGTGAGTTTGAGCCCCGCATCAAGCTCTGTGCTGACAGCTCAGAGCCTGGAGCTTGTTTCAGATTCTGTATCTCCCTCTCTCTCTGATCCTCCCCTGTTCATGCTCTGTCTCTCTGTCTCAAAAATAAATAAACGTTAAAAAAAAATAAAAAAAAATACTCGGCCTTGCATTCATATCTTTAGTCATTCAATGAATATTTGTTCAGTATCTAGTATGTGCTAGCCAGCATTCTTGGTGCTGGGCATACAGGAGGGACCAGGTGGAGGTAGTGAGAGGTGATTGGATACTGGATACGTTTTGAAAGTGGAGTCAACAGGATTATGGGTAGATTAGATGGAGTGGGTGAAAGAAAAGAGTCAGTGATGACTCCAAGGCTTCTGACTGGAGCAGTTGGAAGAACAGAGTTGCTATTTGCTGGACTAGAGAAGACTGTTGGAAGGGAGGTTTGGGGATGGAGCTAATCAGGAATTTGGTTTTGAATGTATTCAATTTGAGATGACTATGAGTCAAGAGAAGATGTCTGTAGATATACGCTAATGTAGGTACCTCCTCAGTAAATATAAACACAATTAGAGGTGTGTTAGAGTTGGCTCACACCAGCTCCTAAGAGGGGATCATTACATTTTCAGGAATTTGGTGAGCTAGTTGTTCAAGTTTAAGAAGCTGTTATTCAAAGTTAAGCTATATAAACGTATAAAATGTATTAAATAAATTATAGTAAAACACAATTAATGAATTAATTCACTAATTATTTTGATTAAGAGAGAAAGTAATAGCGGGGTCGAGGCAATGAAAGAGGGAGAGAGAGAATCCTAAGCAGACTCCACACCATCAGCACAGAGCCTGATGTGGGGCTTGAACTCACGAACCAAACCGTGAGATCATGACCTGAGCTGAAATTAAGAGTTGGACATTCAATTGACTGAATCAGCCAGACACCCTAGTAGTAATATTTTAAAACCGATCACTTCCTAATTATTTTAATGCTGTGTATGATGATGAGGTTAAATCTTTTGTATCTATTCAGAGACCCTGGGTTTAGTGACATTGCATTGGTAGCAAGAAATTAACATGATACTAAATGCCACAACTCAGGCCTTTTTCTCCCTGGAGAGCTGATTGTTAAATCACACTTACCAGCACAACACTGAAAAATCCTCAGTGGAAACAAATTGTCTCTTAACCTTTATATAACCTTCTATCATCATCATCATCATCATCATCACCATCATCATTATCACATTTGTTTATATCTTTCCTGCTATATATGTGAAAACAAAGCAACAAACCAAAAAAGTGGACAGAAAATAAAGGGTTGGTGAGTAGCTAGCATAGGGCATCCAAAACAAGAAGGGTCTTACAAAGTAGACCAAGTTGTGGTACGTCTATGCAACTTAACACTTCGTCTTTAAATCTTTTTTGTTTATTTCTGAGATACAGAGAGACAGAGCATGAGGGAGGGAGGGACAGAGAGAGACCCAGAATCTGAAGCAGGCTCTAGGCTCTGAACTGTTAGCACAGAGCCCAATGTGGGGCTGGAACCCATGAACTGTGAGATCATGACCTGAGCCAAAGTCTAACACCGAATCAACTGAGTTACCCAGGTGCCCCAGCACTTCGTCTTTAAAAAAAAAAAAAAATCAGCCAGCTCAATACCAATGGGGTACAGTCTACAGGATATAAACAGTGAACAAAATAAAGTACACAATAGAATTTATAGTATGATACTATTTATGCAAAACAAAACAAAAATACAGGTACATGCTGTTTATGCAGTAAATATGTCTCTTTTTTTTTTTTTTAAGTTCCTTTATTTATTTTGAGAGAGAGACAGAGGAAACAAGGGAGAGTCAGAGAGCAAGGGAGAGAGAGAGAATCCCAAGCAAGCTCTGCGCTGTCCGCACAGAGCCCCCGATGTGGGACTTGAACTCATGAACCTCAAGATCATAACGAGCCAAAACGGAGTTGGACGCTTAGCCAACTGAGCCACCCAGGCGCCCCTATGCAGTGAATATTTCTGAAAAGTATACAGAAAACTGATAACATTAGTTGCTTCAGAAGAGGGGAACTTGGTGACCAGGGTATACAGGTGGGAGAGAAACATACTTTCCCTAAACATCTTTTTATTCCCTTTGAATTTCATAGCACATGTATGCATTTCCTATTCAAATCAAACATGGCTTTAAAAAAGTTCTTACATGGTTTTAACAACATGACGTGTAAATAACACAGTTTAGGGAGGGAAGAGGAGGAAAGCTCTTCCACTTTAAATTTGTACAAATTTTGCCTCATTTAAACTCAGTTGTGATTCCTTATACACATCTGTTAACACGATATACATCTTCTAAATATAAATGTTAATTTTTTGGTTAACAATCTTAACCTAGAATCTTAAGTCTATGTTAAGCTCAAAGCATGTTTAAGTATGCTTACTCTAAGAAACTGTATATTAGGTGTGCCTGGGTGGCTCAGTCAGTTGGGCGTCCACTCTCGATTTAGGTTCAGGTCATGATCCCAGGATTGTGGGATTGAGGCCCGTGTCCAGCTCTGTGCTGAGTGTGGAGCCTGCTTAAGATTCCTCCCCTCCCCCTCTCTCCCCCTCTGCCCCACTCATATGCTCTCTCTTTCTAAGAAAGAAAAAGAAACTGTATATGTTAGAATACTTGTTATATAAAATTACATTTACTCAAAGTAATAAATATGTTTGTCTTACAATGTTAATATACTTATCTTCTTATGATAATGAACACATTGATATGATCTTACTGGTCTTACTGTAACTATCCTCTCCATTATGTAAATAGGATAAATTCCCTTGTTAATTATAAAATGCAGCAGATTCTGAGTCTAGACTTTTCTCCTCAGTTGTGCAAAGAAATAAACAGTGCTTATAGCGGACTCATTATCAAACACACAATAGAAAAACTTGTGCTTTCAAGCAAATTGGTACTGTGGTCCTGGAGACGAGTCTGAGCGGGGTGGGGGGGGGGTTGGGGGGGTGGAATAGATTGCTTTAGTTCCCAAACTGGAGTGTGTTAATATAACGAGTAAACGGGCCACAATAAATGTCTGTTTTGGTTTGTGGTGGAAGCTGCCTGTCTTTGCTGCTAAGTCCCAATCTAAGAGCATGAAAGTACTGTGTTCACTAAATTAAGCACAAAAAACTAAATGCACACATTCAGGTATATTGGGTAAGGATCCAAAGATTAGAAGCAGGGTCAGCAAAAGCAGGTTTTTTTTTTTCCTGTTTTTTAAAATTTATTTATTTTGAGAGAGACAGAGAGAGCGTGAGTGGGGGAGGGGCAGATAGAGAGGGAGAATCCCAAGCAGGCTCTGTGGGGTCAGCACAGAGCCCCACACAGGACTCGAATTCATGAAACTGCGAGTTCATTACCTGAGCCAATATCAAGAGTTGGATGCTTAACTGACTGAGCCACCCAGGGGGTCCCAAAAGCAGTGTTTTTTTAATTGTGTGAAATGAGGTGGATCAAACTGAGAAGCAGTCACACCAGGCTGTGGTAGAGAAATTGTTTTCTTCCTCAGTGTCTTCTCCTTCCTTTTCCTGTATGAATTTAAGATTGATTAACCAAAAATCGGGTCTGAAAAGGAAGTCTTAGATATCTCCTGTGTTAGTCAGGGTCCTGGCAAGAAGAGAGACTTCACCCCAGATTAAGTTTTGTCAGAATGTATGTTCAGGACAGGACTGTGGTATGGGAAGAGGTAAGGGAGTAAACAAGCTATGTGAAGCACTTAGAAAGCCCTTACTTTCCCCACAGAAGGGACAAGGGAAGGAAGTAGAGTTTCTGGAACTCAAAGAGAGCTGGGAAAGTGTAGATAGGGCTGCCCTGCTTCTAGTGGATAGTCATGGAGGGAAGCGGCTACAGCCAGAGAGTTGATGCTGAAACGAGGAAGGAACAAGGAATAAATAACCCCCATCTGTCTCCCATCCTCTGCTCTCTTCTCAGGTTCTGGCTAAACTTAGAGGAAAACCAGCTCCCAAAGCGGGTATGAGAGATACAGTCCACAGGGTTCAACTTTCCAGGGCACAGAGCAGGAGAGAAGAGAATGAAGAGTGGATGGGGTAAAGAAGTGTAACAGAATAATTAGCACAGTCAATTTTCTGCAAAAATTCAAACGTGGAGCAAGATATGTGTTTCTCTGACAAGTAAGCTATTAGTAACCTTGGTTTGTGTAAACCCCAACCAGCTTTGGGTGATTATGGAAATCCTATATGCCAGGCAGATGCCCCCTTTTTTTAATGTATTATTTTTAAAAAATTAATCTCTATGCTCAATGTGGAGCTCAAATTCCCAACCCCAAGATCAAGAGTCACATGCTGTACTGATTGAGCCACCCAGGAGCCCCATAAGGGATCCCTATGTGATTTGAGGTAGGGTTTTGAGGAAAGATTCTCTCGGGATATCTGTTCATTATATATGCATATGCATCATTGCCATAGGATGTTGCATATCATATGTAGGGATATATAATTAATATTCTAGATAAACAACCAAGTGCTTGCATAAATTCTCAAGTTTTTTTTTGCCCAGAGGAATTGAATGATCACATTAAAATCTGGAGAGAGAAAAAAAACAAAACGCACATCCAACTTTAACTAAAGAACGAGAATCTGAGTAAGATTGAAGAATTTTGTGAAAGATCATATTCAGGAGAAAAGAGATAGTTAATTCTTTTCTTCTTCCACATGCCGAAAAGGAAAGCTGCAATTTCAAAACTGTAATTTGTGAAAAATAATTTAAATTAAGGAAAATCAGCATTTGGATGGTAAGGTCTAATTTTGTATTTAGTTTTTTTTTTTTCTTTTTTCAATTTTTCTACTTAGTTTCCTTTTTTTTGTTAAGATTTTTTTTTCATGTTTATTTAATTATTCTGAGAGAGAGAGGGAGAGAGAGAGAGACAGAGCACAAGCAGGGAAGGGGTGGAGAGAGAGAGAGGGAGAGAGAATCCCAAGCAGGCTCTGCACCACCAGCACAGAGCCTGATATGGGGCTCAAACTCATGAACCCGGAGGTCATGACCTGAGTGGAAACCAAGATTCAGACACTTAACTGATTTAGTCACCCAAGCACCCCTCTACTTAGTTTCGATGTGGAAAGTTAAAGCATATTTATTTTGGATGTGAACATTTTTCTTAAAGAAGGAATAATTTGCTCTTATCAGAAAGAATGGTGGTGTATAAATATAGTTGCCAAAAAAAGTTGCAAACTTTTCATTTCCAAGATGCAGTACAAGTAAAAATAAAATATTGCAAAAGATTAAACTGTTCTATATGAATAATTATTTTTTCCAGTGATACTTTACATCGAAAACAGAAAGAAATAACTTCTGTCCTGGCAGCACACCAATAAGAAGCACAGCATAAGGGGCACCTGGGTGGCTTGGTCGGTTGGGCGGCCTGGTGGGTTGGGCGGCCGACTTCGGCTCAGGTCATGATATTGCGGTCCGTGAGTTCGAGCCCCGCGTCGGGCTCTGGGCTGACAGCTCAGAGCCTGGAGCCTGTTTCGGATTCTGTGTCTCCCTCTCCCTCTGCCCCTCCCCTGTTCATGCTCTGTCTCTCTCTGTCCCAAAGATAAATAAACGTAAAAAAAAAAAAAAGAAAAAGAAGCACAACATAATTAATGCTTTCAGACTATTTGACCATGTTAATAGCCAGGTGGGACCAAAATTATTCTCTTTTTTGGTAAAGTTTTTATATGAATTTGGTTATTGTTCTTTTAATTTGATGTTGAATGCTTTTAGTACAAAGTGGTATATATTAGGACTGGGATTTACCATTTTCCTAATCTGAGAATTTTCTTAGCAATATTAAAAGAAATGTACACTGGTAAAGTAAATCTTTTTCTCCCCATAGAATTCTGACTCCTTTCTCCACCTTCTCTCTATTACTGGCGTAGTTATTATAGTCACAAAATGGTATGAAATTGTGACATATTTTTAATTCATGAAGATATTTAGTTTTTCTCCCGCTGAATATAAAAGGACTAAATTGTCTACATTTCTAATTTCAATGCTTGACTTATATTTATCACCTTCAAAACTGGTATTTAAGAGAATAGAAATGTAGAGTAAATATCGTATAGAGTACACAACTAGAATGTGCTAAAATGTAATGATGTGTGTCTCTTTATAAACTGTAAAACTGAAGCAATTTTCAAGTGAAGTGGAACTATGAAATTCTTCCATTTAAATGATCTGGGTAATCAAAACAAACAAACAAACAAAGGAACAAACCCCTTTACTAAGGATAAAATTCACCTACTCAGGCAATGTATCTATTTAAAGTCTACAATTCAGGGGCACCTGGGTGGCTCAGTGAGTTAAGCCTCTGACTCTTGATTTCAGCTCAGATTATGATCTCACAGTTTGTGGGCTTGAGCACCAAGTTGGGCACTGCGCTGATAACATGGAACTTGCTTGAGAGTCTCTCTGCCCCTCCCCCACTCACTTTCTTTCTGTCTCTCTCAAAATACATAAATAAACTTAAAAAAAAAAAGTGTACAATTCATTGGTGTTCCTATATTCACAGAGCTGTGCAACCAGCACTGCAATCAATTTTAGAACATATTCATCCTCTGAAAAAGAAATCCCATATCCGTCAGCAGTCACCCCAATTTCATACTATTCCTTCAGCCTCTGGCAACTACTAATATTTCTGTCTGTACAGATTTGTCTATTCTGGACATCTTGGCAAATTTTTAAAGGTGCAATATTTCTCTAACAAATTCTGAATTATTGATTATTTTTATTTATTTATTACATATTGATATAAATTTATCTATAGTTTCCTCCTCATTAACTATTGAAATTTTGCATTAATTTAATAGGTCATATATAAGATTTTTGAAAAGCTTATAGTTGATCCCAAAATTGCTGTCATAAAATATAAATAAATGGCCCCTGTGGGTTTTTGTTGAGATGTAATATTGGCCCATAAAATCTAGAACCTTCCAGGAGAATTTTAAACAGATAATCAAGGAAGTAAAGCAACTTTTAAAATGTTATATTAGCCTATATTCATTCCTTCTGCTCCTGGATATTGGTGAAGGAAAATATTTATATATATTTTTAATAATGTTTATTTATATTTAAGAGAGAGAGTGCGAGTGCCCGCACATGTGTGGAGGGGAGGGGCAGAGAGAGAGGGGGACAGAGGATCTGAAGCAGGCTCCACGCTGACAGCAGACAGCCCTATGCAGAGCTTGAACTCACAAAACGAACCAGGAGATCATGATCTGAACTGAAGTCGGAGGCTTAAGTGACTGAGCCACCCAGGTGCCCCAGGGAAATATTTATTTTAACCTGTCCTTTTTGTTTTGTTACCTGGATCTTTGGCCCATGTTATCAGCACTAAAGATCTAACTTTCCCATATAAGGGTCTTTGCTAATGTCAGAACGTTCTTAGTTTTTCACCAGCCTTTGCTTGAGGTTGTGTTCAGACTCCTCAGTGATGTATTTATTTGTAAGCACTAGCTCCTGCACTGTTCCACCAGAGGCTGGAGTTCAGGAAGCTTTTACTTGCAAAACATTATGCTAAATGTTAACTACTGTTTGTTCTTTGGGAAATTGCTTGTGTTTGTCTTTGCTTGATGTTGTTATTATCTGCTTTATTTCTCGGCCCTTCGCTTGTTCCTCTGAACTGTGCTGGGACAATGCAGACTGTTTGGGGACGGCCATCTTATTGGATGGGGCATTTGACTGGTACTAGATTGTGAATGCCTTCTTCGTCGAGTGCTTCTGAGAAAATAACCCTTGAACTGATATTGATGAACTCTGTACTTTCCTTCTGGCTTGCAGTTCTACTTTTAACAACTTTATGCCTATTTCTGTTTAGACTAGTTGGTCGTAGGGCGCCTGGGTGGCTCAGTAGGTTGAGAGTCCACCTTCGGCTCAGGTCATGATCTCACAGTTCATGAGTTGGAGCCCCGTGTCAGGCTCTGTGTTGACAGCTCAGAGCCTGGAGCCTGCTTCGGATTCGGTGCCTTCCTCTCTCTCTGCCCCAACCCAGTCGCATTCTGTCTCTGTCTCTCTCAAAAATAAATAAACATTTAAAAAAATAAAAAAAAAAAAGATTAGTTGGTCATATCCACCTGCCATTGTGGCTGCCAAGATCTTTGGGACACCCTCTCTACCTTATATTTCTCTCTACTGAATTCTATCCACCTTCCCAACTTAGAACTTAACCCTGCATTTCCCAACTTCTTTCTCTAGGGACTTAGTTTCACCAGTCAGATGTATTCCTGTAAGGTTTTGATTTGGAAGGAACCTCTGTGAGGAAAGAAGTGGGGTGAGGGGCATCCTTTTGTTTGAGGCAGTAGGTTTTTGTTTTTTGGGTTTTTTTTCACTTTTTTTTTTTTCAACGTTTATTTATTTTTGGGACAGAGAGAGACAGAGCATGAATGGGGGAGGGGCAGAGAGAGAGGGAGACACAGAATCGGAAACAGGCTCCAGGCTCTGAGCCATTAGCCCAGAGCCTGACGCGGGGCTCGAACTCACGGACCGCGAGATCGTGACCTGGCTGAAGTCGGACGCTTAACCGACTGCGCCACCCAGGCACCCCTGGAGGCAGTAGGTTTTATGGGCCTACTGTAGAGGTGTAATTTCTTTATCTTAGAAGAGAAAGTATAATCTGGAGCTCCATATGATGTCAGGACTGGTCATAGAGTTCTGCAGTCACTAGCATGTGAATTGCAGGGCAAACCATGATAATATTGGAATAGTGTGGAAGGTGCAGAAGACTGCACAGCCTGAAAAGCAAGGGAGTGGAGAATGGAACTCTTGGCCTACAAAGGGCAGTCAGAGCATATAGATGTGTGAAGCAAATCAGGTGAAGGACAATGGGGAAATGGGAGATGCAGTGAACTAGGGAAAGCACACCCATTTGAAGGAGAGAGTTGTCACTGTATGCTCCGTTCCCAGTAATTGTGCTGTGGTGCACAGGCCCAGTGATATCTGGATTTCAGATTTTTCAAGAGAAAGTAGAAATTCAGATTTTTTTGGTGGAATTTTGTAAATTTTAAATATTCTCAATTAATTCAGAATTATTTTACAGGTTTGGGTGATCCATAAAATATAAGTCAGATACAGTCCACAGGTTGACGGTTTTTTATCTGTTACTGGTGAGAACACAAGCTCATAAAGAAGAATGGTGAGGTAGGAGGGTGTGGGAATACAAAAGCCACGGGGAATTGACAAGAGTAGAGTCTGGTTAACAGTGTATAAATCCAAGAGAGGTCTGTTAGATAAGGACAGAATAATGTCCATTGTGTCTATTGTATTGGGAGCTTGGAAGTCATTGATAATCTTTGTCAAACTTCTTCAGCTGAATAATAGGAGAAAAGACCAAACTGCAAAGGGTTGAGGAATGAGGGAGGAGTGAGCCAATGGAGATGGAGTGAAGATTACTTCCAGAGACACAAGAAGGCTCCACGCTGACAGCAGACAGCCCTATGCAGAGCTTGAACTCACAAAACGAACCAGGAGATCATGATCTGAGCTGAGGCTTAAGTGACTGAGCCACCCAGGTGCCCCAGGGAAATATTTATTTTAACCTGTTCTTTTTGTTTTGTTACCTGGATCTTTGGCCCATGTTATCAGCACTAAAGATCTGACTTTCCCATA
Source organism: Prionailurus bengalensis (assembly GCF_016509475.1). Lineage (NCBI taxonomy): Eukaryota > Metazoa > Chordata > Mammalia > Carnivora > Felidae > Prionailurus > Prionailurus bengalensis. The sequence goes on from NC_057343.1 coordinate 200,617,706, forward strand.
TAAGGGTCTTTGCTAATGTCAGAACGTTCTTAGTTTTATTTATTTATTTATTTATTTTGGAAAGCCTAGCCAAAGCTAAAGGTTTTTTACCTATGTGTTTGTGCAGGTATGTATATCTTTGAGTGAGGCAAGATTTCCTAATTATATTATTTCAATTTTCTATCACTTTATTTATTTGTTTATTTATTTATTTTAAGTAAGCTTTATGCCCAACATGGGGCTTGAACCCATAAACCCGAGATCAAGAGTCACATGCTCTACAAATGGAGCCAGCCAGGCATCCCTCTATAACCTTAGTTTTAAAAAGTTTATGAAGCACATTTATAGGCTCAGGTTAATAAAACCACTGTAGAGGGAGAAATTAAAAACTATGCAGGAAAAGCTGCTAACTGAATTTCTGGAGGAGATTGGGAGGGGGTGTGGTGGAAACACAGATTCGAAAATGAGAATCTCTGGATTGGAGGGAAGACAATTAGAAATGGTTTGGAATCAGGCAGACTCCTGGGTCATGCTGGTGGACGTGGAGGAAGCTGAGGTAATTCTTTCCTACAGCAGCAATTTTCTAGTTATGCAGATGAGATACTGAAAGTGGGGAGAACGGGAGTGGATATGTTGTTTGAGCACAGTGGTGAGGGTTTGGAAATGCCACAAAAGGGAATGGGAAAGAGACGTGTATATGAAGTATTGTTTGGGAGGCTAAAGAACCCCATTTCAAATTAGATCCCATACTTGGGTAGGGGCACTAATTTGTACTTTTTGAACATTTCATTCCTTGCTCAGCAGCATAAGCATAAGTGTGAAGAAGGTGATTTCACTGATCCATAGTTAGGATTTTAGCCAGAGGACGTAGGTAAATGGGCTGGAATTCACAGAACCATGGTTCTGGAAGAGAATCATTGAGGTATTTGAAGTAGGAAACAATACGAGACTAGGAGGGAGTAAAATGGCAGGGAATAGAAACAGAGGTCATTCTACTCTTGGTTCAGGCTAGGAACCTTGAGACATTGCATCTGGATGTGTCCATCCGAGGATGTCACTTAAACTGTTTCAAGCTTGTATGTCTATTGCATCTAGTTGCTTAGATCTCCCTGTTCTTAGAAGAGGTGGGCCAGATGAGTAGCAGTTTTTGCTTTCTGATCCATGGATGAAACTGAAGTACTACTTGAAGAAGATGATGCAGAACTTCTGGAAGTTGCCAGCAAGTGCCCGGGAAGGGAAATGGACCCAATGTCAATTTAAGGGAGGATCAGGATTGGAAAGTCAATACTATTCATTCAAAATTCAAGTCTCTAGGGGTGCCTGACTGGCTCAGTCAGTAAGGCATGTGACTCTTGATCTCAGGGTTGTGAGTTCAAGCCCCATGCTGAGCATGGAAATTTCTTTAAAAAAAAAAAAATTCAAGTATCTCCTGATAAACTTATTCCTTAACACATCTTGCTGGAAGGGATGGTGGAGACAAGTCCACAACTCTTAGCCAGCTCAGCTTAAGCCTCACTGGAAAGACCTCCCTTAATATAGTGGAGGATGAGAATATTAGGAAAAATGGACCTTGTGAATGTCTATGGCTAAGTACTTTTATCACTAGTAGGCGCACTCCTGCAGAAGAAGGCCACATTATGCGTGAGAATCCTGGTCAGGTCAGCCTGGGGGAACAGGGCTGATCATGGCTTCCCTGGAGTTCTACCAGAGACCCATTACACATGGGTTTTCTGGCTGCCTTTGGACCTTCAGGTAGCCAGGGCTTACTTGGAACTTGAAATGATTCTGGGGCAGTAGTTCTCAAACTTCAAGATGATAAAGAATCACCTGAAGAGCTTGTTAAAAAATGTAGATTCTTAGACTCTAACTTCAGTGAATTTGGTTCAGTGGTTTTGGGGCAGCCCCTGGGAACTTGTATTTGTAATGAGTTCCCAAGAAATGTTGATGCTGCTTGTCCAGGCACTACACCATTTATGTAGCACCAATTATGTTTGGGAATTTTATTGGCTGGATTCTGGTTACACATATCCAATGAATAAATTGCCCTAAGTCTATTTTGATGATGTCTCCTGGGTTTCTGATCCTGCAGAAGACTCTACCTTAGGAATTCTAGGTATTACTGGCCTTTTGAGTGATCTAATCCTTCTGTTACCTATTGTCATTGGGCCACAGATCCCAAAAGATCTCAAGAAACTATAGAGACTGGATTTTATGGGTTGTATCATGACCGTGAAATTGTCCCATGAATTTTTTTGGTGCTGAAAAAGACAGCGATCTATCAAGATTTTTTCTTCAAACTTTCAAACTAGAAAAATCTAAAGCTCCCTCTTCCTCACCAGGATTGTAACATTTCCTCTTTTTGCTTGCCTCAAACTCCTTTTTTTTTATTAAAAGTTTTTTTTTGGTTTTTAATGTTTATTTATTTTTGAGAGAGAGAGCAGGGGAGGGCCAGAGAGAGAGAGACAGAGGATCTGAAGCCGGTTCTTGCTGTCAGTGCAGAGCCCGATGCAGAGCTCAAACCCCATGATTCATGGGATCATGACCTGAGTCAAAGTCAGAAGCTCAACCGACTGAGCCACCCAGGCACCCCTGCTTGCCTCAAATTCTTGAGAAAAGCTTATACTCATCCTTTAGCCAGAAACCTGAGTCCTTAGGAAATGAATACAAGAGACTTTTGGTGGGAGTGTATCTGGCTTCCAACAGTACCAGTTGGTTCCTGGGCCATATTCTTAAAATAGAAAAATGACCAATTACAGCTTTGCCAAAACTACATTTGGTGTAATCCAGAGAATATGTTTTTAAGTGTCTGAAGGACTCAGCCACAGGAATCTTGATGGTACCAGCCAAGATATCTGAGGTCCAAGGATGGCAAAACCCAGGGACCATTTAGTACTCATGGGGGATTCCAGCTAAATAGAAGCTGGGATTTGGACATGTCTGGGCAGGTCTGCTGAATATGCAGGGCAGGCATGCCTGGAGTCTATTTACATGACAACTTTTGGCTGAAGAATGAGTGTACCCTGATCTGAATGGAAAGTGGAATGGGAAGAACAGAAATGTGTCTGTCTTAGGACTCAGGTTTTGATAAATGTTCTTTAAGAAATGAGTTTATTAATTAAATAATATATCATCTTTTTATTTCTTGGAATTACACAATTTACATTAGGATTTTTGATAGTTTGAAAATAGTTTATTGCTATCTTTAGGAGACTATAGAGAGGGTAGGCAATCATATCAAAATGAAAGAAGATTGATTTAATTTAGTTTACTACCTGGGATTAAATTGGGTGTGTGAGCAAAAGGACAAAAGATATACATATTTTGTGGCTTTGGAAATATTGGTGGATTAGTGAATCTTTAAAAATTTCTATAGGAAATAGTGTATTTAAACTTGCTATTTTCAACTGTATACTCCTTCTACACCACCTAGAACTTTGTGAATTTTGTTAAATATTAACATGGCTGAAGTACTTTAAAATTATATTTACCTTTAAAAGGTTTATTTTACATTTATTTATTTTTGAGAGACAGTGACAGAGCATAAGTGGGGGAGGGGCAGAGAGAGACTGAGACACAGAATCCAAAGCAGGCTCCAAGCTGTGCACAGAGCCTTACACAGGGCTCAAACTCACAAACCGTGAGATCATGACCTGAGCTAAAGTCAGACACCCAACTGACTGAGCCACCCAGGAGCCCCTATTTACCTTTAATTTAAAAACTGTTCACAATTGTGCTTCGGGTCTTGATTAGTGCTATTCCTCATTCATTGCATTTTTAAGATAGAGTTTGGTTGATGAGCCACAGTTCCATCTTTGCTTTTCTTTAATTAGTAAGAATTATTATAATCTTAGAGAACGCTGACTGACTGACTTTTTAATGTGTCAGACACCCATCTAAGCACTTTACACATCGTATCTCATTTAAGCCTCACAGCATTATTATGAGGGAGACACTTTAATTATCCTGACTACATACATGGGGAAACTGAGGCACAGAAAGATTAAATTACTTGTCTAAATAACAGCTAGCAAGCAGTGGAGAAAACCAGGGCTTAGAGTGTTTGCGGTGTTTTAGCAAAGGTACTAACGACTCTAAATGTTAAGATCATTACAGAAAAGAAAAGGCTGTTTCTCAGTTTGGGTATGGTTTAGGTGCCAGGAACTCTCTCATTGCCAATTTTGATTCTTCAGGTAGCCTTGGTAAAGTCACTGGAATTATTTTCCAGAGACTTTTGTTCATACAAATGATTTTTTAAATGACTCTGAGCTGTCATTTGCTTTCCTAGAGAATGAGAGAAGCAATGTACTATGCACCTCTCCTTCTTAAGAATGATTTTAGATTTTTAAACTTTTTATTTGCATACAAGTTCAAACTTACAGAAAAGTTGCAAAAATAAAGATAGCATTAAAAATACCCATATACCTTTTACTCAAATTCTCTTTACTGTTTACATTTTACTCTAATTCTTTCCATTTGTGTGCTTTCTCTGAATACATATGGAGAAAAAACTAAAAAGTTATTTTTTTTCCTTTTAAATCATTTAAGGGTTAGTTACATACTTTGTGGTCCTTTCTCCTTAATACCTTGATGTGTATTTCCCGCATATAGGGATAATCTCTTTTGTGACCACATTATAGTAATAAATTTTAGTAAATTCAACATTGATTCAATACTTTAATCTGTGAACAGTATTCCAATTTGTCAATTGGCCCATTAACATTATTTATAGCATTTTCCTCCTTGGGTACAGGATCCAGTCCAAGGTCAGTTACTGCATTTAGCTGTCATATTTGAGAATAACTCTAATTATGCCAGATTTTATTTTTATCATATTCTAGAAACCATCTCCACACAGCATATAAAAATCTTAATTTAGGATGACAGCTGATGAAAATTAGACTTCTGATAGATTTTTTTTTGCTATTACTTGATATTTTAGAATCCCTAATGATGATTAGGATGTAGTCATACTAATTAAAGCTAGTTTTAATGAGTTAACTAGCTACTAGCAACTGTTTCTATTATATTGTATGCCTAAGCTAAAGAAAATTAGATTTTTTTTAGACATTTTGAATCATAGTTGAAATTCTAACAATAGCTTAATGATATTGATCTAATTTTAAGTTTAGAAGAGACTTCTATTTTTTTGGTACTAATTAGTTTAATACAGGATTACTGAAAAATAGGAAACTCCAAGAAGGAAAATGTGATACTGTCTAGTGTCTGAAAGGAATGATTGATGCTAACAAATATAAAATATAAATTTTAAATAATCAGGATATTGTTTAAAAGGCAAGCTGTTGACTTTATCACTCCCCCTTGCTAAGACACACATTGGTGCCTGTTAAATCTGACATTTTTACTCTGATCATCAATGGCAGCTTTAAAGCGTCTGTAGTATCCCAGGACAAAGTAACAAATCAACTCCAGGAAGGGCTGTGAAACTGTATCTGCGGCTCTTTCCTTTCCCAAAAGCCCATCCCCAGTGGCATGCCAGTAGCTTCTGGGCACTGGAGAAGTTATGACCCTGTCTTCGCTGGGGTTAATGGCAGCCTGTTGGTCTTCTGCACCTCCCTTTCACCTTTCCCTGGGAAACTGGGGCTGGAGGCTAACAAACCCTACAGGTTCCCAGTCATTATATAAACTGCCTACCCAAAAGGCCCTTCCGCCTCCACCAAATTTGGTGACCACAGTTGAGAGCCAAGAGTCTCCTATAATCATTTTTAATAGTTATATTAAGGAGGGTTTTCACAAAAGGAACATTTAAAAAAAATTTTTGTTTTTAATTTTTATTTATTTTTGAGAGAGAGACAGAGCACAAGCAGGGTAGGGGTAGAGAGAGACGGAAACACAGAATCCAAAGTTGGCTCCGGGCTCCAAGCTGTCAGCACAGAGCCCAACACAGGGCTCGAAACCACGAGCTGGGAGATCATGACCTGAGCCGAAGTTGGACGCTTAACAGATTGAGCCACCCAGGCACCCTAAAAGATCCAAAATTAAAAGGATCTTGGGTCATGGTTTTTGAAAGAAAGATCGTTATCTACTTGTTGAGCAATGTTGGCAATATTGACTGTTCTTTGCTCTTTCCCTCCCACAGACCCAGTCCTCACTTCTTTGCATCTTGCATTCCTTTGATATTTTTAATATACTTAGGCAATGAATTAGCACTCAATGGATTGAAAAATTGTATTACCTTGCTATGTATTATGTGGAAGGACCACCAATTGATGCCAGTATGGAATCTTAGGCTCTAATAGTGGGACTCGTCTGTCTTAAAGTAACCTGCAAAATATTGACACACGGTCGAGTGTCATCAATCCTGATGAACCATGCATGTGGTTGTGGAAATCCACCTCTGCCTCATCCTCACCCCGAGTCCCAAGAACTCCAACACTAATGCCTAGTTCTGTCGTTGATATTCTGATTTCTAGAATGTGCTTGTCAAATATTAGGCTATTTTCATTTTTCCTTGGGATGCACTTTGTTTTTTAAAGATCTATGATCCATTTTATTTAGATGAAGGAAGATAAAGAAAGGGTTCCCCTGCTATGGAGAAGACCATATAAATGGACAGGCAAGATGATGGTGCTTTTAGGTATGTAGTCACTCCTGTCAAGGGGTTGCTGGACCTCAGATCCCTTTATGTGTCAGACTCCACTGAGGTGATTTGCAATTTACCTTGCTTTGCAGCTTCTATTGTCCTGGCTCACTCTATTTCTTAGCAAATATATCATATGCACTTTAACTCAAAAGCCCAAACGACTTCTCTAACATCAACAATTGAGACCATTGGCTTTTTAAAATTTTTTTATTTTTTCACTCATCATTTATTTACAAATACACATTATAACTTTTATATACATTGCACATTTACATGGTAGAAAAGTACAAAACTATATATTTAAATGAATTTATATTTAACTTGCCATGTTTGAAAATATAAAATTGCATCAGAAAAAAGTATTATGAAAAGCAAGAAACTTGAACTGATAAAGCTTTGATATAACTTTTAGCGACACGTTGTTTGAAAAGGAACTAATTTAAAAGGTACAGCAGAGTAGCTTACAGGAAACACCTAACAAAAGGTTGAATGTATAGCATTCCCTTCCTTCAGTCTCCGGATACCCATATCAATTTCTTTGGATTTGTAACATCTTAAAAGTACATTATTAGAATTCTAACATTTCTATCACCCCTTCTCTCCCAAATCATGACAAGAGAACTGAACTAGGAGTTTCCTCAAAGATGTATCCTCTGTACCTTCTATTTGAGTCAGTTATAATGCCTTTTGGTCAGTCAAGATTCCTTGTAAACAAAACCCGAGGGATCATGTATGTACAGAACAGGCAGCAGAGAATCCAATAAATAAAAAACATGACAGAAACTGACATGCAAGTTTGTTAAAGTGGAAAAGAGTCTAACAACAGTGAGATGAAGGGAGACAGATGAGTGAGTGAATAGTAAGGAATGGACTTAAATGGTTTACAAGGAAAAAAAAAAGCTTTTACTTTACAAGCAAGAGACCTCACAATAAATAACAACTGCTCTTCCTTTCACGAATAAATTTCTTCAAAAACAAGGTGTACAGTCAACCAGACATTTTATGTATAAATTATAAAACATGACACAGTATAAATAAATGTCTACAAGTCTCAACTATGGGCCTCATCCAGTAGACCTCACAATGACTGCCTCTCCGTGTCCAATGAGTAACAAGGTGGCCTGGGAGAGAGCTCTAGGACAAACGTCCTTTATGTATAGTTTTCCCCCCAAATAAATAAGCATACACTTATTTACAGTATGGACAATATATTTTTTCTTTTCTTTTCTTTTTTTTTTTTTTTTTTTTTTTTTTGCCCAAAGGCTATATCAACACTGAACATTGGTGGAGGGTTTACCACTCTAGAATGGAAGATATAGGAAAGCTGTAGTCCTGGTCTTCATCTTCCTCTTCCTCCTCGGTGTCTTCCGAAATGGCTAGATGGGGGAATACAGGGGAGCTGTTGTTTAAATATGGACAACAACAGCGCAGAAGCAGCTCAGTGTATGTTTTCAAAGCCCTCTGAGACAGCCATATTACAGCGTTGCATTTTTATGTGACTTGCAGTGAGATGCTTTGTTTTTGGCATCTGCTGTTATGCAATAAGTTTAAAAAACATTTTTTTTTTAAACATTATCTATGAAGTCAAAAACTGCAGAAAGTTCTGAAGAATCAATGGCTCAGGTTTTACGGGCAGATTCCTGAAATTAGATAAAAAGCGCTCGTGTTCTAGGTATAACTGCTTTGGGTCCTTAATTCAGAGTTAGTAGAGGCAACTGCGAAAAGCAGCAGCCCATGTGTGATAATATACAGCTGTCTTTGAAAAAGAAAAAAAAAACAAAAAACTTTTGAAGCAGTTAGTTTAGATTCAAGTGTTAATAAAGCAAACGGCCAAGCACATTACTACAGCAAAAGAATTAAGGGCAAATGACTAGAGCTAGGTTTTTAGAGGCAAGCCCGTTGATGATCATTGGACAAGTCCTAACGCCGGGAAACATTCCAGGGAATTTTTCTGTGGACCACTGGATTGTTGGTGAAATTTAGCAGCTACCTAATTAAAATTTTTTTTTAACGTTTATTTTTGAGAGACAGAGACAGAGTGTGAGCGGGGGAGGGGCAGAGAGTGAGGGAGACACAGATTCGGAAGCAGGCTCCAGGCTCTGAGCTGTTAGAGCCCCATGCGGGGCTCGAACCCACGAACCCACGAGCTGTGAGATCATGACCTGAGCCAAAGTCAGTCTCTTAACCGACTGAGCCACCCAGGTGCCCCTAGCAGCTACCCAATTTAAACAGAAATGGGCTTATATTGGAAGGTTTTCGTGCTTTTGAGGTCTCCGTTCCCTAGGGCTTGCCTGGGAAGGCCTCACATTGCGGCGAAGGTTAGAAACTGTACTTACAGTTGCAAGATCCGGAGTGCTTGACTTCCAGCAGCACACCTGAGGAACAGGCAGCCTCCTTCATGGCACACTCACTGGCGTAAGTGGCATTGTCACTGGCACAGACAGGCTCCTCGGACTTACTCTCGGGGCACAGCTCATCGCAGAGGGAACACCGGCCTCTGCCAACCTTGAAATCCCATAAACACTTTTTTCCACCAGTGCACTGGATATCTTCACAGGACTTTGCTTCTAGGATATAATACACCTGTGATGAGTAAATTGCTTTCCCTCCTCTCCCTGTTTTTCCCTTTCTTTAGTCCTCTGTCAGTAAAGACAAACATATAGCTTATGATTTACTAACAGGATAGTGGAGATCTCATGCAAAAATGCTTGATAATAAAACTGAAACTTAAACACACACGGTCCCTACACTCCCTACTAGTACACAAAAATAGTATTTTGGGGGAACAGGTTATCACAGTATCCTGGAATTAAATAAGGATTTCATTATTTCCCTCAAGTGAAATCTTTTGAAAAATAAAGAATTCCATCAGTATTAGAATCTGATAACAGATTTTCAGTAACTGTTAAGCAATTATTTCTTGCTTACAGCAAGTCTAGCACCTAAAAATGTGTAAAATTGAGTGAATTCTAAGTTTTCCAAGACAGAAAGTTGTTTCCCATTTCTTGCTGGCATTTCAATATATATGCCAATGCTTCCAGAAGATAACTGTTTCCTTGAGGAATGCTGTGGTTACCACAGTTTACCCAAACTGGAGACTAGTTCCCCCTTTGGTGAAACTATGCATTATGGGGCGAATTTAGGCTTATTTGATTGACCTCACAGCTTTACCAGTAGAACTAGCCTTTCTGACCATGTTTCCACTTTTCCTTCCTTAATCCAGAATACCTACTGATACACTTTCCCTCATAGGCTAATCCGATCGATCTGCCCAGTAGGCAGGTAGCCTTCCTCAGGTGACAGGCACTGGAGTAGGTCACACCATCATTCCCACAGAGATACTGTTCAGAGGAGGTGGGCTCTGGGCAAATCCGGTTACACGTCACACAATAAGCATTGTTAGTCTGGTCCACCACGCATGTGGAGCTGCCTGGACAGAAAACATCCCGACATGTCTCTGAAATAAAGAAGGAAAGAAATACACATTAATAATAGGCACTTCCTGGCTGTTCGGGAGTGAGCATTTGATATTATCAAGGAAATCATAAAAGGAAGCACCCAGCTTTTCAACAAGCACTTTGGGAACCCAGTGGTTTCAAGAGAAAATCTATGACCCTAGGTTGGTCCCATCTGAGTTCTTAAGAAGTCTTCAGAACATTAAAAAAGTCTGCTTTGTTTTGCATCATCATCATTATTAGGCTCTTAGGGTGGACAATACCACACCCCAGGGGTCTTCCAGTGGGACCACCTCAGGTGGAAAGCTGGAGGGGGGGGGGGGAACCAGGGAGGACCTACTTTTACATTTGCCCTGGTACTGGACTTCCAGTTCCGGCTGCTCTTTACATCTGGCCTTGAGGAGTGCACATTCGTTGCGGTAGGTTTTCCCATCCAGCCCGCAGACTGGCCCTTTCCAGGTGATGTTGGAACAGTCTGGGGCGCAGACGCAGCGGGGTTTGTTCTTCTTGTTCATTCGGCATTTTTTCCCGGGTCCACAGTCCACGTTCTCACATGTTTCTAAGGGTTGGAAAGAGGGATGGATCAAAGCCAGGGCCAGGCAGTATGCAAGTCAGCCAGGAGGGCTGTGGAGGCCTTGCAGGACCCACCCTGTGGCCAAGAGTTCCCGCCAGAGGGGTCCAGCTCTCTCCTAGTAGTTGAGGAGGGGGTGGGGATGGGGGTGGGGTCAGTGGTCGGCACCCTATACTCAAATCTCTCTCAAAGAGTGCGCGTTGGTTGGCTCCACCACCACACTTGGCCAGTTAAGTCCAGGAACCTCTGGCAACCATGTTTTGCCGGCAGTGTGTACCAGGCAAGATTCAACCCGAAAGTCTTACCGGGACTGCGGGAAGATAGAGGGAACCCTCGAACGCACCCCAGCTGGACAACGGGGAAGGTGAGGATAAGACGCCCTCTACTGAGGGCCTGGAAGCTGGGGAGGAAGAGTCCTACCTTTACAGGGGATGCAGTTGGGGGCGCCCCCGTTGAAAATCATCCACTTGAAGAGCGTGTTGTCATTAACATCCTCCTCGGTCCACGAGGTGCTCAGGCGGCCGGTGCTGCAGCACTCCTCCTTGCTCAGTTCGGTCTTGTACAGGACCTGGCAGCGGCCGTTCTTCGCTTGGCGGAGCCAGCAATTCCCAGCTGCGAGGAGACAGGGGTGGGGAGGTGGGTGAGCGAGAGGAGAGGCGGAGTAGGGGGAGGGAGGGGGCGAGGTGGCGAGCTTGCGAGGGAAGGAGGAGACCCAGCGGGGATGGGGCGGGAGTGACTGTGGAGGAGTAGAGAGACATGGGAGAGAAAAGCAGAAAATAAATGGAAGGGAGTGAAGGGGTGGGGAAAGGGGGGCGGGGGAGACGGTTGAAGAGGTGGGGGGTGGGTGAGGGGGGAGGAGAGCGAGAAGCCAGAGCGCCCCAGCCATATCAATGTCAGTTACCAGTGACCCAGACACAACACGTGCAGCTTGCATTGACTTTTACTAGACTGTTTACTTTTATTCGTCCCATTTCATAACCTGCAGCGACTCGAAGAGCAGATTAAAGAACCTGACAAAAACAGGATGCGACGGATGTTTTTACATGTTGGTTTCATGTAGGCGGTACGAGAATTATTTGTGACAGAGGTTAAGAGAGTAGGAGAACTTGAGAGAGAGAGAGAGACCGACACAGCCACACACAACAGGAGCAGATCAAGCAAAAGGCACTTGTGAAAAATGAAAGCAAAAAAGCAGCCGGGCCCTGCCCGGAGCTGCCCCGCGCGGCCTCGAGGCGCAGCCCGCCCGCCCGGCCCGTTTTGCAATCCGCCAGACCCAGAGGACGCCCGCGGCCACCGCGGTCTTTCGAAATCTCCGAGGGCAGCTTTTCTCGGCGCCCACGTCCGCGGCACCCAGGCAGCGCCTCGCCCCGAAAGGTGAGGGCGGCGAGGGGGCAGTGCCCAGGGGGACAGCTCACAACACACTCAAAACGGTAACGCTCAAGAGGGAAAGTTACACATCTGTCTCCAGAAAAGTGTAGAGGAAAAAAGTACAGGGGACGGGGCGGCTTCCTACTATTTCACGGCAACATATACCTGGCTCATACCTACCGAGAGAAATCTTTGCAAGTACTTTCCCCTCCCCCCCCCCCCCCCCCCCCCCCCCCGCCTTCCCAGGTTCGCGTTTGGGTCAGGAAGTCTTCTTAGGAACCGTCAATACAATTTGAACAATCATTGGACCGCAAGCTGCTATTATTATTATTTTTAAAAATTGTGTCCGAAGACTCACTGCAATAAATTTGATTAAAAAAAAAAACCCAAACTTTAGAAATTTGCTCTTAATGCATCTCAGAAATTAAAGAAGTTGTGAGGTCCTTCCTCGCTGTTCTCCATAAAGTTAGTCGGAGGAATGAGGCACAGAGAAAAAAAAATTGTGAACTACTCAAAACACTCCGGGGTAATTTTTTTTTTTTTTTTTTTTTTTGCGGGGTTGGGGGGAAGGGGTTGGAAGAAGCATCCACTAGGCAGAAAACTATTTCACTCTAAAATTTTCAGCACCCACATCTCCAAGTTTGGGCAAAGTTGCTGAAACCACGTCCCCCGGCCACTGAAGAAATTTCAGTATCTACCCCCATCCCCCAGTCATTTTTTAAAGTATCCAAAAGATGTGGGAGGGAAAGAGGTTACAGTGCAAATGGATCGACTGAAATCTCCAGGCTACTGATGCCTGTCCCCTTCTTCAGAGCCAAAATAGGGGAGATAACATCTAAACTCATTCTGTCCAGAACTTGGAGCATCTAACCCTAACTACTGAGAGAGGCTCCAGCTTACTCCCTTTCCTTTTAAAGGATAACCGCGCTCCCAACTCGGCTGGCAGTCCGAAAGTGTCACTGCCTTCAGTTTTCCCACTCCACTCCATCCCGGAGTCGCTAAGTTGGTCCAAAATCTTCCGAGAGCAACGTTGCTTAGAACAGACCCGGTGCAGACGACAGTAAAGTACAAACCCCTGCCCGCAGCCGAGCCTCCCAGCGCATCTCCCCTCGCTTACCCTGGGCGCTGCGGTCCTCCATGAACTGGCAGAGCAGCAGCAGCAGGAGGCACAGCCCGCCGGGCTGGTGCCTGGGACCGACCATCGTGGGGGCAGACGCGGGGCGAGGAGTGCGGCGGCGCGGGGAGCGGGCGCGGCGGCGGGTGGCTCGGGCGAGCGGCGCGCGTCGCAAAGGCGAGCGGCGGAGGGCGCAGCGATCCCGGCGCAGCCCCGCGCTCGCCGCCGGCCGCCCGCGCGATTCAATGGACGTCAGAAGCCGGGCGCAGCCGCGCTTTAAATCTAGACGGGGGTCTCCGCGGTTTGCGGTGGGCGGTCTCCCAGTGTGTGGGGCAGTGGGAGGGCGGCCGCGAGCAAGGGTGTGCGCGGCTCCTTGGGGGTGGGGAGCTTTTAAAAGTTCAGTGTGAATCAGGTGACATTTCCCACCTTCTGGAAACCCTTCCCAATTATCTGTTGGAGGTGCCCGAAATCAAAGCGGCAGGAGGGGAATCGCCGAGTTCTTATTTGCGTAGGAGGGAGAGGGAGGGGGAAGGCGGCCGGGCGGGGGGTGGGGGCGACGCTTCGGGGGTGGGGAGTGGGGAAGAACACCCACTTCAAGTCCTGCACGCCGCCGCTCGCAGGCAACGCCGGCGCGTCCGGGGTGGCGTGTCTGTGTGAGTGTGAGTGTGTGTGAGTGTGAGTGTGTGTGAGAGAGAGAGAGAGAGAGAGAGAGAGTGTGTGTGTGTGTGTGTGTGTGTGTATGCAGGGGGGCGCGGTGGGGGCGCTGGAGGAGGAGGAGGCGGCGGCGGCGGCGGCGGCGGGCGGAGCGGAGCTGTGGTGGTGGTGGGGGGGAACCCGGGAGTTTGTCTCTCCTCCCGCTCCTCCGCTCCAGAAAGACTTTGCAAACGCCCAGAGAGCCCGGAGCTGCTGAAATACCCGGGTGGCGGCCGGATCGGAGCGCGCTGGCCCCGCCGCTCCGCCGGGGCGCGCGGCAGTTTTAGGCCCCCGCAGCCTGGGCGCGGGACCGGCGAGGTTTTGTGTCTGGGTCTGTGCGTGCTTGACTGTGCGGCCACCCCCCGTCCGGAGTCGGGGCTAAGAACCCCAGCGCCGGCGCCTTCCACCTTGGCTGAGCGGGGCCGAGACGCGGCCCTCGGTCTCGACGAGTCACAAGCAAACAAAAATGTTTAACACCTCGGGCCCGGCCTCCCCCCCGTCACAGTCTCGCCCTCTCCCTTTCTTTTCTCCCCTTTCACTTCGCGGCGTCTGGAGTCGGAGCCTGGAGCGGGGGCGCCGACGTAGGCGGTCTGCCCCCCCTCCCCGGCTCGGAGACTCCCCAGTTTCTGTCCTGTGTGCCTGTCTGTCTCTCTCAGTCTCCTTCTCAGCTCGCTCTCTCTCCCTCTCTCTCTCTCCCTCTCTCTGTCTCTCTCTCTCTCTCTCTCTCTCTGTCTCTCTCGGTTCGCGGAATAAAAAAGATTGCAACATCGATAATGAACTTCTGTAGCCTCAGTTTATTAAGCACAGTGCCTGGCATTCTTCGCTGAAAGTTGGCGGGTCTCTCATTTATAACATTTTTGGCACTGCTGAATGAAACTGAGGAGGCGATATTTCCTTTTATATAAAACGATTACTTCACGGAAAATGCTATATTGTTTATTCCAAAGCTGCCTTTTAAATTTCCATTCTTTTCGCTTCTGGAGCCCGAAGGACAACAGACAGCGAAGTATGCAGACAAAATTCTTGGACATTCGCAGGTCACTGGGATTTGTTCTTCCACGGATTTCAAATCCGCCCCTCTTCGCCCTCCCTCAAGCCTCCCCCCGCCAGACTGCCCCCCCATTCCTGCTTTCGCCCTCCCCCCACCTAATATCACCCCCCCCCCCCTTTCCACAACTGCAAATAACTCAGTGATAACAGATTTTTTTCCACCAACTGCAGGAGATAGTGCTAATCTTTTAATAAAAGATCCCATTACAATGGGATCTGTCTGGACAGACTATAATAGATCCCGAAATACAGCCGTGCTAATATTAGAAGACAGTTGTTTGGGTGCCTCTCAGACGGGCCCAAGCCCCCCTTTGAAAGTGGGCATGAATCACAAAGCCCCGCGGCCGCCGCACCTGCACCGCGCGCATTCGGTGCAGCAGGCTGGTAAAAACGGGTGACCTCGCCGCTGCTTTTCGCTTTATAATTACCGTCCTGAGGACGGGAGAGGAGGGGTGCGGGCGGTCTGGGAGTGGGGGGCTGGCTTTCTGCTGACTTCAGACGGCTCTGGGGTCTCCACATCCTTCTTAATATTTCCAGATTTATTCTTTCTCTCTCTCTCCTCCCTCTTCTCTCTTTCCCTCCCGTCCGCCCACTCCTTCTCTTTTCTCTTTCCCTCCCTCGTCCCCGAGTCTGCTCAAACTCCCCCCTCCCCTCTTTCTTTCCCGTCTTCCTTTCTTTCTTCCCTCCAACGCAGCATTAATGTAGAGTTGTTTAGTGCCCTCTAATGGCAGACGACATTAACAATTAATAGCAAACTGTCCCCATTGCGGGAGCTGCCCCTCAATGGCAGAGTTCCAAAGTTGAATTTATTTCTTCTTTATTCAGGGAGGTGGATATAGTGCTTATATATAGCAAAGTGCTGGAGGGAAACTTTGCTTCCTTCCCTTCAAGTCTTTTTTCCCAAGGATAACAGCCGGAAGAAAGGGGAAAGCTAACAATTACTGTTATTTGACTTTTGTGTGTGTGTAAAAATTTGTCTTAATAGCAGCAAGAGACACAGCTTTTGTTTTAGCTAGGTTTATCAAACCATGTATCTAGAATTGGAAAATAAGTTAGATATTCTAAATACATAAAAGATCTTGGATGGTGGATGGTTGCATCTTATGGCATTGCTTTACCAATAGCCATTGAAAAATTTTAAGACCCAAAAGTAATTATACGAATTTGTATTTGTCCCCTTTTTAAAGACATTTATTGTTCCCAAATCTACTCTAGTCTCTTAAAGCTTGGAAAATCTAATTGCAGTTAGATTTTATAGCCTAGGACCATACAAAACATTAAAATGTTACTTGTGGTTGGCCATATATGAAGTCATCTTGCTTAGAGGAGTATAAGATAACATTTCAATCCATGGTTTATTTTCCCCATCCTTTTGGAAAGGTGATTCTAGAGACCATCATTTCTTCATTTTTATAACATATAGCAATGAAAATGGTGATGTAGCTTGCATGTTCTTATTAGATTTAACTTGTTCAATTACATGTACATATACAGTATGTTAATATAAAGAGAGCATAACAGTTATATGCAATATGGCTTTTTTGGGGGGATCTATGTGACTAAATAAAACTTGTAATAGAGTCAGTTTTGGGGGGTTTAATAAAAATATTTATCTGGATTTTTGAGCAAAAGTATTTGGTTTATGTAGGTAGTTAATTTATACATAGACAACTGGTGTAGTAAACACTTTCTAAATTCATTTAATCCAAGGTGTGTCTACACAATTCTGTATGATGGGTAAGAAGTAAAAATTCTGTTTCCATTTTCTTTTTTGTCTACGTAATGCCAAATACTCGGACTGGTCATTTGACAAAATCAAGTGCATTGACTAGTTGCTTTGGCATCATGTAATTGTCTAGGCTGGCCAAAACAGACACAGGAGCTCTCCTTGTAAAAAAAAAAAAAAAAAAAAAAGAAAGAAAAAAATGTCACCTCTCATAAGAGTGCTCCAGTACTAGAGGCGGACCCAATACAGGATTACTTCTCGCCCCAGTGAGGGTGGCCCTGCAGGTCAGGGTTGAGGTCACTAGCAAACACACTGTGGAAAACACAAATGCTGTGTTGCTTTTGCCCTTGTGAATAAGCAGCTTGGTGTTTGTTTAATGATACAAGCTCATCCTGTTTTTCAGCTGCACCTTGGATAGTATTGATCTGTTTGGGAGAATGTCTGCTCTGAATCGGCACAGATCAGTCATCAGAACTCTTGTTGGTCTGGGTTATCTTCTGGCCAATTCAAGGAAATGAGACATAGGTCAATACTGGTTCCATATGGGCCTCCTATGGGCATCAACAAGAGACCCATCCAATTTCTGTGGTATGAAATGCTATCACACCTGTTCAATGCCATCACAGAAAAACAGCTGCTATTTTTTTTTTGCTGTTTTATCTCCTGTAAATGTTAAATATTGGGTTTGTGGATGTCTAAATGTCAAGGGGACATTTTAAAATAAAAATGCCTTCTTTCATTTTTGTTGTATGCCTCTAAGTTTGACTTCTTATTTTTTTCCTTTCTGCTCTGCCAAAAAAGTAAATGTAAATTATGAGAAACACAATAGGACCACTTTGTAACTGACTTTCTGGGCAGCACACAAAAAGACTGCTGTTCTCTGATTGTTTTTTTGTCAGCTTCAAAAGCTGTCTTCCTTCTGAAGTTTATAAATTTAAAATATTAGAGTTTAGCAAATGATTCAATCTAGCTCTGAAGATAGCTACTTGAAATCATATGATTGTTGTTTGAGACCAGAACTGACCTGGTTAAATTTCAATCTCTAATAAGGGAATATGTATGGAGGGGGTGGGATGAAGTTATGTATGGAAAATTTGAAAGTCATAAGCTGTGTAGCTTTTATTTTTTGCCTTAAAGTTAAGTGTTCAATTTTTTTGAAATTAGGTGTTTTGCAAAATGAATATTAAAATTTCAAATGCAAATAAATAATCTTGTAGAATTTAAACACTTGATAAGTAGGCTGAAGTGATTTTAAAATCAGATTTTATTCTTCTAGGTACATAAACATCTACTTAATGCGTCATGGTTTGAAATTGTGCAACTTCATAGGCTAGAATGAGGATTTGAGGTAGGGTGGGGGATACTAGTTCTGTATTAGCTGAATTCTTGCAGAACTAAAAAGTTAAGAAATGTGAGTA
This sequence comes from Prionailurus bengalensis, assembly GCF_016509475.1. Classification (NCBI taxonomy): domain Eukaryota; kingdom Metazoa; phylum Chordata; class Mammalia; order Carnivora; family Felidae; genus Prionailurus; species Prionailurus bengalensis. The sequence continues at coordinate 200,635,681 of NC_057343.1, forward strand.
CATAAAAGCAATGTTTATCCAAGATGTCCAAACCAATTGATTACATTTTTAAAAAAGTCGTTAGAATATGTTTTTAATACAGTGCTGAGAAAATAATTGATTACCTGAACTTTTCTCTTTTCACTATTGCTTTGATGTTATGTAGAGCCAGTCATCATGGACATCTCGTTCTTTCTGATACTACCTGTCTCTGTATAACATTTTTTTTAAAGATTTTTTTTGCAAGTAATCTCTATACCCAACATGGAGCCTGAACTCACAACCCTGAGATCAAGAGTTGCAAACTCTACCCACTAAGCCAGCCAGACACCCCTTTGTATGACATTTTTTAAAAAGTTTATTTGTTTATTTTGAGAGAGAAAGAGAGAGAGAGTGAGGGAGTGCATGCATGGGTGAGGGAGGGGCAGAGAGAAAGGGAGAGAGAGAATCCCAAGCAGGCTCTGCAGTGTCAGCACAGAGACCCATGTGGGGCTTGAACTGACCAACCATGAGATCATGACCTGAACTGAGATCAAGAGGCATGCTTAACCAAATGAGCCACCCAGGAGCCCCTGGCACTTTAAAAGAATTTTTTTTAATGTTTATTTATTTTTGAGAGAAAGAGAGAGAATCAGAAGCATGCTCCAGGCTCTGAGCTGTCAGCACAGAGCCTGACATGGGGCTTGAACCCATGAACTGTGAGATCATGACCTGAACCAAAGTCGGATGCATAAATGACTGAGCCACCCAGGCGTGTCCCCAGCACTTTATTTTTAAAGATTTAAAAAATTTTTATATTATTTTTATTTAAACATTTTTTAAAAAAGATTTTGTTTATATTTTTGAGAGACAGCATGACTGAGGGGAGGTGCAGTGGGGGACAGAGAGAGAGAGAGAGAGAGAGAGAGAGAGAGAGAATCCCAAGTAGGCTCCATGCTCAGTGTGGAACCCAACATGGGGCTTGATCCCATGACCTTGAGATCATGACCTGAGCCAAAATCAAGAGTCCAACACTTAACTGACTGAGCTACCCAGGGGCCCCTAATGTTTAGCACTTTTAACCCCTGATACCATTTACAGGGGAGGAGGAGAGCAAATCAGTACTTGCTGTTTTGTTTTCTTACTTTATGATTGAAACAATGTATCAATCAAAGTAGGAGCCACTTTCCTGGATTCTTCATTGGCTGAGGGTGAGTTGGCATGCTGTAGTTACGTATATTTTGGTTTCTGTTACCTCATTTAAGTTTCCATAGAGTGGCAGTGGTTTGCACATTTAATAATTAGGTGTTTTGTTTTGTTTTTTATAAATGTCTTTGTTTCTTTTTTTTTTTAAAGTTTATTCCTCCATCCTGAGAGATAGATAGATAGATGATAGATAGATAGATAGATAGATAGAGCAGGGGAGGGGCAGAGAGAGAGAGAGAGAGAGAGAGAGAATCCCAAGCAAGCTCTGCACAGTGTGTAGCCTGATGTGGGGTGTGAACCCATAAACTGTGAGATCATGACCTGAGCCAAAACCAAGAGTTGGATGCTCAACCGACTAAGCCACCCAGGCGCCCCAATAATTAGGGTTTTTTAAAGTGTTTTCCTATTTAATATTGCAGTCAGTAGTTGATGATTGCTGTCTGATCATCCATGTTGTCATCTCTGCTCATTTTTTATTTAACATGAATCCTATCTCATTTCCAATGTCAAATTTGCCCCAAAAGTAAAATATTATGTTTATGAAAGGTCCAGAGTTCACAAGGCAGTTTATACATGACTTTAGACATCTTATTGCGTCTTTATATAAATTTTTAGTTAGTCATCTTTCCTCAAAGGGGAATTAATTCCAAATCCATTTTGTGTTTTGCCTTTGCACCTTTATAAAAAATGAAATGATCTCATATGTGTAGATCTATTTCTGCGCTCTTTATTCTGTTCCATTGATCTGTTTGTTGATTTTATGGCATACCACATTGTCTTGATTATTGTGACTTTATAGTAAGTAATGAAGTCAGGTAGTATGGTTCCTCCAACTTTGTTTTTTTTTCAAGATTGCTTTGGATATTCTGGCTACATTTTCATATATATTTTAGAATCTGCTTGTTGAATTCTACAAAAAAAGCTTGATGGAATTATGACGGGGTTTCATCAATTTGGGGAGAAATGAAATTTTAACAATATTGAGTCTTCAAAACCATGAGCATGGTATATCTTTCCATTTACTTATGTTTTCTTTCATTTCTCTCAACTATGATTTGTAGATCTGTTTTGTATTTTGGCTGTCATTGAAAAACATGCTGAAGGATGATAAATGCAGTTTTCAGCTCTTCCCCTCAAAATAGCTCAATGGGTTACAAAGATTTTCTGGTGCAGGCTTATGCTTGTCTCATTTCCTAAAGTTGATTGTCTATGACCAGTCAATACTTCCCAGGAGTGGTATGCTAACTCATTAAAATCTGTTGCATGGATTCTTTTAGTGTTTCTCTTAGATTATAGTCACTTCTTTAAATGACCAATTTCTGTCACAATGACATTTACACTTAAAGAGTGTTAGAAATCAAGGTGCCTGGGTGGCTCTGTGGTTAAGCGTCTGTCTTCGGCTTAGGTCACGATCTCATGGGTTTGTGAGTTCAAGCTCCACATCGGGCTCTGTGTTGCCAGCCTGGAGCCTGCTTCAGATTCTATTCTCCCTGTGTCTCTGCCCCTCCCCTGCTCTTGCTCTGTCTCTCAAAAATAAATAAAACATTAAAAAAAATGAGTGTTAAAAATGATCCTCTAATGGTTAGTGTTTTGTTGACTATTATTTTATCATTTTTATGCGAAAAGACTCAAAGTATCATTATTCTTAAGTTTAAGCAGTGGAAACATGCAGTTGCCATTGAGCCAACGTTTGGGTAGCAGTGACTTTCTGCCTTTATTTTTTTATTGGAGCGTTATGACATCTTTTCATTTGTCATTGCTCTCCCTGATTCATTCATCCTCCCCATAGTTTCCTTTCCTCTTATATCTCATTTTCCACCCACCAGAAGAAGTAGTACTATAACCTAAAATTGTACCTTTTGCAGCATGTATTGGTTTATTTTTTTTCATGTAAATGTTACATTTAAAAGTAAACTATACTTTGTATTGTTTATCCAACCGTACTATTAAATATTTAACAATGGGTTGAGGTCAAATGGTGATGACACAACATGTGGAAATACGGGACAGATGATGCATTAAGTGTTGAAATAAATTATTTCAACACATGGCGAGACTTGCTATTTTTTGGATTAGAATATGAATATATATATTATGAACATTTGTAAAGGAATGACTTAGAGACAGTCTTGGTCAATGTGTGCTTAATAATCTCCCACCAATGGCCACTCTTTAGCAATATAAAATTGTTAGTATGTAAAGGAGACTCATTTATTTGGTTTTCCAATACATGAGATAAATGATTATTCTGAACTGGTCTCATGCATTTTCCTTGCAAATAAGGATATGAAAATCATCAACAGGAACCATGTGTTAATGGCTCACATGCTGGGCAGATGGAAACACAGTGTAGAAGAACCATTTAGTTGAGATCATTTTGGCCTCAAGACTTCTAATCTTTGCTTTAGCAGAAAACATTGCTTTGGCCAGCCAGATGACACAACCATCACACTGTCAACATTTTCATTTTTGCCAGAGCACCAGATTTCCTGAAGAAATGTTTAGGCAGTGATTCCTAACTTTTTCTTATTCACAGTCCCTCTGAGAAGCTATTGGAAGATATGAACCATCTCCCCAGAACAGTGCACAGACACAAACACATATACACCCACCCAAAATTTTGCCTTCATTTTTAAGGGGGCCATAAACATTTAAAAGTCCATGCATAGATCCTCTAGGGTTCCATGAACTCCAGATCACAAACCCTGATTTTGAAAGATTCAACTGCTAAATGGGCTGATTATTCTGCCAGTATACCCTAATCAGTCTACTTGCTTTTCAAGAACACTTCAGACCTCAGTCAGTGTGCCTTCTCTGGAACAATTCCATGTATTAGAGTGTCTTACAAAATTAACCAATGTCACCATTATAGCAACTGTCTTGAGAGAGTTCAAAACAGACACACATACTCCAAAATACATCTATTATTTTGTTCTTTAATAATATGTATTAAGTGCCTATTCCATGCCAGGCACGTGAAATATATCATCTCGATTTTCTTAACTATCTGTTCAGATAGATATATATATATTTTTCAACACTGTGCTATGAGACTCATTCATACTGTTGTGTGTAACAGTTTATACTTTTTCATTAAATGAATGTATCACCATTTATTCATTCTGTTCTTGAAGTTCATTTGAGTTGATTCAGTTTTTACTATTATGATAATGTTGATATAAATATTCTTGTACTATATTTGGTGCACATATAAACACTGAAGTATATACAGTTAGGTCTATGCCTAGGAGTGCATTGTTGAGTCAGAGGTTCATCCATGTTGTTGTGAGCCAGTAGTTTATTCCTTTTTATTGCTAAACAGTATTCCATTTTTGTGAAAATACTGCAATTTGTTTGTTCACTTTTTGGTGGACATTTGAGTCATTTCTACTTTGGGACTATTGCAAATAAAACTATGAATATTCATCTTTTTGTGAACATATATTTTCACTTCTCTTGGGTGGCTGTGGAATATCTAGGAGTGAAATTGCTGGATCATAAAATAAGCATGTAGTTAACTTTATAAGAAACTGTCAAATGTTTTCTAAAGTAACTATGCTATTTTATACTCTTACCAGAAAAGTAGGAAGATTTTAGTCGCTGTGCCTCCCCACCAATATCCTCAGTTTTCCCAGTTTTAAACATTTGAGTGAGTGTGAAATGATATATCATTGTGGGTTTTTTTACATTTAAAAAAATGTTTATTGATTTATTTTGAGGGAGAAAGAGTGTGTGCATGAGCAGTGGAGGGGCAAAGAGAGAGGGAGAGAGTGAATCTCAAGCAGGCTTTCTGCTGTCAGTGCAGAGCCCAATACGGGGCTCAGTCTCATGACTGTGAGATCGTGACTTGAGCCGAAATCAAGAATTGGATGCTTAACCAACTGGGCCACTTAGGCTCCCCAACATTTTGGTTTTACTTTGAATTTCCCTAAATGACTAGGTGAGTACCTTTTTATGTGTTTACCGGCCACTTACATCAATTCTGTTGTAAAATTTCTGCCCAAGTGTTTTGCCCATATATTTTATACCAGGTAGGTATTATTATCACCGTTTCCTAGATCCCTCTAGAAAACATAAAAAAAGGCTGAGTCAGGAAAACTCTATAGCCCAGCATTTAGGGAGGGATTGTTACTGTAGGATTTCCAAGGAGTAATGAGAAAAAGAAATTGCTCTGTGATTACTACTGTATTCTAAGCAATTTAACATAATTTTACAGATAATTTTTTTATACCTAGATTACTCATAAAATCTGCACTTGAAGCACACGAAATATGTTAACAAAAATAGCCCCAAACCTTTTTGTGGCTTAGTTTCCAATATAATTTCAACACATATTTATTAAATATCTGTTATATTCTCCAGATCCTGTGATGCAGATAGAGGAGCAAATATGATAAATCTAGTTGCAGCTTTCTTGGAATTTTGGAATAACAGAAAAGGCAGATATTAAATCAGTATGTGTAATAAATTGTGAAGAAGATGGCAGGGAAGATCTTCCTGATGAAGTGACATTTAGCTGAGACCTTACATTTGAGGAGGGGTTGGCCAGGAGAAGGTGGTGCTTGAGGGAGATAGTGGAATAATATTTGTAAAGTTCAGGAGGAAAGAGAGGAATCATTTGAAGAACTAAAAGAAATTTGGTGGTGACCAAAGCACATACTTTGAGAGGAAGAGTGGAAATTGAGGAGATGAAAGAAGTTGATGGCACAGATTACGTAAACTATTGTAAAACCTTGGGTTTATTGGTTTTCCAGAGGAAATCTATGGGAACATTTTAAGTAAGGAATATTTAAGTAAGTGCCATTTTTCACTTAAAAATGCTCTCTCTGTATGAACTATAGAGATAGATTTAGAAGGCATTAGCCATGGAGAAAGGCCACCTTTTAGAATGACTTCCCAGTAGCAGAACTCTATCAGGTGGTGAGACTTGGGTTAAAGACAAAGATTCATGACATGATTAAAAGGTAGAATCCATAGGTTCTATTGATTGACTGAATGTGGGGGATAAAAGAAAAGGAGGAGACAAGGATGACTCCTGGGTTTCCAGTATGAATAAATGAGTGAGTGGTGGTATCATTTCCAGAGATAGATGATAATGGAGAAGGGGCAGGTTTTTATTTGGTACCGTGTTTAAGGATCCTATGGGACTCAAGAAATTTTGAATGCTCTAGATTGCCAAGCTTATCTTTTTTTTTTTAAGTTTATTTATTTTGAGAGAGAGAAAGAGAAAGCACAAACAGAGGAGGGACAGAGAGAGACAGAGAGAGGGGATGCAGAATCCCAAGCAAGCTCTGCTCTGTCAGTGCTGAGCCCAATGTGGCGCTTGACCCCACAAACCATGAGATCATGACCTGAGCTGAAACCAAGTGTTGAATGCCTAGCTGACTGAGCCACCCAAATGCCCTGCCAAGCTTATCTTTATGAATAAATCTATTATGGGTAACAAAGATTAGTTTTCTTTTCTTACCCTGGAAACAGCCAGATCTACTTAGATATGACTAATTACAACCAAGAATACAAAGCATTTTGGGATGAAATAACCAAACAAATGAATGAGAATGGATGGTTGTTTCATAGACCAATACCCAAGAAAATACATATTCCCCTTTGCACTTTTTTTAAAAACCATTTTTAAAAATGTTTATTTATTTTTGAGAGAAAGAGAGTGCAAGCAGGGGAGGGACAGAGAGAGAGCGGGAGAGAGAATTCCAAGCACGGTTCCCACTGTCATCACAGAGCCCAATGTGGGGCTTGATCCCACGACCCTGGGATCATGACCTGAGCTAAAATCGAGAGTTGGATGCTCAACTGAGTGAGCCAGCCAGCCCCTCCCCCAAACGCCCACCTCTTTGCACTTTTTAAGTACTAACTTTAAAGGGTAGCAGCAACTCAAGATACAAGACTTATACAAGGATAGGATGAAAGGGGACCAAGCACCCTCTCAAGATATACAACTGTGTGGGAATCTTTGTCCTGTGTAAAGTGATCTCAGTCTCCAGTAGGCATTACCATCTCGGATGCAGTGCCTGGAGTAGGGATGTAGAGAATGGAAGATGAGAAATCCATCTCCAGCTATCTCTGACATTTATTCACACATTAAACAGTATTTGTTGTGTGTAAAGAATTAACTGAGTATAATTGAGTACCAATTGACAGTGAAATCATTAGATGTATGATTGATGGGGAATTGACATTTATATGGTGCCCAGGAAATCAGACAAGTTCCTAATTTAAGAGAGAAACCACAGCAGAATGGAGGATCAGGCTGCTGTCATCCAAATCCCCTTGTGAATCTTTGTATCACAAAGGTAGGGCAATCAGCTATAGGTGTATCCTGATGTAATGGAATGCAAAGAAATAACATCACCTATGTTGAATTATAGTCCAAAATGTGTAAATAAAATGTGATCAAGATATTGGCTCTAAATCATCATTTATAGGAGATTCAGGAGCTAGAAGAACTATACCTCCAGGATACTATCAAATTCAGAAGGTGAGTCGTTCTACAGAACAACTGACATGATATCAATAATGGAAGATTACAGATAAATACCCCCCTTCCATCCCCCAGATAGCTGGTCCTGAGAAAGATTTCAGATTATTCTGTGGGACTGAGCAACTAGTCACAGTAAAGGTGATGTCAGCTGGATAATGCATCTTTGTATAAACTCTCCTTTCCCTCTCTCTTCTATCCCTCACTATTCACTCCTGAACCACACTCTCCACTAAAGACCTTGGACTTAAGCCTTCTTTCAGGTTTTGATTTCTAGGGGACCCACACTAAAACTGAGAACAAGTGAAACACTGCTAACAGGTTTAAGGAACCAATGAGGCCATTAGATTATATAGTATTTTTTAATGTATTCAACTTTTTGGCTTAGTTTGGATGATGTTTACACATATACACTTCCTAAGATTATAGGACAAAGATGACAACTAGGTAAATTTGATTTAATGAGAGCTGAAAAGGATTCTAAGGCTATAAACAATTAGCAATATCTATTTTGGCTACCGCATGGAAGTGTGTAATTTACCCATGTTTGCCATCCTTAGACTAAAAAGATAAAGGTGATTAAGGTGTCATACGAATCCACTGGGATGAGAGGTAATTACATACACTGAGAGAGGGGGGAAAGGGTCACTCTTTTCAGGTGATATAGACAGTGTTTAATGGGCACTTTCCCCCACAGCCTCTTTGACCCCATCATCTAATGTTCTTTATTTCTCCACAATCTTACTGGTTTCCAAACATGCTCCTCTCCTACAATCTTTACATTTATTGCTCCTTCTACCTTTTACTGTAGAGATGTGCATGGCTTGCTCCCTTACTCCCTTCTGGTTTCTGCTCAAATATTAGGGAGGATATCTATCTATCTATGATATATAACAAAAGTTGATGATAAATTATATGTATTTATAAGCAGGGCTATTGATTATTTTGAAACCTAGTTTATACTGCAGAGGCAGAATAAATGCTTATGTTTTCCTCCTTTACATTTTTTTCAAAGTAAGGTGTTGGTCAAATGGCTATTTCAAGTGATGTTGATGATTTCAGGTTTCTTTTTTGAATTTTTTTTTCTTTCTAAAAGATTAGTTCTCAAAGAATATATTTATGAGCTCATGAATAGTCATAGATTTGGTGATTTTCCATCGACTACAATCATTGTTTTTTTACAGCTTAAGTCATCATAATTTTGGTCAGTGGAAGTCCCTTCAAGGTAGGTAGTCTCTGTTTCCTTTTCATGCAATCCTATTAATCTTGAAAAATTTATTTGCTTTATGGCACACATTGTCCTAGACCTTATATCTTTGCTGCTGTGTAGGCATGGAATCAGTCTTTCTTTAAGGAGCCCTGTTTTGTTTTTTAAATATATTTATTAATTATTTTTTAAATTTACATCCAAGTTAGCATATGGTGCAATAATGATTTCAAGAGTAGAATCCAGTGATTCACCCCCTATGTATAACACTCAGGCTCATCCCAAAAGTCTTCTTTAATGCCCCTTGCCCATTTAGCCCATGACCCCACCCACACTCCCTCCAGCAATGCTCAGTTTGTTGTCTGTATTTAAAAGTTTCTTATGTTTTGTCCCCCTCCTTGTTTTTATACTATTTTTACTTCCCTTCCCTTATGTTCATCTGTTTGTTTTGTTTTAAATCGATAACGTTACTAGGGGTGAAAATCTGGGTGCTAGATGTGCTCATTGCTATGACAGTGACATTGGAAAATTTCTAGGAGATTTCAATGGATAGAGCTAGAGAAAAAAATTTGTAAGTTAAAAGAATACCTTTATTTTGATATTTCCTATGCAGTTTTAAAAAAATAAATGGTTTCATTGTGGTATAATTCACTTATCATGAAATTCACTCTCAAAGGGTACAATTTTGTGGTTTGTAGAATATTCACAAATGTTACTATCATCTAATTCCCAAATGTTTTTATTGCTCTAAGAAGAAACTCTGTACCCATTAGCAGTCACTCTTTTTCGTCTTTTCCCCTGGCCCTTGGCAATAAGTATTCTGCTTACTGTCTCTGTGGATTTGCCTATTCTAGACATTTCATGTAAATGGAGTCATACTATAGCCTTTTGTATCTAGATTCTTTTACTTAGCATAATGTTTTCAAGGTTCATCCATATTGTAGCCTGTACTGGTATTCCATTACTTTTTTTATGGTTGAATAATATGTCATTGTGTGGATATGCCATATTTTGCTTTTCTATGCATCAGTTGATAGACATTTGGGTTGTTTCTGCTTTTTAGCTGTTACTTCTATGAACATACTCATACAAGTTTTTGTGTGACACATGTTTTCATTTATCTTGAGTTTATATATCTTGGAGTGGAATTACTGGATCATACGATAACATTATGCTTAACTTTTAAGATGCTACCAAATCATTTTCCAAACAGTATTTTTTTAATGTTTGTTTATTTGTTCTGAGAGAGAGATTGGCAGAGAGAGAGGGAGAGAGAGAACCCCAAACAGGCTCAGTGCTGTCAGCGCAGAGCCTGACCCAGGGACTCAAACTCACCAACGGTGAAAATCATGACCTGAGCCGAAATCAAGAGCCCGACGTTCAACCAACTGAGCCCCCGAGTATTTTGGAAACTGTTCATACCACTTTATATTCCACCAGCCACGTATGAATGTCCCAATTTCTCTACATGTTCCCCAACATTTGTTATTAACTGTCTTTTGGAATATAGCCATCTTAATAAGTGTGAAGTAATATCTATGTCCCCCCTCCCCTCAATAATAAATTCCTTTTGAAGCTAAAGTCATGTAAAGAGATTTTGTAGTGAGGAAACAAATGGCAGCAATCTACAAATTTCAAAGTAAAACAATTTAAATGCACAAGAGTGAACTTTGGTACTGGTGGATGCAGCTGGGAAAAGTAGCTTGTAGAACTTGCAGCACAGCATAAATAATCCATTTCAGGAAGAAATATATTTTTCAGGTACAGTGAAAAGCTGTGAGATTACAAGAAGGTAACCTCCTATCAATACAGAAATATCCAAGTCTTGCAACTAAAGCATTGGAAGAATGAGTGGATAGGTTGGGAGGGGGTGATTTCTGAAGTTGAAGGTCATTTGGTTTCGTGTCCTGCTTTCTCATCTTTGTGACTTTGATTTACATTTTCTCATTCAGTTTTCAAATTACATTACATTAGGGGTGCTTGGGTGGTTTAGTCTGACTTTGACTTGGGTCATGATCTCACGGTTTGTGGGTTTGAGCCCTGTATCCAGCTCTGTGCTGTTAGTGGGAAGCCCACTTGGGATCCCCTGTCCCCTTCTTTCTTTGCCCCTCCTCAACTCATGCTCTCTCTCAAAAAAATTAACATGAAAAATTACATTACATTAATTTATTATTTTGTAAATTTTAACTTAAATTTTTATCTTAAAATGTTCATGGTACCATGAAAATCTTGATTCTTTATATTGTTAATAAATCACTTATCTTCCATTTCCTATGTTATAAAAAGTTTCCAAAGTCTTACTTTTTTATGTTACAAAAGATTCTAAAATCTTTTTTAAGAAAAGTTTTCAGGGCACTTGGGTGGTTCAGTTGGTTAAGTGTCTGACTTCAGCTCAGATCATGATCTCACAGCTGGTTGGTTTGAGCCCCACATCAGGCTCTGTGCTGATAGCTCGGAGCCTGGATCCTGCTTTGGGTTCTGTGTCTCCCTCTCTCTCTCTCTGTCCCTCCCCCTGCTCACGCTCTGTCTCTCTCTCCTTCAAAAATAAATAGACATTAAAAATAAATCAATCAATGTTTCTTTTAGAATTGGTTCTTAGATTTTGGCCTTTTTTGTTGTGGAGAGAAAGTTCTTTTTCACCAGGCTAGATCTGGAAAAGAGAAAGGAGAATTTACTGAAGCAGAAACACAGGAGAAGGGTAATGGTATATCTTGGTAGTTTTAAGCAAAACACATTTTTCCCCCTCAGTACAAAATAATATGTTTTACAGCAGAACATGTGGAAATATAGTAAAGGAGAAAATTAAAATCATATGTTTCCTTACCACCCAGAGATACTGATTATTAATGCTTTGGTGTATGTTCATCCAGAGTTTTTCCAAGTATAAAAGCAATAATTCAGAGCATCACCAATACCAGTCCAATCAGGCAGGCAGAACTTTGCCAACAAAGATCTAGGCATTCTGGAAATACTTCTAACTTCCCAAGATTCCTATCAATATGCAAGGTCTAGCTCTGAGAAGGAAGTAGTGTTCAGGGAAGGTTCTCAGCCTGCAGATTGAGTTTTGAGCAGGGTTCCAGGTCTGTCTATCAACAAAGAAAATATGGAGGACAGGATGGAAGGCTCATGGGTCTGAGGAAACTGATCTATTGCCAAGCTCTACAAGAATGGTAGGGTTATGGCTTCTATGTGCATCTTTTTCCTGATAGGGCTATCTCAGGAAAGCAGACAGACTTGGCCTCTACCCATGGAGCTCATCAGAGGTTCCAACCTTGGATTCTGAGGAAGAGAGACAGGCAACTAAAACAAAGGCTAACATTGTGCGGTTGAAAATGAGTATTTCTAATTATATTACACATTTTCTGGAAAGAAAATCTTTAAAAGTATGTACTAACATGGTGACTTTTTTCATCTCAAGCTATTAGTGGGCTTAGTTGAGTATGTTAATGACTATTTTTAATGGTAGAAGCAGAAAATTGCATTGTGTTATGGGAAGCAATTGGAGATATTTGAGGAATGTGTGTTCTTGTTGCCCTTATAATAGCTAAAGAGCTTTTAGGTTTCAGCCAAAGTGTCCCCCCTCCCCCCCCCCCTCCGCCCCAGAAAATTCTAATAAGATGCAAGCTATACATCAGTGGAGAGCCTGGTCCAGTGGTGGGTGTTCAATAAATATTAAACACCAACAACAATCGTTGAAGTTTCCTATGTTATGTCTGCTCCAGAAAGGACTTCTTTAGCAGAACTATGGATTATGGATAGCCTGGAACTGCAAGAAAGAGAGACATAGAAACTTTGCCCACAGCCTAATCCCACACACCAATGTGTCAGAACAAAAGATTAGTATATGGCAGTAACTCCCGCAGTCCTCCTGACACACTGAGCTGCCTTTTCTTGCTATTGGCCTTTTATGAATAAGCAGTTGAATCAGCCTGTGATAAGGCAACTGAGAAGTGCTGGCATTTTGAAAGGGATAACCTGTGAATATGGTCTTGGGTTTTACTTACATATTTACATCTCCCCAGGTCTAGCTGCAACTTGAGAAGAAGTTGGAAATAAGGAGATAAGTATTCTTTGGCCCAAATGAAGGGCAGAAGTCAGTCTCCCTTCTGATCTGCAGTCTGGATCTCATATCTGCCAGTTGAATCTCTATTGCATGCAGGACAAGTGCAGATTGTGCAACAGAGGGCCCCTGTGTGCATCTGACAGGAGAAGTTTGTTCCGAGTGTCATAGTGTTGCTTTCATCTTGATAGACTAGCACAGTCTGGGTGAAATGGTTGGGGGAGGGTGCTGGGGCAAAGAAAAACGCTCAGGTAGCTGAACAATGAAAGCTTACATGCTACGTGGACAGAAATGAAAGGAAGCACACAGATGGCTCAGTGAAACCACTGGTTAGCTGCAGCAATTGAGAAAGTGGAGTGGGGATTTCAGGAAAAAGAACATTTGTGAAGGCTGAAAACAATCAAGGGGATCAGGAACATGTACTGGAAAAGTGATGGGAAATACAGTAATGTGTCCATTAACCACAGCACCATCACCATCAATCATCTTTAGTCCATGATGAAAATTCAACTCTAGAGAGACCTGTCTTGGCTTGTGTCTATACTTCATGTTGAAGTATTTATTTTTGTTCTTAGTATTAGAAGATGCTGCCACTGACAGCATTACTATTCATGTGTGTGAATGGGGCTCAAAGCCGCTCCATTAATGACACATAGTCACATCTTGTCTAAGTACACATGTAGACAGTCTGTCTATCACTAGCGGTGGCTTTGCCTCTTCACCTGTGGGGCTGCATGAAATCTTGGTTGACAAAAGCTTCTGTACGTTTGAAGTGTGCGGCATCATTTATCTGTTGCCTGCTATGGCTCCTGGGAGTTGGAGGATATTCGGCATCGCTAACTATTGAACTTCTACACATTCTTCCCACTTCTCTTTTGTTGACCCTGCTTCTAATCAAGCTTCTTTGGCTTGTGGTGGGTGCAGCTGCTGTGGTTAATGCATATGTCCAGGGACAGAGATTCAATGAGCACAGCTTAGACCCTGATGGAGTGACTACATCCTGGATCTTTGTTTTTGGCACTCATGTGTTTCCACTGATGTTAATTACGTCCCGTGAGTAATGCTGTGGAGATTGCTGGGGGAAACAAGTGAGAGTCCAAGTTACTGCCCTTCCTTTGGAGGGATGCTTACTGTGCACAGGTTTACTTTAGTTGACAGCTTGGTGCCATGCCTTGGTCCTTTTGAGGTGATGTCTACAGAAAGGAATTTTTTGAAGGTGTCTTTTTTTGTTTTTTTTTGTTTTTTTGTTTTTTTTTTTAAAGGCTACCCATGCATCTCTGAAAAAGTTGCCTAGGAGATGAAATTTGCATTTAATTCTTCCAGTGGATTTCTGGAAGTTTCCTTCATGAGGATGGTAACATCACCTCAGGCTTCAGATTGCATTTTTACATTGGTATGATTTTGCATCATCTAGGACAAAATTCCATGGAATTGAATGTATTTTCTTGCACATTGGGTTTAGAAGTATAGTCACTGAATATATAGAAGTTCCTGAATGCACCAATGTTGTATGATACTGCCTTCTGTGCTGGCTTGATATTTAAGAAGATGCTGGGCATAGTCTGATTCTGGCTTTTAGAAACGTGGTTTTGTCTAGCACACTGCACAAATAGATGTACCCAAATTCAACTGGTGGTGGAGAGCAGATTTCATAGCTGGTGTAAAGTCTGCCACCAAATCTAACATGCTGGCTTCATTATTATTTTAGGAGTTTAGGGAAATTTTCTTGTCAGGATACCTACTTGTTAAGAATCTGGTGTAAGAATCCGAGTTAGGCTAACAGAATACCTTGAACCGATAGTATCAAAGATATTGAAATAAAGTGGGTCAGGATTAAGTTTAAGAATTAAGTTCTGCGATTTTTTAGGATCATCTCTGATACCACAGAACTTGGTCCTCTTGCTTCACTGAGGAAAAGAACATGTCTATAAGACAGATGTGACATTTGGATATTTGTTTTCTTTACCATATTCCATATTCTGCTTTAAATGAACTGTAATTTTTAATTGAAACTGTAAGTTTCCATATAGGTTTATATGGCCTGGTCAAAATAAAAATAAAAGAGATGAAGTATAGATAAAGGAAGATTTCTATTATTTATTAAGTAGAGTGGTTGATATGGGTGTAAAAATTAGAAAAAGTATATATTGAATAAATATGAAACATTCAGTGTATATAGAAATGAAATGTCTTATACATTTTGCAATAAATTGCAATATTAGGAAATTAAAGAAGGATATGCCTCCCTACTTTTAGGTGTTATTTGAATTTTTGTAATCAATATATTAATTTTGTAAAGAAAAAATACATACGTTTATAAATTATCTTTGGTTATCTTTGAGGAAACCCCAAGCCCTATATAAAGTGAAGCAGCATTTTTTATGGATGCTCAGGTGCCTAAGGATAAAAGACACTTTTAGGCGGATTCTTGGTCAGATGAGAGAACCCTGAGTATTGGGGTTCATCAATCCTCGGAAGTACAATTGAAGAGAATAAACACTAAGAGTTAACATGTTTAAATAAAAAATGAAGGTTGCCTATGCTCACAAATATGTGGCTATTCATTTTATTATACACATCTATTGTGACTCATGCCTTTGACCCACAAGGAAACAAAAGAAGACATAGATGTGATCTCATCCCTTAAGGATTATCTAATTAAGGTAGAGAGCACAGACCTGAACAGCAATGGACTTCTCCCAAAGCAACCTAAAGCCCAGTGCATAACAATGTGGTGAACATGATACACATAATTCAAAGGAATTCAAGATAGGAAAACACTTGGTGTGGATCTGTTAGCTTTATTAATCATGGTCATCACGTTTCCAAGAAAGGATCATTTGAAATCAACAAATCTAATTAAAAAAATAAACATAAAGATGAATACATCATAGTGTTCCCCAGAAGATTATAATTTTTATAGTCTCTAGAGATAAAATGCTATGGGAGGATGGAGGGATCAGTAATTAATTTTTCTGAAGACTTTCAAGTGTCATAACATATGGAAAAGACCTCAAAAGATGGGAATTACTTTATTACGAGAAGAATGGCTACGTGAATATTCCGGGCAAAAGCACAATAATAAGCAGTATAAATGTATGAAGAGCACTGGATTGCGGCGTAGGTCGTTGATTGGAGTTTGGGAAGATTAAATCGTGCAGGTACTAGAATGACATATTAAGATATTTAGACTCAGATCCTTAAAGTCATTAAAGGCCATGAAACACGACTACATCTGTAATGGTTACTATGAAGTACATACAAAAATTGTAAATCGCAAATTAAAACAACAGTTCCGGCAGGCGCAGGCGCAGTCCTGCCTCAAGGTACAGGATGCGCGCGCAGCGTTTTTGGCCGCCGCGGAAGTTGCCGAAGGGCTACTGAGAAAGACGCTTCTCGGTCAGGATGGAATTTCCAGCCCTGTAAATCTGAGGGCCAGACCATGACCTGGTCAAACACGATCACCTTCTGTCTAGACTGGCAAAAGTATTGAAGCAGCATTCAAATTCCAGCCCCATTGCGGAACTTTGCCTTCGGAGATGGTGGAGCGTCCCAGACCTTTGTCACACTGCTTGAGTCATCTTTCGAGGCTCAAGGAGAGAGCTTAACGCTATTTCTGAAATTTCTAACAAGACGATGAAATGGACCAGCTCTGTCACCGTTCTTCCATCATCCCTCTTTTGAGACAGTGACAGTTCCGAATCTGAAGATACCTTCTTCAGTCCCTGTGGGACACACCGAGAGATTCCTCTGGGAGCAGACTCCCCAACTCGAAAAGCAGCCTGCAGATGAGCAGGCGAAGCCCCTCAGACGCAGAACAGGAGCCTGATGACCACCTGGTTTGAGGCTTTGCCTATCGGGATGGTGCTGATGGAGAAGAGTGGACAGCACTGGAAGCTGGGATTCCTCCAGACCGGGTGACTAGGGCATTGTCTATAAAGGTACACGCCGTTCACAGGTGAGCCAGGCCATCTCCGAGTTAGGGCAAAGCGAGGGGAACCCCCTTTTGAGAATAGGTAAGGAAGCCATAGCCCAGCTGCAGACCAGCCCCTGGACAGTTTTCTCTTAGACTGCAGGCAAATCTCTCCACCTACAGGGGTAATTAAGACACAATTAATATAACATAGAATTCACCATTTTACAGTGTACAATTCAGTGGGCTTTAGTATATTCATAATGTTGTGTAACCATCACGGATATCTAATTCCAGAGCATTTCCAACCCTGTACCTTTTAGTAGTCAGTTCCTAGTCTCTCTTCTCTCCAACCCTAGGCAACCACTAATCTACTTTTTGTTTCTATGGATTTGCCGATTCTGGACGTTTTATGTAAATGGAATCATACGATGATAAAAAAAAAAAAAAGGCAAAACAAAACAAACAGAAAAAAAAACCCAGTTAAAGAAAGCCTATGGAATAAACTCATAGCTTCTCAAACAGTTGCTGTTGACATTTCAGGCATGCCTATTTAATCACACCGCAGATCATTCTGACCAAAAGACATTACACAGTTTTTGGCACGCCAAACCCTTTCCTATATAATGCTGAAACCATAAATCTGAAAAATAATAGTTTAAATAGTAGTTTTATTTACAGTCACAGCTTTTTGCTAAATGTACAAAAAAGAAAACCCCCAAAAGAAACATAAAAACGAAACAAAAGGCATAAGGAACAAGAAGTTCGCGATTTTACATAAAAGCTTTTGCTGGCTTCTATTATTATTATTATTATTATTACTACTACTACTACTACTACTACCAGTTGCTCCTTAGCTTTTATTGAGTTCCTGCTAATGGGTTATATATCTATCTTTTGAAAATGTTTTACTCTAGAGAGAACACTAAAATGTAAAGATCTACCTTCTAAACAAACGTTTAAATGTATAATATAGTTGACTATAGGCACAATGTTGTACAGCAGATCTCTAGAGCTTTTTTGTTTTGCTTGATGAAACTTTATGCCAGTTGATTAGTAACTCCCTATTTCCTCCTCCCTACCATCTTCTGGCAAACACCATTCTGCTCTTTGATTCTATGAATTTGACTCTTTTAGATCCTATGTAAAAGTTAATGTTGCTGCATATTGCAGAATTTCCTTTTTTTTTTAAAGGCTGAATAGTATTCCGTTGTGTGTATATATACATATATATATACTATAGTTTCTTTGTCCATTCATCTGACATTTAGGTTGTTTCTACATCTTGGCTATTGTAAACAGTGCTGCAATGAACATAAGCGTGCTAATATTTCCTTGAGATCCTGATTTCAATTTTTTTGGATAAATACCCAGAGGTGGGATTACTGCATCATATGGTAGTTCTGTTTTAATTTTTTTGAGGAACTTCTATACTGTTTTCCATAGTGGCTGCACCAATTTTGCATTTCCCCCAGCAGTGTACAAGGAGTCCACTTTCTCCACATCCTTGCCAGTACTTGTTATCTTTCATTTTTCTGATAATAGCCATCCTGACAGGTGTGATGTTGTATCTCATTATGGCTTTGATTTGCATTTTCCTGACCATTAGTGACAGTGAGCATTTGTCATATACCTATTGGCTATTTGTAGGCCTTCTTTGAAGAAATAATGATGCAAGCTCTTATCCCATTTTTAAGTTGGGTTATTAGTTCTTTTTTTACTATTGAGTTGTGAAAATTCCTTATATATTTTTGTTATTAGCCCCTTATCAGCTTGATAGTTTGCACATGTTTTCTCTCATCCTATATGTTGTCTTTTTATTCTATTGATTGTTTTCTTTGTTGTGCAAAGGCTTTTTAGTTTGATGTAGTCCCATTTATTTATTTATTTATGCCTGTGCTTTTGGTGTCAAATCATTGCCAAGACCAATGTCATAAAGCTTTTCCTTTATGTTTTTTTCTAGGGGTTCTACAGTTTCAGGTCTTACATTTAAGTCTTTATTTTGAGTTGATATTTTGTGTATGGTATAAGATAAGGATCCAGTTTCATTCTTTTGCATGTGGATATCTAGTTTTCCCAACAATACTTGTTGAAAGACTGTTCTTTCCCCTTTATGTATTCTTGGCACTCATGTTGCATATCAGTGGACAATATATGCATGGATTTATTTCTGAATTCTTTTGTCTATTCTATCGGTCTGTATGTCTGTCTTTATGATGATACCATTACTGTACTTTATAATGTATTTTGAAATCAGGAAGTGTGATACCTCCAGCTTTGTTGTTTTTTCTCAAGATTCATTTGGCTATTTGTGGTCTTGTGTGGTTCCATATGAATTGTAGAATTGTTTTTCTATTTCTGTAACAACTGACATTGGAAGGGCGTCTGGGTGGCTCAGTCGGTTAAGTGTCCAACTTCGGCTCAGGTCATGATCTCATGGTTTGTGAGTTCAAGCCCTGCGTTGGGCTCTGTGTTGACAGCTCAGAGCCTAGAGCCTGTTTCATATTCTGTCTCTGTCTCCCTGCCTCTCCCCTACTTGTTCTCTGTCTCTCTCTCAAATATAAAAAATAAAACATAAAAAGAAACTGACATTGGGATTTTGATAAGAATTACATAGAATCTATAGATCGCTTTGAATAGTTTGGACATTTTGACAATATTAGAGTAAGTAAAGTAAGTCCATATACTATTCCAAATGCTTTACCTATAGTACTATTTAAAATTTTTTCTAATTCTAATTTTTACTTTTTATTTTATTTTATTTATTTTAAAAAAAAAATTTTTTTTTCAACGTTTATTTATTTTTGGGACAGAGAGAGACAGAGCATGAACGGGGTAGGGGCAGAGAGAGAGGGAGACACAGAATCGGAAACAGGCTCCAGGCTCTGAGCCATCAGCCCAGAGCCTGACGTGGGGCTCGAACTCACGGACCGCGAGATCATGACCTGGCTGAAGTCAGACGCTTAACCGACTGCGCCACCCAGGCGCCCCTAATTTTTACTTTTTAAATAAACTGTTTATTGTAGAGTAGTTAAGATCTACATAAAAGTCACAAAGATAGTACAAAAAGTTCCACTTACCTGACATTTAATTTCCTCTATTATTAACATCTTAACATTAGTATGGTGCATTTGTCACAGTTAATGAATCAATATTGATATGTTATTATTATTATTATTTTTTTTAATTTTTTTTTCAACGTTTATTTATTTTTGGGACAGAGAGAGACAGAGCATGAACGGGGGAAGGGCAGAGAGAGAGGGAGACACAGAATCGGAAACAGGCTCCAGGCTCTGAGCCATCAGCCCAGAGCCCGATGCGGGGCTCGAACTCACGGACCGCGAGGTCGTGACCTGGCTGAAGTCGGACGCTTAACCGACTGCGCCACCCAGGCGCCCCTTGATATGTTATTATTAACAAAAGTCCATACTTTATTTGAATTGCCTTAGTTTTTTTAAAAAAATTAAGTTTATTTATTTATTTTTGAGAGAGAGAATAAGTGGGGGAGGGACAGAAAGGGAAGAAGAGAGAATCCCAAGCAGGCTCCACACTGTCAGTGAGGGGCCCAACACAGGGCTCAAACTCAAAACCATGAGATCATGACCTGAGCTGAAGAATCAGATGCTTAACCAACTGAGCCCCAACAGGGGCCCCTGAATTTCCTTAGTTTTTATCTAATTTCTTTTTTCTATTTAGTACCCACCCAGGATACCACAATACGTTTAGTCATCACATTTCCTTAGGCTGCTCTTGGCTCTGACGATTTATGGTAGTGTTCTTAATCATCACAATAATTCCATGTGGTAGGACTGTTATTCATTTATTTTTTTTACAGATAAGAAAGCTGAGGCTAGGGTCATACGGTAAAGGGAGCCAACTCTGGAAATGTGGGCCAGAGCCCTGACTCTGAACCACTGCACTGCTCTGCACTACTTCTAACATTAGCTACTCAGTACAAGGTAAATAAATGTACAGCTGCACACCTAGATCATGATATAAGGCAGCATGTGATAAGTACTTTGCAGCCCCCAAAGGTAAAGGTTATTTCTGGTTTGTAGGAGTAGCGGAATTTGAGAAAGATTTTAACAATGAGATATTTGAGCTAGGTCCTGAGAATTGGGAGGAATAATTATATAATATTTTATAGTTCTTTTTAAATATGTTAGAATCCCTATTCTAATTTGTTTTTTTTAAAATGTTTATTTATTTATTTATTTTTGAGAGAGAGAGAGCTTGTGAGCAGGGGAGGGGTAAGAGAGAGAGAGGGACAGGAGACAGAGAATCCCAAGCAGTCTCTGGCTGTCAGTGCAGAGTCTGATGCGAGGCTGGAAATCACGAGCCATGCGATCATGACCTGAAGCGAAATCAAGAGTCAGATGTTTAACCTACTAAGCCATCCAGGTGCCCCCTAGTTCATTTTTGCAGCATCTCCAGGGATAGATGAATGGATTTCTCCTGGAGCGAATGGCTTGAAGATGAGAAGTTTTAGGTCATGGTTTGATAAACTTTCAATATCTAAACAAAGTCATGTTATAGAATTTCACCTCTAAAAGGATAAAATTTAAAAAAATATGTTTTTTAACCTATGAATACTTAGTCTTAGAATTAGTTTGATCACATTCCCAAAATCCCAACCAATTGAAGATGAAGATGAGGTCAATTTTGTTTGATTAATGCATTGTTGATTCTTTTACACCATTTTGGCACTAGAAAGTATTGAATAAATATTTGTTGAATGAGTGAATGAACCTGATTCAATTCAGAGAGATGTTGGAAGATTTCTTGGGAATAACAGTTGGCAGGTGGAGGCTACTCACAGTTTCCCTTCTCAGATGAAAACACTGTTAGAGAATCCCAGCATCTTTTATGACTTGTACATATTCAGATTCTGTGGAGTCTCTAAAAGGGAGTAACAGAGAAGTTCTAGAGAGTCTTTACCCTTTTGCTCTTCCCACAGCTTTCCCAACTAGAAGCCTAACTCTCTGAATTTGTAAAAATTCATTCTCAGGATGTTCTAACAATATGTTCTATTAATAACTTTTCTAAAAGGTAAGAGGTAGGTCTTAGAATATAAAGGTTATTTATTTGAAATGAACTCTACTGAGCAATTATTTTTAAATGATAACTAGTAGCCTTACTTTGTATAAATTAACTGTGTTCACATGGGGTGGTAACAAGTGATTCATGATTGGTTTTATAAAGTACACTTTTAAAGAAAGTGCATTCTGGTTCAGAGGAGAATGTGATAGGAATGTCATATACTTGATCTTTAGAGGTTTTGGGAAAATAAACAAAATTTCCAAATTTGGAAATGGTAATTTGATCAATGACAGGTAGGATTGAAAATATGCCCTATGGAATTATGACCCCTCCCCTCTGCCATCCCTTCTCCAACTAAAGGGATATGTTTAAAAAAGAACAATTAGCCAACTGAAAGTAGTCTTGGCTGATTAAATCTAATGGGGCACGAACCTGGAAAACTGCCCTCTAGTGGAGTTTATTGAAATTTAGGCCTAGAGGGTTCTAATAGAGATTTGTCTTACAGTCAAGGGTTCGATAAAATTCCGTAGCTTTTCTCAGATTTCTCTAAAGCAGTGATGGAAATGGCAGAAAGAATAGGGGTGCCTAGGTGGCTCACTTTGTTGAGTGTCCAACTTCAGCTCAGATCATGACCTAGAGCTGTGAGTTTGAACTGTGAGATCAAGCGCCCATCAGGCTTGTAGCTGTCAGTGCAGAGCCTGCTTCAGATCATCTGTCCCCCTCTCCACTCTGCCCCTCCTCTGCTCTCTCTCTCTCTCAAAAATAAATAAGCTTAAAGAAAAAGTAGAAAGAGTAAAGGTCAAATGTGACCCATAGAATATGCATTTAACATTTTATTATTCTTTCTTTTTGGTTATCAGCTCATGTTGGTTAAGACCTATGTTATACAAGTGGTTATAAATGTGTAAAAAAGATGTTATAACTCAAAATAAAATTAATAAAATAGAAAAAGGTGTAGGTAATTAATCTTATGAAGAATAGAGGTATGGTCATTTACTATGTGGTGACTGGTTTTGATGTTTGATTTTGTCTGTAGTTGTCTAGACTACTTTGGACAGAATCTCAGGGTGGGGAGATGAATAAACCATAGTGATTCTTTTACCCAGTGAAGTTCTAGAATCTCTGAAATGATACAATGAGAGCCCTCTGAGAACAAAACCCTTTAGAATACAGGATAGGCACCTGAGGAGGACAAAAGAATATTCCGTGATGAAGGAGAGCAGAGATTGGGTAAATGGGGGATATCAAGCTGAACTTCAGGCTTTTCATGATTCTCCCCAAGGTCAGTCCCTAGAAGAGTTAGTGTTATTATGGTTAATGACTCTATGACTAGTTTCCCTCATCAAGAAAATGAGAGACATGAAAACCTTTTGGAAATGGCAGTACTAGCCCATTAGAATGCATTGAAAAACAAAGAATTCTCAGAGATAAACTCTCTTAACTGAGCCTCTAGGGGTTTCATTTGTGCTCGCTCTAGTGACATGTGGTGTAGATCCAGATATGTCCTGTGCCTTGTGATTGCAGTCTTTCTTTTGAAAACAGTTGCTGACAATCTGTCACTCCTTTGTTAGGGCTCAGTCCGTTTGAAAATGCTGGGTATCAGCTGCTGTTGCTGTAGGTCCATTTCTGTTTTCCAGCAGGTGGGTGTGTCTGTTTCTTTCCTTTCATCTCCATCCAGGCTTTCTTCTTTCAGACACTTTCCGGTTTGTCAAGCCAAGTATGCCTGTCATGTTGGAACCCAGCCCTGGGACACTCACCAACTTCTCTTTGTGTTAGTATCTCTCTTGACTATGTTTCCACTCTTCCTTATCTTCCTAAAGCCTACCAGTCCATTCATGTGGTCACCTACATGTCCTATTCTCCTTAATGTGGGTGCTCAAAAACTGCCAGTTACCCTTGTAACCTCACCTCCTCTGTGTTTTCACTTCATTTAGACTTGCCTTGTGCTTTTCCACTGGGTCACTTTGGCCATTCCCTTTCTTTTCTTCTTCCTATTGTTTTCTGCATCAAGTCATACCAAGCCCTTCAACAGCTTCTCTGAACTGAAACTTTAGA
Organism: Prionailurus bengalensis; assembly: GCF_016509475.1. Taxonomy (NCBI): domain Eukaryota; kingdom Metazoa; phylum Chordata; class Mammalia; order Carnivora; family Felidae; genus Prionailurus; species Prionailurus bengalensis. The sequence continues at coordinate 200,659,613 of NC_057343.1, forward strand.
GTTCAGTAGAAGACAGTAGGTTTCAGGCAGGCTGGGATTGGAATCTTACTTATTAGTAGCCCTGAAAATACTCATTCTGTCATAGAGTTGTAAAAAAATGGATTAGATAATATGGAAATATGCCAAGCACAACCCCCATAACCATAGATGTTCAATACAGAGTGGCTATTATTATTCATATTATTTTTGCATGAAAATGTTCCATGATACTATAGCCCACAATGCTTTTCTGCCTTTGTATTTGTGTGGATTGGATTTAGGGTTCCAAGAGAGGTGGGAGATTAAGATACAGTCCTTACTCATGTGACCCTAGAATAAGGGGACCATGAGCAAGAAGAGGAGCTGTGATCTATAAATATGCTATCCACTGCCTACTCAGGAGGGGGTTTCTCTCAGGATCAGGCCCCTAGTGATCTTTACCTGAGTGTTGAAGTGGTTCCCTCTTTGAGCCCAAACCATCCCCAGAGACATTTTCTTGCTGGAAGGCACATGGTTCCTTCAGTTCCACTTTGTTGGTTTAAAGCTTTGAAGTCTCAATTGGACCAGCTCAGAATGTCCTACCTGGTGGGACCATGGAGCCTCTACCATATTATGGGTTTTTGTTATGTCTTGGACCTGATGCCAACATAATTCTCCAGCTTTCTGATATGCTATTCCATTGCTGCTAATTTCTGCTGTTCTGCACAAGAATTCTCTAGATTGAGGAGTCTGTTGATAATTATGCTCCTGGTTTGTTAATTTCTTTTTTTTTTCTTTTTTTTTTAACATTTATTTATTTCTGAGACAGAGAGCATGAACAGGGGAGGGTCAGAGAAAGAGGGAGACACAGAATCTGAAACAGGCTTCAGGCTCTGAGCTGTCAGCACAGCCCGATGCGGGGCTCGAACCCACGGACCATGAGATCATGACCTGAGCCGAAGTCGGACGCTTAACCACTGAGCCACCCAGGCGCCCCTGTTAATTTCTGAGATCCCCCAGGAATGAACTTCTGGTATAGTCTACTCTTCCCTTTTCAACTTCCAAACTATAACATGAGCATAAATACTAACAATTATGAATCTCTGATTGGTGTCCCTACAAGCCACAGCCTCTCACAGATGTTCTAATCCAGGGGTTCTCAAAGTGTTACCATACAGGGGAGCTTTTTCCATGAAATTCTTCTATATCCTACCTTTCACACTCTCTCTGTTAAAGGTTACTATTGGGAACCCTAATAGACTTTAAGAATGTTGAGAAGGAACACAGATTGATTAGAACTCTGATAGAGTGAGAAAAAAGTTTCTTATTTTTCCAGTTTTGTTGAGATATAATTGACATATAATGTTGTATAAACTTAAGGTGTACAAAATGATGATTTGATACTTGTAAATATTATGAAATGATTGTCAGAGTAAGGTTAGTTAACACCTACATCACCTCACATAAATACCTTTGTGTGTGTGTATGTTGTGAGAACATTTAAAATTTAGTCTCTTAGCAACTTTTAGATATATAATACAGTATTATTATTATAGTTATATATTAACTGTAGTCACCATGCTGTACATTAGATCCACAGAACTTATTAATCTTATACCTGGAAGTTTTTACCCTTTGATGAACATCTCCCTATCTCCCCAACTCCCATCTCCTGATAACCACCATTCTACTCTCTGTTTCTATGACTTTGGCTTTTTAAATATTTCACATATAAGTGATATATGCCATTTGACATTCTCTGTCTGACTTATTTCACTTAGCATAATGCCCTCAAGTTTTATCCATGTTGTTAGAAATGGCAAAATATCCTTTTTTTCTCCTCATGGCTCAATAATATTCTATTGTATGTATATATTCCACATTTTCTATATCCATTCATCTGTAGATAGACACTTAAATTGTTTCTATGTCTTGGTTTGTTCTAAATAATGCTGCAGTGAACATGAGAGTGCAGATACCTATTCAAGATCCTGATTTCATTTCCTTTGGTTATGTACTCAGAGTGTTATTACTGGATCATAATATGGTCATTCTATTTTCAATTTTTTGAGGAACCTTCATACTGTTTTCCATAGTGGCTGCACCAATTTACATTCCCACAAACAGTGCACAAAAGTCCCTTTGTCTTCACATCTCTTCGGTATTGTTATCTATCGTTTTAGTAATAGCCATTCTAACCATTGTAAAGTGACATATCCTTATGGTTTTGATTTGCATTTCTCTTGTGATTAATGGTGTTGAGCATCTTTTCATGTATTTTTTGGCCATTTGTATGTTTTCATTGGAAAAAATGTCTATTCAGATCCTCTGCTCATTTTTTTTTTTATGAAATTTATTGACAAATTGGTTTCCATACAACACCCACTGCTCATCCCAAAAGGTGCCCTCCTCAATACCCATCACCCACCCTCTCCTCCCTCCCACCCCCCATCAACCCTCAGTTTGTTCTCAGTTTTTAACAATCTCTTATGCTTTGGCTCTCTCCCATTCTAACCTCTTTTTTTTTTTCCTTCCCCTCCCCCATGGGTTCCTGTTAAGTTTCTCAGGATCCACATAAGAGTGAAACCATATGGTATCTGTCTTTCTCTGTATGGCTTATTTCACTTAGCATCACACTCTCCAGTTCCATCCACGTTGCTACAAAAGGCCATATTTCATTTTTTCTCATTGCCACGTAATATTCCATTGTGTATATAAACCACAATTTCTTTATCCATTCATCAGTTGATGGACATTTAGGCTCTTTCTATAGTTTGGCTATTGTTGAGAGTGCTGCTATAAACATTGGGGTACAAGTGCCCCTATGCATCAGTACTCCTGTATCCCTTGGATAAATTCCTAGCAGTGCTATTGCTGGGTCATAGGGTAGGTCTATTTTTAATTTTCTGAGGAACCTCCACACTGCTTTCCAGAGCGGCTGCACCAATTTGCATTCCCACCAACAGTGCAAGAGGGTTCCCGTTTCTCCACATCCTCTCCAGCATCTATAGTCTCCTGATTTGTTCATTTTGGCCACTCTGACTGGCGTGAGGTGATACCTGAGTGTGGTTTTGATTTGTATTTCCCTGATAAGGAGCGACGCTGAACATCTTTTCATGTGCCTGTTGGCCATCCAGATGTCTTCTTTAGAGAAGTGTCTATTCATGTTTTCTGCCCATTTCTTCACTGGGTTATTTGTTTTTCGGGTGTGGAGTTTGGTGAGCTCTTTATAGATTTTGGATACTAGCCCTTTGTCCGATATGTCATTTGCGAATATCTTTTCCCATTCCGTTGGTTGCCTTTTAGTTTTGTTGGTTGTTTCCTTTGCTGTGCAGAAGCTTTTTATCTTCATAAGGTCCCAGTAATTCACTTTTGCTTTTAATTCCCTTGCCTTTGGGGATGTGTCGAGTAAGAGATTGCTACGGCTGAGGTCAGAGAGGTCTTTTCCTGCTTTCTCCTCTAAGGTTTTGATGGTTTCCTGTCTCACATTCAGGTCCTTTATCCATTTGAGTTTATTTTTGTGAATGGTGTGAGAAAGTGGTCTAGTTTCAACCTTCTGCATGTTGCTGTCCAGTTCTCCCAGCACCATTTGTTAAAGAGGCTGTCTTTTTTCCATTGGATGTTCTTTCCTGCTTTGTCAAAGATGAGTTGGCCATACGTTTGTGGGTCTAGTTCTGAGGTTTCTATTCTATTCCATTGGTCTATGTGTCTGTTTTTGGGCCACCTCTGCTCATTTTTTAATTGGACTGTTTGTTTTTTTGCTGTTGAGTTGTATGAGTTCCTTATGTATTTTGGATATTAACTCCTTGTTAGATAGATGGTTTACAACTATTTTCTCTCATTTCATAGATTACCTTTTCATTTTGTTGATTGTTTCTTTTCCTATTCAGAAGCTTTTTAGTTTGATGTAGTCCCATTTGTTGAAATAAATCCATGCATACCCTGGACATATTGCAGGTTTGGTTACAGACTATCCCAATAAAGTGAATATTGCAGTAAAGTGAGTCAAATGAATTTTTTGGTTTCTCAGTGCCTATAAAAGTTATGTTTACACTATACTATAGTCTATTAAATGTGATAGCATTATGTTTAAAGAATGTATACATCTTAGTTAAAAATACTTTATTGCTAAAGAATGCTAACCATCATCTGAGCTTTCAGGGAGTCTTAATCTTTTTGTTGGTAGAGGGTGTTGTCTCAGTGTGGGTGGCTGCTAACTGATCAGGCTGCTGGCTGCTGAAGGTTGGGGGTGGCCATGGCAATTGCTTAAAATAAGACAACAATGGAGTTTAACTCATTGATTGACTCTTCCTTTCATGAATGATTTCTTTGTAGCATGTGATGCTGTTTGATAGCATTTCACTCATAGAACTTCTTTCAAAATTGGAGTCAGTCCTCTCAAACTCTGCCATTGATTTATCAACTAAGTTTATGTTCTAAACCCTTTGTTGTCATTTCAACAATCTTTATAGCATCTTCCAGGAGTAGATTCCATCTCAAGAAACTACTTTCTTTGCTCATCCATGAGAAGCAATTCCTCATCTCTAAAAGTTTTATTATGAGATGGCAGTCACATCCTCAGGCTCCATTTCTAATTCTAATTCTCTTGCTATTTCCACCACACCTGCACTTACTTTCTTCTCTGAAGTCTTGAATTTCTCGAAATCATCCATGAGGGTTGGGATCAACTTCTTTTAAACTCCTGTTATTTTGATCTCTTTCTATGAATCATCTTAGTGGCATCTAGAATGGTGGTCAATCCTTTCTAGAAGGTTTTCACTTTACTTTGCCCAGATTCATTAGAGGAATCACTATCTATGGCAACTATAGCCTTACAAAGCGTATTTATTTATTTTTTTAATTTTTTAAATGTTTATTTAGTTTTAATGTTTATTTTTGAGAGAGAGAGAGAGAGAGAGAGAGAGAGCACAAGTTGGGGAGGGGCAGAGAGAGAGGGAGACACAGAATCTGAAGCAGGCTCCAGGCTCTGAGCCATCAGCACAGAGCGTGATGTGGGGCTCGAACCCACAAACCCTGAGATCATGACCTGAGCTGAAGTCAGTCGCTCAACCGACTGAGCCACCTAGGCACCCCTCTTTTTTTCATGTTTATTTATTTGAGAGAGAGAGAGAGAGAGAGAGAGAGAGAGAACACAAGCAGGGGAGGGGCAGAGACAGAGGGAGTCACAGAATCCGAAGCAACCTCCAGGTTCTGAACTGTCAGCACAGAGACCACTGTGGGGCTTGAACTCTTGAACCATGAGATCATGACCTGAGTTGGAGTCGTACACTTAACCAACTGAGCCACCCAGGTACCCTCAAAGTGTATTTCTTAACTAAGAAGACTTGAGAGACAAAATTACTCCTTCATCCATGGGCTGTAAAATGGATGTTGTGTTAGCAGGTATGAAAGCAACATTAATCTTACTGTACATCTCCATCAGAGCTCTTGGATGACTAGGTGCATTGTCAGTGAATAGTAATATTTTGAAAGGAATCATTTTGTTTGAGCAGTAAGTCTCAACAGGGGACTTAAAACATTCAGTAAACTTTGCTGTAAACAGATGTGCTGTCATCCAGACTTTGTTGTTCTGTTTATAGAGCACAGGCAGTAAACTTACCATAATTCTTAAGGGCTCTAGGAGTTTTGGAATGGTAAATGAACACTGGCTTCAATGTAAACTCACCAGTTGCATTAGCCCCTAACAAGAAAGTCAGCCTGTCATTTGAAGCTGTGAAGCCAGGCATTGACTTCTCCCCTCTCATTAGATGAGTCCTAGATGGCATCTTCTTCCATTAAAGTCTGTTTTGTCTGTGTTGGAAATCTGTTGTTCGTTGTATTCACCTTCATTAATGATCTTAGCTAGATTCTCTGGATAACTTGCTACAGCTCATACATCAGCACTTGCTGCTTTACCTTGCACTTCTATGTGATGGAGGTGGATTTTCCCTTTAACCCTGATGAAACAACCTCTGCTAGCTTCAGACTTTTCTTTTGCAGGTTTTCCCCTCTGTCAACCTTCATAGAATTGAAGAGAGTTAGGGCTTTGTTCTGTATTAGGCTTTGGTTTAAGGAAATGTGTGGCTGGTTTGATCTTCTATCCAGACCGCTAAAACTTTCTCCATATCAGCAATAAGGCTGTTTTACTTTCTTATTTGTGTGTTCACTGGAGTAGCACTTTTATCTTTTATTACTATTTTAAAAGTTTATTTATTCATTTTGAGAGAGAGAATGTGTGAGCAGGGGAGGGGCACAGAGAAGGGAGAGAAAGAATTCCCTGCAGGCTCTGTGCTGTCAGTGCCTGGAGCCTGATGTGGGGTTCCATCTCATGAACCGACCTGTGAGATCATGACCTGAGCCAAGATCAAGAGTCAGATGCTTAGCTGATTGAGCCACCCAGGGGCCCCATGGAGTAGCACTTTTAATTCTGTTTAAGAACTTTTGCTTTGCAGATCAACTGTTATAAGAGCCTATGTTTTGGCCTATATGAGCTTTCAACATGCTTTCTTCACTAAGCTTAATCATTTCTAGCTTTTGATTTAAACTAAGAGCCATCTAGGTGGTTCAGTTGGTTGAACATCCAAATCTTGATTTTGGCTCAGGTCATGATCTCACAGTTCGTGGGATCGAGCCTTGTGTTGGGCTCTGTGCTGACAGCGTAGAGCCTGCTTGGGAATCTGTCTCCTCCTCTCTCAGCCCCTTCCCCTGTCTTTCTCTCTCTCAAAAAAAAAAAAAAAAAAAAGAAAAGAAAAGAAAGTAAGAGGCATGTGGCATGTGACTGTTTTACTTGAACATGTAGAGGCCATTGTAGGGTTATTAACTGACCTAATTTCAGTATTGTTATGTCTTAGGAATAGGAGTGCCTGAAGAGAGAGAGAGAGAGAGAGAGAGAGAGAGAGAGGGAGAGAGAGGAATGGGGAGCAGCTGGTTGCTGGTGCAATCAGAACACACACGTTTATTGATTAAGTCTGCTGTCTTTTCTGGGCATGGTTTGTGGCATCCCAAATAATTACAATATTTACATCAAAGCTCACTGCAAGAATCACCAAAACATGACATGGAGACAAGAAATGAGAAAATGCTGTTGGAAAAATGGTGCCAATAGACTTGCTTGACACAGAGTTGCCACAGACCTTCAATTTGTAAAAAAAACACAGTATCTGTGAAGTGCAGTAAAGTGGAACACAATAAAATGAGGCGCCTGTGCAGTTGACCAATATATGACTAGGGAGCCAGGAATACTCAGGGGGTAGGGATAGTCTCTTCAATAAATGGTGTTGGGAAAACTAGATAATTACATGCAGAAGAATGATATTGGATTCCTATTTTCTACCACTCACAAAAATTAACTTGAAATGGATTAAAGACTTAAAGCATAAGATCTGAAACCATAAAAGTCCTAAAAAAAATGGGGGAAAAGCTCCTTGACATTGGTCTTGGCAATGATAATTTGGATGTGACACCAAAAGCACAGGCAAAAAGAGCAAAAATAAGAAAAATATTTCTTTTTTTAATGTTTATTTATTTCTTTTGAGAGAGACAGTGAGTGAGCAGGAGAGGTGCAGAGAGAGGGGGAGAGAGAGAATTCTAAGCAGGCTCTACACTGTCAGTGCAGAGCCCAATGTGGGGCTTGAACCCATGAACTGTGAGATCATGACCTGAACTGAAATCAAGAGAAGGATGCTCAAACGACTGAGCCACCCAGGTGCCCTGAGAAAAAAAATTTCTTAAACACTAAGTTATCTGTCAGAATAGACAATATAGGCCTTTTCTTTCTGCTTCTTACTCCTCTCCCAACATTACAGTTATATAGATAAAATATATCTGAAAAATAATTAACCAACCAACTAACCAAAAAAAAAAAACCAAAAAAACAAAACAAAAAACCTCTCCCCCAAATCTCTGAATCTTTCCAAAAGCCAGTTTTTCCCCCACCCCTTTCCTTCCAGATTCTGTTCACCAATTTTGGACTATGTTTACCTTCAACTTCCTTTTTATGTCACCTTTCCCATCACTGACAGCTCTGTCCCTGTTTCTGGCCACTTCCCAAACTTCAATCTCCTCAGGATCCTCAAGCAGTTATTGTTTGTGCTTCATTTGATGCTGCTGCTTAGTAGATGTGTGTGTGTGTGTGTGTGTGTGTGTGTGTGTGTGTGTGTGTTTAATTAGTAAGACTGTTTGCTTCTTGACGGTACTATAGGTTATACCCTCTAGAGAAGCTAGAATAATGACTTCCAAAAAGCATCTGCTCAATAAAAACATATTGTCTGGTTATTGATTTTTGCCTTAGTTATGCTTCACAATTTTCCTGCTTCCCAGTCCTGCTTCTGGCCAACGTGGGATTATGTATGGCACCTGGAGACAAAGATGGCTTGGAGAACTAAAACCTAGAGATAATCCTATAAGCTCATTTAGAACAAAGGTTTAATTATCCCCCTATCAACTGAGCCTTTTATGTGAGCTGAGTTGCAATAAGCAACAAATTGGTGAGTTTCATTTGCTCTGCTTACTTTGGCTACTGTGAATAGCGTAAGGAACACAAGTCAGAGTGAAGGAGAAGCAAAGAACCTGCACAGGACAGGTAGCTTTTGTTTAGCCATGTTGGCCAAAGAGCAACACGTGTGAGGTGTATCATTGAATATGTATTTGACCTTTCTGTGTGGGGAAACAAGCATCGAGCAATTTGTTTCATGATAGGCTAGAACTAGCCTGGGAACGTTACTTTCTTTCTTTCTTCTTCTTCTTTTAAATGTTTATTACTTTTGAGAGAGAGAGAGAGAGAGAGAGAGAGAGAGAGAGAGAGAGAGAGAGAACGTAGGGGAGGGGCAGAGAGAAAGGGAGACAGAGGAGTTGAAGCAGGCTCCGCACTGACAGCAGTGAGCCTGATGTGGGGCTTCAACTCAGGAACCATGAGATCATGACCTGAGCCGAAGTCAGATGCTTAACCAACCAACCGAGCCACCCAGGTGCCCTGGGGAAATGTTACTTTCTAACACCTAATTTTCCTCATGTATAATCCAAAGGCTAAGTGGTGCTATCCCTGGCAATGGAGATGGCCAAGTGCCAGTGTGGGGAATAGAAATAAGAAAGAGTGTGACTGTTTACTGCTGCCATATGGGTGTGCTCTTTCTTCTTTCTCCTGTGTCCTTACTACTTTCTAACCCCTGATGGTCAATAGCCAGAGGAAGCTGGTGACCAGTGGTAAAACCTGTTGGCATGCTGAATGGGTATCAGCTCTACTAGGAACTTCTTCAATCCATCTACCTCTTTTCATCTCTACCACTACCTCCTTAGCAGTGGATTTATATTCAAAATATTTAATAGGTGGCACAAGGCACTGACCTATCAGAATGGAAGCTGGTTTTAAGCAATCAAAATAGTTATACTGTCAGTTCTTTAATTTGGAATCTAAGGTCCAATTGCCTCTGGCCTGGACCCTGTAAGGGCCTCCTAACACTGCAGTGGACCCTAATTCATTGCACAATAGCCAGAGTAGTCTTTTCAAGTGCAAATCTTATCTGGTCATCTCTCTCCTCTCACTTCCTAAAAGTCTTCCATGGCCCTCCATAGCTCTTAGGATAAAGATAACCTCCTTAATATGGTCTTTAAAGCCTCACATGATGTGTCACCTGTCTGTCTGTAATATAATTGATAGCTTATTTTCCACACAAAACTGTAAACTCTATGAGAGTAGGGACCATATTTGCTTTTTCCTCACAAGTGTTGCCCCAGCTACTACATAGTACAGTACCTTGCACAAAGCAGGAGCTCATTAAATATTCCTTGAATGAATAAATAAATCATGAAACGATCCAACTTTTCCAACATGTATCTTCATATCTAGTCCAGGATTTTTTGTACGTATGTGTGAATGTGTGTGTGTGTGTGTGTGTGTGTGTGTGTGTGTGGTGTGTGTGTGTGTGTGTGTATGTGTGTGTGTGTGTGTGTGTGTTTAAATGTCTATTTATTTTTGAGGGGAGGGGGAGAGTGCAAGGGGGGAGGGAGACAGGATCCAAAGCAGGCTTTGTGGCTCAACCTCACAAACTGGGAAATCATGACCTGAACTGAGTCAGATGCTTAACTCACAGAGCCACCCAGGTGCCCCTGAATATGTTTTTAATAAATAGTATTATAGAGGATTCTTGTTCATATTTCTTATATTGTTGAACTGCAATAGTATTTTCCTAGTGATGGATGTTGGACATGGGAGAGCTATTCTAGTCTGCCCTCTTCTGCCACACCCCCAACTAAATAGTCCTGTGGCACTATAGTTCTATTTCCCAAAGATTCTCCCAATATTCCCCTTCTCTTCAGCCCTTCGCTATTCTCTGGTCCAGGTCTCATCATTTCTTACAGTTACTTTCAACCTGATCTCCCTACTTGCTTTCTTATTCCCCTTTAGTGACTAGATGTCTAAAATCCAAATCTAGTCATGAATTCTCTTGCCTTAAAATTCTTCAAGGTACCCTACAGAGGATCAAGTTATAGCACAACATATAAAACCCTTTGTAATTTGGGACTTCTCTATGCTTTGAGATATTGTTCATTTAATAAATAGTTATTGAACACCTACTATATGACGGGATCTTTTGGAAACATAGTGAATGAGGTTGTACTTTCTTTGCCCTTGTTGATAATACTCTCTACTGGCAGGTTCACCCTTTGAAACAACCATATATAGCTAATATTTGTAGTTTCTCAATTTGCGGTTTCTGCTACATCCTCATATTTCTTTTTTTTTATATCATTTATTGTCAAATTGGTTTCCATACAACACCCAGTCCTCATCCCAACAGGTGCCTTCCTCAATGCCCATCGCCCACTTTCCCCTCTCCCCCACCCCCCATCAACCCTCAGTTTGTTCTCAGTGTTTAAGAGTCTCTTATGATTTGCCTCCTTCCCCCTCTGTAACTCCCCCCCCCCCCACTTCCTCTCTCCCCTGATCTTCTGTTAAGTTTCTCAGGATCCACATAAGAGTGAAAACATAGGGCATCTGTCTTTCTCTGCCTGACTTATTTCACTTAGCATAATACTCACTAGTTCCATCCATGTTGCTACAAATGGCCAGATTTCATTCTTTCTCATTGCCAAGTGGTATTCCATTGTATATATAAACCACATCTTCTTTATCCATTTGTCAGTTGATGGACAGTTAGGCTCTTTCCATAATTTGGCTATTGTTGAAAGTGCTGCTATAAACATTGGGGTACAAGTGCCCCTATGCATCAGTACTCCTGTATCCCTTGGGTAAATTCCTAGCAGTGCTATTGCTGGGTCATAGGGTAGGTCTATTTTTAATTTTTTGAGGAACCTCCACACTGTTTTCCAGAGCGGCTGCACCAGTTTGCATTCCCACCAACAGTGCAAGAGGGTTCCCGTTTCTCCACATCCTCGCCAGCATCTATAGTCTCCTGATTTGTTCATTTTAGTCATTCTGACCGGCATGAGGTGGTATCTCAGTGTGGTTTTGATTTGTATCTCCCTTTTGAGGAGTGATGTTGAGCATCTTTTCATGTGCCTTTTGGCCATCTGGAACATCCTCATATTTCTTTATCGTGGCTTGGGTGCCCCTTCTGTTCCTCACCTTTACTCACATCTACCTGAAAAATTCCTATTTATTTTTCAGGGCTTAATTTAAGAACCATTTTTTCTTGTGACACTTTGTCTAATTTCTTTTTGTCCCCCAGGTTTTACTGTTCTTTCCATACTCTATCAGAGTATTGGTTACATTGTATTTCTTTAGCTTTCTCCACACTAGTCTATAAATGCCACATCACATGATATTTTGTTTTAGTCATCATCATCTCTCCAGAGAATAGAAGGGTACCTGTTAAGTGGAAGTTAATAGTTTGTTGACTGAGAAAATGTTTCCTTGGAATGTGGGACCCAAGAAGATATGGTATATATTATGGGTCCTTCTGTGCCAAACAGATTCAAGTTACTAAGAAATCATAATTTATTGGTATATTTTAAAACTTAGTATATTTTAAAATATAAGGCTCCATTTTATTCAGTATTCTTTGTTTAAATGGAATCCAGTTGTAAACTGACCTCTTATAAAGCTTATTATAAACTATGATAATTAACTTGCATAACTTGAATGATACACACAAAACTCTGACAAATCTCATTAGTAAAAATTTTTGTTTGACTCTTTCCTACTTTGGTTTATGATTGATTTACTGGTAAATGTTGATATTACCCCTTATTCAATTTGTCAGATTTTATTCCTACTGATGGGGATAGAAATTTTAGTAAGTCATTTTTAAGCTAGGTCTGTCAGTCATCTCTTTTTCCCTGGACACATATTTTTTTTTTTCCTTCAACGTTTTTATTTATTTTTGGGACAGAGAGAGACAGAGCATGAACGGGGGAGGGGCAGAGAGAGAGGGAGACACAGAATCGGAAACAGGCTCCAGGCTCTGAGCCATCAGCCCAGAGCCCGACGCGGGGCTCGAACTCACGGACCGCGAGATCGTGACCTGGCTGAAGTCGGACGCTCAACCGACTGCGCCACCCAGGCGCCCCCTGGACACATATTTTTATTTCTGTCTCTTGGTTATCCTTCAGCATAAAGTCAACGTTAAGTACTTTCTGTGACAACAGACCCTGGTTAGAGCTCTCTGGGGCCCAGGGATTCTAGTGGAAGGTTTTCTCAGATGGGACTACTAGGGATTAATCTTGTCAATGAACAATTATTTATTAAGCATGTGCTCTGTGCCCATCTCTCTAGTAAGGTACAATTATTTCTGTTCTATTCTCCACCATATTTCCAATATCTAGTAAATGCTTGATGAATATTTTTTTAATGAATAACATTTGGAAAATATGGATTCTGTTTATGGAGGGGTTGGGAAGAAGAGAGGGAGAGGATTATCCATTGTGCTCCTGTGAGATGCCGGGCCCTGTGTTCACACTTGCCACACATTATGAGTTTTACAAGAACTCTTCGACGTGGATGTGCTTATTTTATTTTTCATTTATCCCTTGTTTTCCCAGTTACAGAGCTAAGGGGTAAAATATGAATCATATAAACAGTATCATTGTATTCTTAGTTCTGTACTTAAACTGCCTCTCTTGACAGACTTTAGTTCTTCCAACCCCCACCCCCGCCCCAGTTTTATGGAAAATGGGGGTATCCCCTAGTACTCATGAAAATCATCTTGCATTTGCCACTGCCCTTCCATTTGCCACATTGTGTCTACCATTTTCTCCTTCCTCCCCGCAACCAGTCTACTGCTGTGGATGTTTACACCTCCCCATGTCTCTAGGGGTTGGGCTTGCAATACTCTATGGCACTGAGGCTATTCCATTGTCACATCATGACCTGGTTTGTCCACAGATGCAACAGTGCCATTGATCTTTGAGAAAAACAACTGGGTGTCTAGATTATCTCTCTCCAGCAGAGGATAAGGCCTCTGGAGGGAAGGGCTGATTTAGAGCACGGCACTCATCTGATGTGCTCTTACATGTGGTTTGGAAATCAGAGGCATGGAAATTACTGCTGTGCTGCTAGTAGAGGGAGTGTAGCTGGAGCTTCTGGAGAGAGTTCACTGTCTGGCTCAGTGTTTTCTGTTAAGATAAGTCTTCCAACTCTTCAGGAGTAGGAGAGAGGTAAGAGAGTTTTGGGATCTGATGGAAAATGCCCCTGCGGGAACATGCAGTATGTTCTTATTTGTAAATAACCACCAAGGTAGAAAGTATGGCAGGAACAAAAAAATTTACCTGCTAGATACTGTTAGCCTTTTCCTCTTTCTCTGCCTTTGAAGGGAAAAGAGTTTTTTGTTTGTTTCTTTGTTTGTTTTTGCTTCAATTGTCCCAGGAACTGGGGTTTTGTTCCGATTAATGTCTGGGGTGTACTATTTGAAGGAGCCCCAAAGTCTAAATTGATATCCAAGACACAGGGCAGAGAGCTATTCAGGAAGAAGAAGGGACCTGAGAGAAATAAAGCAGGAGTACAGGCTAGAGTTGTAAGGGTAGAGAAGATAAGTGAGAGGAAGAGAGAAGAGTGATTACTGAGCAGCTGTGATGAAGACAAGAGACAATGATGTGAAAAAAGGATCTTAAGGATATTTGCTGTCCCTTTGAAAAATCTCAGTAAAAATTTAAGATATTTTAAAGTATATCTTTGAGTTTTGGACTTCTGTTTCTGTTGGATACAGTACTAAGACTGGTCATGAGAACGGTTCAGCTTTCTTTCACCATCTTACTGGAGAGCCACAATGAAGCCATTAAACCACTGGCAAACAGAACGATGGACTGTGAGGTGCAGACAATATGTATTTCCAGAGACCAGACAAAGCAGGAATTAATATGGACTGTGGTTGTTGGTGAAGGTTTCAAAGAGTTTAATGGAACATAGCTGGGAGTCAGATCTCAAGAAATGGACAGGATTTGCACAGATAGAGAGAAGGAAGACCATTTTTAGCTAGTGGCAGTACACCTAAGTAAAGGCAGAAAGTATGAATGAGCATTGTATCTAAGAGGGGCTGGTCAAAAGTTCAGCCTAAGAGGAAGAGAAACGAGCAATGAGTAGTAATTAGGAATTTGAATGTATCAGTAAAGTGGGGTCAGGTTATGGAGGGTTTTAGAGATTATACCAAGGAGGCTGTATGAAATTTATAAAGGATAACATGTATTCTGTAGAGTGATGAAAACAAGTTTTAAAAAGACTCATCTGGAGAAACTGATTGAAGTGGAGGGAGCCTAGAGACTTTTTGTTTTAAATCCATGTGTGTGTTAGGCATTTAGGGTTTAGATTTAGTGGATAGGAAATGTAAAAAAGACAAATCATAGGACTTGCAACTAATTAGATGTTCAGGACAGATGAGAGATCAGATTCAAATATAATTCTAATTTTTTTGGTCTAGAGGTTTTGAATAATTATGGCTTCATTCTTTCATTTATCCACTTATTTTTTTCACTTATTGAACAAATATTTATTGAGTACCTACCATATTTTTCATACTGGGATACAGTGAACAAAAACATTGAAAACATTTTGACTTTATGGAGCTTACATTCAAGAGAGGGAGACACATAATAAAAATGTAAAAAGTAAAACATATTGCATATGAGCTGGTGGTAAGTTCTTTAAAGGAAAATGAAGCAGAGAAGGAGAATGGGTTGCGATTAGGTAAAGAGGTTACAATAATAAGTAATTGAAGTGGGGGGTGTTGGAAAAAGAACTAGTTGTCAGGGAAATATGGGATTTGGACACTACAGTGGCATTATTTTCTGAGAAATGTAGGCAAATAATTCTTATGAGAAATTAGGATTGGGAATGTATATTGGGGAGTCACCAGCATAACTCTAGTAATTGAAGCTTTTATTTAACCCTTAAAGACATAGGAATTGATGAAAGCCTGAGGTCTTAACCTTGGGAGCTGGGTTAAGGAGGAGTTGTCAACACAGAGCATGATGCAGGGCTCAAACTCACGGATTGCGAGATCATGACCTGAGCCAAAGTTGGAAGCTTAACTGACTGAGCCACCCAGGCACCCCTTCTCTGGCAATATCTTAAGATAGTTTCTACAAGTATCTGGAAGCTTGCTGATTGAAAGAGCAAAGAACCAACTTTGTTGCCCAGAAATGAATAACCAAAGTAAAATTTATTTTTCTCACCACACCAAATGAGCCATTAAAATTACAGTGCCCCAAATAATGAGTACCTTATGAGTACCAAAGACTTTGTAGAAGTGTTTATTTCACAACGAATGCATCTACTCACCCTGTGTAAAGCTGTTGTGTCCCTCTATTGCCACAGCCCCTGATCTTGAGGTTTTATACTCTAGCACAAACAAGACCAGTGTGGCAGGGCATGAAGGCCCTTTAGACAGGGAAAAACCAGTAAGCAAATATAATACATGAAACGAAAAGTAAACAAATAGATGACTAATACTGTGATCTGGAGGGAATGGCTTATTAATTAGGCAATGGCTCCTCATCATTTTACAAGGCAACGTTACTAATCCCTTCTCATAAAGTCAGGGTTGCTGATGTACCTGATATTTGTTTTTTCCACATTAGAATCCTTTTCTTCTTCATTTAAAAGGGTTACTAAGCTAGACAAATGAAGCAAAGAATGCTCTGAGACTCTGTGGGATTGAACCATGAGTCTTGGTCTATGAATCGTAAAGGCATCCTCTGCTGACACTCTTGTGTGAACTTGCAGGCTGGTATGATAAACAATGGTGAAGCAACAAGAACATAACTCAGGAGACTTGAAGTGATTATGACCCACATCTCACATTACAGAAACTTAAATATCAATGATCTGTTGTAACTCCGTATGTATTCGTCTGCAATGGAAATTTAATAAGAAAGACATGAATACCATTCAATATTGGCCAAAAGCCCCTAAGACACTAGCTTAAAAAGTTAATTTCTTACCTCTTTGTTCTATTTATTAACCTGTAGGGAAATTATGGCAATGACTGCAACAAAAATGTCTCCTCTTATAATAAATAATGCCCCGTGAAATCCTTAGAGGCTAAACATATTTGTTTCTATTCTTAAGTTACACAGACCATCTTTCAGTAATGGAAAGAAATAAACGATCATCTTTAGTTTTGATGTTCGTGAATTATGAGTCATCCCCATTTTGGGAACCTATAATTGTTAAATAGTGTTATCCTTGACTTACAAGCTCAGGTTTTGCTATTGGAAGCAAGTGCTTCCATTCCCACATTCCTCTCTGCTCTTTTCTTTATACAGTTCAGGACTAAAAGGAGTAAACATTTTAAACTTGAACATTTTTAATTTTTGCTTTTCTGTGGATAGTAAACATAATATTACCATTCTTGATGTAATAATGACAGATGTTTGAAGACAATGTGACCTTGTTGATTTTAGTTGCCTGTTTTTTTTTTTTTTTGTTTTTTTTTTTGGTCAGACTAGATATTTCTGTTTAACTAAAGTTGATTCGTTTTTGTATTTTTTTGTTGTTTCCTTGGTTGTGAAAAAGGAATACTTACTTTTATAAAGCATTTAAAAATATTAAAAAATTAACATATATCAACTCAATACCAGTCTTAGTATAAGATTTAAAATAGCTTAAATACTGTTTTAGATACAGAGTTCTGTAAAGTCAAGGAAACAGTAGTTAAATTGATTTTCATAATCCTTCTTCCATCAGATCATCTGGAATATATTAAACACATCTTCCCTTTACCTTACCGTAAAATCTAAGGGGAAATAAATATTTTTACAGAAGCGAATCATTCATATTTGAAGTTAGTGAAATTGAGGGCACATTCAGATTTCTTTCTTTGTTAAAGTAACTCCAAAGATACTTTAAAGCATGGTTTAGTCTGGCCAAATAAAAAGAGAAATTGGGACCAAGATTCAAGAAAAGTATGTGTAGTGTACAATATCTGTGTTGGGATATGCTTTGAAAGACTGAAAAAACTTTACATACATTTTAACATATCACATATCTTTACATATTATTAACATCTTAAAAAGCTGGACATAAAATGAAATGTGTAAAAGCCAACATTATGTCATGAAGAGCAGAAAAGAGAAGAAGCAGACATTACAAACTTTCTTGTATGCTTTATACCAAAATTCTTAAAAAAAAAAACAACTAGATGTGGCTTGCAGCCATAGGTGTAAAATAGATTATAAATTAATTTGGAAGCAGGTGTTTCCATGGTTGTGGGAAAAACAATGCCAACTGAACATTTCCATAGCATTAAAAGAGCAGACTGTGGCTATGCTTACAACAGGCAAGAAAGAGAAATAAGATCATAATGCTGGAACATATTCCTCACTTTCTGAAACAAAACCTGGAGCCATAAATGCTGCAGCTGGAAGAGTTTTGTAGGAGTTTTGATCTTGGTGGGCGAATTCGGCATTAACATCTTTAACTCAGATGCATAGCTTGCAGTAAAATCCATATCCATAAGGTATTTTCTATTCCCAACTGTGAAGTTTCTGTTCTTTCTTTTTCTTTTAAAAGGAAATAAACAAAGACCAAAAATTATTGTATTTGTTAAACTTCAACTTATCATTTCTTGGAGCAAGTAAAGTTGCAAAACAGAAATTCTCAAGCTAGCCATATACATAGTTATGGTATTATTATACTTTATACTCACTGGCACAGAATCCTCTTCCATTAGTGGGCTGTGTTGAAGAATAGCGATGTCTGTGCTTCCATGGGCAATATTTTCCTCTGATAAGAGTTGTGTTTCTATTTGGATATAGACTCAATATACTAGTTTTCCTACACCCAATTCTAGCTATTCCCCTCCCCCAATTCTAGCAATTCCCCTCCCCATCTTATTTTCATTTTAGAGCAAGGAAAAAATCCAACATAGGACTCATCTGTCATTTTATTCCCTGGCCTTTGCTGAATGACAACTGTGACGTCTTTTCTACCCTACTCTCCATAGAACTTGGACATGTTATTATATACAAATTAAAATGAAAAAACTACCTGGTCCTCCAAGTGGCTACTTGCTTGACTGTCAATGAGATTGTAATATAGTACACTTGGCTTCATAATTTAAAATTTAATACAATTTAATATAAATTATATAATATAAACTTATATTACATTTAATATATAATATATGTAATATAAAATATAATTTAATATATACTTTATATAATTTACATATAATTATAAATATAATTTAATATATATTTGATAAATACTAAGGATGTAAACAAATAAATACAAATGGTTGGTCTTGTTATGGTTTAGTGGTAACTTCAATCTCTGCTTGTATTTTTATTAACTTAAAACTGCTAGGCAAAAAAATAAATGAATCATATATCAAACAATTATTTCCCACCATCCTCCTCAAATTGAGTAATCATCTACTGAATTGCCTGGTTATTTAGGTTGGGTTGAATCATATGGCGTTGTTATTTCCACAGGACAAAAACAATTGAATGTTAGCAATGTCATATGGTTCAGCTTAATAGATTCAGTTTCAGTCACCAATCACTATTCAGTATTTCCTTTTGCTGGTTCTAAAAATATTTATATCAGAAATCTTTCCCCTTTGCACTTCCATTGGAGGGATTCAGCTTTGTCCCACTAATTTACCATGTGCCCTTGTTTTCTCTTCAAGGGGCACATTTTCTCTGCCTTCATATTCTTTTCCTTCTATTGTTTCTGGGGAGAGAGTAGGAGAGAGACCAATAGAGAGAGGGAGAATAGAGAAGGAGAACAGTGGCACATGATCCTGCCCCACGAAACTGTTCCCAAATTCTCACAAAAGTGTTAGGAGTAGGTTTTGGTAGAAACCAGTAAATAGACTGGGCTTCCTGCCTAGTCTAGTGTGGGAGTATAGAAGCAGAAGCCCAAGGAAACCAGTCTGAAGCACTCACAAGAATCACAAGGAGGACTGCTTTTCACAGTCCTATAGAATTTGGCTTTCTCCAAGTTTAAATACATCTCTAAGTTCCCTATTTGACATCTGTTTCATTTTGGAAGTCCTGTCCAGTATCATTGAATTAGGGGCAGACCTGAACCAAGAGTACAGCCTTAAATTGACGTCTAAACTGTAGGGTGCATTGTATAGGGAGATTAGGGGTTTGTTGGGTTGGCTAAAATTTTGATGATTTTGGAGATTCCATTTAAATTTAGAGCAAAGTTGTGGAAACCATTCTGAGATAAGCAATATAACCTTCAGGAAAAGTACGCTGTTTAATATTGGCTATTTCGGAAAGAAGCCAGGTATATGCTGAATTACAAACAAGATGGGTGGTAACTTCTGTCAGTATAAGAGACATAAGAACATACATAGGACTTCCTGGTATGCAGTGTGGTTTTGTTAATGGAGAAAAGAGACATTTTGTGGCAAACTTCTACCAGCAGGAAAAACCATTGCTGTTCCAGGAATCAAGTTCAGGAAATATGAAAGAAGCCAGAGAGGTCGACTACTCCAGCACCATGAACAAAGGTGCTCATATGAACACTTAACATTTTTTGTATGTTGATGAGGCCCTAGAAGGAAAAGCTGCAGAGAGTGGGGTGCCCATTTAACAATATCCCTTACAGGGTGGTCTCTGACTCTGAGGGTGAAGAAAATGTGGCATACGGTTTAGATTGGGAATTTTACCACCTTCCTGGGGCTCCCTTAAGCGTGGCGCTGTTGACTGTATTAACAATAGTGCTGCATTCATAGACTTCTTTCACCTTTGCTACCAGAAGGGGCCTTGTGTGATTGGGCTGAGTGGGAGAGACCCCTCAAGTTAATGAAGAGGTGAAGCCAGAAAAGGATTCCAACAGGATCTTAAGAGACTGGAAACTGGACTTTCTCCTCTAAGGCCAGAGGAGAAGAATGGAGGATGCTGAGGCTTGGAGTGAAGAAGGTCTGTGCTACTGAGGGAAACTGTGAGCCAGGTAATCAACATGCTTTGTCTTCTCCTCACCTTTTCCTCTGGGGGAGAACTTGGTAAAGTCATAAAGGCTGCTAATATTCCCCTTCTCACCTTCACTTAGGGGAAACTTTAATAAGATGGAGAAAAGTACATTCACTAGAATTCATTTAGATGGGTAAACGTCCCATTTAGGGAAAGTGCTTGGGGTGTATAGAAGGAGATTCCAGGGATATGGATGGAACTCTTTTGAGCTAGATAAGCAAAGAACTTGCTCACTTCTTAGAGGGGAGGAAAGGAAAGACTGGTACTGATGGACTCCCTGCCAATGACGGAGGGTCACATGTTGTATAATGCAGTTTCTTCATGACTTTAAATTTGTAATCAAGGTAATAAATTCGAGAAACGCTTGAGCATTAACAGATTTTTGGTGGAAGCCAATGAAGAGGTTCCGTGTGGAATCAGTGGGAATATATATGGATGAAGCCAGAGAGAAGGAGAGGAACTTGGACATTACCCAGAATTCTGCACTTTCATAGTCTGTATAATTGACAGCCAGGTTTAACCAGATCTGTGATAGATGTGTGTGTGTGTGTGTGTGTGTGTGTGTGTGTGTGTGGTCACCTAGCTGAGTAAAAGGAGTCATGTCTTCCTGGGAATCTTCCTGCTCCAGGACTGTATGTTTCCATGGCAGCACTTTATGCACAATATTATAATTACAATCCTTTCAACTTTTTTTTCCCCAGACACAGATATCTCTAATCCACCAAGCTATCACTGTTCCCCCCATTCAAAGGCTCCCTTCTCTTTCTGTTTCCATAGGAAGTTCATGTAGATGAGGCAAAATTCTTTCAAATAATTTTAACCTTGTCCCCATCAGATGGTTCTAATAAGACCAGAAAAAAAAGGGAGCAGGGAATCCCCTTGTAAGTTCCATGTGACTGCCATACTCATTTCTGCCTTACATTTTTATCTTTGCCTGCCTAAATGCCTTTCTTACATTCAAATCTTATCTATCCTTCAAGGCCTACCTAAAGGCACACCTCTGCCTGAACTTTTTTCTTCCAGTTCTTGCTGATCTGCTTCTCAGCATTTTTCCTGTCTCTAACTCCACTGCACTCTTTTTTGAGGATGAAGCATGCTTCATACTTCTGGAACCTCCACTGTACCTAGCACAATGCTGAGTGCAAAGTAAGCATTTCATTTAAACATGTATTGCTAGCTATGTGCAAGTACCATCTACTGATTAAAAATGTAAGCCCCTAGAGGGCGGGGCCTAGCGCTTGCAGGTGTTTTTTGTGTTTATTTTTTTGTTTGTTGTTGTTTCACAGAGCTTTATATATTTTGGTCTATTTGACTATATTGAACAATGAGGACTGTGAAAGTACTGGAAACCTCATTAAAACTCTCCATGGGACGCATGCTTGCTCTGATAATTTATGATGGATATGAAATAGCAATGAACTGTTTTGTAGCTGTACTCTCAGTGGCCAAGCATGCCAGGAGAACAATTATTACAATTATTACCTACTGAGATTTTAACTGATTTTCCTTTGTGCAAATATTTTTGTAAGGCTTCTTAAAGGACCCAATATTTTGACTTTGCATTCATCTGCACTGAATAATGAATTATTATTACTAGAAAAGAGACAAGAGCAAAGCATAAGTGGAAAATTAGCAACCATTGGTCCATAGTAAGACTGGAAAATGGAATTAAGCCAGAGTCTCTTTCCTCACTTAAAGAGCTCATACCTTCCTTAAAGCCTTGTGTTATTAATAATAATAATAAAAAACGTTGTCAGCTACTTGGATCCAGAGAGCATTCCAAGACTAACAGAAATGGTTTCAGGGAGCCAAGTGTTCAGGGTTTGCATAATTGCTAAACACTATACTTCTCAACTTTCATAAGATAAACCCATCTTCAAAATTTATTTATGAGATGAATAATTGAGCCTGAAGATTTGATTCTGACATTTCCTGTCCTTATTATAGACCTCTGAAGAGTTGTCTTAATCATGTTTTCAGTGGTGTCCAAGAATGACATTCTTCTGATGATTTTTAAGCAGAAACCACATACATTTTTTCAGCATTAAGTGATAGACTCAATTTTGGTGACCATTTCCTTTGGGGCATGCAGTTGTGCCTCTTTCACTTGTGGAGTAGGTCCTACTGGAATGGAGGGGTCACACCCTTCCCCCAGTTTTCCTCCATGCCATCAATTCTGTAGAAGATTTGACTTCATGAAAAGCCTTTCTGTGTCATAGACAAAGGATATTCTTTTTCATCCCTGGAAAAGTTCTCTTTCCCAGGGAGTCACATAGAGAAAGGTTGGGTGAGGCAGGAATGAACTGACTCATTGATATATCTCCCATGAACTCTTTGGATTGCTTTAGAGGGATGAAGTTGAGCAGTGGAACCACTGTCTAAATTCCAAGGCAGGGAACTGGCTTAAGAACAACAAACACAATTTGGGCCTGCATAAAATAGAGGGCTTTCTAGGGGATCAGAAAAAACCTGTTTTGCACAGGTGCTACTCTAATTGTGATCCAGAGTTATGGAGAATTTCACAGTGAGCTGCAGTTCCTGCATTGTGACCACAGCTGTTATAATTCAAGCCCCTCCCCACCCCGTGTGGTGGTCTTGCATTGTTACATAGGTCCATAATAGGATGCACATAGAGACATAAAACAAGATATCAAGGCTGTGTCTGGTTCCGGTGAGCGGGGGTGGCTTTGCTCCCACAGTTAGCTTTTGTTTAATAGGGCTTTGGAGAGGCAAATATACAAATTGAAAATTTCTTCCAGTATATAGAACCACTTGTTTTAGTGGTTACCAAGTAAAGATTGCACATGCTTTTATTTTAAGTTAAAGTAGAAGGCAAAATTAAAAAGAACTCTAGTGTTCCAGAGACTAACACCCAGGTCAACAGGTTGTAAGTGTCTGTTACCAGTGTTTTTTGGTATTATTGCCCTTAAAAGGTGGTTAGGTTCTGGTTGTTAGTAAGTCTTTTGTATGCAAAATGTTATCCATTGTATTTGATTCTGGGGGTAAGAATAGAAAGTGTCCATTTGTTTTCATTAATGGATTCACTTGATTGAGCACTGGTCATTTAGTGGTCTGCGTTTAAACTGGTGAGTATGGGTTTCCTTGGGGGTTGTTATCCTGTACAGCGTTGGCACAATATTTTGAAACATGGGGCTCAACGGACTAGGTCAGTTTTTAAGATTGTATGTTTGGTTTGCTGCACTTGTGGGATGAAGAAATAAAGTACTTCATTTCTGTGAAATTAATTTAAAAAATAACAACAAATCACTTTTCCTTGTTATTTGGAACTCCTTTTTGAACTATCAGTGTGATTGCTTTTTAATTTTGAAAGTTTTGTCGCCTTATTCTAGGTGACATATCTCCAGTCTTAAACGATCTTGGGTGTTCCTACCTCCCCAACTTTCTACAGGACTTTTCTTGTGTCACTCGACGCAATATAAATTGCTTTGCTATCACTTTCTCACATAGCCATATTTCAGTGCTTTTTCCTTCCTGCTCCCATAACACCATATGTATTTTTTTGGTAAAGGGATTCTAAATTATTCAAAGGTTAAGGACTGTGGCATACTTATCTTTGTATCTCTGTTAATCTGAATGCATTTATTAACTCAAGATTATTCCCCATCTCTTCTTTCACAAACCTTTGTTTCTTTTCTTAATACGCTCTTTTGTCATCCCATTGAGAGATATACTTTGTTAATAACTTTAGTGAAGTGGTCCTCAAGCTTAGGATCACATGGAGAGCTTTATAAAAGCACTGATACCTGGGTCCCTTAGGAATTTTGATTTGATTGGTCTGTAGTGTGGCCCTGGGTTTTGCGGTTTTATAAAAGCTCCCTAGGTGATTCTAATATCCAGTCAAGGTTAAGGGGCACTGCTCTAGTGCCCTATCTATTTCAGACATGAGTTTATTTGGCTTTGTACTCTCCGCAAATATGTAACTCTTTAATTTTGATGATGATGATGTTGTTGTTGATGGTGATGACCATAACAACCACTGACGGTTATTGAGTACTTCTTATATGCTAGGCACTAAACACTTTACAAGTTATTTTACTTTCCCAAAAATAATAAGAGGTAAGAAATGGTATTACTCTCATTTTATAGAAGAAGAAATCTAGGCATAGGGAGGTTAAGTAAATCATATGAAGTTACATAGCTAGTAAATGACAGAGCTGAGATTGACACCCAGGCAGGCTAACTTCAGAGCCCACATTCCAAACCACAACATTTTGCTGTTGTCTGTCACACCTTCTTCTTGGGACAGTGACCTCTGATTAATGGGGATTTCCGATTATCAGAAAAAAAATTGCTAGGCAGTCACATAGCATTTCCCCTGGTGCCTTCATCTGTACAGCTCTGTACTGAGTGGTATGATAAGGAAGAAATGTCTTCTAAAGAGAGAACAGATCAAAATATACAATAAAACATGCCATAGAGCCATGGAAAAATCGAATCCGGTGTTCTTGACCATGGCACTTTTGACCAGTAGCAACCCCTTTTCCAGATGTGACAATAAAAAATATTTCCAGACATTGCCAAATGTCCCCTCATTGAGAATCACTACTCTAATCAAACAGTCTTCAAGCTAGTAATAGTAATTAAACTTAAAGTAATAAGATGTTTTGATTGATAGTGACACTTTTTTCAAAACAAACATATCATAATTTATTTATTCAAATGAATGTTTCTATCCAAGTAATCAATCAACTTGGAACTCTGATTTATTCCAACAATATATTTAGAGCCATGTCTGGTGAGCAAGGTATGTTGATAAACTGTAGATTTTAACGACATGGTCTTTTCTTGTATGACTCCTAAACTGTCTTTAACAACCATTCAACAAGAAGGGTTCAAACTAATGTCTGATTAGTGATGTTCTTTGCAGAAGCCCTTACAGAATTTCTCTTCTGAAGTACAGTAATATATAACAATACTTTATAATGCTTATTTTTGATCAAAAGTAAACTTCCATTTTCTAAGAACCACATATCATGGATGTACGAAGAGTTTTCATGGGTGAGCAGGCCCTACTACTAGAGAAGCCTTCTGAAGGAAGTTAGATTTTTCGTTTTAAAAGAATTTTATTTATTAGTAACTTCTGCACCCAACATGGGGCTTGAACTCACAACCCTGAGATCAGGAGTTGTGTGCTCTTCTGACTGAGCCAACTAGACATTCCCTGAGGGAGTTAGTTTTGAAAGAGGGAAAAGCCAAGGACTGGCTGAGAAAAGTTGGGAAGCAGTGCAGGTGCTAATAATAATAATAACAATAATTTGTGTAAAGCTTGGAGGTGGGAGGGAGTTACTCATGAATTAGGGATGGTGAGCAGGTGCACTTAACTAGATTGGAGAGTCTGAGTCTAGGACTATAGGTCTCAATCCTCACCATTTGGCAGCCTCATCTGAGAAGTTTAAAAAAACCATAGTTGCCTCAGTCCTATGTAATTCTCTCTGGAGGTGGTGCCTGGAGCCTCTGTGTTTTGTTTTGAAAATCTTCTCAAGACATCTTAATGCACAGAGATGTTTGCGAATCAATTAAATAAGACGTAAACTTGGTTGAGTAAAGGTAGCCTGCAATCCATGTTTTCCATGACTCACACAGCAATAGTAGGCCAGGTCGGGCTTCTGAGCAGGGGAACAATAACCTCCTGCGGTTTTGTAGGTACCAAGATGATAATACTGATCTAATATTAGAGAATCCAAAAAAGGTTAAATAACTTGTCTTAGTTCATCTGGTCAGTAAGTGCAAAGCTAAGGAATAATTCCCAAGTCTTTGATTTCAGGTCAGTGTTTATGCACTGGGGCAGACTGGAGAAAGAATTAAGAAATTTGTTGGACAGCTGGAGTGGGAGAGAAGTTAGAATAATATGGAAGGTGTCTGTATGTTGAGAGGGCCTTAGCAGGAGGGAAAGAAACTGAAAACTGAACACCTGCCATGCACCAGGCTATATCTCATATAATCTTAGCAATATCTTGACAGGGTAGTAGTGGCACATACGGGGGGCTGAGGCCCAGAATGGTCACTAACTTGCCCTATGTCACATGGACAGAAAGTGAGGTATGGACTTACACCTATATCTGCTGGCTCCAGAGCTCATGCTCTTTTTACTACCTCATTTGGTCTTTTATCTGAGAGCAGCGGTTCTTTACTGAGCACGTTTTCCCCTGCAGGGACATCTGGCAATGTCTGGAGATGTTTTGGGTTGTCACAATTTCAAGATAGGTTGGGACTGCTACTGCTGTCTAGTGGGGTGAGGCCAGCAACGCTGCTCAACAATGCACAGAACAGCCATAAGGAATTATCCACCTCAAAATGGTGCTAGTGTTGAGGTTGAGAAAACTTGACCTAGAAGCATGGTAGTAGCTTAGGAATTTGGAAATGAAGGACAACTTTATGGGTGAGGTGATGAAGTAAGTGGCTCCAAACATTCATGTATTAGTGAGGTGTCCAGTTAAGTCTATGTTTCATCTCCTTCCACCTGAGAGTTATTTGAGGCTGACATGTTGCTGACTACCTTGTAATGTGGTAACTGACCTCATGCCTTAACTGTGCTTCTCTACACAAGCCTTTCTTCAATACCCCAGATGGATTTACCGTAAGAATAGGCTTTTTGCCAGTTTTGAATCACCTGTTAGGATGAGGAGGCTTTTTATCCCCATTCTTTCTTTTTTCTCTTGGTTATATATTATTATTATTATTATTATTATTATTATTGTTATTGTTATTTATGGCCCATTGAATTCTTGGCAGATCTGTTAAACATTTGCTTCTAGTTTCTAATTTTGGGCCTTTTGTTTGAGGGAGGTGGATCCTTGTTTACTAGGACCTGAGTGGAGACGCCTAAGCCCAGGGGCCACAATGAGGTAGCCATTTTTAGTTACTTTCCACCTGGGCTGAATATGAGCCAGAAGATAAG
Source organism: Prionailurus bengalensis (assembly GCF_016509475.1). Lineage (NCBI taxonomy): Eukaryota > Metazoa > Chordata > Mammalia > Carnivora > Felidae > Prionailurus > Prionailurus bengalensis. Next base: position 200,686,869 of record NC_057343.1, read on the forward strand.
AGGCAAAACATATCCCATTATCAGGCCCCTAAGCCATTGACTGCCCTGATTTCTCTCACGGATATTCTTGTTTCAATGCCAGTAAGCCCACATACTCTGTTTGTGGTGGCTTGGAGCCAAAATCCAGGTGTGATATTCCAAAGCATTCTTGTAGAGGAGTTTTCAGCTGGTATTTTGTTTGCCTGCATTTTTGGCCAGTCTCAATCCTTTGGGAGCCAAAAGCTTACAGAACTGTAACATTTCTAGCTCTTACCATACCTGTCTATAAAATATGCATGAATACAGACTTTACACAATGTGTCTGTAGCCTTCAGTGACCCCTTCCTTGCCTTTCTCTTTCTTCAGGAAATTCCAAGAGGCTGTAGAAACACCTCCTATCTAGCTAGTATTCATTGGAAATCTGGTACCCTCACAAAGTGCCCTGAGCACCCTGGCATGAAAAAAAGGCACTTTTTAAAATCAAGGTGTGTTATTCCTAGTTCTTAGAGGAAGAACCATTCTCAAATGTTCATCCTAAGACAGCCCTGGAGGAAAAATCATAATAAGTATACTAGCCATAAATAAATGTTACCACTCTATTCGTTGTAGGAAAAGACATAAAAATAATCTAGATTTGGATTTTGATGGGTTTGGCTTTGGGAATCATAGTCATTCCCTAAACCTTCCCCGCTTTGGCTTCTTTGGGGCCGTTGTGTTGTTCCTCTCATTTGGGGGCTCACATGTGTGTGTTCTGGCTGGCTCTGTGATTTCCTCCTGCGGTCACCTCTGCCTCTGCTCTAGGCCTTATTATCTCTGGTGTCTGTCTTGGCCTCTGTTTGCAGGGCAGTGGGGCACGTGGAGGGAGACGAGTCAGTAGACAGAGACTTATGGTGGAGGGTCTGCAGACAAGTTAGGTTCCTATTACTTTTTATTGTTGACGTGTAGACTCTCCCAATCTTATTTCTATTATCTGTAAAATGGGAAAAATGCTGTTATTTCTTCACCCTACACATTAATTGAGAGGACTTTGCCTTGTTCACTAAATCTAGGACAATTCCTGGTGTCTAGTAGCCACACAATAAATATGTGTTGAATGAATAGATAAACATCATGTAAAAGTCTCCAATTCTTTTTTTTTTTTTTTTTTTTTTTTTTTTTTTTTAAATTTTTTTTTCAACGTTTATTTATTTTTGGGACAGAGAGAGACAGAGCATGAACGGGGGAGGGGCAGAGAGAGAGGGAGACACAGAATCGGAAACAGGCTCCAGGCTCTGAGCCATCAGCCCAGAGCCCGACGCGGGGCTCGAACTCGCGGACCGCAAGATCGCGACCTGGCTGAAGTCGGACGCTTAACCGACTGCGCCACCCAGGCGCCCCTAAAAGTCTCCAATTCTAAATGAATTTAAGGTACAGCCTTTTGGGAGAGGATGTTGTACTTTAAATTAGTCTGTTTTTAGTACACAGAAGATAAAATAAAATTTTTGACATTATTTCTGCCCTGACTTGCTTCTGGCCCTGGGCCATGCAACTATCGGAAGAGCACAAGGAATGAGATTATCATAGATCTTTTGATATCAGTACTGAGGGGCCTTTCAGAGCGTCAGTATGATTTTAGTGGAAAAATGCTTTTTACTGTTTATTGTGTACTTTTTAAAGGAAAATGATTGTATAGAATCTTCATCTAGATTTTTTGCGCCTCAGTTTTTAAGATTCACATGAAGAAGAAAACTAGATATAGGATATGGGATCTAAGTCCACTGCATTGTATATTTCCTGGAGACTTTGAAGCAGGGAGTACCCTGGCCTCACCCTGCACCTCAGGGAGAGTGAAGGCATCTACAGTCTGTGCGTGAGTCTTGATTCATAAGCATGATATACACACCTTTGGGCTTGCGTGTGTGTGTGTGTGTGTGCGCACGCACGCACACACGCACACACACGTACACACACACATAATTAGGACAGGGGCAGCTCATTCAATGACTAAACTTGATGCTGACAAGTGCAACTTTAGCTAAGATTCTTTGTTGCACTACTGAACTTTAGAGAGCTAGAGCTTGCATATGTTTTTGTTTACTCAGTGGTAATTTTTCTTTTTTGAACATCCTTGTGATCAGAAATTGAAATGTTAGGATATCTTCTGCCACTGGTAATCTGCCTGGTCTTTTAGCTAAAAACCTCAGGACTACTTGAAACTTAGGATTTTTAGATTTATGTTTTAGAGATTTTAGATTTTATACTGTAGATTTTTTTTTAAATAAAGGCAATAAGGTACATTTACTGTTATGTGACACCCTCATCAGGGTCTGGACTATTATCCACAGTCAATCAAGTTTGTGTAATAAAATGCATATTTATACGGAGAGAGACAAATGAAGACTGTGAATAGCCTCATGGAAAGTCAAGTCAGATTTGGCCAACAAATGAGTTTAGGTGAAGTCAGGTTTTGCACTTGAATTTAGGAAAAATGCCTTTTGATTTTTAGAAAATTTTAGATATTTGGGCTATGAAAAAAGTATTGTAGACTATTATTAAATAGCTTTATTTTTTAGAATTCCATTAAGAGAGAAACTTTATTTTATCCAGAGCCTTGTGGAGGAAGGTAGGTGGTTTGCCTTGAAGTCTATTCTCCTTCATAGAAAGTCTGCAGTGTTTCTGCTCACAGTCATTTGAAAATAAGCTCAATGTATTTCCTGGTGCGCGCTGTTAAAATGGCTTGGATTCCACTAGAGGGCAGTTGGTCCTTATCTCAGTGGACTTTATGGTCACCAGATTGTCATCGCCTAATTAGGTAATTTTTGCCACTGACCACCACTCATTTCTGTTTCTGTTCTGCACCTCTCTGTCTTACTTGGCACCACCCACACATCTATATGTCCGTGATGTCCTTGCTTACATTTCCAGCCTATACTGCTTTTCTGAGCTCCTGCTTAGTATCTCTAGTTGGTTGTTTTAAAGAACATTCATTTAATCTGGACATATCGAAGATCAACCTCAAGAACTCTATTGACTGTTCTCTACCCCCAATTCTCTTTTTCTTGTGCTCCTTGGTTCAGGGAAAACCACCACTATCTATTTGCTTATGCAAGCCTTGGAACCTAGGCTTTGTCCTTGACACTCCCTTTTCTTATATAGTTCCAAATCCTTTCTGTTTTATTTTCCAAAAACTTCTCATTGTCTGCCTACTTTTCTATGTCTCCTAGCTATCACATTCTTTTGCTTTGTTACTAGCCACCTAACTGGTCTCCTACCTCTAGCATGGCTCTCTGCCTTATACCAAATTTCTCTCATGCCTCTGCTTCTCTTACTACCAACTCTAGACCTTTCAATCACTTTCAGCTTCTATGCTCACACCTGTAAATCTCTATCCACCATGAATTACTGTTTTTTAAGCATGTGAATGCCCAATGAACTACAGAAGATGGTAGTAAGACCCAAGGTCTTCATAATGTGGTGGACTATCATTCATTTACCATTCTTCTATTAGTGGATATTAAGAGACATATAACGGTTTCTACATTTTATTTCAATTATAAACCATGCTTTATTGAACCACCTACTTTGGTGCACATATTGAGTTTTTCTCTGTATGGAGTCCTGAAAGTGGAATTGCTAGATCAAAGAATTTGCACATTTTACATTTTGATAGATACTGTCAAATTGAGTCAATATATACTGTTTGAGAATGCTTGTTTCTACTTGTCAAGACCTAGTATTTAAATAATTATTTAAATTAAATGTCACCTGATGGATGAAAATATTTCATTATTGTTTTGGTTTGTAATTTTCTGAATAAAACATGGAGGGGAATCTGTGTGTTTAGTGGAGATCTATCTATCTATCTATCTCTTATCTTTAGCCCTTTTTTAAAAACTTTTTTTTTTAATTTAGAAAAGCTCTTCATAGTCATTTGTTTAATCAACAAGCACTAATAACCACTGACATTGTGTAGGCATAATGCTAGGTATTGGGATTTCAGAGAACACAATACAATATACAATATATAGTACCTGCCCTCTTAAGAGTGGTCTGATTGGTGGGAATGAAGACTTGTAGAGAAAATAAATGCCATAAGATGTTACAGCTGTTAGATGAATTACCTCCTTAATACAGGGTTGTGTGGCACTTGCTTATCAGTCACCTGAGAGGGAGAAAAATTGAAAATGGCATAATATTTCATCTCTCTAGTAATTTATTGCTCTATCCTTAAATGTAACTGTTACATATTTAAGTCAGTAATTATTGCTTATGCTACTATTTCCTAAGGTTATAGAACTAATCATAAAGACTCTTTGAGGTAATTTAGCATTTTAATATAAAATGGTTTTTTACTCTATCTTTAATTGTAGTGATGCTCCCACTCAACTAGATCAGAGACCTTTGACAGCTTCCGTGACCTTCCACTGCACACATTTAAGCGGGCATATTCAGACACACACAGATAGAATTACACAAACACAGCTGAGCCAACTGGTATTATGAGAAAGGACTAGACTGAATGCTAGTGACTAGGTTGTTATTTGGGTGAAGAGGATCCTCCAGCTGTGGAGACCCACATACATGAGAACTCTATTTGCCAGTTAAAACAAAGCTGATTTAATACATCAGTGAGGCAGTTTATTAAGCACTATAGAAATCTGAGTGAGTTAGTAGGATAGTAGGTGACTTACTTATGTCTAGGAAGAGGGTTGATTATAAAATAGAAAATTTAAAAACTCATTTTGTTTGTCTATACACTAATGATGAAGCAGCAGAAAGAGAAATTAAGAAAACTCATTTATAATTGCATCAAAAATAATAAAATACCTAAACATTTTTTAAAATTTATTCCGAGAGGGAGAGAGGAAGAGTGCACCTGCACGAGTAGAAGAGCAGAGAGAGAAAGGGAGAGAGAGAATTCCAAGCAGGTTCTGTGCTGTCAGCCCCTGATGTGGGGCTCAAACTCACGAACCGTGAGATCATGACCTGAGCTGAAATCAAGAGTTGGACGCTTAACCGACTGAGCCACCCAGGAGCCCCCTTAGGAATAAACTTAACCAAACAGACGAAAGATGTAAATTCTGAAAACTATAAAACTTTCTTGGTGAAAGAAATTGAAGATGACACAAACAAATGGAAAGACATTCCATACTCATGGATTGGAAGAACAAATATTGGTAAAATGCCTATACTACCCAAAGCAATTTACAGATTTAATGCAATCCCTATCAAAATCCCAACAGCATTTTTCATAGAACTAGAACAAACAATCCTAAAATTTTTGTGGAATCCCAAAAGACCCTGAATAACCAAAGCAATCTTGAAAAAGAAAAACAAAACTGGAGGTATCACAATTCCAGACTTCAAGTTATATTACAAAGCTGTAGTAGTCAAAACAGTAAAATCGTATGGTGCTCACACAAAAATAGACACATACATCAGTGGAACAGAATAGAAAGCCCAGAAATAAACCACAGTTATATGGTCAAATCAATCTTTGGCAAAGGAGACAAGAATATGCAATGGGAAAAGACAGTCTCTACAACGAATGGTGTTGGGAAAACTGGACCACTTTCTTACACCATACACAAAAATGAACTCAAAATGGATTAAAGACCTACATGTAAAATCTGAAACCATACAAAACCTGGAAGAGAGCATAGGCAGTAATGTCTCTGATTGACCATAACAATATCTTTCTAGATATGTCTCCTAAGGCAATGGAAACAAAAGTAAAAATAAAATGTTGGGACAACATAAAAATAAAAAGCTTCTGTACAGCAAAAGAAACCACCAACAAAACTAAAAGATAACCTATTGAATGGGAGAAGATATTTACAAGTGACATATCTAATAAAGGGTTAATATCCAAAATATATAAAAACTTGTATAACTCAACACCAAAAAAAAATAATAATCTAATTAAAAATGAGCAGAGGATATGAACAGACATTTCTCCAAAGAAGACATAGAGATGACCAACAGACACATGAAAAGATGTTCAGCATCACTTATCATCAGGGAAATGCAAATCAAAACCACAATGAGAGGGGTGCCCGGGTCTCTCAGTCGGTTAAGTGTCCGACTCTTGATCTCAGCTCAGGTCATGATCTCATAGTTTGTGAGATCAAGTCCTGCACCAGGCTCTGTGCTGACATTGTGGGGCCTGCTTGGGATTCTGTCTCTCACTTTCTCTCCCTCTCCCTCACTTGTGCTTGTGCTCTCTCTCTCTCTCTCTCTCTCTCTCTCTCTCTCTCTGTCTTTCTCAAAATAAATAAATAAATGAAAAACATAATGAGATATCACCTTGCACCTGTCAGAATGGTTAAAATAAAAAACTCAGGAAAAAGTGTTGGTGAAGATGTGGAAAAAAAGGAACCCTCTTACATTGTTGGTAGGAATGCACACTGGTGTAGCGACTGTGGAAGATTATATGAAGGTTCTGCAAAAAATTAAAAGTAGAACTATGCTATGATCCAGTAATTGCATTACTGGGTTTTTACCCAAAGAATTCAAAAACACTAATTCAAAGGGATGTATGCACCCCTATGTTATTGCAGCATTATTTACAATAGCTAAATTATGGAAGCAGCCAAGTGTTCATAGACAGATGAATGGATAAAGAAGGATATGGATAAATGAATGTGATATATGTACACAATGGAATATTATTCAGCCATAAAAATGAATGAAATCTTGCCATTTTCAACAACATGGGTAGAGCTAGAGACTATAATGCAAAATGAAATAAGTCAGGCAGAGAAAGACAAATACCATATGATTTCACTCATGTGGAATTTAAGAAAAAAAATGAGCAAAGAAAAAAAAGAGTCAAACCAAGAGACAGACTCTTAACTGTAGAGAACAAACAGATGGCTACCAGAGGGGGGGTTGGGTGGGGCGATGGGTGAAATAGATGGAGATTAAGAATTACACTTGTCTTGATGAGCACTGAGTAATATATGAAACTGTTGAATCACTGTATTGTACACAAGAAACAAAACTAATACTGTATGTTAACTATACTGAAGCTAAAAAAAAAAAACAAAACTCCTCTTATTGGTACAAAAGTCGCTGACAATTATTCTCTTCTTAAAGCAGAAGGCAAAAAGGGTGGTTCAGATTTGCTGAGAATGAGCTCACTGTGAATTTAGGTTGGCAGAAGAGTAGGTAGTCTTATTTCTTTTTAAGTATACTCCCAGTTTAACAGACTAGAAAGGAGGTATGGAGTGGGCAGGATTATTGGTCAGGTCATTACAATGAAGTGCATGATGCCCTCCTCCAGGCTCTATAACTGTGGTAAGAACCCTCAAAAATGGTGAGGGTAGGGAGGAGGGAGTCAGAAGGATGATAAAACTGTGAAATGTGATAGTACATGCAATAGCTTATAAACTGTGAGGTTTATAGGTATAATTTTCTGTAAAAATATAAATCCCCACCACCAGCATAGAATGTCACTTATAGAATGGGTTTATAAGCAGCAATCTGGTTGGAAAAGAACACGGTTCAAAGTTGTGTTTGCATAGCAAACACCTTGTTTTTGTTTAGATTGTGTGTGGGTTGGTAGGAAAGGTAGGAGTGTAGATTATGGGTCACTACAACACCACATGCATCCCCAAGAGATCCTATGGCACCACCACTGAACCTCACAAATATTTTGTCAAGATAGACACTGAAAACAGAGATAAACTCTGACCGCCATCTTGTGGAGGGATCTACCATTACCAAGTCAGATTGAGTGTGAGGTGTTAGCGGGGGATGGGCTGAGAGGGAGATGAAAGCCCCAGGCATATGTTTTTTCTCCCTTGAGGATTCTGGTAAGCACTATAGGTGAGATAAAACCACTCAGATAACAAAATTTGCCACCTGGCAGGAGAGCTGTATTACCTGAGCCTGTAGAGGAGTCTTTCCTTAAACTGATTTAGAGTTTCTATAGCATGGAGGATGTGGAATAGCTTCAAGGGAGTATTTGTCATTCTTTACCTCCTTGTTTCCAGATCCCTAGCTTGGAAAGGTATTTTTCTCACATTCTTCAGGGTTCAAAGAGCTTACTGAACAACAGACACTCAATATTTATTCTTCAGTATTATTCTATTATATGCCACACCAGAGCACATTTGTTTTCACAACATTTAATTAGATTTCCCGGAAATGGAAAAGCCATTTGCTTTTTTATGGATTTACTATCAGTCTGAAACCTAAGAACCTTTCCAATATTTTAATACAAACCAGTCATACTGACTTAAATTAAAGGAATGTGTTCAAAGTAGGAATAACACTGATAAAAGAGGCTTTTGATATGTCCCGGATAGCACCCAGCCTGACAGGATGACATTTTGGTGAAAGTGAGTAAGACATGGTATCAAAGGGAGACTTTTCTTTCTTGAAATATTTAAAACATAGTTTGCTTTTCACTTGGCACAACAACAACAACAACAACAAAAGAAACCACGTGGCCATTTTTCACTTTGCAAAGCATTCTTTACAGATGCCTGTCTAGTTGTTCTTGGATGGCTTCAGGGCACTGACACCGCATTCATCTTTTGAAAGTTCTCTACCAGGTCCAAGTGGATGTTGTTGATCCCAGGAATGGGTGAGGCACATCATGCCTTTCAAAGGTTCAGCATTTTATTTGTCTGTAATGTAGCATGCTCACGAACATATCTGGCTGAAGATTGTGTCTTTCACTGTATCTAGAACCTCATAGGACAAGAGCATTCTATGTTTCTAATGTAGATTTGGCAGCAGTACCTGGTGCAATGCTTACTTAGCACATAATAGGTGCTGAATGAATGCTCCAAGACAGAAGGGTCTAGCTATTATCTGCAAGCCTAGAAATCTACTAACATTCTTTTTTTTAAAATAAAAGATTTATTTATTTTGAGAAAGAAAGAGAGAGTATATATGCACATTAGCAGAGGAGGAGCAGAGAGAGAGGGAGAATGTCCCAAGCAGGCTCCATGCTCAGCACAGAGTCCAACACAGGGCTTAATCTCACCACCATGAGATCATGACCTGAGCCCAAATTAAGAGTCAGATGTTTAACTGACTGAGCCACCCCGGTGCCCCATGAAATTCTTGAATAGATGTCTACAACAAACCCCTCTCCTAAAAAATGGCCCCAACTGCTCTTTGCCATTTGGGACTGGATAATTCTTTGTTGTGGGGGGCTGTCTTGTGCATTGTAGATTTAACAGTATCCCTGGCCTCTACCCACTAGATGCCAGTAGCATCCCTCAGTTTTGGAAACCAAAAATGTTTTCAGACATTGACAAATGTCCCTTGGGGTGCAAAAGTCACTCCCAGTTGCTAATCACTGCCCTAAACTAAGTGTGATTGTGTGGAGCAGATCTAGCTCTAGGCATGAGTTGAGTCAGCAGTAGTAAATAATGAAATATGATAGGAGCACCCTGGCAATGCCTTTTTGACCAATAATACCTTTTCTGCCCTCAGCATCCTCTAGGAAAGCTGATCATAAACATCGTAGCTGGGATAGTTACAGAATGTTAAGAGCAAATGACTGAACAATCAGCTAGGGAAATGGTTCATTTTTGATTTAAAGAAAAAGACAGTCATTCAGGAGTCATGCAGTCACTTTTAGAAAGCTGGTGTCCAAGAGGTGATGTGGTGTAATGGGAACAAAAATGGAAAGGAAGTCAGGAGACTTGCATTTTAATCTTGGCTCAGCTATTGACCAGCTGTGTCTTGTAGGGGACTTCTCTTCAGTTTGGCTGATAACAAGGGGGATGAACTAAGTGACCCATAAGGGCCTTCCTAACATTGGTGTGTGAAGAAATTACAGATTTGTTTATCTAATGAATAGCCTTTTATTACCTATTTTTACAGAGGAGGAGCAAGGCTTTGAAGGAATGCAGTACAGGAATCAGAAAGGTGATTAGAAGTATGGGAAGATAAGTAACCGGGTTTAGGGAATGACAAAGTCTAAGATAAGGGAAATGGAATTTGTGCTAAAGAGAAATCAGAATGTACAAGGAAAACACAAAAAGCATTCAGTTTTGCTGTTTTGTGTATAAGTGTGTGTGTGTGCAAGTGTGCACATGTGCACATGTGCATGCAGGTTGGTGGTGGGGGTGCTGAATTAGCCACAGCTAGCAGGCTAGTTAGCTTCCCTTATGGCTCCTTAGGGAAGAGGGTTTACTCAGGAGAACAGTCTCTCTTGCCAAATATGAAAACCACCATCATAGGTTACTGAAAGCAATGGGCACTATTGCATGTGTATGGAAGCTCTCACTGGAGCATTCAATGGATTCAACTGCATTACCTTATTTTGCAGATGCACATGTCAAAACAGTCCATAAATATTATGTTTAATGGAAACCAATGTCATGATTCATTGACTAAAAAAAGTAAAATTGCCTGAAAGATTCCAATATTCAATAACACAGAAACCAGGGTACGACAAACCTGGCTGGAATTTGGATGTTTGAAGAGTTTTTCAGCCATTTTGGGTTTGATGAAAGAGCAAGCTCATTTTATGAAGCAGTCTTAACCTTACTTTCTAAATATGATGTGTATTTGAAGGGAAATTCAACCCATATGTTTTTGATTAATTTTACTTAAATCATCAAAATATTATTTCTTAAGGGTTGTTTGATGTCTAAGAAGTATTTAAGCCCTTTGAATAATTTTTAAAAAATATATATATATTTTCTCTTTAAAGCAGGAAATCACTTTTTAAAGAGTTTAGGTGGGTTTGGACACAAATGAGATTCAGACTTGAAATCCTGACCCTGTAAGATTAGGGAAAGTTTGAAACTTGCCAAAATAGACTCTCCCATTCCTCCCTAAAAATCAGTACCTTCTGATACTATATTGTCAGCAGAAATATTTGGGTATTGTCCAACAAAGTAAAATATTTTGTTATAGCTTTCTCCCAGTCTATAGGGTTCATAACCTCAGTAAACTTTGATTCCCCTCTCTCTCCTTTACATCAGGTAAGTTACTAAGTTCTGTAGCTCTTTCAATCTGTCTCTTCCTCTTGCTTTTCATTGTCTTAACCCTTTTCAGGCTTTTATCATGCCAGGCCTAGATCACAGCATTTACCATCTGGCTCGTGCTTTTCCCTTTCTAGTCTCTCTGAGCTCCAATCAAATGTGTATGTTGTTGGGGTGCCAGGGTGGCCCAGTTGGTTAAATGTCCAACTCTTGATTTGGGCTCAGGTCATGATTTCAAGGTTGTGAGATTGGGCTCTGCACTGGGCATAGAGCCTGTTTCAGGTTCTCTCTCTTCCTGTTCCTCTGCCCCTCCTTGCTCTCTCTCTCTCTCTCTCTCTCTCAAAAAAAGTGTATGTTGTTGCCTTTTAATCCTTACTCAAATCCTCACTAAACTCATTATTTTTTCTAAATGTTTTATTTATTTTTGAGACAGAGAGAGAGAACGAGTAGGGGAGGGGCAGAGAGAGAGAGGGGGACAGAGGATCTAAAGTGGGCTCTGCACTGAATCTGATGTGGGACTCGAACTCACAAACTGTGAGATCATGACCTGAGCCACAGTCAGACGCTTAACCGACTGAGCCACCCAGGTACCCCAGTCATCATCACTCTTCTATTAAATAACCTCCAGTGGTTCCTAAAGCCCATGAATCCTTTAGTTTGCATTCACTGGTTCTCAGCATTCTTTGGCCCTTGCATACCTTTTTAAACGTATCAGCCTTTGCTGACCAGTGGAAAATCTCTTCTCAGAGTGGCTTGGTTGCTTTGCCAGAAACAATACGTGTACTTAGGTCTGAGATGCCCTTTTTCCTCTTTCTCCTACTCATTCAGTGTGAGGGCTAACCTCAGTCTCACTTCCTTTCTGATGATTAGTACCCATGCTATCACTCTCTCCTTAGAGTTCTTGCATCACTCTCTCACCTTGTCTCTCTGAGTTTGTGCCTGATCTTATGCTGCTGTAGAGAATCCCTTTACTTCACAGATGTCTATGTCTTGCCTCCATATCTGGACTGTAGACTTAGTTCTGTAGCATTGGTTCTTCAAGTGTAGTCCCTGGACCATACAATCAGCAACATCTGAGAATTTGTCAGAACTATAATTTTTTAGGTCTCGACCCAAAGTTGCTGAATCAGAAATTTCAAGTGTGGGGCCCAGCACTCTGTATGTTAACAAGCCTTCCATATGATTTGGATGCATGTTCACATTTGAGAACCACTGTTGTAAAGAAAAAGACAAATCTTACGTTTCTTTGTATCTTCCACAATGCCAGGGAAAAGCTGAAACAAAGTTATTAAAATTCTAGATAACTTGAATTTTAAAACAATCTCTCAAAGACATGCAAAGAAGAGAATGAAAACGCTTTCAAAAGTTTGTTATGAAATTTTAAGAAATAAAAAGCTACTATTTCTTACTGATTGCTATGAGGATTAGATGGATTGCTAGTTTATTAATAATTCTCTTAAGGAGAGTTTCTTAATTTTCCCCTTCTTAAGGATTTGAGTGTTGTTCAGCACTGAGTAATCAGATGATAGAATTCAGCACATTATGTTTTTCTAACATTCTTGAAACTCTAAATCTGTAGTGTATAGATGATATTTTTCTTCGGAGGTTGTGTGTTTGGTGGTCGTTTGTGAGCCTGGAGAATAATTTCCTTCTATTTCCTATTAAAATCCTTTATGATAGCTTAGAACTCTCATGCAGTGATGAATGTTGCTACAGAATAAAAAAATAATGATATACAGAGAAATCAACCCTTTGCATATATCTATACACAATAGAGAAAAGTAAATTTAACTTATCATTTTTTAAGAAATATAAATATTGCATTCTTCTCTATTCTTTCCAATCAAATTGTACACGTCACCACAGTTTACAGGCTTCAGTGCTGAGATTAGCTTTGACCCTGTCATATCTTTTCTGTACTTTCCAGGAAAGCTTATAGTCAGTGATGAACCCTGTAAAGTCCCTGGGTCTGGCAGGTTTGCCTGTTGGGCAGGCTTACAGTTGTCCTAAGCCAATTGACGATACCTGTACATTTGAGCCCAGGAAGATGACAGGGGATCCATGGGTCTTCCTTAAATTCCATTGGTAACAACCTGTGAGCCTGGTTTTTGTTTAGAGGCAACAACAAGTTAGTCACCATAGAATTAAAGGTAAAGTTTGTGCTTTGGTATCAGACAAACCTGGATTTAAAGTTCAGCCCTATCTCTAATTAGCCATTTGCCTCTTGTTTTTTCTTTTGGAATGAGGTTTCTAATATCTATTCTGCAGGGTTGTTGAAAGAGGGTGGCTAATGCATGCAAAGTGCATGTCCAAGTTGGATGCTGATAATTACTGTTTGTAATTCTTTTATTTTTAATCTCAAAGACATAACTTGAATGAAGTCATCCCCTGTCCAGCTTTTTTAATTTCAGAGAGCTTTGCTTCTAATTGTTCTCTTTTAACGGTAACTGTGTTGCATTGATTTAAAGTGTGTTGAACAGTTTTTGTTTTGTTTTCCTTCTGCTCTTCTTTATTGAAGTTGTACCTCTTGACTTTCTGGAAAGCAGGTGGGTAACTACATCAGTGCTATCATTTATTGAGAAATCAAGTCTGTCTGGATCTTCCTTCTTTTGTTGAATTAGTATTTATTGGATGCTAACTCTCTGCCAGACTCTGAGCATACTCAAGTGTGCACAGGGATCAGAGCATTGTCTGCTTAGTTTCAGCCAAAAGTCAGAGAGCTGAAGTACAAGTTTGTGACTTCACAAGTTTGTGACTAGAATTATCCTATTATCCCTACAAACTTGGATTTAGGAGTTGTGGAAGCAGGTATATGCTTACATGGTGAGATTTTCCAGGACTTAATACAAGGACATTTCCCCATCTGTTTGTAGCATACCTGATGTTTCATCCACTAGAGTTAGTGCTTAGTTAAGGCCTTGGCTCTTTTATTCTCTAATCTGAAGGAAAATGTGAGTTAGAAGTAATAAATACTTTTTCCCTGCAGCATTCTCTGAACATATTAACAAAATTATCTTACCTGATCAGCGGAGCTACCCTTAGTAAAGAATAGGGAACTAGGAGGATAACTGTGCTAAAGATTTGCTTTGGAGGCCCATCAGGACCAGTATAGGCAGGCCATTGTGGAAGGCCTTGCACAGTTAGGGTCTGTGGTAACTTCCAAAATGGCCCCAGTGATTCTTACTTCCTGTTAGTCACACTCTTGTGTTGTCTGTACCACTTTGAATGAGGGTTTCCTTTGTAACCAATAGGACATTGTGGAAATGACTCCCAACGCTAGGTCACAAGAGACATTGAAGCTACTGCATTACTTGCTAAATCAGTCATTCAATGGAATGCCATCTATCATGTTGTGAGGTCTCTCAAGCAGCCCTGTGGAGAGGGCTTATGGTGAGGAACTGAGGCCTTCTGCCAACAATTGGCACGAATTTGCCAGGTATTTGAATGAGCCACATTGAAAGTGGATTTTCCAGCCTTACTGAAACCTTCAGAACACTGTAACCCCAGCTGACATCTTCACTTCAACATCATGAGAGACCTGAAGGTAGAACTACTCAGCTAAACCACATCCAAATTCCTGGCCACAGAAATGATGTGAGATAATAAATACCTTTTTAAGCCACTAAGTTTTGGGGTAATTTGTTTAACAGCAATAGATAACTAATACAGGGCCCAGCATATGGTGCTAGATTCCTGGTGAAAAGAGCAAAGTTAAGGAAGCAGATATTCAAAGGGAAGATTAGAGACGTCAAAGGCAGATGCTGTTCCTACACTTCATAAAGGGAATATAGAGATGGGGCTGGGAATGGTGGTGGGGGAGAGGGAGAAAATTTAATATGTAATTATCAGAGTATGTGGAAGGAAGAAAAAAAGGCAAAAGGATAGATGTTAGTTTAGGAAGGACTCCTGAATGAAAAACTTGGAAATGGATCTATGTTTCAACACTATGGGAAGTTTTGAAAATTGAATTTTACTTGAGCAATCTTTGGATTTCATCAAACAGTAGGGTCATAGTAATATAGGTAAAAGAAGTCTCCAGAGATACACCCCTGTACCCCCCACCCCAAGACTCTAGTTAAAGTACCAAAGACTATCTAACCTTTTAAAAGTCAACATGCCAATGAAAGCAGCAGTTTCTAAGGCTTGGCAAAAGGCTTTATATTCATTTAAACAAAAGAGACTCTTTCTAAAATTATCTCCAGCTATATGAAACTATGAATCACTTTTGTACCTCCAGGAAAGACTTAAGTGACATATGAGCATTTAGGTAAGAAGGCATTGTATTACAGATTAACATTTTTTTTAAAAAAACAAATTACTTTCTTTCTACATGGTTTTTGTAACATGTCAACGTTTTATATGGTTTTAGTTGGGGAGAAGGATGAGTTTCTTTGGAAAGGGGCAAGGCAGGAAATCAGTAATGATTCATACAACTTTTTCACATGCTTCTCTGGCGAGTTTTAATCACAAATCTGGGTCCACTTGTATAACAAAAACATTAAAAGAGGGTGTTTTAAACTGCTTCTTTTTATTAATCATGTATTTGGTCTTGTAAATAATACACGCAAGGACATCCTTGTTACGTCAGTTGGAAGAGTGATTAACTAGCTGTTTAACTAGGAGACAAGAATATCTTGCAGCTTTATATGTACTTCTTAAATAGCTATGTGTTTGCTCTTGTGCTATTTGATTTAGGAAAATGCTTTAAATTTTAGAATTTCTTTAATTGATTCCTTTAAAATTTATTTATTTTGAGAGAGGTAGTATGTATGCACTCAGAGAGGGAGAAAGAGAATCCCAAGCAGGCTCCGCACTGTTGGTGCAGAGCCAGATGTGGAACTTGATCCCACGAACATGAGATTGTAACCTGAGCTGAAATCAAGAGTCGAATGCTTAACTGACTGAGCTACCCAGATGCCCGTCTTTAATTGATTTTTAATGTTAATGACCCTTTCTATCTTACTCTACATTTCATGACAATTTTTAGGACTCTAAAGATAGTTTTCTATGCCACAATAGTCTTTTAAAAGAGGGGCACATTTATATGAAGGGAATACACTGTTATTTCTTTTTAAAAAATATTTATTTACTTTTGAGAGAGATAGAGAGAAAGAATACAAGTGTGGGAGAGGCAAAGAGAGGAGGACAGAGTATCAAGACCAGCTCTGTGCTGACAGCAGCAAGCCTGATGTGGGGTTCAAACTCATAACGGTGAGATCATGACCTGAGCCAAAATTGGATGCTCAATCGACTGAGCCACCCAAAACTTTGTTATTTCTAAGTCCCCTTGATATGGTTTTTACTTTAGTTTTCCCTTAAGTCTAACTCTTTTTCCCCTTTGTTTCTATTGGAATGAGGTAATCCTGGATTTGTAGAATCTTTTGTGTTGGAAATGACTACAACTACACAGACACAGCATAACATTTACTAAGAATAAGAGAAATGGAAATATCGGTAGTGCTGCTCACCAAGCATGTGAAAATACTTAAGTGCTCTATTTCCAGAGAGAAAAATGCCACTTAACATGTTTATTATTAATTTGGGTGACTGAAACATAGGTGCACATAAATTATGAACCAAAATTGAGGAATGGTATTTAAAAATTATGATAAGTGGGAGAAATGGTTAAGGAGGCCAGATGCATTAACAATGCAGTAATATAAGACATTTATGAATAAGGAAGTTACTTGGAGATTGACAGCTCAACAGATAAGTAGGGTAGTATGTGAATGTAGTACATACTTCAGTAGTAGCCTAGAAGTTCAAGCAGGAGTTAGAGACTCCAAACATCATTTGTTTTAAAATCACCTTAACTTTTAACAATAGCCAAATTATGGAAAGAGCCTAAATGTCCATCAACTGATGAATGGGTAAAGAAATTGTGGTTTATATACACAATGGAATACTATGTTGCAATGAGAAAGAATGAAATATGGCCTTTTGTAGCAACGTGGATGGAACTGGAGAGTGTTATGCTAAGTGAAATAAGTCATACAGAGAAAGACAGATACCATATGTTTTCATTCCTATGTGGATCCTGAGAAACTTAACAGAAGACCATGGGGTAGGGGAAGGAAAAAAAAAGGTTAGAGATGATGTTAGGTTCATTTATTAAGTCAAAATTGTAAAGAAGTTAAATATCCAACAGCAGGAGAATAGGTAAATATGTCATACTACATATGTGACAAAATTATATATATATTTTATTAAAAAATTTTAATGTTCATTTATTTTTAATGTTTATTAAATTTTATTTAATATTTATTTATTTAATGTTTATAATTTTTAATGTTTATTTATTTATTTTTAATGTTTATTTATTTATTTTCACACAGAGTGTGAACGGGGGAGGGGCAGAGAGAAGGGGAGACAGAGGATCTGAAGCAGGCTCCAGGCTCTGAGCTGTCAGCACAGAATTCACAAACTGTGAGATCATGACCTGAGCTGAAGTCAGCCGCTTAACTGACTGAGCCACCCAGGTGCTCCGTGACAAAATAATATATTGTCTTTTAAAACTATTTCTTTTTTTAATGTTTACGTATTTATTTTATTAATATAATTTATTGTCAAATTGGCTTCCATACAACACCCAGTGCTCATCCCACCACGTGCCCTCCTCAATGCCCGTCACCCACTTTCCCCTCTTAAAACTGTTTCTTGAAAACAATTTTATGACAGACAAATGCTTAATATGATTTTAAGTGAATATAGGAGAATACAATATGATCCTGATTTTTGAAATTTTAATTCCAGTATAGTTAACATACAATGTTATATTAGTTTCAGGTGTACAATATAATGATTCAACAATTCTATACATTACCCAGTGCTCATAACAAGTGCGTTCCTTAATCCCCATCACCTAGTTCACCCATTTTCTTGCCTACATCCCCTCTGGTAACCATCAGTTTGTTCCTATAGTTAAGAGTCTGGTTTATTTCTCTCTCTCTTTTTTTTTTTTTTCCTTTGCTCATTTGCTTTATTTCTTAAATGCCACATATAAGTGGAATCATATGATTTTTGTCTTTCTCTGACTGACTTATTTCACTTAGCATTATCTAGCTCCATCCTCGCTGAAAATGGCATGATTTCATTCTTTTTAATGGCTGAGTAATATTCCATTGTATATATATATATATATATATATATATATATATATATACCACATCTTTCTCTGCATTCATCTATCTATGGACATTTGGGCTGCTTCTGTAATTTGACTACTGTAACTAATGCTGCAGTAAACATAGGGGTGCATATACCCTTTTGAATTAGTGTTTTTGTATTCTTTGGGTAAATAGTAGTGTGATTACTGGATCATAGCGTGCTTCTATTTTTTTTTAAGTTAATTTATTTTGAGATAGAGAAAGAGGGGGTCAGAGAGAGAGGCTGGCAGTGCAGAGCCTGATGCGGGGCTTGATCCCACAACCCTGGGGTCATGACCTGAGTTGAAATCAAGAGTTGGATGCTTACCTGACTAAGCCACCCAGGTGCCCTGCATACTTTTATTTTGAATTTTTTATGTAACCTCCATCCTGTCTTCCAGAGTGGCTGCACTAGTTTGCATTCCCACCAACAGTATAAGAGGGTTCTTTTTTCTCCATGTGCTTGCCAACACTTGTTTCTTGTGTGATTCTGATTTTTGTTGAAAAAACATAGTAAAAAGTGTAGAAGAAAATATACTGAAGAGAAGAATGCTAACTATTTACCAGAATCCCTTTATCTCTTCTTCTGGTATACGGCCATGCTACATTTCCCAGCCTCCCTTGTAGTTGTGTGTGACAATGTGAATAAGTTCTATCCAGTGAAATGTGAACATCAAGGATGTATTCTACTTTTAGGCTTGACTCCTAAAACTCTCCCACACATTTCTCCTGCCCTTTTTTTTTTTTTCAAACTGTCTTCAGTTGACTGGGATGTCAATACTTAGGGTAACCTTGGAAGTCACATGTTGAAAAAGGCAAAGTAGACATCAACTTAGGTTCATGAGTGGCCAAGAAGAAGTGAGTTACCCTGCTAATCTGAGTACTCATCTAGAACTGTCAGTTGAGGGAAGAAATACATGTCTATGGTGTTCAGCTGCCATCGTGGTTCCTGATAGAAAAACAGATGTGTTTAAGTCCATGTGAAACACCTACTAGGTATTGCCAGAAACATTTAGTTGGGAGTAGACATGGTGTGTTTTATAGGAACCTAAAGACTTTCAGGGTGCTTGGGTGTCTCAGTCAGTTAAGCATCCGACTTTGGCTCAGGTCATGATCTCATGGTTTATGAGTTCGAGCCCCACATCGAGCTCGGTGCTGGCAGCTCAGAGACTAGAGCCTGCTTCGGATTCTGTGTCTCCCTCTCTTTCTGCCTCTCCCCCACTTGCACTTTGTCTGTGTCTCAAAATGAATAAATGTTAAAAAAAATTAAAGACTTTGATAAATAAATAGGAATATAAACTAATGTTTATTAAATTAACATTTTAGTTATTCAGGTTTCCCCATTTGTATGTATGTGTTGAGGTCTGAGGAAGCCTGGGCTTACATGTATTAAAAAAATTTTATACTTTAGCATATATTGCATTTCTTAATTGGGAGAGGTAGTGAAAAATACAAACATAACTGTGAAAAATGGGAAAATACAAGTAAATTAAAAAACAAGGGTCAAGGAAATCATAAATTTGTAGAAGGTAAATACCTAGTGAATATACAATGCACATGAGCCACTCTGTCCTATGTAGTTCCTGAAAAATGAGTGTAAATTAACTCTGATTTTATTATCAACCAAGTGATTAGTTAAATGATTAATACATCAATTTTTTATATGTGTAAATGCCTCCGTTGGCAATTAGTTCTGAAAGAAATTTCTCAATGGATTTTCATATAGGAAACGATGTCCTCAGCAGTATCCCTAAGAAAATATCACAAAGTCTGAGCCAGGACTACACTGAATGTTAACTAACTTTAGAATTAAAAAAAAAAAGAGAGAGAAAATACTAGAATGGGATTCACGGTGCTGCCTCTAGATTAACTAAAAGGACAGTGAGTCAAAACAAACCTCAGGTAAAGAAAATCAAGAAGGAGAGTGGGAGGTATAACTTGACAATAGAACATGACAGATGATGGCCGCATTGGATCAAGGACTGAAACCTGTGTCTAGAGAAATAGTTGGAATTTATATTCTTTCAATAGTATTCATTAATATCCTTGTTCTACAGAAGGCTTTTTACGTGTTGGACAGTAGGTGATTTTCAGGAAACTGCTGTAAACTCTCATCTTTTTTCCATTTGCCCACATATCTGTCTGCAATAACCACTAGCTCTGCCTTTTCAGTCGTGTGGGAGTGCCTCGCACTGACAGAGTTGAACCCAGAACCATAGTTCACAGGGATCCTGGGAAATTCATTTCTGGACTTCTCCCTTGTGATAGTAAGAACATGGAGAAAGAAGCTATGATGTGGAATGGATAATGGACCATCTAGAACACTGCAGAATATTAGTGACAGATCTCCAATAGCAAGTCAACATATAAAAAACAAACCAAATTGCCAACAATAGGTAGTTACAACGTCATTTGTTTTTTAAAAAAATTTTTTATTAAATTTTCTAAATGTTTATATTTGAGAGAGAGAGAGAGAGAGAGAGACAGAGTGTGAGTGGGGGAGGGGCAGAGAGAGAGGGAGACACAGAATCTGAAGGAGGCTCTAGGCTCTGAGCTGGCAGCACAGAGCCTGATGCAGGGCTCGAATTCATAAACTATGAGATCATGACCTGAGCCAAAGTCAGACGCTTAACTGACTGAGTCACCCACGTGTCCCAAACATTATTTGTTTTAAAATCACCTTAGCTTTCAACAATAGCCAAATTATGGAAAGAGCCTAAATGTCCATCAACTGATGAATGGGTAAAGAAATTGTGGTTTATATACACAATGGAATACTACGTGGATATGAGAAAGAATGAAATATGGCCTTTTGTAGCAACGTGGATGGAACTGGAGAGTGTTATGCTAAGTGAAATAAGTCATACAGAGAAAGACAGATACCATATGTTTTCATTCCTATGTGGATCCTGAGAAACTTAACAGAAGACCATGGGGGAGGGGAAGGAAAAAAAAAAGGTTAGAGAGGGAGGGAGCAAAAACATAAGAGACTCTTAAACACTGAAAACAAACTGAGGGTTGATGGGGGGTGGGAGGGAGGGATGGGTGGGTGAGGGGTATTGAGGAGGGCACCTGTTGGGATGAGCACTGGGTGTTGTATGGAAACCAATTTGACAATAAATTTCATATTAAAAAAATAAAATAAAATCACCTTAAAAACAAAATTATATATAGAAATACTTATATATAAATACAAAGGAAAAAAGATATACACAAATCTGAAAATAAATGTATGCCTGGGGGTGGGAGTAGGATTTTGTAGGAACAAGAGAACTTGTATATTGCGTTATCTGAAATCCACACATATATGGTCAATTATTTTACAACATAGGAGCCAAGAATATACAACGAGGAAAGGACAGTCTGTTCAGTAAATGGTGTTGGAAAAATTGGACAGTCACAAGCAAAAGAATAAAACTAGACCATTGTCTTATACCAAACACAAAAATTAACTCAAAATGTATAAAGACTTGAAAGTAAGACATGAAACCATAAAACTTCCAGAAGAAAATGCAGACAGTAAGCTCCTGGACTTAGATTTTAGCGACAATTTTTGAATCTGATACCAAAAGCAAAAGCAACAAAAGCAAGAATAAACAAGTGGGACTACATCAACGTAAAAAGCTTCTGCACAGCGAAGGAAACCATAAACAAAAGGAAAAGGCGACCTATTGAAAGGGAGAAAATATTTGCAAATCATGTATCTTGATAAGGGGCTAATGTTCAAAATATATAAAGAATTCATGCAACTCAATAGCAAAAATTCAAACAATCCTATTAAAAAATGGGCAGAATTTCTGGATAGACTGAAGAAGACATACAGATGGCCAACAGGTACATGAAAATAAGTTCTACATCATCAATCATCAGGGAAAAGAAAATCAAAACCACAATGAGATATCACCTCACACCTGTTAGAATGGCTCATATCAAAAAAGACTAGAAATAATGTGGGTTTGGAGAAAAGGGAACCCTTGTACACTGTTTGTGAGAACGTAAACTGATGCAGCCACTATGAAAACAGTACAGAGATTCCTCAAAAAATTAAAAACAGAACTACCATATGATTCAGAAATTCCACTTCTAGATATTTATTTAAAGAAAACAACTTAAAAAGATATATGCATTCCATGTTCATTGTAGCATTATTTATAATATCCAAGATACAGAAATGACCTGTGTCTATTGATGGATTAATGAATTATAAATGTGGTTTATATTTCATACATATACATACATACAATGGAATAGTATTCAGCCATAAAAAATAATGAAATCTTGCCTTCTGCCACAACATGGATGGATCTTGAGGGCATTAGGTTGAGTGTAATAATTAAGAGTAAGAAAAATACCATATAATCGCTCTTATATGTAGAATCCAACAACAACAACAACACCAAAATCGAACTCATAGAGAACAGACTGGGGATTGCCAGGGGGACTGGGAAAAATGGGAGAAATTTTTGTTTTTTAGTTTATTTTTTGAAGTTTATCTTTATTTTTTTTAGCAATTTCTACACCCAATGCGGGGCTTGAGTTCACACCCCAAGACCAAGAGTTGCATGCTCTTCTGACTGAGCCAGCCAAGCACCCCTGTTTTTTAGTTTAAATAAATTGAATAATAATTTTTAGAAAGCAGATGAATTTCTGATTCTACATATCTCACCATACAATAAACATTGAACTCATGGCTCATTCACAAGCTTTTAAAATGTCAGATGCCGGCACGTCTTGATCTCATGGTTTGTGGGTTTGAGCCCCAGGTCGGGCTCTGTGCTGACAGCTCAGAGCCTAGAGCCTGCTTTGGATTCTGTGTCTCCCTCTCTCTCTGCCTCTCCCCTGTTCATGCTCTCTGTCGCTTAAAAATGAATAAATGTTAAAACAATATTAAACAAAACAAAATGTCAGATGCCAAACAGGACATCTATGATTAAGAATCTGAGTCTGGAGTTGTTTACTTGAAATTGGAGTTGGAACCGATAACAGTAGATATCCAAAAGAAACAAAATTGAGTGAACGACTAAAGATAATAACTAATGCCAGGGACTTTGGCCTCAGGATCTTGGGACAGGAAATAAATCTGGCTCAGAATAATTTATACAGAGGAATTTTCTAGCTATCATATGCCATTCTTATTATTTCACTTGCTGTCCCATGTCTTTGGGAGATGGGTAACATTCAGTCAATTGATTTAAATTTATTTAGTGCTCTTTATGCTGGTTGTGATTATCCTGTTATATTTATTGAATCTTGAGAGAGGGTCATACATATTTGTGCATGTTAAAATAGCTACATGTGGAACCCCAGATCCATTAGAGCAGTTAAGTAATTTATCTCTTTCAATATATTTCATTTTAAATTGTAATGTCTGGAGCATTCTTTAAAAATATTTTTTAAATATAAATTTTTGTGTATTCTATAATTAAAAAGAAAAAATAAATGGAATTATCCTGGGATAATTAGTACCTTAACATAATAATAGCTTAAACAACTAATTTCTGTAGTGAGATATTCTGTGACCACGTTGAAGGCAGTGAATGGCGGAAAACTTGAGTTCTAGTCCAATTTCTGCATTAGCATTATGTGGTATGACTTAGGATAAGTAATTGTTTTCCCAGTTGTGAAATAAGAGTTTGGATTAGGTGATTTCTTTTTTTTTTTTTTTTTTTTAATTTTTTTTTCAACGTTTTTATTTATTTTTGGGACAGAGAGAGACAGAGCATGAACGGGTGAGGGGCAGAGAGAGAGGGAGACACAGAATCAGAAACAGGCTCCAGGCTCTGAGCCATCAGCCCAGAGCCCGACGCGGGGCTCGAACTCACAGAGGGCAAGATCGAGGGCGAGATCGGGACCTGGCTGAAGTCGGACGCTCAACCGACTGCGCCACCCAGGCGCCCCTGGATTAGGTGATTTCTAAGATCCCTTTCAGCACGGACAGCCTATAATTCTAGGATTTGTTGGAGAGAAGTATTAGAAGCATGGAACAGTTCTAGGTGTGGTGGCGAGGAAAAGGCACTATGTTACTTTGTCTTTGGGAAGCAGGAGGAACTGACCAAAAGTACTAAGGATTCAGAAAATCAAAGTGCGGGCAATTGAAGGCAACTTTTGCATACATTAAAGTTTCACTGAAGTTCAGCTTTCTTCCTGTGAGACACTTGAAATTACGTAGAGATATTTGTTTTTATGTCTATGAACAGGGATTATATTCAGTTGGTTTGTAACAAAATTGCTCTGTGGGTTATTTTTGGAGGGCATCTTTCCTAATTGTTTGGGTCTATTCTGTATGGATTGTTGAATATTAATCCTAGACATACATCATCCTCCTACATCTAAAGAGGTATAGTGCTTTTTTTTTAATTTTTTGATGTTTATTTATTTTTGAGACGATGCAAGAGACAGAGTGCAAGCGACGGAGGGGCAGACAGAGGGAGACACAGAATCTGAAGCAGGCTCCAGGCCCTGAGCTGTCAGCATAGAGCTCAACGTGGGGCTCGAACTCATGAACCGTGAGATCATGACCTGAGCCGAAGTCGGACGCTTCACCTACTGAGCCACCCAGGTGCCCCATAAAGAATTATAGTCCTTTCTTGTTTCCATTAGGAAGAACTTATATGTGAAGATAGATTTTCTGCTATTCAAGGATCCAATTTTGCACACAGGTTATGTCAGAGCTGAAAATCTATCCTCTCAGGGACTGAAAGACTGAAAGTGAAGGTGAATATCCTTCCAGTAAAAGTGAAACTAGACTTCTTATTTACACAATCCAAGGAGAGTAAATACATGAGGACCAAACATACCAATTGAAGGAAGTCTATTAGTAAAAAAGCATATTAGCAAAATTATATGTAATGATCTGAGTTTTCTATTATTTGTTGTGATAATGATGTACTTTTATACCATTTCTTGGGCAGTATTATTAACTTTTGACATTAAATATCATATATGTCCTCAATGTTTTATGCTATATAACAGAGCCTTTTAGAGATAGTGTTCTAAAAAATTCCAAGAAACATATTTACAAAGATTGATAATCCATGCATAGGGACCAGAAAGGAAATTTGTATGATCATGGTAGGATTAGTCAATATTATGAAGGTGTCAGTTTTTCCTGAATTGATTTAGAAAGTCAACTCAAACCTAGTCAGAATATCAGCAGGCTTTCTTTTCTCTTCTTTCCTTTCCTTTCCTTTTCTTTTCTTTTCTTTTCTTTTCTTTTCTTTTCTTTTCTTTTCTTTTCTTTTCTTTTTTTCTTTTCTTTTCTTTTCTTTTTTCTTTTCTTTCCTTTTCTTTTCTTTTCTCTTTTCTCTTCTTTTCTCTTTTCTCTTCTCTCTCTTCCTTCTCTTCTCTTCTTTTCTTTTCTCTTTGACAAACTGATTCTAAACTTTATGTGGAAATGCAAAGGATCTAGAAAAACAAAAAAAATTGAAAAAGAACAAAGTTGGAAGACTTACATTATCTAATTTCATAACTTATGATAAAGCCCTAGTAACCAAGAGTGTGGCATTGGTATAAAGACAAATCAATGGAACAGAATAGAAAGTTCATAAACAAACCCATGCATATATGATTAATTGATTTTCATAAAAGGTATTAGAGCAATCCAATGAGAAAAGAATGATCTTTTAAACTAATGGTGCTGGAGCAATTAGATAGCAGTATATAGAGACATGAACTTTTACCTTTACTTTACATTATATATAAAAATTAACTCAAGATGCATCGTAGACCTAAATATAAGAGCTAAAACTATAAAATTGCTAAACAAAAACATGTGAGGAAATCTTACAAAATAATACAGATGGTGAGCTTTTTGAGGCTCGTGACCCATTCCGTCATTCACCATTTATCTCTTTTTCCTCAGTACCTAGCACAGTGTCTGGCTCAGAGCCTGGAGCCTGGTTCGGATTCTGTATCCAAGGTATCCAAGGAATGCCAGAACTCAGACCTAGATTTGTTCTCTGTATTTCACATCCCTGGTACATGCTCTCAGGGTTGGCTTTCACGCCTTTCATGCTGCACAGGTGGAGAATGTGGAACTCCATAAGCCTCAGCCCCCTAGGGGATTTGCCCACAGTACTTCTGAACTGAAAGAATGGGGCACCCAGTCTTGGCCCATACTTTGGTATCTTCTCCGTTCCTAATTGATCCTACTCTAGATTGGATCTGGTGATGTGAGCTCCTTGGCCACCCAGGCTGAGACTCTGAGAAAATACAGTGAGAGGGAGTGCAGAGGTTTATCAGTGAGAAGGTGGTTCAGCCCAGGATAAGAGTTGTTCCAAAGGAGTATAGAGAAGGGCACTTAAGTCACCATAAACAAGTAAAATATTTATTTTTAAAGTATTCACAGGAAGGATGTGATGCTATTTTTATAAGAAGGGCAGACTTTGTTCATTTCCTGTTCTCTGAATTAGAGATCTCCAGTTTATTTTGCTCATAACCTAGACAAGCCCTAGAAAGAAATACCATAACTGAGAACTTCTTTGTCTTTCCTCCTTTTTAGTCTCATCATTGTGCTACCTATTTCCTAAGCACTAGTGACATCTTCATTTCAAACTTTAACTGATCTAGTCCATGGTGGAGTTAGCACTAGATCTGAGTCCTGGGGAACTGTTGTCATTCAGCAACAGAAGTCCTGGTCTCAACAGGAATGTATGGTTTTAGTCTGTTAGAAGCACATGATTGGAGATTGAGGAGGGTCACCTTGGTCAGAAAAGCATAAAGAACACATCTTGTGTATCTATGAACTTCAGATCCATGCCCTCTTAGTAGTATCCTAAGCTTCACATCTTTTTTCTGGATAGATATTAATTCCCTTTCCTTGTGGTTTATATATTATTTTGTCTTATGGAAGCAGATGCTTTACTTCCAGGCATATCTTTCCTTCCTTCGTGGAGCACAAATGAGTACTGCTAAATAAATTTGCTAAATAGATTACCTTTAATTCAGGTGAAGGTTACTCTTAAAATGGGGCACCTGGGTGACTCATTTGGGTGAGCATTGACTTTGGCTTAGGTCATGATCTTGCGGTTCATGAGTTTGAGCCCCACATCGGACTCTCTGCTGTCAGCTCAGAGCCTGATTTAGATTCTCTGTCTATGTCTCTCTCTCTGCCCCTCCCCACTTGTGCATCTCTATCAAAAATAAATAAACATTAAAAGAAAAACAGATTACTCTTAAAACTAGAGGACTTCATCCAGAAGAAGGCCTGCTTCAGGATCTGCAGTTACTATGAACAGTCTCTTACCATACCTTGGTATTTGGCCAATCCCACTCCATATGCCCTAATGGTTATATATGGCAATCATATGAACAAGATTTGTGATAATCATTAGATTGTTATATTTGAAGAATCCCTGGTAACCAAGTAATTTACTCCTTTCTCCAAATGACTGCATCTATCTGCTTGGACATTGTGTAAAAACTTGTGTGTATAACTTCTTTCCAGAGACTTTGTAAAAGACCCACTCTTTTTACCTCCCCTCACTACCTGCTACTCTAGATGATTTGAGAATAGCTAGCCTATGACTGAGGGGATGGTCATTGAGACAACAGTGGAAAGAACTTCTGGTTCATACTCTGGGAGTTTATGGTTTTCTACACATTTTAGAGTAGCTGCAAGAAGAGCTAGCTTTTTATTCCAGGCACAATAATGTCAATATATTTTGTAACATCTTATTTTTACCAAGAATTTTAAACTGCTTTTAACCAAAGCAGGCTTCCTGACAGGGGAGTTGACATTTATTTCCCTTTAGCCTCTGTGTGACATGTATAAAGTAGGAAAATGAACAAAAAAGTCAAGTAGAAAGGACTAGAACATCTCCTCCAATGACCAAAAGTTGATGGATATTTCTTCTGTAGATTTCAGAGAACTAACATTTTATACTGCCACCATGTTCTTTGCTACTCCTATAACACTGAGGCTTCCATGTATGTTACTGTTCAAAATTCACTGTTTAATTTTTTTAAATTTTTATTTATTTTTGAAAGAGAGACAGAGTGCAAGCAGGGGAGGGGCAGAGAGAGAGGGAGACACAGAATTCGAAGCAGGCTCTAGGCTCTGAGCTGTCAGTACAGAGCCCAAAGCAGAGCTTGAACCCATGAACCCTGAGATCATGACCTGAGCTGAAGTTGGACACTCAACCAACTGAGCCACCCAGGCACCCCAAAAATCACTGCTTAGAGGGGTGCCTGGGTGGCTCAGTCGGTTGAGTGTCTGACTTCATCTCAGGTCATGATCTCATGGTTGGTGGATTCATGCCCCTCATCAGGCTTTGGGTTGATAACGTGGAGCCTGATTCAGGTTCTCTGTCTCCCTCTTTCTCTCTGCCTCTCCCCCACTCATGCTTTCTCTCTCTCTCAAAAATAAACATTAATTTTTTTAAAAAAAGGAAAAAAAAGTCACTTCTTAGAAAGCAATGTGTGCTGATAGGGTCTACTGTGAGCTACGGAAATTGCATCTGAAGGTAGCGGTGGCTTCTCTGAGCCTGACTTGTCTTCAGTATTGGAGTTTCACCTTGACTTAGTCTGCTTAGTCTACTGTAACAAAATACCATAGACTTGGCAACTTAAACAATAGACATTTATTTCAGCACAGTTCTGGAGGCTGGAAGTTCAAGATCAAGGTGCTGGCAGATTGGTCTCTGATGAGAGTCCTCTTCCTGGTTTACAGATGTCATCTTCTTGCTGTATCTTCATATGGTAGAGAGAGAGGGCTCTGGCCTTTTCCTCTTATAAGGGTACAAATCCCATTATGGGGGCTCCATTCTCATAACTTCATCTAACCCTAATTACAAAAGCAAAAACAAAAACAAAAAGCACAAAACCTAATTATGTCTCCAAGGCTTCAGCTCCAAATACCATCATATTGGGGATTAGGATTTCAACATATGAATTTTGGGGTGACACAAACATTCAATCCATAGTACACCTTTTGCCCTCAGTTTTGTGTGGGGTCTTTCTATGACCTCACTGGATGTAAAGTATAAGAACCTGAGTAAGATTTCATTTGTACTTTTTATTACTGGTCCCCGGGAACAGAGAGTCTTATGAATTTCAATTCTTATGAATTTGCCCTCAAGGGAAAGTTATGCAATTATGATTAAAATGTAACATTCAGAGAGATCTGTGTTAAGCATTTCTCAGATTTATTGGGGTACCCTGAGTAGCACATTAGCAGGAGGAATTTTTTTTTTAATTGTGTCAGGTTGGAAGGATTTTACCATTTACTTTTTGATATAAACAGATTCTATCCAGCAGTCACCAACAACTTGACCTATATTTTGTAGTACAACAAAAAATCTCAGTGAAAAATAGAAACGAGGAGTTCTGGACTTAAACCTAGAAATATTTAAGAGAGAGGTGTTTATAGGTACTTCTTTCTGTTTACCACCTTAAAATAGATGCACTACCAATGAAAGTTCTAGGATTTTATTTCAGCCCACATTTAAAATATTCTGGATAAATGCATGTGGTTTACTTTCGCAATATTTACAGAGCACAAACAGCATTCAATATCTAGGCTTAACCTCACAATATTATGTTTTATTGAAGTAGAGTGTTGTATCCTGAGCAGGGCTGGACAGTAGGTGCGTTAATTCTATGATATTTTGTTTGAAGCCAATGCCATTAACTTTACTGAAACCCCAATCCTTATTCAATGATAATTACTTAATGGTAAGTGGTATTTATTATTCTCTTAAGTTTCTACTTTGGGTGAGGACGGATATTGTTGAATACTTTGAAAGGCTTTCAGGAAAATAAGGAAGGAGACTTCTTTTCCTTCTAATAATGCAACATTTTCAGGAATGTAGGCTATGTTCCTTAGGCCAATGATCAGGTATGCCTAGTTGTAGACAGTGATAACTTTGTTGAGGCAATTGTCTGTTGTTTATCTCAAGGCCTAGGGAAATATGCCCAGGGTGGAGGGCTGCAGGGAGTGTTTCTCCAACCTTTCCTCAGAGTAGGAAGCAATTGTGTGTTGTCTGGTACTAGCTGTAAGGCTGAGGAGACCTTGCTTTTTCATAGAGATATGTAGTCTTTCTTCATAGGATTCAAAGTCTATAATAATATTCTGTAGTGAGAAATCACAGAAAACCTTGGGGCACCTGGCTGGCTCAGTGGGAAGAGCATGTGACCTTTGATCTTGGGTTTGTGAGTTTGGGCCCCATGTTGAGTGTAGAGATTACTTAAAAATAAAATCTTTTAAAAAATCATAGAAAACCTCCTCTTGTGTAAGCCCTTTCTTGTTGATTACGCACAGTTTCTCCTCTTCCTCTATTCCTTTTAACATTGAGCTTCCTTTGACATAAATAGGGACTCTGTTTTGACTTTAAACTAGAAGGAAGTGGAGATAGAGTAACAGAAGAACAAATTTCTAAATAACAGAAGAAACTTCCTTTTGTAAAGCTGAATTTAAAACACTCTCCTGGGTTTTTGGCTAGGATATTTTTGGGCTGCCTAAACACATTTACCAGTACACTTGCTATGAACAAAATCACCAGTATGCATTTATGGGTGGATCCATTTCCTTTCTAGCTGTATTATCCTCAGGCCATGAGAACTCTTTTAGCTTAGTTACTTAAAATGAACGTACAAAAACAAATTCTCATAAAATCTACTAGAAAAAACTTAGACAACCCATATGGATTAAACATCTTATTAGCCTAACCTAAAAGAATTAAATGCATGTAATTATACATGTTAATTTATATAAGGAGTAGTGTTTATGGCATTAGATAAATATTGACCCACTCACAGCCGATTAGTCTTATAGCAAACTAAGTCTTTCTTGGAGATGTTTTCAGGTGTACCTCAGAATCCTCTGCCTGGTCATTTTTACTCAAATGTATGTGTGATGGGTATTTTGTATGTCAGCTTGACTGGGCAAAGGGATGCCCAGAGAGCTGGTAAAACATTATTTCGGATGTGTCTGTGAGGGCATTTTTTAAGAAGAGATTAGCATTTCAATTGGTTGAGGAAAGAAGATTGCACCAATGTGAGTGTGCTTCCATTTAAGGTCTGAGTAGAACAAAATGACAGAGGAAGGGCGAATGTGCTCTCTGCTTAAGCTGGGTTATCCATCTTCTTCCACCTTCAGACATTGGCACTTCTGGTTATCAGGCTTTCAGACTTGCACTCAATTGCATCACTGGCTTTCCTGGTTCTTCAGTTTGTAGATGGCAGATTGTGGGTCTTCTCAGCTTACATTATTGTGTGAGCCAGTTTCTATAATAAATTTCTGTCTCTATATCTATCTATCTTATTGGTTCTATTTTTTTTCAGAGAACTCTAATACAGCACATAAGATATAAATAAGATTACTGAGTCTTAAACCCTCATCTTAGTGATGTCTCCTGGTTTATTCTCATTCTTCTTTTGAAAAGGTAAAGTATGGGAACAGTGAAGTAAGATACACTCTGATTGTGGTTTTAAAAATTCTTTATGGGGCGCCTGGGTGGTGCAGTCGGTTAAGCGTCCGACTTCAGCCAGGTCACGATCTCGCAGTCCGGGAGTTCGAGCCCCGCGTTGGGCTCTGGGCTGATGGCTCAGAGCCTGGAGCCTGTTTCCGATTCTGTGTCTCCCTCTCTCTCTGCCCCTTCCCCGTTCATGCTCTGTCTCTCTCTGTCCCAAAAATAAATAAACGTTGAAAAAAAATTAAAAAAAAAATTCTTTATACGTTAATTGGAAGTATATCCAATTGAAATAACCTAGAAGTTCAACACTAAGGCATTGGTTAAATAAATTAAGATAATCAATATAATATTAAATTGTTTAATAGATATTAAAGGTAGTGTTACCAGTAAATATTTACTGATATAGAAATATTTTTATAATATGTTGTTTTTTTAGAAATTAAAAAATGTTTATTTTATTATTTTTGAGAGCGAGATAGTACAAATGGGTGAGGGGCAGAGAGAGAGGGGTACTGAGGATCTAAAGCAGGCTCCATGCTGACAGCAGCCAGCCTGATGTTAGACTTGAGCTCATGAACTGTGAGATCATGACCTGAGCCAAAGTCAGATGCTCAAATGACTGAGCCACCCAGGTGCCCCTATTCATAATATATTGTTAAAGAGTCCACATAAAAAATCATATATGTTTTCATAAAGAGCTAAATGTATATACATAAGAAAAATTCTAGAACACTAGCATTATTTTATATAAATATGATACAAGTCACAAATGTAAGCCACAAATGTCATTTAAAATTTTCTACTGGCCACATTAAAACAAGTAGAAAGACGGGCACTTGGGTGACTCGGTCAGTTAGGCATTTGACTCTTGATTTTGGCTCAGGTCATGATCTCAACAGTTTGTGAGCTTGAGCCCTACCTCAGCCTCTGCTCTGACAGCATGGAGCCTGCTTGGGATTCTTTCTCTACTTCCCCTACTCTCTCTCTCAAAATAAATAAATAAACTTAAAAATAATAAGTAGAAATAAATAATTGAAATTAATTTTAATAATATATATTTAAGTCATTATAGCCAAAATATTATTAAATATTAAATATTAACTAACAAAACTGTTGAGATATTTTATGTATTTTTGTACATGAGATATTTTACATATTTTTGAAATCCAATGAGTATTTTACCTTAGAGCACATTTTATTTTGGACTAGATATATTTCACCTACTCAGTAGTGTCATGTGACTAGGCTGCCATCCTGAATAATGCAAACCTAGAAGGATGTGCATCAAAATATTAATAATGGCATCTATAGATGGTAGAATTATGAATTTATATTTTGCTTACTTGTATTTTCTAGTTTGTACAATAAGCATCTAATACTTTTATAATAAGTTAAAAAATCTATGTTTACTTTAAAGTGTTTCATGAATCATATTTAAAAAAAAGTGTTTCATGAAGTGTGGTGAAACTCCCATTTGCTTATACCCCCCAAGAAGTCTTCTAGTGGAGGAAGAGGTATTCTGTGTTTTCAAGACAGCAGAAGTTTACAAATGGAGGCTCAGATCAGTACTATTGGTAGTCAGGGGCCTGTGCATGTGTGTGCATATATGTGTGTATGTGTGTGTGTGCATGTGTGTGAACAGAGATGGTTTGTGAAGAGCTTTTTGTAGATACTGACAATTCCCACAGTCATGGAAGCATGGTGGCCCTGAGGCATGAGTAATGTAGCCTTACACTGAGGATCATTAACCTGAAGTGATAGTCCTTGGTACCAGTCAATTCCATTTTTCTTCACTGGAGTATCCTCATATTTGTTAGCCCAGGATGACCTACTGTACTAAGCATGAAATCTGGGCTAGATAGTTCTTGGGTTGAGTTGTAGAGGTTAAACATGAACATTTCAGAGCAGTTGGGGCCAGATTCCCATCAAAAGTAACCCCTTGGGAATTTGGAGTACTCAAGTATTAGCCAAGTTAGGGTCTAGTTCAATATTCTTCTGAAATGACACACTGGAATTATTCTGTCAGAGGGAGCTATGGAATGTACCCTATCATGTGATCAGAAAGCCCTGAACTGTAAACAATGGAACTGTTAGAATGCCAGATGGAGTCATATGGAGATCAGTGACACTTCACATGCTATCATCTTAGTGGCCTCATAACAAACACTGTATTCATTAAAACTGCACTTGGGGTACCTTGACCTATGTCAATGATGGTCTAAAATACTGGACTAAATCACTTCTAATTCATTTGGCTTTTATTATAGTAAAGTTAATCATGAAAAACTCATATGGTATTAATGCCAATGTCATAAGTTCTTTATCAAATTTCTACCCACAATTCATTATTAATTTTTCAGGAGATTCCCATATGTTCCTGGCATGGAGTTACAGCAAACATGAACTGGTTCCCCAAGGTTATGATTAGAGCAGTTTGAGCCAATCTGACAAAGCCTCATGTGCCTTTACGTATAAAGCACCTGCCAAACCACATGTGCACCAGACCACTGGAATTCTTTGGCATTGTTTTTCTGAGCAGGAGGTTTGGGTAGTGGGGCACTCACCAAAGCACTCAA
This sequence comes from Prionailurus bengalensis, assembly GCF_016509475.1. NCBI lineage: Eukaryota > Metazoa > Chordata > Mammalia > Carnivora > Felidae > Prionailurus > Prionailurus bengalensis. The sequence continues at coordinate 200,720,915 of NC_057343.1, forward strand.
TATTTCTTTCTTTTTGTTTTAAAAATAGAACATTCGTACAAAATAAGCCTCATCTCTGGTTTCCAAACCATAAAATTTTGAAGGAGGGTCTTTCAGGAAACCACTGTATTTCTGAATGAAACTTCATGAAGTCCCATCATCCTTTTCAACTGTTGCACTCTTTGCAGAGCACCCTGATGGTCTATTAATAAAACCATTTCACCTAGTGAAGATACTGATATAGAATCAAGGAGAAAAGATACAACACCTTTATCTGGGTTACAGGAATGAATTGGTATTTTCCAGGAATCCTCCCCTTTTTGACTTAATGGCACAGTAGCTATGACAACTGCTCTGTTTCCTGTTTTAGAGAGCAGACCAAGTGAGGAAAAATACACTTAATAACATTACATGGAATGGAAAAATTAGTCTCTCCTCTATACAAGTATAGTCTCACAGAAAACTTATAACCTATCGAGCTTATGACTTGCAAAAGATAATTCAGTGTTCCTTGTTCATAAAGATTCTGAAACTACTTCATATCAATTAGGTAGGCCAATTGCTTTAACAAATAGACCCCAGGGGCACCTGGGTGGCTCAGTCAGTTAAACATCCAACTCTTGATTTCAGCTTAGGTCATGATCTCACGGTTTGTGAGTTTACCTTGGGCTCTGTGCTGACGGCATGGAGCCTGCTTGGGATTCTGTCTCCCTCTCTCTCTGCCCCTCCCCTGCCTACTCTCTTATCTCTTACATTGCTCTCAAAATAAACAAAAATAAATTTAAAAAAATTTTTAAAAGTTAAAAAAATAAAAACATGTTGGGATGAGCACTGGGTGTTTTATGTAAGCCAATTTGACAGTAAATTATATTTTAAAAAAATCAAATAGATCCCAAAGTATATAATGGCTCAAATACAATACAAGTTCATTTCTTGCTCATACAAGTGTTGGACAGGGGAATAGGTTGGCAATATCCCTCCTCTACAAAGTCATTCAGAAATCCAGGATAACAGAGGCCTTGCCAATTTCAGCATTTGGATGCCCTGGGGTACCCCGTAAGGGAAAAGAGCAGAGAGGAAATGCATAGGAGAATTTTATGGACCAGAAGTGGACATGGAATGTAACATTTCCACTCACTTTTGATAGGTTAGGATTCATTTATATGTTCTCACCTAACTGCAAGGGAGACTGGGAAATGTGGTTCCTGGCTGGGAATCAATTTTCAAATAATCTTTACATTATGGATGGGGAGCCATGAATTTTTGGTGGACAGTTAGCTACCATTGTTATATGCTCTGTCCTTTTCTTTTTGAGAAAATTTAGTCAGACGAAAAATTAAAGCCAGTGTTAAAAATGGTAAAAAATAACAAGAGAACAGATCATTTCTCCCAGGAATAGTCTTAATGATGGTACCTTCATTTCTATGTACACTGTCTCCATGAAACTTGTATAGAGGTGATTGAAGAAGAAAGGAAATGGGAACAAAGAAGGAGAGAAACACTGAGGAGGAGAAGGAGGAGAGGAAAAGAGAAGGGGAAAAGATGGAAAAGATAGTAAAAAATATGCTGAGGTGATAAAAATAAAATTGTACTACCCTGGATATGCTTAGGTATTAAAAAAGAGTTTCCAGCTTTTTACCTCTTTCGTTTCCCTCTCATGCCATAAAACAACTTTATGCAAGCTGGGCCCCAGGTCCCCTTCACTGCAGATATGTTCTAACAGTAGTTTAGTTGTTTTTATCATTATACTATTGAAAAGATAGTGCATATGCAAAGGCTTTGTAAACTACATAGAATTATCTCATTGTAATTATGATAGGTTTTAGCATTAGACCTAATGCACATTTTTTAAAGGTTATATTGGTGGGCTAAATAAAGTAAGACAATCACAATTTACTGATTGCAATTTTGTTTTACTAAATAGTATTATATGTTGATATATAAAAATACAAATAGGTAAAGACATAAATTCTCAGTGTGCAGCTTGATGGATTTTCACAAAATGAACATAGAGAAACATAACATTGCAAGCATCCAGAAAATCCTCTCATGCCTGTTCCTAATCATTATATCCTCCTTCTTCCTCAGACATAACTTAAACTTTATATAAGTGGAATTATACAGCATGGATTTTTTTCTGTGACACTAATTTATATTGTTGCATGTGGCAGTAACTTGTTCATTTTTATTACAGTATGAGATTGAATTTATGAATGTATGACCATATATATATCTGTTTTACTCTTCAAGAGCATTTTGATTGTTTCCAGTTTTCAGATATTGTGAATAACACTACCGTGAACATTTTTGTACATGTCCTGTTGTTTGCAAATGTACACATTTCTTTTTTTTTTTAATTTTTAAATGTTTATTTATTTTTGAGAGAGACAGAGACAGAGCTTGAGTGGGGGAAGGGCAGAGAGAGAGGGAGACGAGAGAGAGGGAGACACAGAATCCGAAGCAGGCTCCAGGCTCTGAGCTGTCAGCACAGAGCCCGACGCAGGGCTCAAACCCACGGACCATGAGATCATGACCTGAGCCAAAGTTGGACGCCCAACCAACTGAGCCACCCAGGCGCCCCTTAAATGTACACATTTCTATTCAGTATTTACCTAAGAATGAGATTTTTGTGTCAATGAGTAGGCATATTCTCTCTTCCCATAGATACAGCTAAGCAGTTTTTCAGAGTGGCTGTAACAGTTCTTCTTCCCAGGAGCAGTGTGTTCAAGTTCTAGTTTCTCCACATCCTAGCCAGCACTTATTACTGTTAGTCTCATCTTTGGTCATTCTGATGAATATAGAGTGATTTCAAATTTTCCTGATGATTAATGAACTTGAGAGCCCTATCATATGTTTATTAGTCATTTGGGTATCCTCCTTTGTGAAGTACCTGCTCATGTCTTTTGTCAATTAAGAAAGGTTAATAGTCTTTTTCTTATTGCTTTGTAGGGCTATGTCATCTATTCTGGATATGAGACCTTGTATAGATAGTGTACTTTTTTCCTAGGACTTTTATTGTGCCACCTTTCATGTGTAAATGTGAAAATATGGAGGTATATAATCCAATTGGAATTGATATTTAATATGGTATGAGGAAGATTTAAGATTAATATATTTTCCGTCAACTGGATAGCCAATTGACCTAGGACTGTATATTGAAAAGACCCTTCTTTTAACACTTGTAGTAGGGCAGTGGTGTCTTGCTCAGATTCCCGTTTACCAAGCCAGTGCACCCATATCCTCAGTTGCTGTGCCAACTATTAACAGTTCATGGCTGCTCCTCAGACAATTGGGCCTCTTTTAATGGAAACCATCTACCGTTGGCAGTTACATTTCCATTGGGGATGTTCCTCAGCCAGTGAATGACTAATGTAGGGGCACAAAAGCCTGGCTTTTTTCTGGCTCAGGAAGGGTTAACCTGTGGTGGGTGTATGCTTCTGAGCATCCTCCTGTGGATTAAGCCATAGCTAGCTTTCACCCAAGACTGCATCTTTGCCTGGCTTCTTCTCCTTTCCTATTCTGCCTATTCCCTCTCTGTAGAATTTTTTCCGAAAGAGCATTCTCTCAATAAGTTATGTATATTACAAACCCTATTTCAGTCTCTGTTTCTAGGGAACTGAACCTAATACATTTGTTTCTAGAAGTGCTCCTAGGAAGTAGACTCTAAGAATGGGATCCCAAGTTGAATCACTTTCTATCAGTATAAAAGAATACCTCATCATTAGTTATGATAACCCGTTATATGCAGTAGAATTACAGTTGTTGAGACTCTGATCTGTGGTGATGGGGATGTGTATAATGGAAGAATTTGCACTGGTTTGTTTAATATCTCTGGCATTTGGAAGGTAGCAGAGAAAGAATACAAGAACTGTGAAGTTGAGTGGCTATTGTTGATTGCCACTGAAAAGAGAAAGGCTTAGGACAATCTCTAATTTTAAGCAAACTGTGAAGGTTTGGGGACAGCTTAGATAGTCTTCAAATGACCTCATTTTCTACTAGTGAAAGACAGAAATGAAGATCAGGCACAGGACCTCATTATTAAGAGTGGCAGAGCTTTGGAAAAGGCTGAATTCTCAGCCTAGCCAAATCTATGCTAAAGATAAGTCCCTGATAAAGAAAGAGTGAGATGTAAGACTTGATATGAGGTTATCTTGGTAGATGAACTTGAACACACAGATTCTTTTGTGCTCTCTTTGTTTGCAGAAGTAGCACCAACTCTCCATTGTAGGCAAAGAGTCTCCTTTCTTGAAAATTATGAGGCAGGCATCAATATTACATTGGTTCACCTCAAGATCTGCCCTTAATTCACCTTCCAACTATTCAACCAATACTAGGATTGAATTTTATCATGAACTATCTGGGAAAACTATGGAAAGAGTGATTATTATGTTATTCAATATTTACTGGAAGTTCTAGTTAATGCAGCAGGACAACAAATAGATGATATATACACAAACAAATGAATAAATGGCTTACAGATCAGAAAGGAAAAAGTAAAACTGCCTTTGTTCACAGATGATATGATAGCCCATGCAGGAAATCCCAAAGGATTGGTAACAAATACTCTGGGAACTAATAAGTAATTAAGTCAAAGTCATAGGAAAAAAGTTTATTTATTTGTTTGATTTTTACAGAGTGATTTTTACAATTTGGAGGGGATGTCAGATGGTCCAACTTTCCTTATTTATTTATTTATTTATTTATTTATTTATGGAAGACAGAAGGCATGAATGAGTGAGAATCCCATGCAGGGGGCTCAAGCTCATCTGCAGCAGGGCTAGAGTTCATAGAGTTCACAGAGTTCACTCAATGTGGGGTTCGAACTCACGAACTGTGAGATCGTGACCTGAACTGAGGTGGAATGCTTAACTGATTGAGCTATCCATGTGCCCCAAGAAACAAGTTTAATATCCAAGAATCAATTGCTTTCCTATATATCAGCAATGAACATTTGAAATTTGAAATTAAAACACAACACTATAACAAAAAATGAATATTTAGGTATCAATCTGACAAAGTATATTCAAGGTTGAGGAAAGCTACAAAACTCTGATGAAGTAAACCAAAGAAGTTCTACATTTGATCTGTAGAGTCAATGCAATTCCAGTCAAGATCCCAGCAAATTATTTGTGGATCTTGAAAAACTGGTTACAAAATTTATGTGGAAAGACAAAAGACCCAGAATAACCAACACAATATTGAAGAAGAACAAAGTCTGAAGACTGACACTACTTGATTTACAACTTACAGTAAAGGCACAGTAATTAAGATATCCGCAAATAGATCCGCAAATAGATATCCGCAAATGGGCAAATAGATCAATGGAACAGAATAGAGAGCCCAGAAAAAGACTCACACAAATACAGTTAACTGGTCTTTGATGAAGGATCAAAGGCAATTCAAAGGAGAAAGGATAGTTTTTTCAATAAATGGTGCTGAAACAACTGGACATTCATATGCAAAAGAAGTCTAGGCACAGACCTTACACCGTTTACAAAAATGAACTCAAAATAGATCATAGACTGAAATGTAAAATGAAAAGCTATTAAACTTCTAGAGGATAACAGAGAATCTGGGTGACCTTGGATTTGTGTGATGACTTTTTAGATAAATAACCCAAAGTATGACACATAAAAAAATCGATTAGTTGGACTACACTAAAACTAAAAACTTCTCTATGAAAGATACGGTTAAGAGAATGAGAAGATAAGCCACAGACAGAGAAAATATTTTCAGAACACATATCCGTAAAAAGACTCGAATCCAAAATATACAAAGAACTCTTCAAACTCTACAAGAAGAAAACAACTCAATTTAAAAATGGACCTAATATCTGAAAGACCCCTCACCAAAGAAAATAATACAGACAACAGTAAGTATATGAAAAGATACTTAACATCATATCATTAGGGAATTGAAAATTAAAACTGCAATGAGGTACCACCATACTACTAGATATCTAGTAAGATGGTGAGCTAAACAGTCTTGCCATATGATCCAGCTTTAGACTCTTAGATATTTACCCAAGTGAACTGAAAACTTACGTCCATAGAAAAACCTGCACATGAATGTTTATAGCAATTTTATTCATAATTGCCCCAAACTGAAAGCCACCAAAATGTCCTCCAGTAGGTGAATAGATGAATAAACCATAGTATAACATTTTCTATTCAGTGATAAAGAGGAATGAACTATTAAGCTATGAAAAGACATGGATGCCTCTTAAATGCATATGGCTAAGTGAAAGAAGCCAGTCCGAGAAGGCTGCACACTCTGTGGTTTGAATTATATGACTTGTGGAAAAGGCAAAACTATATAGATGATAAACAGTTCAGTAGTTTCCCGGAGTTTAGGGGTGAGGTCGAATAGATGAAGTGTAAGGGTATTTTGTAGGGTCAAGGAACTATTTTCTGTGATGCTCAGATGGTGGATACATGACATTACATATTTGTCAAAACCCATAGAAGTTTATAGCACAAAGAGCAAAGCTTTAGCTTTGAATTTTTAATTATGAAATTAAAAAAAATCATTTAAAAAGTGGAAGATCTCAGATGTAATACAGAATGTAACAAACCAATCTAATTGCTTTACAAATGTATGAAACAATTTTACTACAGGTGTGTGTGTGTGTGTGTGTGTGTGTGTGTGTGTGTGTGTAGGGGGGTAACAGTGCTGACCTGAGTAACTTTGGAAATAAGTGGAGTCTGCATGTACTGAGGCACTTTACTCTAGTCGATAAAATTGTTTCTCATAGGGGTACGGGTTAACAATTCTGGAACTACGACATATGCATACTGGAATTGAACAAATAAGCAAATAGATGGCAGATGGTGGGAGCAAGGTGTATCACTGTTGAAGGTTACAGATAAACAAGAAGAGGCTGGGATGATTTGTAGGGTAATGATCAAGAGTTGGAAACATTACTGTGACCTCATGTTTAGCCTAATATAGACACAGATGGCTACATATAGAAATATTTATAGATATGTGTATCTAAACACAGGTTAGTATACACATGTATATTTTCTTGCTTTCTCAGTTGAGAGGTCCTAGAAGCAATAATGTCTCAGTAGCAATGAGCGCATCTATCACCCAGATGTTGGTTTCTAGTATCATTCTCCAGTAAAGGGAACCAGGGTGCCTTGCAGAAATGGCTGGCTTAGGACTGGAGCAAAGAATGTACAAGATAAATCTGAAGTATCTTGTAGTGCTAGAAAGTAAGGAAGTTCTCAAATATAAGAATCCCCCACAATAATAAGGGTATGTGATGTCAAAAGGACATAAGAACAAACTGAAAGAGCTCTCAATGACAGATGCTGGAACAATTTGGGTAAAAAAAATGAAGTAGTAATGGATTATAACAAAAAGCATAACATAGGTATTCATGAGTCCATACTGATATAGACAAGTTATTGAATAAATAAATAAATACATGGGAGAAGAGACAAATCTCTCATGTAGAAAAATTCAAATAATTTATGTATATACTTTACTGTCAAGGAGGTGGAAGATAACTTTTCAGTCCTTATGGTGGGCTGCACGTAATGACTTCCTTCCCAAAGTACAATATACAAAAGGGGAAAATAGAGTCTTTAGTTGAGAATACTGACCAGCACCACCTTAGGCAAGTGATCAGGGTTAACATCAACAGTGAAAGTCATGTTGATAGTGCGTACTATCAGTATGATATAATGAGAATGGCACTTTGCCTCTGTGGTTTTCTTCTCCCAAACCTATAATGCCCATCTGATCAGAAGAGAACATCAGACAAATCTCTGTTGACAAACATTCTACAAAATACCTTACCAGTACTCCTCAAAACTGTTAAGGTAACCAAAACCAAAAGTCTCAGAAACCATTACAGCTGAGAGGAGCCTTGGGAGACCTGATGTTTAAATTACCACCTGATAATGTGGTATCTTAGAACAGAAAAATGACATTAGGTGAAAACTAAGGAAATCTGAGTGGTTTGGACTTTAGTTGATACGTTGTTTTGTATTGGTCTCAGCTTATTGTTAAAAAGAAGACTATAGACCTAAGGTGGACTCCCTTGCCCCCAGAACTGTAAACCAGGACTGAATTGCAGTTCCAACTTCTCCAGAAGTATATCCAACTTCTCCAGAAATATCAACCTGGATATTTCTGTTCAACAGTAATTAAGTAATCTGGCACATGGGCCCCTCTGTTATCTCCCGAAGGAAGATGGGGTAAAATCTGCATGATAGGACACCCTGCCTTTCCTGTTGAGAGATAATGACCTGGCCTTTCTTTTCTTTTGCTAATAACGTCTTGCCCTACCCTCCTTCCTATAAAAATCTTCCACTTTGTACAACTCCTTTCTACTTGCTAGCTGGGATGCTGCCTGATTAATGAATTGCTTAATAAAGCCAATTAGATCTTCAAATTTACTAGGTTGAATTCTTGTTATTTAACAAATAACCAATGTTGTGGTTGGACCAGCCCTTAATGGTTCTTATTATGATTGCAAGATGCCCTTAAGCAACAATCATCAGGAAACTTTGAAAAAAAAAAAAAAAGAGATTGATTACTTACAAGACCTAGAAATCACAAAGCACACCTGGACCACACATTGAGGTTGTAGGTATAAAGAGAGTGCATGGGCTGGGGGTTCTGTTTTTTTTGGGGTTGAGGGTGGGAGCCTAGGGTTTCCATAGGAGTCACTCTTGATTGATAAATTTAAAACATAACAGTGGGAATTTAAAGCAGGGTGGGAAGAAAGGCAAGTGACACAATTGTTCAGTTACTGAAATCTACCAGGGTCTCTCAAATAAAGGAGACTGGGATGGTGGGGGGAGAGGGATAGGTAGTCTGGCTCCTTCCCTAATCCTGTGGTTGGCAGTGTGTTTATTCAAGACAGCCTGTTTCAAATGGATGCCTGAGCAATCAAAACTTAGGTCAGGCAATACATTACAAAAAAGAAAAACAACCATCAGGGCTTATACTATGTAATAATATATTAATATGATTCAATAATTATTACAACTGTAGTATGAAGTTGTAGGTGTTAATAATAGGAAACTCTGGATGTGGCAAATATGAGAGCTTGCTGAACTATCTTCATAATTTTTCTTGAAATCTAAAATTTCTAAAAATAAAAGTTTTTAAAAATAAGAACCTGAAATCCCCTTGGTGAGAATTTCTTTAGTGAGATTTTAATATTGAATAAATCAAAACCTTAGTCTCCAAATGAAAATGTTAATGGACTAAACACTCCAATTAAATGGCGGATTACCAGAATGAGTTTAAAAAGCAAGCTCTATGTTCTAGAGACTCATGCACTTAAATATAAATACTAAGTAAATTGGGAAAGTAAGTGGATACAAAAAGATGTGCCATGGAAACAGTGAAAAGGTTTGAGTGACTATATTATTATCAAACAAAATAAACTTTGAAACAAGGAATATAACTAGTGTAACTGGTATAATTAGCTAATACTTTCAGTATAGTGTTAAATGGGTTTGCAGAAAGAGGACATCCTTAACTTGTTCCTGATTTTAAGAAGAAAACATCCAGTTTCTCACAAATAAGTATAAGGTTTAGTTGTTTTTTGTTTGTTTTTGGTAGGTGTTCATTATCAAGTTGAGGAAGTTCCTCCTCTATTTGTGGTTTTCTGAGGGTTTTTAATTTATTTTTAATTAATTTTTATTTGAGAGTGAGAGTGCGTGTGAGAGTGTGTGAGGGGACAGGCAGAGGGAGAGAAAGAGAAAATATTTTTTTATTTTTATTTTATTTTTTTTAATTTTTTTTTTCAACGTTTATTTATTTTTGGGACAGAGAGAGACAGAGCATGAACGGGGGAGGGGCAGAGAGAGAGGGAGACACAGAATCGGAAACAGGCTCCAGGCTCTGAGCCATCAGCCCAGAGCCTGACGCGGGGCTCGAACTCCCGGACCGCGAGATCGTGACCTGGCTGAAGTCGGATGCTTAACCGACTGCGCCACCCAGGCGCCCCGAGAAAATATTTTTTTAAAAAATATTTTTATTTTTTAAAATTTTATTTTTATTTTTTAAAATTTACATCCAAATTAGTTAGCATATAGTGCAACAATGATTTCAGGAGTAGATTCCTTAGTGCCCCTTACCCATTTAGCCCATCCCCCCTCCCACAACCCCTCCAGTAACCTTCAGTTTGTTCTCCATATTTAGGAGTCTCTTCTGTTTTGTCCCCCTCCCTGTTTTTATATTATTTTTGTTTCCCTTCCCTTACGTTCATCTGTTTTGTCTCTTAAAGTCCTCATATGAGTGAAGTTATATATGATTTTTGTCTTTCTCTGACTGACTAATTTCACTTAGCATAATACCCTCCAGTTCCATCCATGTAGTTGCAAATGGCAAGATTTCATTCTTTTTGATTGCTGAGTAATACTCCATTGTGTGTGTGTGTATATATATATATATATATACACACATATATATGTATATATATGTGTGTGTATATATATGTATATATATATATACCATATCTTCTTTATTCATTCATCCATCGATGGACATTTGGGCTCTTCCCATACTTTGGCTATTGTTGATAGTGCTGCTATAAACATGGGGGTGCATGTGTCCCTTCGAAACAGCACACCTGTATCCCTTGGATAAATGCCTAGTAGTACAATTGCTGGGTGGTAGGGTAGTTCTATTTTTAGTTTTTTGAGGAACCTCCATACTGTTTTCCAGAGTGGCTGCACCAGCTTGCATTCCCAAGAAAGAGAAAATCTTAAGCAGGCTCCAAGCTCAGCCTGGAGCCCGACTTGGGGCTTGATCTCATGACCCTGAGATGATGACCTGAGCTGAAATCAGGAGTCAGACACTCAACCAACTGAGGCATGCATGCACCCCTCTGAGGGTTTTTATTATGAATTTTGTCAAATCCTTTTTTTGTGGCAATTGATAGGATCATTTGTTTTTCAAATTTAGCCTATTGATGTGGCAATACATTGATTTTTTTTTGAGTGTTAAATCAGTCTTGCATACTTGAAATAAATTGCACTTGATTGTGTCATATAATTCTTTTTACGTGTTGTTAGATTTAATTTGATAATATGTTTTTAAGGATTTTTATATCTATGTTCATTAAGGATATTGATCTATAGCTTTCCTTCCTTTTAATGTGTTTATTTAGTTTTGATACTAAGATAATACTAGCATTAAAGAATGAGTTAGGGAGCATTCCCTCTGCTTCTGCTTTTTGAAAGTACTTGTGAAGGTATTGGTATTTCTTTCTTAAATGTTTGATAGGATTCACCAGTAAAACAATATTAGCCTGGGGTGTTTTGTTTTGTTTTGTTTTTTGAAGTTTCTTAATTATTGATTTCAGTTTAATAGATACAGGAATATTCAAGTTATCTGTTTACCCTTGTGTGAGGTTTGGTGGTTTGCATCTTTACAAAATTGGGTAATTTCATCTATGTTATCAAATTTGTGGGCATAAAGTTATTTGTGGTATTCTTTCATTACCCTTTTAATATGCATGGAATTAGTAATGTGCCCCTACTGGTTATTTGTGTCTTTACGTTTTTGTTAGCCTGGCTGTCGATTTGCCAATTGTATTGATCTTTTCAAAGAATCAGCTTTTGGTTTCACTAATTTTCTCTACTATTTCCTTGTTTTAAATTTAATTGACTTGGGGTGCCTGGTGGTTAAGCGGCTGACTTCAGCTTAGGTCATGATCTCGTGGTTTGTGACATTGAGCCCCCAGGTCCAGCTCTGTGCTAACAGCTTGGAGCCTAGAGCCTGCTTTGGATTCTATGTCTCCATCTCACTCTCTGCCCCTCCCCTGCTCGTGCTCACGCTCGCTCTCTCTCAAAAGTAAATAAACGTTAAAAAATTAAAAAAAATTTTCATTGACTTATGTTCCAATTTTGGTAACTTCTTTTCTTTTGCTAGAGTTAGGCTTAAATAGTTCTTCTTTTCTAGTTTCTTAAGGTGATGCTTAACTTACTGATTTTTGATCTTTTTTCTTTTTATAGCATTTAATGCTCTAGATTTCCTTCTAAACACTGCTGTTATTATAGCCCACAAATTTTGAAAAGTTGTATTTTTGTTTCCATTTAGTTTGATATTTTAAATATTTCTTGAAATTTCTTCTTTAAGCCATGTGTTTTTTAGGAGCATGTTGCCCAGTTTCCAAATATTTGGGCATGTTCCAGCCATCTTTCTGTTGTTGATTTTTACTGCATCCATTGTAGTCTGAGAACATACTTTGTATGATTTTTATTCTTTTTAACATGTTAAGGTGTATTTAATAGCTGAGAATATGATCTATCTTGGTAAACGTTGCATGCAAGTTTGAAAAGAATGTGTTTGGTTCTTGTTGGATAGAGTATAGATGTCAATTAGATCCAGCTGATTGATGGTGTTGTTGCGTTTAACTATGTCCTTACTGATTTTCTGCCCGCTTGGTTGATCAATTACTGACAGGAGTATTAAAGTATCCAGCTATAATAGTGGATTTGTTGGCTTTTCCTTGTTGCTTTATCAGTTTTTGCTGCATATTTTTTGACACTGTTGTTAGGTGTATACATGTTTAGGATTGTTACGTCTGTGTGTGTGTGTGTGTGTGTGTGTGTGTGTGTGTGTGTAATTGCTGGGTCATATGGCAATTCTATGTTTAACTTTTTGGAGAATCACCAAACTGTTGTACACAGTAGCTGTATGTCTTCTTGGAGAATTGACCCTTATTATGTAATACCCACCTTTATCCCTAATAATTTTCCTTGTTCTGCATTCAACTTTATTTGAAGCTCTTCTAGCTATTCCAGCTTGCTTTGATTAGTGTTAGTACATATAGTTTTCTCCATCCCTTTATTTTTCACTTATCTGAGTATATATTTGTTATAGGTTTTGTGTGACAAAATATAGTTGGATCTTGTTTTTTTGTTTAAAAATTTTTTTATGTTTATTTTTGAGAGAGAGAGAGAAAGAGCGTGAGCAGGGGAGGGGCAGAGAGAGAGGGAGACATAAATTCGGAAGCAGGCTCCAGGCTCTGAGCGTACAGCATAGAGCCTGATGCGGGGCCGGAACCCACGAACTGGTGAGATCATGACCTGAGCTGAAGTCTGACGCCCAACCTACTGAGCCACCCCAGAGACCCTAGAATTTTTTTATGTTTATTTATTTTTGAGAGAGAGAGAGAGAGAGAGAGAGAGTGTGTGTGTGTGTGTGTGTGTGTGTGTGATTGGGGGAGTGGCAGAGAGAGAGAGAGAGAGAGAGAGAGACAAAGAGAGAGAGAGACACACACACAGAATCGGAAGCAGTCTCCAGGATCTGAGCTGTCAGCACAGAGCCCTTCGTGACGCTCAAACTAATGAACCATGAGATCATGACCTGAGCTGAAGTCCAATGCTTAACAGATTGAGCCACCCAGGTATCCCTTGTTTTTTTGTTTTAAATCTACTTTGACAATTGCAATCTTTTAATTGGTGTATTAGTATCTTTTTTTTAATAAATTTTTTAAAACATTTATTCATTTTTGAGAGACAGAGAGAGACAGAGTGTGAGTGGGGGAGGGACAGAAAGAAAGGGAGGCACAGAATCTGAAGCAGGCTCCAGGCTCTGAGCTTGAATTTATGGAACATGGACCACAAGATCATGACCTGAGCTGAAGTTGGGGGCTTAACCAATTGAGCCACCCAGGCACCCTGGTATATCAGTACCGTTGTGTTTAAAGTGACTATTGATATAGGTGAATTAATATCTATTATGTTGGTGACTGTTTTCTATTTCTTGCAATTGTTCTTAAATTTAAACCAATTTCTGCCCTGATTTAAATTGGTCATCTTACATGATTTTCTTTTATCTCTTCTTTTAGCAAATCTATTATGCTTCTTTAAAAAAATTTAGAGAAATTCCAAGGGTTTTAGGATCTCTGTACCAGAAACAGGGATGAAGACCAACTATGTATGTCTTCTTAAATATTTCAATATCAGGGAGGAGGGGCCAACATGGCGGAGAAGTAGGGGGATTGGAAGTTCCCTCCTCTCTCAAACAAAGCAGTATTGAGGCCAAAGGACTTTGAACTCCAAGCTTCTGGGCAGCAAAGAGACAGAGTTTCTTCCAGGGCTTCCAGGGGCCCACTGGGACAACCTGACAGGCCATAGGTGCATGATTGTGAACTGGGAGAGAGAAAACAATTTAGTTGTTGCCTTAGACTTTGTAATATATATATTTAACCTAAGTCTACCTTCAAAGAACTTGTGTAATGTAACTTATGACTGTGTTGCCAATTCTCCTCTCTAGTTCCTTGTGACATTGTGATCATTAATTTTACTTATCAATATGCTATAATCACCCAATAGATTATTACTATTATTTAGACAGTTACATTTCAGATTAACTAAGAATAAAAGTAACAGATTTATTTTACTTCCACTTATTCCTTCACTGATGCTCTGCTCTTCCTTATGTAATCCAACTTTCTGACCTATAAAATTCTGCCTGAAGAACTGCTTTAACATTTCTTTTAGAGAGGTGTGTTGTCAATGCATTCCCTCAGTTTTTGTTTTTTTGAAAAAGTATTTCTCTTTTACTTTTTGTACATTAAAATAAAAAAAATTTATATTTTAAAGTTTTTATTTTAATTCCAGTTAACATACAGTGTTATATTAGTTTCAGGTGTCTCCTTCACTTTTGAGGGATAACTTTGCTGGATATAGAATTCTACATTGGTGGTTATTTTTCTCAACACTTTAACGATTTTCCTCCACTCTCTTGTTAGCATAATTTGTAATGAAAGAAAGAGTTCCACTCTTGTAGCTTCAGCTGCAGCTTGCTTTGAATCTGCTATGCACATGTACAGTTCAGGGGTCAGCTAAAGACCTGGGCAGAGTTTATACACAAAATTTGGGGTGTCCCTTTTCTCAGTCTCTTCTTTCCAGGATTCAGCCTTCATTTTCCACTGGCTTTGTTTGTTTTGGCTTTATCTCCTAGCTTTTTAGACACGAAAGATAGAGGATTTTCTAAAAAAGTTTTAGCCACCCTGTAATATGCCATGACAATATGCTCTTAGAATAAAGCTACAAAAATAGAAGACTTACCCTGCTATGTTCTTCTCTTCCAGATTTCCACATCCCTCCAGTATTTACCTGGTCTTATTAACTCTGTAGAGCCTTGAGGTAGTTGTTTTTTGTATTTGTCCAGAATTTATATTTGTTATTTTCAGATAGTTTTTTCTGTTAGGAATGTATTCCACCAAAGTGGAAACAGAACACTCTCAGCTTCTGGCTTCTACTGCCAGAGTCTTTAGCTTGTACCACAGCCCAATGGCTTCTAATGAAAACAAAGCTTAGTTGCTGAAATTCCATTGCTTCACAAATAAAATGGAGGCTTAAATGAATTGAGACATGTAAAATTAGGCAGTAAATGTTGATTTCATTTTTCCTGTATCTCCTTCTGTTCTTTCACGGAGAGGTTCGATACCTAATCCTGGATTGTCCATGTTCAAAGGCCAGCCTGAAACTGTAATTTCTGGCAGCATTTCTATAGAGTAGAGATTTTATCTTTTTTGATTTTGCTCTATTTAAATGAGACCTGCCCCAACACCCTCAGGTGGTGAGGAGAGGAGGAAGTTATCTTAATCTTAGTAAAGCCAATAGCTTAATAATGAATAATAAACATTTTTTTTTCTTATAAGTGCTTTGGCTGACCCCAGCACTCTGTCAATATCAGGCAGTTTTGATAAGTTGTCCTTTCCACCAGGACACTTCTGTGTTGTTGTACTCCCTTTCTTTCAATTTTTCTTGAGATAATTCACTAACCTTCCAAAAGCATTATTCATTTCATATGCAGAGGAGTTTAATTATAATCTTGTCTCATTCCCAAATACTCCAAATGCTGTCTCCCTCAACCAAATAAAATGGCCATCAAGTATTGAATTAATTGAATACAGCTCTCCCCCAGTGAAGAATGTTGTGACCAAGTCTTAAATGAGGATTTTTGTTGCTGCTGCTGCTGTTGTTTTTAATTTTCATCGCATTCAATTTACTAGGGAATGAAAATGACGCATATAGCTTCTCAAGATCTTTTTACAATTCTGAATCCAAAAAGCTCTGAAAACTGGAAGTTTTTCTGCAAGTTTGTTGCAGATTTATTTGGCTGCAAAACCTAACTGCAACTAATGTGAAGCTTTTCATAGCCTTTCATTATCAATTTAGTGTAAGCATTCACATGTGTCACTGCAGAAATATTGATGTGCTTGATTATGGGGTGCTGCTCCAGATTCCAGCATTGGTGTTTCATAATATATGGAATTACAAACTGCATTACCTATTTAAAATGTGAAAAAATCTGAATTCTAAAACACATCTTGTCCTAAAAGTTTTATTTTTAAAAATTTTTTTGAATATGAAATTTATTGTCAAATTGATTTCCATACAACACCCAGTGCTCACCCCAACAGGTGCCCTCCTCAATACCCATCACCCACCCTCCCCTCCTTCCCACGCCCCATCAACCCTCAGTTTGTTCTCAGTTTTTAAGAGTCTCTTACGTTTTGGCTCCCTCCCTCTCTAATCTTTTTTTTTTCTTCCCCTCCCCCATGGTCTTCTATAAAGTTTCTCAGGATCCACATAAGAGTGAAAACACGTATCTGTCTGTCTCTGCCTCACTTATTTCACTTAGCATAATACTCACCAGTTCCATCCATGTTGCTACAAATGGCCAGATTTCATTCTTTCTCATTACCAAGTAGTATTCCATTGTATATACATCTTCTTTATCCATTTGTCAGTTGATGGACATTTATGCTCTTTCCATAATTTGGCTATTGTTGAAAGTGCTGCTATGTACATTGGGGTACAAGTGCCCCTATGCATCAGCACTCCTGTATCCCTTGGATAAATTCCTAGCAGTGCTATTGTTGGGTCATAGGGTAGATCTATTTTTAATTTTTTGAGGAACCTCCACACTGTTTTCCAGAGCGGCTGCACCAGTTTGCATTCCCACCAACAGTGCAAGAGGGTTCCCGTTTCTCCACATCCTCGCCAGCATCTATAGTCTCCTGATTTGTTCATTTTAGCCACTCTGACTGGTGTGAGGTGGTATCTCAGTGTGGTTTTAATTTGTATTTCCCTGATGAGGAGTGACCTTGAGCATCTTTTCATGTGCCTATTGGCCATCTGGATGTCTTCCTTAGAGAAGTATCTATTCATGTCTTCTGCCCATTTCTTCACTGTAGTTCATTTTTGCTTTGAATTCCCTTGCCTTTGGGGATGTGTCAAGTAAGAAATTGCTGTGGCTGAGGTCAGAGAGGTTTTTTCCTGCTTTCTCCTCTAGGGTTTTGATGGTTTCCTGTCTCACATTCAGGTCCTTTATCCATTTTGAGTTTATTTTTGCGAATGGTGTAAGAA
Organism: Prionailurus bengalensis; assembly: GCF_016509475.1. NCBI lineage: Eukaryota > Metazoa > Chordata > Mammalia > Carnivora > Felidae > Prionailurus > Prionailurus bengalensis. The sequence goes on from NC_057343.1 coordinate 200,738,254, forward strand.
AGTGGTCTAGTTTCATTCTTCTGCATGTTGCTATCCAGCTCTCCCAGCACCATTTGTTAAAGAGGCTGTCTTTTTTCCATTGGATGTTCTTTCCTGCTTTGTCAAAGGTTAGTTGGCCATACTTTTGTGAGTCCAATTCTGGCATTTCTATTCTATTCCATTGGTCTATGTGTCTGTTTTTGTGCCAATACCATGCTGTCTTGATGATTACAGCTTTGTAGTAGAGACTAAAGTCTGGGATTGTGATGCCTCCCGCTTTGGTCTTCTTCTTCAATATTACTTTGGCTATTTGGAATCTTTTGTGGTTCCATATGAATTTTAGGATTGCTTGTTCTAGCTTTGAGAAGAATGCTGGTGCAATTTTTATTGGAATTGCATTGAATGTGTAGATAGCTTTGGGTAGTATTGACATTTTAACAATATTTACTTTTGCAGTCTATGAGCATGCAATGTTTTTCCATTTCTTTATATCTTCTTCAATTTCCTTCATAAGCTTTCTATAGTTTTCAGCATACAGATCTTTTACATCTTTGGTTAGGTTTATTCCTAGGTATTTTATGCTTCTTGGTGCAATTGTGAATGGGATCAGTTTCTTTGTTTGTCTTTCTGTTGCTTCATTATTAGTGTATAAGAATGCAACTGATTTCTGTACATTAAATTTGTATCCTGCGACTTTGCTGAATTCATGTATCAGTTCTAGCAGACTTTTGGTGGAGTCTATTGGGTTTTCCATGTATAATATTATGTCATATGCAAAAAGTGAAAGTTTGACTTCATCTTTGCCAGTTTTGATGCCTTTGATTTCCTTTTGTTGTCTGATTGCTGATGCTAGAACTTCCAACACTATGTTAAACAACAGTGGTGAGAGTGGACATCCCTGTCGTGTTCCTGATCTCAGGGAGAAACCTGTCAGTTTTTCTCCATTGAGGATGATATTAGCTATGGGCTTTTCATAAATGGCTTTTATGATGTTTAAGTATGTTCCTTCTACACCGACTTTCTCGAGAGTTTTTATTAAGAAACGATGCTGAATTTTGTCAAATGCTTTCTCTGCATCGATTGACAGGATCATATGGTTCTTATCTTTTCTTTTATTAATGTGATGTATCACATTGATTGATTTGCGAATGTTGAACCAGCCCTGCAGCCCAGAAATGAATCCCACTTGATCATAGTGAATGATCCTTTTTATATGCTGTTGAATTCGATTTGCTAGTATCTTGTTGAGAATTTTTGCATCCATATTCATCAGGGATATTGGCCTCTAGTTCTCTTTTTTTTGCTGGGTCTCTGTCTGGTTTGGGAATCAAAGTAATGCTGGCTTCATAGAATGAATCTGGAAGTTTTCCTTCCCTTTCTATTTTTTGGAAAAGCTTGAGAAGAATAGGTACTATCTCTGCTCTAAATGTCTGGTAGAATTCCCCAGGGAAGCCATCTGGTCCTGGACTCATATTTGTTGGGAGATTTTTGATAACTGATTCAATTTCTTCACTGGTTATGGGTCTGTTCAAGTTTTCTATTTCTTTCTGAGTTTTGGAAGTGTGTGGGTGCTTAGGAATTTGTCCATTTCCTCCAGATTGTCCAGTTTGTTGGCATATAATTTTTCATAGTATTCCCTGATAATTGCTTGTATTTCTGAGGGATTGGTTTTAATAATTCCATTTTCATTCATGATTTTATCTATTTGGGTCATCTCCCTTTTCTTTTTGAGAAGCCTGGCTAGAGGTTTATCAGTTTTGTTTATTTTTTCAAAAAACCAACTCTTGGTTTCATTGATCTGGTCTACAAGTTTTTTTTTAGGTTCTATATTGTTTATTTCTGCTCTGATCTTTATTATTTCTCTTCTTCTGCTGGGTTTGGGGTGTCTTTGCTGCTCTGATTCTATTTCCTTTAGGTGTGCTGTTAGATTCTGTATTAGGGATTTTTCTTGTTTCTTGAGATAGGCCTGGATTGCAATGTATTTTCCTCTCAGGACTGCCTTTGCTGCATCCCAAAGTGTTTGCATTGTTGTATTTTCATTTTCATTTGTTTCCATATGTTTTTAAATTTCTTCTCTAATTGCCTAGTTGGCCCATTCATTCTTTACTACAGTGTTCTTTAACCTCCATGCTTTTGGAGGTTTTCCAGACTTTTTCCTGTGGTTGATTTCAAGCTTCATAGCACTGTGGTCTGAAAGTGTACATGGTATGATCTCAATTCTCTTATACTTATGAAAGGCTGTTTTGTGACCCAGTATGTGATCTATTTTGGAGAATGTTCTGTGTGCACTCGAGAAGAAAGTATGTTCTGTTGCTTTGGGATGCAGAGTTCTAAATATATCTGTCAAGTCCATGTGATCCAATGTATCATTCAGGGCCCTTGTTTCTTTATTGATCCTGTGTCTAGATGATCTATCCATTGTTGTAAGTGGAGTATTAAAGTCCCCTGCGATTACCACATTCTTATCAATGAGGTTGCTTATGTTTGTGATCGTTTTATATAATTGGGGGCTCCCGTATTTGTGCATAGACATTTATAATTGTTAGCTCTTCTTGATGGATAGACCCTGTAATTATTATATAATGCCCTTCTTCATCTCTTGTTACAGCCTTTAATTTAAAGTCTAGTTTGTCTGATACAAGTATGGCTACTGCAGCTTTCTTTTGACTTACAGTAGCATGGTATATGGTTCTCCATCCCCTCACTTTCAATCTGAAGGTGCCCTAGGTCTAAAATGAGTCTATTGTAGACAGCAGATAGATGGGTCTTGTTTTTTTTATCCATTCTGATACTTTATGTCTTTTGGTTGGAGCATTGAGTCCATTTACATTCAGTGTTATTATAGAAAGATACGGGTTTAGAGTCATTGTGATGTCCGTAGGTTTCATGCTTGCAGTGATGTCTCTGGTACTTTGTGGTCCTTGCAGCGTTTCACTCACAGAATCCCCCTTAGGATCTCTTGTAGGGCTGGTTTAGTGGTGATGAATTCCTTTAGCTTTTGTTTGTTTGGGAACACTTTTATTTCTCCTTCTATTCTGAATGACAGACTTGTTGGATAAAGGATTCTCGGGTGCATATTTTTTCTGTTCATCACATTGAAGATTTCCTTCCATTCCTTTCTGGCCTGCCGAGTTTCAGTAGATAAGTCTGCCACTAGTCTTATGGGTCTCCCTTTATATGTTAGAGTGTATTTATCCCTAGCTGCTTTCAGAAATTTCTCTTTATCCTTGTATTTTGCCAGTTTCACTATGATATGTCATGCAGAAGATCGTTTCAAGTTACGTCTGAAGGGAGTTCTCTGTGCCTCTTGGATTTCAATGTCTTTTTCCTTCCCTAGATCAGGGAAGTTCTCAGCTATGATTTGTTCAAGTACACCTTCAGCCCCTTTCTCTCTCTCTTCCTCTTCTGGAATTCCTATTATACGGACATTGTTCTGTTTGATTGCATCACTTAGTTCTCTAATTCTCCCCTCATACTCCTGGATTTTTTTATCTCTCTTTTTCTCAGCTTGCTCTTTTTCCATAATTTTATCTTCTAGTTCACCTATTCTTTCCTCTGCCTCTCCAATCCAAGCTGTGGTCGCCTCCATTTTATTTTGCACCACATTTATAGCATTTTTTAGCTCCTCCTGACTATTTCTTAGTCACTTTAGTCTATCTGTAGCAATAGATTCTCTGCTGTCCTCTATACGTTTTTGAAGCCCAGTGATTAATTTTCTGACTATTATTCTAAATTCTTGTTCTGTTATATTGCTAAAATTGTTTTTGATCAATTCATTAGCTGTTGCTGCTTCCTGGAGTTTTTTTTTTTTTGAGGATAATTCTTCCATTTTGTCATTTTGGATAGTCCCTGGGGTGGCACGGAACTGCAGGGCACTTCCCCTGTGCTGTCTGGAGTAACGTGTTGGTGGGCAGGGCCGCAGTCAGACCCGATGTCTGTCCCCAGCCCACCGCTGGGGTCACAGTCATACTGGTGTGTACCTTATCTTCCCCTCCCCCAGGGGCAGGATCACTGTGGAGTGGTGTGGCCCCTGTCTGGGCTACTTGCACACTTCCAGGCTTGTGGTGCTGCTTGATGGGATCTGGCGTATTAGCCGGGGTGGATCTGCAAGGTGCACAGGGTTGGGAGGGGCAGGCTTACCTCGCTTTGCTGTTGGTGGTCCCCTGCAGGAGGGGCCCTGCAGCACCAGGAGGGAGGCAGGCAGACCCTCTTCCGTAGGCCTCTTGTCTATTCTTGGCTCCGGAGAGTCCATTATGCTAGTCTTTTGGCAGTTTTCTGGGTTAGTTAGGCAGATATGGGTGGAATCTATGTGATCAGCAGGACAAGGTGAGCCCAGTATCCTCCTACGCCGCCATCTTCCGAACCAAATCCCTAAAAGTTTTAGATGAGGGATTGCAGACTATATTCTGAAAAAAATTCCTTAGAACACATTCATGTCTTATACTTTATATTGGAAAATTATATTCCATAAAAGCAGTTATTTAGAGACATATTTACTGTTGAGTCAACTGAACAACTCACAGCAAATTGAAGTCAACACGAGGAAAGGAAACTAATGTTAATTCATATTTCAATAGAAAGAAAGGCAGCAATTGAAAAACTGCAACCTACTCATCAGTAACCTTTGTTCATTACCTGAACTGCAGGAATTCTTTTGAATATCTGCATGCACAGTACAAAACTTACAACATTTCAAAAAATTGAATGATAGACTTTGTAGAAAAAAGTTCCTCAGAAAGCCATAAGCATGAGCTAATGTCAAGTATGAACATAAAACGTTAATGCTCTTTAATTAGTCATTTTACTAGTTATAATGGAATACCCCTTTTTCTTAAGGTATGTAAAAATGGAAGGCAAAAGAATTTATCTTCTTACTTAAAAACCTGTTTTTAAAATGTTTATTTATGAGAGAGAGAGCATGCACAAGTGAGCGGGAGAGGGGCAGAGAGAGAGAGACACAGAAATCTGATGCAGGCTCCAGGCCCCAAGCTGTTATCACAGAACCTGATGTGGGGCTCGAATAATGAACCATGAGATCATGACCTGAGCTGAAGTTGGATGCTTAACTGACTGAGTCACCCAGGAACCCCTGTCTTCTCACTTTCAATTCAGGATTTTTATTTTTAGGGTTAATTCTTGACTCATTAGTATTATCAGATAGGCCAGGTACCATACTATAAAAGTCTTTGATCTAGAATCGTGTTTATCGTGTTCAAGCCGTGTGGCATTTGGGGGTGGGATTGAGGAAAGATGGTAAAAATAAATTTTTCAACATAATGCAGTCATTATAAACATCAAAGCAAGTGTAATCAATGAAATGTCTATTTTGTGGACCTTCAAGGAATTAAACTTAACAAATGTAAGGGAAATGCTTGATATGGTTCTTGATAAACGATATCACAAAACTCACACAACCACCTTAGTTTCCCAGTATTTTGTCACAATTACAGATGGACATTTTTTTTATAAATTTATTTTTTTTTCAACATTTTTTATTTATTTTTGGGACAGAGAGAGACAGAGCATGAACGGGGGAGGGGCAGAGAGAGAGGGAGACACAGAATCGGAAACAGGCTCCAGGCTCCGAGCCATCAGCCCAGAGCCTGACGCAGGGCTCGAACTCACGGACCGCGAGATCGTGACCTGGCTGAAGTCGGACGCTCAACCGACTGCGCCATCCAGGCGCCCCCAGATGGACATTTTAAGATGGCGTGAGAAGGTAAGGTACATTGTAGCAGCAGAGACAGGTTAGAACTCTTGAGTTGCTTTGGGTAAATAGATCTATGGTTAGAACTTTGTGATCTTATACTATAAAATATGCCTGATAGGCCTTTTATTTTGAGGATTAAGGAGGGGACAATTTTACCTAAATAAAAATTTCAGTGAAATTTGACCATTACCATTTAAATCATTTGACATTGAAATTGTATTGATACATCTTTGGAGCTCTGAGTTAAATCACCATTTCTCTAGGTAGATGTATATATTTTCATTTTTCTTGGTTTTCTTGTTCTTTTCTTTCTTTCTTTCTTTCTTTCTTTCTTTCTTTCTTTCTTTCTTTTTCTGTCTTTCTGTCTTTTTGTATTATTTTTTTTCATTTTTATTTATTTATTTTGAGAGAGAGAGAGAGAGAGAGAGAGAGAGAGAGAGAGAACAAGCAGGGGAGGTCCAGACAGAGAGGGAGAGAGAGGGAAAATCTGAAGCAGGCTTTGCACTGTCAGCACAGAGCCCGATGAGAGACTTGAACTTGAAAACTGTGAGATCATGACCTGAGCCAAAACCAAGAGTTGGATGCTTAACTGACTGAGCCACTGAGACATCCCTCTTTCTTTCTTTCTTTTTTTTTTAACTTAAATTTTAGTTAACATACAGTACAATATTGGTTTCAGCTTTCTTTCTTTCTTTCTTTCTTTCTTTCTTTCTTTCTTTCTTTCTTTCTTTCTTTCTTAATAACTGTATAAGGCTTTGTCTTTCATTGTTTTCCTGGTTACTCTGTAGAGTTTCTTTCCTCAGATATTTATGTGGCTGGTTCCTTTTTATTCAGACCTTAATTTAAATATCACCATTACTTTCCTTCTCCTGATTCTGCCCTTGTTTTATTTTCATACCAGGACATTTCTTCATAACACTTATAAGTATGTTAAATGTTTATTTCCAGTCTCTCCTCATACCCCCCCCCCCATATGATGCCAGTAGCAACCTTGTGTTACTCTCTACTGAACTCTACTACAGAACAGTGCCTAACACAGAACAGGTGCTTAATAAATATTTGTTGAAATGAATTAATATGTGAATGAACAGAACAGAGTCAAAGTGCAAGAAAATTACAAGTAGTTGCAATGGGAGAAAATACCAGATCTACTGTTAGTTAATTATACCTTGGATTTTTCACATACCTAATAAGCATTTATAATGGGAAGTGTTTAGGTTTTAGTTTCAAGACTTTAAAATCAGGGGTGAATTATGAAAGTACTCTTCTCCAGCAATATCTCAAAAATTGCTATGAATCTTTAAAATGCTGACCTCTAAATAGGACATGCCTAAAAATGGGAGTCAGTGAATTAGCATGGCATTCAGAGACATGAAGCCTAGTTGTTCCCAAGGCTGTCAGTCTTTATTCCTTCCCTCCCTTTTCTGACTCTTTACCACAGAAGGATAAAGTTGAACTGTGCTCCTGGTGAGTCCAGCCAGGGCTGGGCTGATGTCTTGTGGGTTAGGACAGGTCATGCCAAAAGCAAAAAGTAAAATATTTTTGAGTTTAAAGGATAAATTTAAACTTCAAAGAATAAAAATGGTAGTATATCGAGTAAACAATAGAACTGAGAAGGAAATAAAACCAAGGCCAGGAATAGAGTAAGGTGCTCCAAGAAGATTGTTACAAGAGTCTGTAATTTGTTGTTTTTGCCCACTAAATTATATGATGTATGGGGAGATTGACCTGGTATGAAGTATGAAGGAACAGATTTGAATAAGGCATATAGATAGATATGTTGGAGAGAACGCTAAACTTGTCTTCTAACTCTTAAGATACACAACCTGAGAAGATGATCTAACTTCTTTGCATATCAGTTATCACGTCTATAAATGCAAATATATGCTTCATTGTGTGTGTAAGAGAGAGAGAAAATTAAGTAAGATAATGGGCTACATTGTCTGGTATCTAGATTTGTTAAATTTATTGAAATGTCTTCACATGAATGCTAAAGCAGTATTTGAAGTATACTTACCTTTTGAAAAGCCATAAATTTGGGACATAGATGAGGTTATTGAGATAACAATAATCTTAGGCCTCATCATTGCTTAAACTTGTATTGAACACCAATTTTTATGAAGTACCATACTAAGTGCTCATGATTCAAAGATAAAAGAAATATAATCTAATAGAGAAATTAACATGTATATAATGTTGCTATTAAAAATATGTCTTCCAGCTATAACATTGTAAGTAGCTACAATTTAAAGTAGGGAGTTATTAGTATAAGAAGAGACGGTAAAAGTACCATTTATGCATTAGAAAACAAAGAACATTCATCTGAGGCTGTGTGGAGACACTGGGAAGGCAAAATGAAGAATGGAATGTAGGTGACATTTCCTTTCCAAATCAATTTGGCACAGGTGTATTCTAAATGATAGTTTTACGTGCATATTTTTTCTGTTGCTTTACTGTAACATTTCAAAATTGCCGTTTGCACAGTCTATAGTGTACCTATTAAACCTGCAATGACTAGTAAGGAGATCTGGGTGAGCCCAGAATTGTTCTAACAATAGATGAAATTTTGAGTGGCTTCAGTTCTTCTGATAGAAATTGTGAGACTGTCACACTTGAGAACTAGTTTCTCAGCAACATAAACAGTTGGCTTCGGGAACGTCTTGTTCTGAAGCAAATGCTCAAAGTATCTTGATTTAACCGAATTTATTTAGAAAGTGAGTGGGGTTGAATCTTATGCAACTGTTTGATTAAGTTTGACATTCTTGTGAGAGGGATACTTACTAAAAGATCAGGCTGCAAATGACAGAGAAGTTCCAGAGGAGGGATTGAAAAAGATGTATAGAACATGGAAACCATTTGAAAGTAAAAGTTTGTGAACTCATGGAAACTGTTAACCTTTGGAAGACAATTCTGAGCTCTCTATTCAGGAAGGTCATGTACAACTCAACTACCTGTCTGGGATTTGAATCTCAGCTTCTATTAGTTTCTTTAAGCTCCCCACAAATATTGTTTACTATCCAAAAATCTTCTTGGACTGAAAAAATATCAGAGTCCTAGATCTGACTCCCTATGACTACACTCTGTACCCTCATTTACGTGAAAAAATTATATTGTACAAAAATTGTGTTACTTAGAGCAGGGGAGGTGTGAATTACTGAAAAGTTCAAATGTTAGATTTAAAGAAAAGCATCATTATTTTCAAAGACATGGAATACTTTGAATCACCTGCAAGTAAAGCTTTGGCAAGGCGAGAGAAGGCCTTGTCTGGTTTGGTGACTAGATAAGATGGCACTTGAGATAACATATTAATTGTTTATATACAAATGGATGCTGTTATATAGCACTGGAAAACAGTTTGTTCTCTTAAGTAGGTCAAGCATTCTCCCCTGAAAGCTTGTTTACATCAGAGAGATTTAACTAACGTTGGTTCCTTTCTTTACAAATACTGTAAAGGAAACCCAAGTTAGATATCACAAAGTACAAATTAATGGAATTCAAATTGATGAAAGGGTGTTGACTTTTACTTCTGTATTAAAGTTCATAATATTTTATTGCTCCTAATCAGTTGATAATCTGAATGCATCTACTGGTTGAAAATAATTTTATTGACTATTTGAGATGCTTTACTGAAAAAACTTCAGATGATATAATGTGGATGCAAGATTCTGGATTACCCCTTACCCCCACATCAACGTTTAGTTTAATTCTCCCATTTTATAAAGGCATGAACACTCAGCTGTGAAAGGTATCGGGCAGAAGTGTTGTAATAATCAAGTCACCACCATGTTCTCTTTTGGACGTCCCTGTACCACCTGTATGTCTGAGCTTATACAAATGACCAAAAAGGGGAGAAACAAGCCAACATTGAAATTCCTTTATAAATAGTCTTTTATCCTAACTTCATCTCTGTGAATGACCTTAAAAATGACCCTAGATAATGGCGGTTATGCTCTTGGCAATCTCTTTCCCTGAGGGCACCTGTCACGAAACAGGTCTGCAGCGCTTGCTGCCTCCCTTGGAAATTTTCCCTTGAGTTTTTTTCTATCCTTTTCCCATCCCTCCCTGAATTCTGTTGGGACAAATCCTTACTGCCAGCGTCAGCAGAAACTGTAATCTCCCTTCTAGTGCAACATATGTAATAACATATTATAGCTTTGGGCCAGAACTTGAACCTTCTTGATTCATTAAAAGAAAAAAAAAGTTGACTTAAAGATGAACTAGAACTTTATTTTCAGACCAAAGAGTAAAATGAAATCAATCTCCTTGGTTTTTCTTTTTGTTACTTCTTTTTTTTTTTCTTTTTTGGGTGTCTTCATTATTAAATAAAACCACTTTATGAAGTGAAACAAAACCCATATACAAACGACTGAAATAAATGGACCAAGATTTATCTTCTTTTCTTCCCATTTTCACCCGATGAATTGTTTTTGAGAAATCTGAAGACTTAAACAGGACTCCCTAAAATAACCAACTAGCAGTTCTGCAAAAAAGGAAACCAAAATAAATACATCTTCTTAGAAGTCAGTTATAATTTCTCCTCTGACTTTTTTTCCTCCTTTGCTTACATGCTCCTTAACCCCTATTCTTCTCTGTCCCCATTCCACCTCTTTTGGGGAAGAGCCAGGATTCAGAAAACAAGGGTTGCATGGTAAGGCTTCTGGTCTCCTCCTTCTGTGGCAGTGAACATTGCCATTTGAAAGATTTCTTATGCAGATAACTTAAGGAGACCAGTGAATTAATGTTTTTAGATGACACTGAACCATAAAGATCTCTAAATAATTGCCACTAATAGGTCCAGTTTTGTGGTGGATTAAGTATATTCTTAGAAATAAACTCTACCTGAATCAGAAGAGAACAAGGCTGACCTGATTTCCTTTGGTTTCTTTTCAAAGGAATGAGTAGTTGTTTTCCAAGAAAGTTTACATTTTCTTTCCTATGTATATATAATAAAATAATATATAGAATACATAATGATATTATATATAATTTATAATAATATATAATATTATATATATATATTTTTTTTTTTTTTTGAGAGAGAGAGAGAGAGAGATAGAGAGGCAGGGGCAGAGGGAGAGAGAAAATCCTAAGCAGGCTCCACACTTAGCACAGAGCCAGATTCAAGCTCAACATGGGACTTGATCTCATGACAGTGAGATGACCCAAGACAAAATCAACAGTCGGACACCTAACAGCCTGAGCCACCCAGGTGCCCTGAAAGTTTCCATTTTTCTTACATTAATGTACTTTTAGCTTATACTTGTTATTTAGCCATGAGGCTGTCTCTTGTGCTATGACATACATGGCCATGTGGACAAATGAATTATCCTCTAATTGTAAATTTAGAGGGACTGATGTTTTGATAATAGAATGATCTTACTTTCTGATTTCAGATCACAGTGGATTTGGGTCTAGTGAGGCCTTTGCCTGAGACTTATAATCTTGATGAGTTTTCTATTACTCTGCCTATCTATATCTTTCCTTGTTTTGAGACCAGGGATGTCTGATCAGGTTTCAAGTCTTGCATCTAACACCAACTTCTGACTTCAAATTAATTTTCTGCATAAATTGAATAACACACTATACCTTACTGAAGGTAGAAAAAAATGAGAAGAAATTTGCTTCTGGTCAAACCCATGTTGCTTCTCTTTCAGAGGACCTTTACAAGTAGGCTTATTTATGAGTTCAGATTTTAGATAATTAGCCTCACTAAGAGATCAACTTTTTGTTTGTTTTTGGATGAAAAAACAAAATTTCAGAATTAAACACTTTATTCTTCCTCCTGAATCTCTTCAGTTTTCCCCTGTAACCTGCTGCTTGAAGTCTGAATCATAGTTGAGGAGGGCATTTTAAAAATAAACTTCTGATTTTAAAATAATTTCATATTTATAGAAGGGTTGCAGAAGTATTACAGAGAGTTCCCCTGTACCTAGCACCCATTTTCCCCTATTGTTAACATTACTGTGATATAATAATTACAGCTAATGAACCAATATTGGGAACATTATTATTAACTGATGTCTATACTTTATGTGGGTTTCCTTATGTTTTTCCTAATGTACACTTTTTTTTGTTCTAAGATCTCATCCAGGGTACCAGATTACACTTATCCTTCACATCTCCTTAGGCTGCTCTAGATTGTGACAGTTTCTCAGACTTTTCCTGTTTTTGATGACCTTGGCAGTTTTGAGGAATATTGGTCAGATACTTTGTAGAGTGCCCCTCAATTTGTGTTTGTCTGATGTTTTTCTCTTGGCTAGGTTGGAGTTATATTTTGTGGGTTTTTTTGTCATGTTTATTTATTTATTTTGACACAGATAAAGAGTGAGCAGGGGCGGGGCAGAGAGAGAGGGAGACAGAGAATCCCAAGTAGGCTGCATACTGTCAGTTTGGAGCCCGATGTGGGGCTCAAACCCATGAACTGTGGAGATCATGACCTGAGCCAAAACCAAGAGTCAGATGCTTAACCAAACTGGGCTACCCAGGTGCCCCTGGAGTTATGGGTTTTTAAAAATTTTATTAAGTTTTTCAGTTTAATTCCAGTATAGTTAACATAGAGTGTTATATTAGTTTCAGGTGTACAATATAGTGATTCAACAATCCCATGCATCACCCCGTGCTCATAACATCAAGTGCACTCCTTAATCCCTATTTCACCCATTTTCTCACCCACATCCCCTCTGGTAACCGTCAGTTTGTTCCCTATAGTTAAGAGTCTGTTTATTGGTTTGTCTTTTCTCTCTTTTTCATTTGTTCATTTGTTTTGTTTCTTAAATTCCACATGCGTAGAATCATATGGTATTTGTCTTTCTCTGACTGACTTATTTCACTTAGCCTAATACCCTGTAGCCCCATCCATGTCATTGCACATGGCAAGATTTTATTCTTTTTTAATGGATGAGTGATATTCCATTATATATATATATATATATATATATATATATATATATATATGCCACATCCCCTTACCCATTCATCCATCAGTGGACACTTAACGTTGCTTCCATAATTTGGCTGTTGTAAATAATGCTGCTGTAAACATAAGGTTGCATAGATCCTTTTGATTTAGAGTTTTTGTATTCTTCAGATAAATACTCAGTATTATGATTCCTGGATTGTAGGACAGTTCTATTTTTAGTTTTTTTTAGGAACTGGGGTTATGGGTTTTCAGGAGGAAAACCAGAGAGAGAAAGTAATATTTTCAATGTATCGTATCAAGGGTACATTCTATTAAGATCACTGATCACTGATGATGTGAACTCCCATTCCCTGACTGAGGTAGTGTTTGTCAAGTTTCTCTACTGTAAAATGACTCTTTATTCCCCCCTTCAATACTGTACTGTTTTGGAGGTCGCTACATACATCCTATACTTAAGGAGTGGGGAGTTTGCTCTACTTCCTTGAGAGTGGAATATTTATTTGAATTATTTGGAATTCTTCTGCAGGGGAGATTTGTCTATTCTTATTTATTTAATATTGCTGTGGACTCATGAATATTTCTTTTATATTTTCGATTTTAATCCAATATTATTGTATTTTCTTACTCAAATTGTTCCAGTTTTGGACATTAGGTACTCTTTTTTAAAATAATTTTTAAAGTTTATTTATTTATTTTAAGAGAGAGAGAGAGAGAGAGAGAGAGAGAGAATCCTAAGCAGGCTCTCTGCTGTTGGCACAGAGCCCCATTAGGGACTCAGTCTCATGAACTGCAAGATCAAGATTGGTAGCTCAACTCGCTAAGCCATCCAGGCATCCCTGGCCATTAGTCCTTTTTTACTTGGCTCCTATATCTCTCTGACATAGCCCCATCATTATGAGTTTTTGTTTTTGTTTTTGTTTTTGCGTACTTCATTACTTTCTGATGCTACAAGACGCTTCAGGCTTATTTTGTGTATTCCAACCCTATTATTAACCTTTTCTCCAAAGAGCCAATTCTTATTATGAATAATGGTATTAGAAACTATGATCTGGGTGCTAAAGTCTAGGATGCACTTTTGACATTTTATTTTAGAAGCTGGCCCAGAAGGACTCTGGTGAGGTGGTATTGAACTACACCAGTTATTATAATTTTTATTCCCGAATAATTTGAATCCAATGTCTATTTTGGAATCTTCTGGAATTAAATTTGAAAACTCATTATCTAGGGAGGAAAGCGTCCCCATTCAAAAATTCACAACAGGTGGTGTAGTTTTTGCAAACATATAAATATGAATTTTCAAAATATTTTAATAAGACATTTCAGTCTAAAAAATAAGCACAGAAAGTAATGAAATGGACTTCAAATCTGTCCCAATCCAGCTTAAGAAATAAGACTTTTTGGTCTTCTTCCCTCGACAAAAGTTACCATGATTTTGAATGTTTTTGCATGTTTTTATATTTTACTAACATTGCATGCATCCTTAAACAGTATGTAGTATTGTTTTGCATATTTTTAACTTTATGTAAATGGTCACATATCCTTTTTTCCTACTTAACTATATATTTTTGATATTTTTTTCTATGTTGCACTAGCTTATTCATTTTCATTGCTGTGATTCAATTGTGTAAGAATAGTATAATTTTTTTCATTCATTCTCTTGATGGTGTTCATTAATGTCATTTATAATTTTTACAATTAATACAACAACTGGTGTAGTGAAGACAAATAAGTTATTTTTATTAGTTTGGTTGAATGTTTTTGATTTGTAGGAGTAGCTCTGCTCACTTTCCTCCTCCCCACCACCTCTGTAGATACAGCTCTGAACTTCATCTACCCATGTTTGTTGTGTTCCCTAGAACAACCTTGGGGAAAAGTTTGTATTTTGAATTAATTAGCATGACAAAATATTTCTTCATTGTTGTTTTCATAAACACATGTGCGATGTTGATGCATTGCTGATTTCATGATCTCTACATTATTCTGATGTTAAGTAGCCTTGTTTAATGAGACCCTCAGTATTGATAATTTTCTTTTCAGTCATTCAGATATAGAGGTAAAATCATGGTCAAGTCACAGTGCTGACATTCAAATTGCTTATTTTATTATAGAGTTTTTCTAGAAATGTTTCAAAGCTACTGATCTGTGATAGTTTTGGATGATAGAATTTAAATTTAAGTTTCCTAGGATTAAAGCTTGTGTATATCAGTGAAACTAATATAAAGGTCAACTAGTTTGACATGTGTAAATTATTTAACAAAAAATATACATTGCGAATTTATTATTAAATAATAATTAATAAATTATTAAGTCTATCAACAGTCCTCAATTGGGCTAAATTTCTTTAGGATCTTTAGCAATTCAGGCAAGTACATCTTAAAACTTCTAAATTTCTAAGGTGTCAGGGTTACCTTAGGATTTCACTGCAGGTCTGTTCTGCTTCAAGTCAAAGGAACATACACTTCTCCTGGGAGGGAAAGCTAGGAAGATTCTTTCCACTTGATTTCTTGTGCATGAGAACAACTCTGGGGAAGACACAATCAAGGAAAAGAGAATGGGAAGATTATATGAGCTCCATAGAGAACAGTCTACTTGATTTTGATAATTGGTAATGCACTAGGAAGGTTGTTAGTGAGTGTTTGGAGCATATCAAATGTTATTCATTTCAACACTTGGAATGACTAAAACTTAAATTATGCAAACATTCTTTGGATCTCATCATCAAATCTCATGTTCCCTTATTATATCCTCTTTAATATCCAAATACTAATTCCATTAAAAGAGGTTTTGTTGTAAACCACTATAATAGAAGGTCTAATGTCTTTAGATTGCCCTAATAAAGACTGAAAAATAATCTCTAAAACATGGAAACAAGCATGATTTGAAATTTGTATTTGATCAGTTGCATCCTCTTGCATCATCTAGGCTTGCTTTATTCATAGTGTGTTTCAGCCCAGCAGTAAAGCAATGCCAAAATATTAACAATGCCAGCTTTTGAAGGCTTGTTTCATTGTATTTTATTGTATCATCTTTGGCTTCATCTTTGAAGTTCAGTTTTTATGTTTCTCCTTAGGTAGAAAATTTTTTCCCTGAAGGGATGTCATTCATATTGGCTCACACTGGCCTATTCACTAATAGGTGCTAAGAGGTGCAGTAGACTCTCTCTAAATTATATTAGCCAGTTTTATTTCCCTTTCTGATGGAATTCCTGCACCTAGTGTTCTAGCGTTGATTGGTCCCTAATGGGCTTTGGCTCTTGTCTCCACTGCAATGGAGTAGTTAATCCTTTTTCATGCTGTTTTTACATTAGATTGTAGTCCACACAATCCTTGCAGGCTGGTAAAAACCAACTGAGCTTCTCTTAAAACCAATTTCCTCACTGGAAGTTTCCAAGTGATTTTCATAGACCTACACATGGGTCCCCCAAGTTCTTTGGGGAGGTAAAACTTTCTAAGTCAGTGGCTCTTATTAAAGGTTGTACATTTCAGGCAGTTGCCTCTCATTCTAAAGAGAGTAAAGTGGTTAGAGTGAAGAATGATTTTGAAATTCCCATTAACTCTTCCTGTCTGGATGCCTTGCTTACCAGATGGCTTAAATGTGTTGCTGTGTCACTCTTCTACAGTGACTCAGCTAGACTGTGACCTTAGATTTACCTCAAAACCTTTAAGCCAAAGGAAACAGTTAAGTAGGAGCTAGAGCAAACAAATAGGCCCACATGCCTTATATGTTTACTATAATCACCTGCTCAAATGGAGACACTGTTACTGCAACAAGGAATTTTTTCTGCCTTAATAAAAAAGATATTTCTGGTGGTATCTAATAGTAAAAGTAATTTTGATTAGGAACAGTGGTTGCTTCAGGCAGACAAACTAAGTGGCTAGGGTAAAGGGGAGGGAGGAATAAGATTTGTATTTCACTGAACACTCTTTTGGATTTTGTAAAATATGCATGTATTGTTTATTCCAAAATAGAAAATATAAGAAAAGTAAATGTAAACAAAGACAGAGAAGGGAAAGGACATAAGTAATTTTGCCCAGTTACTTTGATTAAAAAGGAAGTGTAGGCATACTTGTTTTTGGAGAACTTTTTTTGTTGTTATTGTGGTTTGGCTTCTGACGTGTTTGCAGCTTTTCACAACCTAAGGTAAAGCTCTGGGGGAATACTTGGATGATCTTTTCTGCAGATGCAATTTAAGGCAAGAACTCTGCTTTTGCTCACATGCAGTACAAGGCATGTGCCGTTTTGGCTTTTAGGTTTCATTTGGATAGAATCAAAGTAAGAAGAGATGCTAAAGACCATCATTTAGAATTAATATATATCTTTCTTACCCTTTTTCCAAATGAAAAAGCTGAATTGAGGGGCCACTATAAGAAACATTCAAGGTTACACAAGCCTACAAGAACTGGATATGATGCAAAGTTGGGGGCTCCTCCCCCAATACAGTCATATCTGGTGACTTACTTAAATAGAGGATAATCTGCATGATTTGATTGGTGAATGCAGCCATATAGAAAGGCAGAATTTTGTGTCAGTGTCAGGAAAGCCCGGATTCTGTGTGATAACATATTTTAAATAAATATAAAAGTCATAATGGAGATAATCGCATCAAGAGAGGGACAATGTAAAAATACGGTCCAACTTCATTTTCTCACTGGAGTGGAAATTTGTATGGGAAAGGGCAGATTTTAAACATCCTTAAAGTCTTGCACCTCATGTGAGAATGCTAGTTATGCTTTCTTTGTCCATGTGTATTTGCTTTTGTGCCCCTAGAAAAGTGGGAATAGAAACAGCAAGGTCTTTCCAGGAGTGTAGGCTAGATGGCCTGCTCTTCTGAGACCTCCAAGTAGCAGGCTATTAGGGAAATCTTATATTAGAATGGTATTTTAGGTGATTAAAATCCAAATGATCTTGTGAAGATAGCTCAAGAAGCATGTGAGAGAAGGAAATTGTGTTGTTCTGATATAGATGCCAGTTAAGAAATAGGAATCCTAACAGCAAGGGGAATATGTTATTCTAAGATGGGGGTTCTTACCATTGGGGCCGTATTAGATTGTGCCCAAGCATAGGGCTGTGGTCTGGACCAGAAGTGACTTGACTGGTGAGTTTTTACTTGTATTTTGCAGGAGCCTCCGAAGTAATTTTCCTGACACTGTGCTCATGTCACTGCAACCCATCTGCATGTGGTTGACAGAATATGCTTTAGAAATGCTCTCTGCTCTGGTCAATAGTAAATACTTTAACAGCTCCTCATCGTCTTTCATATAAAGTTAAAATTCCTTAATAAGGCTTGAAAAACCCTTCACAAGTCAACGCATATCAACTTCTCAGCCCCATTATCCTCCATTCATCAACAAGCCTGTAAACCCCAGCTCCTGTGAACTGTTTGCAATGCTTTGAGCATTCTATGGTCTATCATATCTCTGAAACCTGGTGACCTGAAGCTGTAAGATGCTTCCCCCTCCTTTTTAAAAATCATTTCCTGCTTATGTTTTGTTTCAGTTCAAGCACCATTTCGTTTATTATTTATTCATCAAACATTATTGTGAATGGGGATTTAAAGATGAGTAAAACGTGGTCCCTGCTCTGGAGGAACTTTCAGTCTATGGGAGATAGATACATGCAAACAGTTAAGCGAGGTATATACACACCCAGGTTTCATTATGGAAGAGGGACAAATATTCTTTGACGTCTCCAGGCTGTCATAGGCTCCAGTTCAGTGCTCTCATGGTCACTGAGCCACTAAATCTGCCATATACACATACCATTTGAATCTTTTTAAAAATTTTTTTAAATGTTTTTTTTTTTATTTTTCAGAGAGAGAGAGAGGGAGAGAGAGAGAGGGAGAGAGAGAAACAGTGTGAGCGGGAGAGGGGCAGAGAGAGGGAAACAGAATCTGAATCAGGCTTGGTTCTGAGCTGTCAGCACAGAGTCCCAACTCACGAACTGCAAGATCATGACCTGAGCTGAAGTCTGACGCTTAACCGACTGAGTCACTCAGGTGCCCCTCATTTGAATCTGTTGTTTTGTTTTTAAAAATTTTTAATGTTTGTTTATTTCTGAGAGGGGAGGGGGAGGGGCAGAGAGCACGGGAGACACAGAATCTGAAGCAGGCTCCAGGCTCTGAGCTGTCAGCACAGAGCCTGACTTGGGGCTCGAACCCATGAGCTGTGAGATCATGACCTGAGCCGAATTTGGACGCCCAGCTGACTGAGCCACCCAGGCGCCCCATTGAATCTTAATCATTGGCTTTTTTTCTCCCGGAGTCAGAACTACTTCAATAATTTCTAAGTCTTCAACCCCTACTGCTTTACTGGCCTGTGGTAAGTATCCCAAGAATGTTTTCTTTTTAAGTGAATAAATGTAGGAGTGATTACACCCAAGAAGTATTGGAACCTTGTGTAATCCAGCTTATGGCAGGGAGCTAGACCAAAAAGGTCATGAATAATCAGACCCAGAATCTGTGGCCTAGTGGGCCAAACCTATCCATAAGCTCAAATAATGAAGGACAAAAATTCAAGAGTCTTGCAGTGGAGACGATTTTGCAGAGAGGATAATGGAACAGATGCCAGAAAGAAGTAGAAACAAACCCTAGGGGTGGGAAAGAAGGGGAGAGAGAGAGGTGCTGGTTCAGTCTCTGGTTCAGGAGAGCCAGTCCCATCTAACTTAGCTGAATTGCATCTCTGAGAAAGCTCTGTGCACCTAGCAAGATGTTCTGTTTCCCCTCCCTCACACCTCCACTCTCTTATTTGTTTAATTTTTAGTGGGCTCAGTGAGGTTTTTGTTTCAGGCAACCCCAAGACACCTGACTACATGTTGTTAATGTACTCAGACTTTTAGAACGAGACAGGGGAAACTAATCAGCATAGAACTCATGAATTTGTCAGAATGCTTTTCCCTCTTGACTATATTTTAATCAACTGTCACATGGTTACATTTGAAAAGATTTGTGGATAAATTAAATAATTGTGAAGAGTTTATTAGTCTTATTATCTCAAAATGAAAATGGCCTGGGCTATTATAGGCCAGAGAAGAGATTAAATGAATCAGTTATTTACATCATTTACCTAGTTGTCATTGTTGGTTGTTTATTTTTTGTTGTTGTTTTTTGTTTTTTGTTTTGGTTTAAATGACCTAAAAGAGTGTTCCAAAGTATTTCCTGGGAAACCTAAGCAGTCCTGAACATACAGGAGTAGGAACATCCAGATCTCTTTAATTATCTAGCCATAGTAGTAAATGGAAACATGACCCAAGAATAGTTGGTAAAGCTTTGTGTGCAAGCTATACACATAAAGCGTCCTATTATAATAACAAAGTCAGATGTATAGGGATATTAGTAAAATCAAGAAATTCCCGGTATTCTTGAAAAGGAATGAGTTTTGACTGATTATCTTGGAATTTAGATTTAGAATAGAAAAACATAAATTCATCAATTATGCCAAACTTTTCTAATTATTCAAAGCTAAAAAAATATTTGGAAGTATAAATTTCTATACATATATATAAGAAAAAGAAATCTTTCTTGGTTTTAGTGAAACACAGACCTGCATGCTATGTTTCACTGCAGAAACTTCCTATCTTATGTTCTAGTACATCCATCTCATTCTGAATTATATTCTTTTGTTCTGATGTTGGTGGTTTATTATAGATGTGCCATTTATCTTAAGCCAAACTTAAATCCTTTTAAGAAGGAATCAGAGGCTTAAATAGGGAATCAGAGAGGACATTTCCCACTCTGTGGCTGCATTGACAAACCTCTTACAATTTGTATTTGATTGAATCAGAATCAAACTCCCTACCAGAGCCGAATTTCCCTACATATCTGGAAATCCCCATGTATGTTCAGACACCAGGCTGCTCCCAGAAGGCAGCAGACTTTTGTTGTTCCTTCTAGGTCCAAGACCTTACTTGAATTTTCCAAATTATGCGCAACCTAAAATTTTGGGCAACAAAAATGTGTGTGACTTAATTTATTATATGTAGGATATTGCTGATTACAAACATTTGTTCATAATATATGCTTTCATGTTAGTAATCTCAAGGAAGTAGTTTATATATCCCTACTTACAGAGGAGGAAAGCCAAGGCCACAAAAGAATCTTAGAACTGGGTATGTATGTGTGTGTGTGTGTGTGTGTGTGTGTGTGTGTGTGTTAAATATTGCTAAAAATTACATGGTCAATGTAAAAATTCAAATAATACAGAGTAGGGAAGGAGAATTTCTTCATATTCTGAAAACCTCAGTCTTTGACTTTAAGGCTTTCAATTGACTGGATGAGGCCTACCCACATTATGGAGGGTTATCAACTTTATTTAAAGTCAACAGATTTCATTGTTAACCACATCTACAAAATATCTTCGCAACAACATCTAGACTGGTGTTTGACCAAACAACTGGACACCATGACTTAGCCAATGGGGAATATAAATCTAGCCATCATACTGTAGATGCAAATGTCCAAAAGAAAGCATTAAGCAATGGAACCTAATTGTTGATCAACAAGAAAGAACCTATTATGATTAAATTGGGTTTATGACAGGAAATGCCAGAATGGCTTCATATCGGAGCTGGGCTTTTATTTATTATTATTATTATTATTATTATTATTATTATTATTTTTAATTTACATCCAAGTTAGTTAACATATAGTGTAATAATGATTTCAGGAATAGAATTTAGTGATTCATCAGTTACTTACAACACCCAGTGCTCATCCCAACAAGTGTCTTCCTTAATGCCCCTTGCCCGTTTAGCTCATCCCACCACCCAGAATCCCTCCTGCAACCCTCAGTTCTCTGTATTTAAGAGTCTTTTATGGTTTATCTTCCTCCCTGTTTTTATATTATTTTCGCTTCCTTTCCTTTTTGTTCATCTGTTTTGTATCTTAAATTCCATACATGAATAAAGTCATACGATATTTGTCTTTCTTTGACTTATTTTGCTTAGCATAATACATTCTAGTTCCATCCACATTGTTGCAAATAGCAAGATTTCATTCTTTCTGGTCACTGAGTAATATTCTATTACACACACACACACACACACACACACACACACACACACACACAGCGCATCTTCTTTATCCATTCATCAGTTTATGAACATTTGGGTTCTTTCCATACTTTGGCTGTTGTCAATAGCGCTGCTATAAACATTGGGGTGCATGTGCCGCTCCACAACAGCACAGCTGTATCCTTTGGATAAATACCTCGTAGTATATTGCTAGGTCATAGGGTAGTTCTATTTTTAATTTTTTTGAGGAACCTCCATACTGTTTTCCAGAGTGGCTGCGCCAGTTTGCATTCCCACCAGCAGTGCAAAAGGGTTCTCCTTCATCTGCATCCTCGCCAATATCTGCTGTTGCCTGAGTTGTTAATTTTAGCCATTCTGACATGTGTTAGGTGGTATCTCATTGTGGTTTTGATTTGTATTTCCCTTATGATGAGTGATGTTGAGCAGTTTTTCATGTGTTGGTTGGCCATCTGGATGTCGTCTTTGGAGAAGTGTCTGTTGATGTCTTTTACCCATTTCTTCACTGGATTATTTCTTTTTTGAGTGTGGAGTCTGGTAAGTTCTTTATAGATTTTGGATACTAACCCTTTATCTGATATGTCATTTGCAAATATCTTCTCTGATTCTGTCGGTTGCCTTTAAGGTTTGCTGATTGTTTCTTTTGCTGTGCAGAAGCTTTTTATCTTGATGAGGTCCTGGTAGTTCATTTTTGCTTTTGTTTCCTTTGCTTCTGGGGACATGTCAAGTAAGAAGTTGCTGTGGCCGAAGTCAAAGAGGTTGTTTATTTTCTTCTCTAGGATTTTGATGGCTTCCTGTCTTATATTTAGGTGTTTCATCCATTTTGAGTTTATTTTTGTGTATGGTGTAAGAAGGTAGTCCAAGTTCATTCTTCTGCATGTCCCTGTCCAATGTTCCCAACACCATTTGCTGAAGAGACTTTTTTTCATTGGATATTCTTTCCTGCTTTGTCAAAGATTAGTTGGCCATACATTTGTGGGTCCATTTTTGGGTTCTCTATTCTGTTCCATTGACCCATGTGTTTGTTTTTGTGCCAGTACCATACTGTCTTGATGATCACAGCTTTGTAATATGTCTTGAAGTTTGGGATTGAAACCTCCAGCTTTGGCTTTCTTTTTCAGAATTGCTTTGGCTATTTGGGGCCTTTTCTGGTTGTATACAAATTTTAGGATTATTCTAGCTCTGTGAAGAATGCTGGTGTCATTTTGATAGGGATTGCAGAGCTGGGCTTTTAAATGTTATTCTTTGGATTTCAGTTAGCCTATTGATAATCTAATCAATGCTTCCAAACTGATGTGCTTAAAATCAACTTCAAATTATAACACTTTGGTTGAAATTTACTTTGGAAACTGTGGTATGCTGCTGGATAGGATCTGAAGAAGAAAGGTGGCAGTGGTATGGGAGATCTGGGAAGAGAGCATGTGATTGACCAGCACCTCTTCTTTCTTTGGTCCTCCACACACTTTTGGTGACATGTCTGCATTCTCAAACATCTATTGGTTTGGCTTGAGGATTCTGTTTTCTGCAAAGCTCGTTGGATTCTTCTTGCTTGGTTTTAGAAGAAGATGTGCACTGCTTTTGTATGTTTTCTTCCCCCAGAAGAGACCAATACATATAGTTGTGTAAGCCCTCAACCAAGAATTACATCATTTCACATGGAGGGATGCTACCTATTCACACTGAGCTTTCTTCTGTGATCCAGGTCATATTCTGTCCATGATGATTTACATATAAAGTGCTCAAGTTGAGGAAAGAAAAAAGGCTAAAAATGTCCTAGGACTTGTATAAAAATGACTCAAAAAGAGACAATTAGACATTTTGAACATGAGCGGTTATTTGATATTATAGAGTTATTGTTAATTGTTTTAGTTGGTATAATGAGTTTTTGGCAATTTTTAAAGCATAATTATTATATAGAAATATATGCTTAAATATTTATAGATGAAATAATATGATATCTGAGGTTTGCTTTGAAATAATGTGGAAGTGGGAGTAGATGGGGATATGGGTCAACTAAGATTAACTGTGAGTTGCTCATTGTTGAAGCTGTGTTCTAGGTGTATGGTAGTTCATTATTAATTCTGTCTACTTCTGTTAACATTTAAAACCTTATGAAATAAAAAGCTGAAAAATGAATCAGAGTTTTAAAATGTTCTGTAGATAATATATATTCTTCTCCCTGCTGTCAGGTCAGGTCTTGGACCTAGTAACTGGAGGGTTGAATGGAGAGAGGAACAAGACCAGGGACAAAGCTGATTATTACAGGGTGTGATTGTGTGTATTTGTGTGGGGTTTTTTAGATTGCTTTAGATTGGTGTATTGAATTATGCTTATCCCTTTTATTAGTTGTGTGTAACTATATAGTAGCAATTGAGGTCTGGAAAAATCTTTAGTTCTCATATTTATTAACTGTTCCATCAGCAAATTTCCAGGTAAACGTTACTATTTTTGCTTAATCACTGAAAAAAGTTTTAAAGATTGAATCACTTCCTAACATTCATTGAGTTAGTAGCATAGGCAGAAAGTAAGACCCTGTTAGTGATATTTTTAGCTCTCAGTTTACCAATCTTCATGTCATCCTAACATTCCCATGAGTTTTAGCCACAGTTTTTGTTTTTCACTATAACAAAGTCAAATACTTTAAAACTTAGGCATCATGGAACAAGTTCAGATAATGAAGTGCCAACTGGATTTTGGCACCATTCCTTTCATATTTGTCATCAAGAGTCAAAAGTAATAGGAAAGAAATTAGGCAGATAAAAGCAGTTTGGTTTCGCAGGAACGGAATTGACGTTATACAGTCAGTGCTGTGGAATTCTGAATTCTGCCACTACAACTACCACTACCATCCTCTCTAATCAGTTTCAGCAGATGTTGGGTTGAATTAACATCCGGAAATCCTCTACTACAATGAAACTAAACATTTCTGCCTAAGTCTACAATATTTAGTCATAGCTCATGTTTATTCCTTTTATGTTCTGAAACTATTATACATGGCTTGTCATTGAATTACTTTCAATTAGTGTTCCCTTGTTGAGTTTTGCCAGGAAGGCTACCCAATCTTTTGACTGACTAATATGGTATTAGGAGGCATTGGAGAGAGTACTATACCTCTTTTTATAACAATGTTCCCAAAGTCAAAGTTTTAACCAGATTTTCTTTGTCTGCCTTTCTGATTTCAAGGACTTTGGTAGAAGTTGATTCTTGTTTTTTTTTTTAATATTTATTTATTTTGAGAGAGAAAGTAAGTGTGAGCAGGGGAGGGGCAAAGAGAGAGAGGGGACAGAGAGAGAATCCTAAGCAGGCAGCACAGAGCCCACTCTGAGGCTTAAACTCATGAACCATGAGATCACAGCCTGAGCCAAAGTCAGACATTTAACCGAGCCACCTGGACACCCCAAAAGTTGATTCTATTTTAAAGTAATCTTTTCGTTATGTTTAACCACCAAGTATACCATTTTTCTTAG
Organism: Prionailurus bengalensis; assembly: GCF_016509475.1. Classification (NCBI taxonomy): domain Eukaryota; kingdom Metazoa; phylum Chordata; class Mammalia; order Carnivora; family Felidae; genus Prionailurus; species Prionailurus bengalensis. The sequence continues at coordinate 200,763,353 of NC_057343.1, forward strand.
ATTTTAGTTGGAGTAATTCTCTATTACCCCAATTTCCTAGACATGATTAAGCAGAGCACATTTTGTATCTATATATGTGGACTTGGAAGGAGTTTACCATTTATATTAAGGAAGAGTTGCTACTTTGCCTAGAAAAGATGAAGTGTGTGTATTGCACTTGAGATCTCCATAGGCTAGAATGAAGAGTACCCAAATGGGTGGAAGTGTCAATAGTCATTCTCTTTCCAGGTATAGTTTATTCCTTCTATTTCTGCCTAGTTCACCCTTTCAGTGCCAAGGTGATAGAAGATTCCATGGGAATAGTTTCTGTACCTTGGTAACCAATGCAGTTGCTCTGGAAGCCAGTTTGCTGGTAACAGCATTGTAAAAGTCATGAACAAATAGCATTTTGCCTTTACCTGAATCCATATAATTGGTTTTAAAACTGGGGAGCTTCTGCCATCTTCAAGAATGAGCCTAAAGAAAAAGGAAAGTATTATATTAATGGTGTACTATGGTCACGTTGTTCCAATCTAGCCACTGAAAAGTACATTATAATAGTGGGGGTATTAATTCCTTTTGTCACATGGCAAAACAAAGATATAGTAATGATCAGGATTCTGAATGGAAAATTCCATTTGAGTAAGTAAATTACTCTGCAAGCACTAACCCTTGAAGAAGCACCGAAAGTGTTAAAGCAAGAACAGAGAAAATTTAAAAATGTTTCTATGGTCATGTAGACAATTGCTTCAGAGTTTAATTATCCTCACATTTGCCCTTTAACAGAGTGGGCCCCTCATTCAGGTGTCAGTTGGAACAACCAAGTAACAATTCCTCTGAAGCATGGGTTCAGATGACAGAGTGACCCATATCCTAGTATAGTGATGTTGCTATTATAGGTCAGATCCAACCACAAAAATATACCCCAGTAAGGTATCCACAGGAAAATAAATCTAATAACTGTCCTCTTCTGTTCCAACGTTGTTCTCCTAGAAATAGTTGGATCTTTTTGACTTGGAAGGATCAATATTTTTTAGAAAATGCTCAACTTCCTATTGAGTAATTAATTTGCTGAATGATTGGTTGGTTCAGAAAAATCTGGGGTTGCCATCTATATAGTTTTCACCTGAATGACGAGGAATAAACCAGAATAATTTTTGCCCTAGGTCCCAAACATGGAAAATAAAAAACAAAACCCAAAGACCACTGTTTGCACAATTCTTGACCAAGCATTGGAAAGTATGATATGAAATACTTATTAAACACCTTACAGATGCTTATTAACATTCTAATTAAAATTAACCTGATCTTCGTTCAATAAACTTGTGCCACCAAGAAATATGACATCTGTGGAATGTTTAAGCTCAGTAATTGGGTCGCAAAAATACTAAACAGAGACCTAAACTCACTTGGAAATGTTTACTTTTATTTAAAAACAGAATTCTCAAGTGCCTCTCTGCTTTGTGATTTCATCCAGGACAAGAACGAAAATACTGAAATGTGGCAGGATTTCTAACAGAATGAAAGCCAAGAAACACTGAAAACACAGTCTTGAGATTTCCGGTTTAATTTCCAGGACAAAGAGATTCATTGTCGGTTTATATCATCTCTGCTACATGGATACCTGGATCAACAAAAGCTGGTGACCTCTGTGGGGTCACCCAGTGCCCCATTTTGACTCTGATTTTGTACTACTCTTCACAGTCGTGAAGTGCTGGGATGAGGCCAGCCTTTCTTTACCACACTGGCTCCTAATCATTCCCAAAGGAAGAACTGGAAAATATTTGGGATTTTTCTTCTATACTTTCACATTAGTTTATTCTCAGAGCACTTATCATTTGTGTTTTGAGCCACATGTTGAGTAAAGATGGAAGAAGCATTTAACCACTTTTGTTCCCTAAAGAGCAATATCATATTTTTGTTAGTATAGTGCTTTGTTTTGTTTTGTTTTGCTTTGACACACGGCTTCTGTAAAAGTTAAAGTCTTTCTCTTTGGACTTAGTACCCAATTCAAGGGAATAAAAACAAACACCAACTCATGACTTTTTCATGTTACAAATTCAATTGCTTTTTATGATCAATCTTTTTAGGATATAATTCAACTCATTGTCTTACACCTATTACATGTAGCAAAAATGTATCAATTTTGTAGATTTTGTGACCAAATTCATTAGTACTTTGGGTTTCACTTAGCACTATTTTTCACAAGTGCCATTTCCTTTCCTTGTAATCTTATTTTGTTAACATGTTCAAATGTGGGAATAAGATAAGAAAGCAGGATTGTGGGGTACCTGGGTGCCTTAGTCAGTTGAAGGTCTGACTTTGGCTCAGGTCGTGATCTTATGGTTCATGGGTTCAAGCCCTGCATTGGCTTTGGGTCTCTGATGTCAGGGGGGCGCCTGCTTAGGAAACTGTCCTCCCCTCTCTTTGCCCCTCCCCAACTTGCACGCATGTGTGCTTTCTCTCTTTCTCAAAAATAAATAAACATAAAATAAGGGCAAGATTGTTAGCACCCAATTCTTTCACATCACTGTGTCGTATACAATTTCATGAAATAAGACAAAGAAGTAGACAAAGAACTAAAGGGAAACCGATGTTATTAAATTTGATTAAAGGATGAAATTTGGTTCTCAGCTGTCCTGATTTGTTTTGGGCCAGAGTGCATTAAGCGGATGTTATTATTTATTTATTGCTGAATTTTGTGTATGGCTTTGTTCAGCCATATCAGTGTATCTTATGCTACTTTACTGTATCTTTTTTTTTAATTTTTTTTTTCAACGTTTATTTATTTTTGGGACAGAGAGAGACAGAGCATGAACAGGGGAGGGGCAGAGAGAGAGGGAGACACAGAATTGGAAACAGGCTCCAGACTCCGAGCCATCAGCCCATAGCCCGATGCGGGGCTCGAACTCACGGACCGCGAGATCGTGACCTGGCTGAAGTCGGACGCTTAACCGACTGCGCCACCCAGGCGCCCCTTTACTGTATCTTTCATATCCATTTCTTTTTTTACCTTCCCATAGCCACCACTCTATGGCAACTTTTAATACCTTACACTTTAGAAATCAGCCATAGCTTCCTCGCTGGAAATGGCAAACTCAGGTGACTATCCACAAGAACAGTAGGATTAAGTTGGGAACAAATTGACCTGAGAGAGGCTGGACTGAGCAGATAAAACTTTTGGAGTCAACTTACTGTTCATTAGGCTTCCATCTTGAACCACCACTGCTGAGTCACTCTATACTCATTGTCTTTTTACTACCTGCACTACTAGATTCCTCCAGTGACTCAGCTCCTGGTTTTATTCCAGTTTTATGTGTAGAACTGTTCTTTCATGTTCCACCATGACCTCTATCCCTGGTTTTTGCCCTCCATATATACTTCCCAGTCTCCTTCTGCTCTGCATCTACTTCAGACAACCAGCACTTTATAACATGGGACTTCAGGTTTCTCTAACAGTAAACAGTGAAAATTATGGAAGAATTATGGCTTATCTTGATACTCAAGTGTCAGTCACCAAGGGAATTGTTTTAGTGATTTGTCTTCTATGTACAATATTTGTTCTCTTTTTGGAGACACTCACCAATTACATTTTTATAAATGCAAATTGTTCTCTATTGGAAGGGAAGATGAATGGTATTAAAGAATGCTTTTTTAAAAAATCTGGTGAATTATCAGAATGGATGAGAGGGTTTCTAGATAGATTAGAAGAATCTGTGAGGTTACATGATATGTTTTAGTGCAGTGGCTTTTTACGTTATGGTACAATTCATTTTAAAGAAGTAAAGTCAGCTCATAGCACATCAATATTGCCATCCATTCTATGACCTTGCCTCCTTTATTTTTGTGTCTTCTGATTGATCACTGAAGGAAGCATGTTGTACGGTTTGTGGCATCTTGATCTTTGGGTCTTCGTCTTGATCTTTGGATCTTCCCTTTTCTGTGCTCGGTGTTCTACTCTGCTCTTAGTTTTATACTAATCTTTGCTCTTTTCTTCTGGTATCTTTTGATACCAAATAAACCACAGACATGTCAACTCTTTAGGCAAAAAATTGCCAGTTACCTTCCTTTGACTTTGTCCTTATTTATTTGGTCTGTAGTCCCAACTTATCTCCCAATTTTGACCCATCTGCTGTTTTTAGACATGTCTGCTAACCTTGCTTTCCCCAGCACTGGTAACCTTTGTGGTTGAAACTGATTCCTCTGGCTCTTTTTATTTTATTATTATTATTTTTAAGAAATGTTTCTTTATTTTTGAGAGACAAAGAGCACAAGCAGGGGAGGGGCAGAGATAGAGAGGGAGACACAGGATCAGAAATAGGCTCCAGGCTCTGAGCTGTCAGCACAGGGCCTGACACAGGGCTTGAACTCACAAGCTGTGAGATCATGACCTGAGCTGTAGTTGGATGCTTACCCGACTGAGCCACCCAGGCACCCCCCCTCTGGCTCTTTTTAATCTCAGTCACATGGGATAGGATTTCCTTTTGCCCTGTCCACAGCTCCTGAGATCCTAAAACTTGATAAGGTTTACTTTTCTGACCTGGAGAATCTTGATCTACTAATAAGTGCCTTCTGATATGAAATGCTGATTACTCATCATTTCCGTCTCCAAATTCATCTTTACCCTTTTCTTCCCAGCTTTGTTTCTTGAAAGCCTGACCTCTTTATGGACTGTACTACCCAAGCTCTCTTGTCTTCCGGTTTCCATGTGGGTTCAGCAATGATGGAAATTAGAGATATGAGTTAGTGGAGTTTTATTCTCTCTGCTTCTCCTCACCTTGTTTGGGCAATGCCATCTTCCTTTACCTGTGGTTCCAGCTATTTTAATTAGGAGGCCCTGCTCTTACGGCTCCAGCCCTCACTGGCTAACCTGATCTTCTTTTTATCTCATCTAGTATGGAGTAGGTAAAAGCCTTCCACTGAAGCTGGCCCTCGGATGTTTCACCATTCTTCACTGGTAGTCCTAATCTGGCCCACACTTTTGTAAATAGTTCCATCATTAAACGTTCTTCAATTAGTCCTTTGTACCATCTATTTCTTGCAGGATTTCTGCCTGATGGGTTTGAGAATAAGACACAAAGCATGTGCAATTGATGCTCATAGGTCTTTATACATGTGACTTCCCTTTGGGGGATGGTGATGTGAAGGTCACAATATGTCTTAGAGTTGTGTGTACACACATCTTAGGCAGATTGAAACACAGGTATTGTGAAGAGAGGATTGCTTGAGGAACATGGACAGTTGGGATTTTCTCTTTGAGGGGATGAAATATTAGGATGGGTACCCTTGGATAGCCTTCTACTCTTCTGCTAAGTTAGTACTTTATAGAATAGGCACAGTAACAGGCAATAGAATAGGCATAGAGAAGGTTAGAGTAGAAGTTGAAGCATATGTGCATGAATCAGCTAGTCCACCCAGAGTGACGTTGGATTGCTTTTCTCCTTTGGGGGTAATTAATGTCTGCCATACTAAGTCAACTCATGAATTAAGTGTAAAACTGCATACCTGTGAGGATTGGCTTTCCCCTCTATTGAAGCAGAAAAAGACAAGTGGGCAAAGCTTGATTAGCATCTCAGATGGGGAATAGGTAAGAGGATTTTAGCTGAATAGAACTTTGAGTGTACAACAGCATCATTTCTGGTGGTGATTAGATTTTAGTGGCACTTACTTCATAAGCTGAGCAGGAAAAAGTACCTGTGGGCATGCATTTTGTGAAGAGTAATGACAAAGGATTCTGAGACTTTCTGCAAGAACTGTGAGGCTATCAGAACAACAGGAGAAGTGGGACCAGTAAGAAGCTAATCATTCTGATGTGCACTCACTTTATGGGGGGCCTTCCTAGAAACATGGCAGTGTTGCCACATTCAAAGTTCAATTGAGGGTTACCAAATTATTGTCTTAATCCACTGGTCTATGGCCCTAACATGTCTCTGTACTTTTAAGGCCCATCAGACTGCAGGAAATTTGGGGTGTTTAATCACAGTGTAGAGACTCCACTATTTTTTTCAAAAACGTTGAACTACACAGCCAAATTTAGGCAGAGAGTTTGGGAATTATCTGGTAAATTACTTTATGCCAACAGCTAAATGGATTCATTCTGAACCCAAGATGATTTTTTTTGGCTTATTCAGTCAATCCAAATTGGCTTTGTCTATGGTAGACAAAGTTAACAGATGATGGACTGTTAGACAAAGGACTATTACTAGCAGAATGAAGTGGAATCATATTTAGGGAAATCATGAAAATCTTGTTTCAGTTGGGATTAGAAAAGAAGAGTGAAGAACTACATATATGTAACTTTTGGGGGGAGCACTAGGTGGTGAAATACTGACTGAAAGTTAGTGTTAAAAACAGTAGTTACATGTTCTAAAATTTTAGGTCATAGAAAAAAATTAATAGCAATAAATATTCATCTTTTGACCTGTGTCAATTGACATGGGTGATGAAATGGACCCAATTCACCAGATTTCTGTTCCATTTTCATTGGACAGGAGTGATTTAAGACAAGTCCCTCAGTCTTTGCCCTGAATTAAATCTCTACCCTTTATGTTTCTCCAGTTCTATCCTACTCAGTAAAGAACCACACAACCCACACTCATAGTGAACAAAGCTATTATTTAATGGAATCTTTCCACTGTGAAACCAAATTATTTTAATTGGCTTAAAATATTACTAAATACTGAAAGCCAAGTACGTGACCTCCGGCCCTGCTAGTGTTTAAGATATCATACTCTTCATTCTTTCTGGTGAAAGTCCCAGGCCCATTTCTGAAGAAGGGCCAAATGTAAATAAATTCATAGTGTTTAGATCAGGGTTTTGCCAATGTATATTATGTCTCATATGAGCCTTTATTATATAACTTTCTTCTTTGGGTTTTACAGAGTTCTTGTTTGTTGACATTCAGGGTGTGTCTAAAAAGTATATTTTTGATTTATCCTACTCACCTAGGCAGAGTGCCCTGGACATTAGAAGATCTGGTTTATACTTCATGGTTTATTTTTTGTGGTTGTATATTTCCTACATTTTGTTCATGTGCCCTTGGACTTAGGAAAAGCTTGACAGCTCATTTTTATAAATCAATAAATAAGTAAGTAATACATCATGGATCAAAGGCCACAGCAGCAGCACCGTAGAGAGAATTATATTGTCCTAGGCACTTATGTACTTATAATGATGATATCCTTGGACCCAAGGCCTAATACATTTTTCGTTAGAACTATTAGATTCCATACAAGATCAACAATTACAAACACTCTAGTGGAGATAATTAAAATTCAATAGGCTTCTTTTACAGGCTTCAGAGTTTAGTATTCTCACATCCTTCTCTTTGGCCTGACTTCTTTCTGTATTTCAGAATTCCCTTGTTTGATTTCCAAAAACTACTCTGTTAATACCTCTTAAACCCAGAGGCATAATTGAAGAAGAATGAAACTTGTAATTCTCAAATCTTTAATGAGCCTCCTAGGGGCAGGTCTAGCTTAGGAATTCCATCTAAGAGCAAGCATGCCTATCAGTCTTCATGCTCCAGGTCAAACTTTAGAACCTCTAGTCTGAGAAGGGATTTTATCTTTTGTAATATCCACCAGGTTTCCTTTGGGAAGAAAAGAGCAAGCTTGAGAGGGGTAATCCTCAGAAGCTGTAATCTAGAATGCACCCTATGCATATGGGGATATTCATCTGCCTTATTGAGCACTGTCTCCCAGCTCTCAATAAAGTGCCTGGCATAGAGGAGGACTCAAACATTCTTTGTTGAGTCCATGAATGAATAAATATAATTCTTGAAGGCAGTTAGAGAAACCAACAATTTAGTAGGTAGTCTTAAATCTTTAACTGATACCTATATTTCAAAACAAAACAAAGGATAGTTTATGAATAAAAGAAAATAAAATATGGGGAGATAGAAAACAAAGGAGAGACAATGTGGAAGGAAGGGAAGAAACAAAATTATAGCACTTTGTCCTGATAATATGATTGCATATTTGGGTATGATAGTATGCTTAGTTTTCTGTTAAATTGCCTTATTTTGGCTTTTTCTTTCTGTTTTGTTGTCAATAGCACTGGGAGGACTTAAGCAAAATCATGGTCACTGAAATTTGCCCTAAAAGCATCTTCATCCTTTTCATCATTTTATTCCCAAGAGTTAGAATAGTAATGTCAACATCAATAAAAATAGCTCACATGCTTAGAAACCTTACTCTGTGCCAGACATGAGCCTAAGGGTGCTATGTGCATAATTGCACTAAATCCTTATGACTACCTTATAAAGTAAATGCCATGATTTCTTGAATTCTACAGATGAGGAGACTGAGATGAGAAGATTTAAAGGAGTTAAGTTCCTTTGCCCAAGGTCACACAGCATGTATGTAGTAGATTTGGACCTAGGTAGCCTTTCCCCACGCCTTATCTGGGTGTCCAGGGTTCTTAATGCATCCTCTTGGTACCTGCAACCCCATTACAGTGTTCACTCCAGCTATGAGGCTTCAGGGGGCCTACAGTGTATCTGCGTGGGATTTCCTAATCTTACACCCTTTAAAACTTACTTGTCTTAGGTGCTTCAGAGCCCTGCACTGAGAAATAAATCCTCGCTAATGGATTAAGAGCTGATAATGAGTTAATTTGTTGCCATTCCAAGGAGATTTATTTATATATTTAACAGATGCTCCTTGAAGATTGTGCTTTGCCCAAAGGAGTGACTTCAATACTGAGAAGTTCAGACAGTTGGTAGATCTTTGGGAGAGGGACACTAATTTGGTCTAGGCTGACTTTTCAGTGCCCTTCATATCACACTAAAAAAGCAGACGTCCTTTTAGCATATGCTCTAGGAAGATGTGATGAGAGAGTGTTGCATGTTCCTTCATTATTTATAAGTAATTCTAGTCAGGCTCATTCATATGTATGTACTAATTTCCCCTTTTGGCTGTGAGAGCACCCAGGGAAGTTTTTCCTGTATCCTTTGGGGTTTCTTGTGAAATAGGGCAGTTTGACACTGGAGAAGAGAGAGTGCATTGCTTTTTTTTTATTGATATTTGTGCTGATGCAGCAAGCAAACAAACTTCTCTGTGGGTGTGTGCGTTCTGAATCAATTCAGAATTCCTATTTTAGTGGTATTGTTTGGTTGTGGTATATGTGTGTGGATGAAAAAAAGGAGAGAGAAGGTGAGAGAGGGAAGAGAGAGAGAGAGGAGACAGAAAAACTCTGGATTTAATTAGAATTGAGTTTACATCTGTGCCTTTCTCTGAGAACCCTCCTATATCCTAGCTGTGAGAACTTGGGTAAGCGAACTTACCTCTCTGGTACTCAATTAGGAGATCTTCTCAGTTTGGACATACTATAATTCTGTGATTCAATGATTCGAATATTTGCCATTTGTAAACCTTTATTTCAAGGACCTCACCAATTGTCTTAGGTTGAGTTCCCAAGAAGCTGACCTTAAGACAAATATTCCTATGCAAGTGATTTTTTAAGGAATTGTTGCAGGGAAGAACAGTAAATGGATGGGAGGGAAGACTGGAAAAGTAGGAAGCCAAGCAAAGATCCATCTTGGGCAGAGTCCTGCAGAATGTCTATCAGCCTTATCCACAAGGGAACTCTGCAGTGTTAGTTGTGCTTTGGGGTTGTCATGGCATGAGCAAGGGAACTGGGTTTTCTACCCCTGTCCCTTGTTAAGAGCCACCTTGTCTCCCCTGTTCACCTTCTCCCCAGATCCCTGAACTTCTCATTTCTCCCAGGCATGCATGCAGTCAAAGGGACTCCAGCAGCCCAAGGACAGTTCTTTTAAAAAAGAGTGGGTGCTAGCTGTTAGAAGTGAAAGCATATTCAAGGGGGAATGGTGCACAAAAATGGTGGAAGAAGATCTGAGAAGAGCTGGATGGAGCACTGTTCATCTCCATTCTACCACACATTGTGAAAATGGGTAAGTTTGTGACATAGCTGTTACTGTCAACATTCAGTTTACATAGAGCAAAAGATGGTAAGTGAGACTTAGAATTAACCACTCTCTTTTCAGGAGTCACCAGTGAGGCCAAAAGCCATTGTCAAACAAATCAATTCTTTTTTTCTTTTTCTTTTTTTTTTAATTGATAATGCATTTTCTTTCTTTTTTAATGTTTATTTATTTTAGAGAGAGAGGCAGAGAGAGAGAGAGAGAGAGAGAGAGAGAGAGAGAGAAGCAGGGGGTGGGGGACAGAGGATGTAAAGCAGGCTCCATGCTGACTGCAGTGAGCCCGAAGCGAGACTCAAACTCACAAATTGTGAGATCATGACCTAAGCCAAAGTTGGACGCTCAACCAACTGAGCCACCCAGGGGCCCCCAAATCACACCAATTCTTATCCTTAGATATGATTGCTAGCAAAGTTTCAGGAGACATGGGAAAGGCACCAACTACATCTGCTGCAGTGGAGAACTTTGATTCCCTCCTAGGTTAGTGTAACGTTTTTCACATAAGGCAGAGATAGCCTTAGGGCAAAAGGTGTCTGCTTTTTGTGCATGATGTCCTGAAGCTTATAAATGAGAATACTCTAAAAAGTAATCACATGAAAGGTATAAACTAAAAGGTAACTAGGGGAATCTATGCATATTCAAATATTCTTAAAAGCCAAGCTATTTATGTTCAATTTTCAGGCAATGGTTTTATTCTCTTCTCAGACATACTTATTTTTTTTAATGAGTTACTCATTTCTTTCAAAACATCTACATACTTAAAATGTTTTCCTTATGAATCAATTTTTTATTTGACAGAAGCGAAGATACTTGTGCCCATAAAAAATGCCATGTGTTTTTGAAGTGTTAGAAAAAACAGCGCTTTGGCACTAAACAAAGCTGAGGCAGGAACGTAGGAGAGCAGCTGCAGAATGACAGAAAAAATGGAAGATAACGAGACATGTGAGAGAATGTATAATTTAATGTGGGGCTCGAAGCAAATGGCGGGAGGAGGAACATAAATGAGAAAACAGTTAAAAATAGTGACTAAAATGACTTTAAATCCAATAAAACATAAAATGAATCAATTAGTGCTTAAACGTTGGAGGAGGCATGATGCTGTGAAAGAATCTGGAAAAGGCTGACAGATTTTTAGTCTATGAATTTAAATTCATAGGACCAACAATTTCTCTGCCTAGAGAGATGTATCTGCTGTTTTTTCTTCTTATACTAGTTGACAAAATGACTTCCTTTCTTTTCCACTTTCTGAGATGTGAATCAATCTGTTATAAAAGCCTCGGTTTTTAGTTTTCTGAAAACATTCCACAAGATGTATGGAAAAATGTGTTCAAGTTTTAGGAAATTCTTGGAACTCCTGCAAAACTGTGGATCACCCTGCATATGGATATTAGAGGTACTTCTTAGTTGTTGACCAGAGTTGGCTTATTGTGCTAGGTTGATGGAATTCTGGGGAATGATGGCAAGGAGCATGTGGCCCCTATGATGCCTGTTTACTTCTTAAATTCTTTTTTTAAAGAAATGTTTATTTATTTATTTTGAGAGAGAGAGAGAATGAGAGAGAACGGGAGAGGGCAGAAAGAGAGAATCCCAAGCAGGCTCTGCATTGACAACATAGAGTCTGATGTGGGGCTTGATTTCATAAACTGTGAGATCAGGACCTAAGTCGAAATCAAGAGTTGCACGCTTAACTCACTGAACCTACCAAGCGCCTTTCTTCCTGATTTTTAATGATAATGTCCATGAGCCGATGTGTTAGATCCTGTGACAGTAATATCCAGAGTCTGTGCAGTAAGTGTGTATTCCATGGGAAATTATGGAAAGCTTTTAAGAACCTGAAAGCTTTTAAGAACATGCTGGCTATCTGTCTTCCTGGAATAGTTTACCTGAGGCTTGTGTTCAAGGAAATAAAGTCCTGGATGATTTCTGGAAACCCTTCCTGTTTCTAGGAAAATTGTGTGTTCTTCATAGTAAGTACTCAGTGCTGGTTGGATACATGAAGGAATAAAATAATAGGAAAATGAGGTTCACAGGTTATGCCAACAAAATTACAAATTTTCACCTTAGAATTTGAGGACAATAAGAAATCTTTTATATTTAACTAAAGTCCAGGATAACAAACATCTGTGTCATACTTCGTTTTTTACATTTTCAAAATTCTAACTATTGACTCTTCTTATAATAGATGTGTACTTCTAATGGGTTAGTTTTCTAGTTTTTCTCCAGTTTTCCTCCAAATCAATAGTATGTGTAACAGTCAACTTAGCACTGAGGAAGCATGGAAGATAACATGTTTCTTTCTAAGGGCTTTGAAAATTTCCTCATTATCTTATTCATTATAAGAATATACTTTGTGGAGAAATCTGTATCAGAATTTTGTGACCCCCTATGGTCTTCTACTCCTGTCCCTTTACATTAAGGTCATATTTCTTTTTTTTTAAAGTTTATTTATTTATACATTCTGAGAGAGAGAGAGAGAGAGAGAGAGAGAGAGAGAGAGAGAGAGAGAGAGTTAGCAGGGGAGGGGCAGAGAGAGAGAATCCCAAGAATACCCTAGGCTTACAGTGGAGAGCCTGATGCAGGGCTCCCTCTCATGATCCTGAGATCATAGCCTGAGCTGAAATTAAGTGTCAGACACGTAACCGACTGAGCCACCCAGGCACCCCTTAAGGTAGTATTTCTATAAATAAATACAAGTAAGTAAGTAAGTAAGTAAATAAGTAAATGGTCTATGAACCCACTGCCTCAGAATCACCTTGAATACTTGTAAAGATCCAGATTCCTGGACTCTAAACAAACCAATGAAATAGAATTCTAGGGCTTGGTATAAGAAATCTGCACTTTTACAAGATCCCAAAGTAATTTTTGTGAAAAGTTGAGACTCACTGACTTAAAGCATAGAGGGTACCCCAAGCGAAACTGTGCAGGAGGCTTTGTCTTCAGAGATGTTGGCTACTCTTCCATATTCCTTCCCTGCCATCAGCACCTCTGGTTTTATGTTATTCCCCTAGATATATTTTACAATGAATTTATACTAATGTGTAAATGACTTGATTTGTTGTTACCCATTCTAGATTATGTATTTAAAAAATAAGACTGCTGAGGATAGTAACCTAGGCCTAAAAATGACTGGCTGCCTGTTGGTGGGTTTTTAGCCACTGTACCAAAGGAGTTATTTGGGGGGGATGGTAAACCTCCCCAGCAACCATCACATCACTAAGGCAACGTTTAACCATTCACCTACTCACCAGATGGCCCTTCTAAAGTCACTTAGTACCTGGGCGCAGGAGTCTGAATAGGGATGAGGCAAAGCCAACAGCAATCTTTTGTTTTTCACTGTTCCTTTAAAAGTATTTAATTAGGGAAAATTCTTTCCCTTTCCCAGATGAAAACTTGTGCAGTTGCAGGACATTCTGGTCCTTTAAAGTAAAAAAATGCAGTCTCAATGGAGTCATTCAGTGTCTAGTTTCATGTAATAATCAAAACTTTGAACTTGATTTAAAACTAAATCTTCCCTTTTCCCCAGCCAGGCTTTGCCTTGGGCTGTCTGCTCACAATGGCCTTTCTCCTTTTTTTCCATGTGGCATTTCTTCTCCTCTCTTAGCTTGATAACTACTATTTCTTATCCTGCCAGGATTGAATTAAGGGGATACCGGATGGGTAGGAGGGACAGGAATGTTCTTATTGGATTGGTACTATCTCAGGATGGTTTGACATTCTGAACTACAGAACACTTCAGTAAGTTCAGAAACTGTCACTGGGCATCTCTGATTGAATGTCTTATGATATGGATGATACATTTTTCTCAAGTTGTTCTCTCCTTAGCCGGTGGTATTCTTCCCTCTCCCCTTCTTTCCTTCCTGCTTTTTTTCCTCCTTCTATCTTCTCTTTTTCTGTTTTCTTTGTTGGATCACTCCACACAGATGTGCTTACCCCAAAGTGATCCTCTCAAGCAGTATTTTAAATGACTTCAAATAAAATCAAATGCTTTTTCCCTTTTGCATCAATACATGTGGCTCTTTTTCCTCAGCATGGCTCTTTCCTAATTTTCCAGGCAGATTACAGTATAGCTGCAGCCTCTCTTTTGTGTTGTACTAGCTAGCCAGCTATTTCAGATAGTTTGTTTGCTGCATAACAAACAACTGGCTTAAAATAACAATGATTTATTATTTCTAACGGTTTTTTGAGTTGACTAGTTACTGGTTTCTTTGCCTGTTTTGGCTGGGCTTACTCATGAGCTGCATTCAGCAAGAGGATTGGCTGGGCTGGAACACCCAAGGTGGCCTCCTTCATATGTCTAACAGTTGGGGATGGTTTTACCTGGGATGTTACTTCTTATCCCCCCAACCAGGGTCTTTCAGCGGGTGAGATTGACTTTCTAAGTGGTAGTCTTGGTATTGTGTCCCAAGAGAGAACAGTAGAAGTTGCAAAGCCTTTTAAGGCTTAGGCTTCCAAATTACATTTTGTTGGTCAAAGTAAGTCTAAACGCCAGTCCAGATTCAAGGAGTAAGGAAGTAGATGCCATGTTTTGCTGAAGGAAATGACAAAATTACATTGCAGAAGAGCTTAAATATTGTGATGAGAGGAATTTGTGGTCATATTTTGCAGTTACCACACTGACTTTTTAGTTTTTCAGATTTCTGTCAAATACTAGTTCACTGTGTCTCTATAACTCGCAGAAGCTATATATTGAGCTCTCTGAGTGGTTCCATTCAAGACACTCTCTAATCCTGGGCTTGAGGGCAGGCAAAGCAAGGGACAGAAGGACATATAAAATAGCTGATTCCAAAAAAAATCCTCGTTGTAATCAGCTCTCTAATTTGTGATACCCCCATATTTTTTCTTTCAAATTTTTATTTAAATTATGGTTAACATACAGTACAATATTGGTTTTAGGAATAGAATTCAGTGATTCATCACTTACACACAACACCCTGTGCTCATCATAACAAGTACCCATCACCCATCTCCCATCCACCTGCCTCCATCCTGACTCTGTTCTCTCTCTTTTAGAGTTTCTTATGATTTGTTTCCCTCTCTTTTTTCTTTTTTTCCCCACTCCCATATCCTCATCTGTTTCATTTTTTAAATCCACATATGAGTGAAGTCATATGATACTTGTCTTTCTCTCACTGACTTATTTCGCTTAGCATAATACATTCTAGCTCCTTTTCACATCATTGAAAATGGCAAGATTTAATTCTTTTAGGTGGTTGAGTAATATTCAAATTGTATATATACACCACATCTTCTTTATCCATTCATCAATTGATGGACGTTTGGGCTGTCTCCATAGTTTGACTATTGGTGCTATAAACATCGAGGTGCATGTACCCCTTCAAATCTGTATTATTGTATCCTTTGGGTACATACCCACTAGTGCAATTGCTGGATCATGGGATAGTTTTATTTTTAACTTTTTGAGGGACCTCCATACTATTATCCAGAGTGGCTACACCAGTTTGCATCCCCACCAACAGTACAAGAGGGTTCCCCTTTCTCTGTATCCTCATCAACCATGTTGTCTCTTGTGTTGTTAATTTTAGCCATTCTGACAGGTGTGAGATGGTATCTCATTGTGTTTTGATTTGTATTTCCCTGATGATGAGTGATGTTGAGCATCTTATCACGTGTCTCTTAGCCATCTGGATATCTTCTTTGGAAAGGTGTCTATTCATGTCTTCTGCCTGTTTTTAAGTGGATTATTTGTTTTTTGGGTGTTGAGTTTGATAAGTTCTTTATAGATTTTGGATACTAATCCTTTATCAGGTACGTCATTTGCAAATATCTTCTCCCATCCCATCTGTTGTCTTTTAGTTTTTCTGATTGTTTCCTTCACTGTGCAGAAGCTTTCTATCTTGATGAAGTCCCAATAGTTCTTTTTTGCTTTTATTTCCCTTGCCTCTGGTTATGTGTCTAGTAAGAAGTTGCTCTGGCCGAGGACAAAGAGGTTGCTGCCTGTGTTCTTCTCTAGGATTTTGATGGTTTCCTGTCTCACATATAGGTCTTTCATCCATTTTGAATTTATTTTTGTGTTTGGTCTAAAAAAGTGGTCCAGTTTCATTCATCTTCACTCTTCTGCTGACCAGTTTTCCCAACACTATTTGTTGAAGAGACTGCCTTTTTTCCATTGGATATTCTTTCCTGCTTTGCCAAAGATTAGTTTACCATATAGTTGTGGGTGCATTTCTGGGTTTTCTATTCTGTTCCATTGATCTATGTGTCTGTTCTTGTTACCAGTACCATACTGTCTTGGTGACTACAGCTTTATAATATTGCTTGAAATCCTAACTCATGATGCCTCCAGTTTTATTTTTCTTTCTCAGGATTGCTTAGCTATTTGGGGTCTTTTGTGGTTCCATACAAATTTTAGGATTGTTTTTTTCTAGCTCTGAAAAATGCTGATGGTATTTTGATAGGGATTGCATTAAATGTGTAGATTGTTTGGATAGTATAGACATTTTAGCAATGTTTGTTCTTCTGATCCATAAGCTTGGAATGCTTTTCCACTTTGTGTCCTCTTCAGTTTCTTTCGTAAGTGTTTTATAGTTTTTGGAGTACAAATCTTTTACCTCTTTGGTTAGGTTTATTCCTAGGTACTTAATTGTTTTTGGTGCAGTTGCAAATGGGATCAATTCCTTGATTTCTTTTTCTGCTACTTTGTTATTGGTGTATAAAAATGCAACAGATTTCTGTATGTTGATTTTATATCCTGTGACTTTGCCAAATTCCTGTATTAGTTCTAGCAATTTTTTGGTAGAGTCTTTCAGGTTTTCTGAAAAGTATCATGTTGTTTGCAAATAGTGAAAATTTGACTTCTTCCTTGTCAATTTGGATGCCTTTTATTGCTTTTTGTTATCTGATTGTTGAGGCTAAGACTTCCAGTACTATGTTAAAGTAATGGTGAGAGTGGACATCCTTGTCTTGTTCCTGATCACAGGAGTAAAGATCTGTTTTCCTCATTGACAATGATATTAGTTGTGGGTTTTTTTTGTATATGGCCTTTATGATGTTGAGGTATGTTCCATCTATCCCTACTTTGTTGAGGGTTTTTATCAAGAATGGATGCTTTGTTTTGTCAAATGTTTTTTCTGTGTCTATTGAGAGGATCGTATGATTCTTATCCTTTCTCTTATTAATGTGTATGACATTGATTGATTTGCAAATTTTGAACCAGCCTTGCAGCCTGGAAATAAGTCTCACTTGATTGTGGTGAATGCAAATTGGTGCAGCCGCTCTGGAAAGCAGTGTGGAGGTTCCTCAGAAAATTAAAAATAGACCTACCCTATGACCCAGCAATAGCACTGCTAGGAATTTATCCAAGGGATACAGGAGCACTGATGCATAGGGCCACTTGTACCCCAATGTTCATAGCAGCATTCCCAACAATAGCCAAATTATGGAAAGAGCCTAAATGTCCATCAACTGATGAATGGATAAAGAAATTGTGGTTTATATACACAATGGAATACTACGTGGCAATGAGAAAAAATGAAATATGGCCTTTTGTAGCAACGTGGATGGAACTGGAGAGTGTGATGCTAAGTGAAATAAGCCATACAGAGAAAGACAGATACCATATGGTTTCACTCTTATGTGGATCCTGAGAAACTTAACAGGAACCCATGGGGGAGGGGAAGGAAAAAAAAAAAAGAGGTTAGAGTGGGAGAGAGCCAAAGCATAAGAGACTGTTAAAAAACTGAGAACAAACTGAGGGTTGATGGGGGGTGGGAGGGAGGGGAGGGTGGGTGATGGGTATTGAGGAGGGCACCTTTTGGGATGAGCACTGGGTGTTGTATGGAAACCAATTTGTCAATAAATTTCATATAAAAAAAAGAATAGATATTAAGTCTTCTTTAAATTTCTGGTAGAATTCCCCTAGGAAGCCATCTGCCCCTGGACTTTTGTTTGTTGGGAGATTTTTGATTACTGTTTCAATTTATCCGCTGGTTTTGAGTCTGTTCAAATTTTTTATTTCTTCCTGTTTCAGTTTTGGTAGTTTGCATGTTTTTAGGAATTTATCCATTTCTTCCAGATTGCCCAGTTTTTTGGCTTATATTTTTCATAGTGTTCTCTTATAATTGTATTTCCATGGTGTTGGTTGTGATCTCTCCCCTTTCACTGTGATTTTATTTATTTGGGTCCTTTCTCTTTTCTTTTTGATAAGTCTGGCTAGGGCATTATTAATTTTATTAATTCTTTCAAAGAACCAACTCTTAATGTTATTGATCTGTTCTACTGTTTTTGTTGTTTTATATCATTTATTTCTGCTTTAGTCTTTATTATTTTCCTTCTTTTGCTGGTTTTAGGCTTTATTTGCTGTTCCTTTTATAGCTCCTTTAGGTATAAAGTTAGGTTAAGGTTGTGTATTTGAGACTTTTCTTGCTTCTTGATGTGGGCCGTATTGCAATATACTTCCCTCTTAGGACCATCTTCGCTGCATCCCAAAAGTTTTGGACTGTTGTGTTTTCTTTTGCTTCTGTATACTTTTTAATTTTGTCTTTAATTTCCTGGTTAGCCCATTCATTCTTTAGGAGGGTGTTCTTTAGCCTCCATGTATTTGTGGCGTTTCCAAATTTTTTCTTATGGTTGACATTAAGTTTCATACCATTGTGTTCTGAAAATATGTATGGTATTATCTCAATCTTTTTGTTCTTATTGAGGGCTGATTTGTGACAGAGTGTGTGATCTATTCTGGAGAATGTTCCATGTGTACTCGAAAAGAATGTGTATTCTGCTGTTTTAGGATGAAATGTTTTGAATATATCTGTTAAGTCCATCTGGTCCAGGGTGTGATTCAAAGCCATTGTTTCCTTGTTGATTTTCTGCTTAGATGATCTGTCCATTGGTGTAAGTGGGGTGATAAAGTCCTCTACCATTATTGTATTACTATCAATCAGTTTCTTTATGTTTGTTACTAATTGATTTATGTATTTGGGTGCTTTCAAGTTGAGGCATAAATATTTATAATTGTTAGATCTTCTTTATTGATAGATACTTTTATTATGATATAATGCCCTTCTTCATCTCTTGTTATGGTCTTTGGTTTAAAATCTAATTTGTCTGATAGAAGTATGGCTGCTCCTGCTTTCTTTTGGCACCCATTAGGATGATAGATGATTCTCCATTCCCTCACTTTTAATCTGCCAATGTCTTTAGGTCTAAAATGAGTCTCCTGTAGGCAACATATAGATGGGTCTTGTTTTTTTAATTCCATTTGATACTTTGTGTCTTTTGATTGGAGCTTGTAGTCAGTTTACATACAGAGTAATTATTGAAAGATATGAATTTAGTGCCATTGTGTTACCTGTAGAGTTGGTGTTTCTGGCTATGTTCTCTGTTCCTTTCTAGACTTTGTTGCTTTTGTTTTTTTCCCACACTCTAGGAATCCCCCTTAATATTTCTTTCAGGGCTGGGTAAGTGGTCACAAATTCCTATAATTTTTGCTTGTCTGGGAAAGTCTTTATCTTTCCTTCTATTCTGAATGACAGCCTTGCTTGATACCCCCATCTTTTTATTTCATTTTTGTGGCTAGGAGTCAAGTAACCTGTTTGTAGATGACTTCTTTATAAATTTTTATGTGGCATAAAATGCAATACCTCTTTTCAAATGCAATATTTATTGCATTTTGGTGGCTTTACCCAAACTTCATCTTAACATTTTCTTATATTTATTTGAAAGATTTCCATAGTGGGGCGCCTGGGTGGCGCAGTCGGTTAAGCGTCCGACTTCAGCCAGGTCACGATCTCACGGTCCGTGAGTTCGAGCCCCGCGTCAGGCTCTGGGCTGATGGCTCAGAGCCTGGAGCCTGTTTCAGATTCTCTGCCTCCCTCTCTCTCTGCCCCTCCCCCGTTCATGCTCTATCTCTCTCTGTCCCAAAAATAAATAAACGTTGAAAAAAAAAAAATTTAAAAAAAAAAAAAAAAAAAAAGAAAGATTTCCATAGCAAGCCTCTCTAACTTCTGAGAAAATGATAACTACTAGTGTAGCTTTGGGGTCATATGGGCTATGGTTTGACTCCTAGATTTGCCACTTATTTCTTTGCCTGAACCTTACACAATCATCTCTGCAGTGAGACTAATAAGACATACCTCATGTGAAGCTTAAAGTGAATTTTGACCATCTCATTCCTCTTTGCCAGAGATTTGTCTACAGTGCCATTTGGCCCAGTTCTGGCTAATTACATGTGAGATGAAGTCTGCTTGGGTTTTCCAAGAGGGCTCTAAAAGACAAAGCTTCTTCCCTCCTTTTTTAGTCTGGATGCTATTATCCAAGGAAATGATATCTGGAGCTAGGGTAGTCATATTATGACCATTCATCTCATGACAATAGTGGAAATGTGAGACTGGAAGAAGGTCCTGGTTGAGATAATGAACTAATCAGAAGTGCCACTTCTAGAATCTTATTATGTGAGAGAGATTTTAAAAATTATTTTGTTACTGATTGCTGAGTATTTTGCTTGCAGCCCAAAACAGCCTAATTGATATAGTGGCTACTATTGTATGTAGGGAAGGGGTGAGTACCCAACTCTTTCAGATAGATTTTAAAAAAGAATAAGTAAAATAAGGCTGAGTGAGTTAAATAAATTGACTAAGCCGTGTTGTTAATCATTAGAGGTTAGGAGACTAGAGACTCTGACTTCTAACTTCCAGGATACATTTCCAGTTAGCAAATATTTTACTGAGCAACTACTAAATACAAGTCCTTAGAAGGTATCTTTCCCATCCCTGGGCTTGCGTATCAGGAGGGAGCATGATGTGGAGAAAACAAGGTGGCAAGGTGAAAAGAACAGGCATTGGATCCATAGATAGCCCATTTCTGCCACTTAATCAGCATGTGATTTGGGGCAAGTCTCCTTCCTCTGAGCCAAGTTTCCACAGTTGTCACATGCAGTTGTGCTGATTTAGCAAGGTTGAGACAAGGATTATATGCAAAATTAAGTAAGGTAATATCTATGAGTCCTGTCTCAAGATTGTGTCCAATCTTTTTAAACATCTTGGGATTTGTCCCTCAAAGGCTGGTAAAGCAGGACAGAATTCCTCTGAAAGGCAATTTGGGGTGTTTGGATCAAGAAGACAAGCCAAAGTTAGCCTATTTGGGAAGTATTTATCTTAAGGGCAAACTCGGGGGCCAGAGGCCAGCTTCAGTTGATGATAAGAGTGGTAGGTGGAACTGGGGCCAGACAAGGGTGTTTGGGAACTAGTGTGAATGAAGTTCCAGGAAGGTGGCTGCAAATATCCTCAGGGTGTCTCTGGCCTGCCTCTTGCTGACCTCTAGACCTTGGATGTGTGGGTGTGTCTACCTGGTATAGTAAGCTGGCAAGGCGGATGGAGTTTTCAAGTGTGTACAAGGTGCTTTGAACAGAGAAGCTCAGCAAGCTTTCTTTTGGAACTGATCCACATGTCAGAAAATCCTTCCTCCTCCTTCTTCCCATTGTTGGGGTGGTGAACAAGTTACACATATTGCTGGAAGAATCTGTACTGGGAAGTAGGAGTATATTTTGGGAATCAAGGAGTTTGAAATAGGCTTTACCCCCAGGTACAGAAGAGTTGTACTTTGGATGAAAGGTAACTGTGTCAGTCTGCAAAGAACTGACCCAGGAGCCTTGGGTAGGCATTTAGGTGGCAAGGATTAGTAGGAATTTGTGTAAGATTGGGATCCCTGAAAACAGATTCTGAGTGAGAGATATGCATGTAGGGAATTCATTGGGAGTGCTCTCATGAAGACTATCTATAAAGGAGCAAAGAAAGCAGGATTTGTAATAGGGAGGAGATAAATGTCAGTGGGGTGGCAACAAAGGCCTCAGCCAGTCCGAGCAGAGCTCTGGAGCTGGGAGCACCCTTGTGGAAAGGGGGCCTTGCCTTAACCAAGTATTGGATGCAGCTGTCTGAAGGGATATAACCTTGGACAAGGCAGTTTCTTTTGGCTGAGCACAATTCTCAGAGAGGGACACAACTCTAAACCATTGGTAGTTAGCATTCTCTATAGCTAGAAGAATGAGTGAGTTGGTCTTGAGTGGGAAATCTGGACGTCTTATGAAGCATCCACTATAAAACCCAATTTTTGCCTCCTGCTAACCAATGTGACACAGTACAAGGGCTTCATATTTACTCTCAGCCCAGTCTGCCTTAAACCATATAAATTCATATGTAGTTGTTGAATAAAAAAATGCTCACAATGTTTTTGTGTGTAAGTTCCTGAGTACTTGGCCTGTCTGTCAGTAATTAATATCTTGTTGTTTCAGGAAAGGATTGTGCTCTAGCCCTGGTCCTGAAGCACCCTACCCACCCCCAGCCAGATCCCAGCCAAAGGGAATAGCAAGAATTCTGTGACAAGTAGGCCATGTGCCACACCAAGAGTTGTTTGCATCCCCAGAGCTCTCATTTAGAGGCACATGTCAGGGGCGCCTGGGTGGCTCAGTCGATTAAGCATCTGACTTCAGCTCAGGTCATGATCTCATGGTTCATGAGTTTGAGCCCTACATTGGGTTCCATGCTGACGTCTCAGAACCTGGAGCCTGCTTTGGATTCTGTGTCTCCCTCTCTCTGCCCCTCTCCCGCCTCTCAAAAGTAAATAAACATTAAAAAAAATTTAGAGGCACATGTCGATAGATATCAATTAATTATGGAGGGGATATTCAACCTCACGTTACCTATAATTAGAGAAAATTTATCACTACTTCTTAGAAGACCCCTACTCCTTATTAAAGAAACTTGGCCTTTCTGAGATCTATTACATTATTTTAAAAAGGCATATATTAAAAGCCTCAGGTCAATTTTTTTCTTTTATTCCATCATTATAATAGTTTATGTATAATACACTTGGTTTCTAAGGTTGGTATTACCTGTTATTTTGACATTAATCCCTGAGATAAACATTTAATGAGTGGCTACTACATGTCCTTTACTAATACTTTCTATGTATTTTTTCTTTTAGTTCAGGTATAAGCTCTATCAATTAGATATAACTATACCCCCATTTCACATATGATGATACTGAAATGTAGAGGTGAGGTGATTTGCCCAAGTTCATGCAGCTAGTGGCAGAGCCCAGATAGCTGAATGTCAAAGCTTGAGAATTTTCCTTCTACAGCACATTGATGATCACCCAGCCCTATCCCACAAGAGGCTAATACGCAAGACATGAGTAAATACTCTGATCTCTAGAAAATAGAATGCTATTCCACTTAAGAAAATAAAAACTAAGAAATAAACTTAAGATTTCTTATAAAATGGATAGGATTACTATTTGAAGATCATTTATACATCAGCTGCTTTGAATTTCCAGCATAGTTTGATATCATGGATGACTGGTACAGACCTCCATCTGAAACAGACAGACAGTATCCTAACAGCAATAACCTTTAAATCAGGAAAGTTTACTCCAAATGTTCCTAACATAGCCCAAAGCCAGAAAAGTTCACAGCTCTACATTAAAATGTTAGAAAAAGATCACATTGCAGCAGCTGCTTATGTGGATTACCTAGTCTAGCCATTCTGCTAAGACTTAAAAAAACCTGTCTGAGTTGTAGGAAGAAAAAAAGTAAGCCTCTAAAATATCAAGTTGGTGCTTGTTGGTAGAGCTGTGATTTCCCATTTGTTGCCCCAGAAGACTCAGGTGTATCTGAAATAAAGTCAAGATGTTTTTCCAGACTCTAAGGCAGTGGAAGGTTTCATATCTGTACTTAACCCAGTGTGCCCTATGCTATTTCCAGAACCATAGTTTTCCTTGGAAAAAAATTTTTTTTAATCCTTGAAATGTTTCTCAGTAATCCAGAGCACATTAGGAAATCGCAATCCCTTCTTACAACTGTTTTATGCAATGTCTCTTTAATACTTTACAAAGAAATAAGATGAAATGGACTCTTCCCTCTAATGAATGATGTCTTCTATATAAAGGCCAGTGATTCTATTATTGTGCATGTATGTATGTGGGTGCACACACTCATACCTGGCCCTTTTGAGATTTAATGCACCTTATTCCTGATTGAGACTTTTATCTTCAAAACATCAAAGCATGGTCTATAAGACACTGCATGATTTCCATTTTACAGAAGGGGAAACTAAAGTACAGCCGTGAAAAAGCTGTCACAATGAAATTAGAAACTGTGGTGGGGCTTTTCAGCTATCAAATTGTGTAACTCTTAACTGAACGCCTTACATTCCCATTTCTCTCCGTAGTGCTCTTTTCGGCAGCTTTGGTTTCTTGCCTTCCTTGTTACTGTGGTTATTGTTCGGGTTAATCACAGTAAGAAAAATGAGGAAAGTAGATCCTACAATAGAATATTTATTTGTTTGGTGATGTTAAAGACCTGACTTCTGACATCAAAAATTTATTTCCAGTGTAACCACCTAGACTTAGAGGTGGAAATGATATTCTTTTGAGAGTTCAGAGATTTGTTGAGAGGGAAGAGAGTGTTAGAATATAAAGGTTCTTGCCCCATACTTCAACCTTTTTGTCACAAGGAACAAAGTAAAAGTTAAGTTGTCGATCTAGTTTGAGGATGTTTATGAAAAGTTATGAATTACCTGTAAAGTATCTATGTGAACCTGAAACAGAGAGATCATGTTTCTCATCTTGCTGGTTTTAATTTCAGGGTATTTAGGCTTCTGTTGTGAAATGTTTTCTCAACTTACAATCCCAGGGTTCCTCATGCATGGAGAAAAGTGGCATAAAAATATACACAACTGATGTCACTTCAAGAAAGGCCAATGAAATTCATCGTGTTGCTCCTGGAAGATAAACAGACTATAAAGAATCCACATGGTAGATCCCTTGGTTTACCCTTTGCATTGTTTATTGGCTTAGATTTTTTCCAGCTACATGTAACCTATACTTGAACTACAGTGGCTAACCAAACAGGGGTTGAGTTTTTGGAGTGATCAAGGACTATGGAGATAATTATTCTAATGTCAGTGTTTGAGGATGTCAACAAGGAATCAGGATCATTCTTTTTCATTGTTTTTTCTGCCATTCTTAATATAGGGCTTTCATTCTCATGGACTTACGTTCCATTTCTAGGTATCACATTCAGATTTCAAGCTCAGGACAAGAAGCAAAAAAAAAACAAAAAAACAAAAAAAACAAAAAAAACCAAAAAAAACAAAAACAAAAGAAAACAAACAAAAAACAACAACAAAAGGTACAGATGAGCTTTCTATACCCCTTTTAAGTAATAACAATAATTTAAAAAAAGTTTTTCAGGGGCACCTGGATAGCTCAGTTGATTAAGCATCCAACTCTTGATGTTGGCTCAGGTCATGATCTTGGAGTCATGGGATCAAGCTCTGCATCAGGCTCTGTGCTGGGTGTGGAGATTACTTGGGATTCTCTTTCTCCCTCTTCTTTGCCCCTCCTCCACTTGCTCTCGTATGCATGTTCTTTTCTCTCTCTCTCTCTCAAAATAAATAACAAAAAAAAGTTTTCCAGAATCTGATAGAATAGAGTTGCTTTTATATCTCACTGTCCAGATGCAAGGGAGTTGGAGGGGGTATTTTAAAGTGATAATATAGCCACCTTGAATTTTGATTTTTGTTATTCAGGAAAAAGTAGAGAATAGGTATTGGGTGGGAAGACAGAATTAGGAATAGGATTAATCCCTGTGGGAAGGAAAGGACATACCTTTTCTTTCTCTCAAACATTATACACTTGATGCATTATATAAGTTTAAATGTTCCATTTTCCACAAAGTTTCTCTTCACTCTTCTGCTTTTTCTAGACTCCTGTGGCACTTTGTCTTTTCCTTTAGAGTATCTATTCAGGTTAGTTGTTTACATGCTTATTTTCCTCATTTAGATAGTGAGCTCTTCCAGGATTAGAGACCTCATCTAATTTACCATGGTAATTTCATCATTTACTATCATGGGTGGCATACTAGGAGGAAACAAAAAGGTTACTTGAATAAACATAAGGACAAGGCAAAGCATGGTAGGTCATGATCCCTAGGAAAGAGACTCTGAGATTCTGGCATCTATCTACATGTCTCTTCCCTGCTCTTACATTCTTTCTCCTCCTAAGCACTTGACCATTTATAACCTCATTTCCTCTCCTGTACCTCTTACCCCAAGACTTTGCGTACACCCTTACCTTGGGCCGGTTTCTTTCTACACACAATGGATGCCCAGCATTACCTAAAATCCTGTTCTTTGGAAGGGTTATCTCTCACCTTGAGTAGGGTTATAGCACATCCAAGCCCAGTATTGGCTTATACCACACACCAAGTTGATTCATCAGCCAACAAAGCTTATTTGTTTTTCCACAAGGGAGATTCCCACCCCCATTGCAGCCAAAGGTGTAAACTGAGGGAGAGGCTTGGATGCATCAGTTGTGGATGACAGGGGGGTGGCTGTTTGCTCAGGCTGCTTTCTGGCCCTGCTTGTGCCTGATCTTTAATGTTCTACTTCTGTCTCATGATTTTGGTTTGATTGGTCTGAAAGAACTATGGCCTGCAGGCTGAATCTGGTCTTTTTATTTTTTATTTATTTTTTATTTTTTTTTATTTTAAAAAAATTTTTTTTTCAACGTTTATTTATTTTTGCGACAGAGAGAGACAGAGCATGAACGGGGGGAGGGGCAGAGAGAGAGGGAGACACAGAATCCGAAACAGGCTCCAGGCTCTGAGCCATCAGCCCAGAGCCTGACGCGGGGCTCGAACTCACGGACCGCGAGATCGTGACCTGGCTGAAGTCGGACGCTTAACCGACTGCACCACCCAGGCGCCCCTGAATCTGGTCTTTTTAAAATAAGGATTTATTATATCAGAGCTGCACCTATTTACTTATCTATCGTCTATGTCTATGACTGGTTTCATGCCACAACAGCAGATGTGAGTGGATGTGATAGCAACTCTATGGCTCACAAAGCCTAAAATATTTACTCTCTGGCTTTTTATGGAAAAAGTTGGCTGATCTTTGGTTTAGGGAAACCTGGGAATTCAAGATTTTTGACTGAATCAACTCAGATGTTCTCATTCCAATTTTAAGGGTTCCATTCTTTCCCAATCAGGACCCTGACCTTGGTAGAACAAAAGTGCTGAGACTGAGAGAATTCAGCAATTTGGAACTATGCTACTACAGTCATGAAGTACTGGGTTTGATGCTTAGTCTTTTCTGCTCTTTGGTGGCAGGAGAGGAGATTCTTTTTATTTGACAAAATGTCTTCTGTCTCACATTTCACCTTATATTGGTGAGTAATCACCCTCTGCCTTTCTCCACTGCATCAATGGCTCCCAGTAACAGCCATCCGATTTCATAGTCCTTATGAAATGCCCGAGATGTTTTATCTGCCAGTGCATTTCCTCTCACAGTATCCTGACTCAGTTCACACTCAGGGCTGGCATCATGGATTTGCAATTTGCAGAATTGCACAGGGTCTTGTGCTTAGAGTAGTCCCAGGTTTGGTTTAGTGCTATGCTATCACCATCTTGAAATTCTTTTTTTTGTAATTATTAATAATTTTATCTTTGCACTGTATTTTGTAAGTGAAGTCTGATGAGGCAATGGAGTATGTGCATAGGCAGTAGAGGTAGGTGCATTACACCTGACCATCATTCTTTGCCATTCTATTAGCACAAAGCATTTGCCATGTTCCATGAACACAGAATTCTCCCGGTGGATGTGGGAGGTCAGGTAAAAGCAAGTAAAAGATAATCATTTTAAATTTGCAACTAAGAGGTGGGGACTGGGATGGTGGAAGGAAAGGGAAAGATAGAGCATAGTTTCTTTTCTTTCCAGTATTACCTTACTCATCTATAAGCCAAATAGTGTTGGTAGAATATGCATATATCAGAAAGGGAAATGAAAGCAGCCAAGTTATTTTCGTGCGGTGTTTCCACTGTTTTGCTAAGAATGAAATACAGATTCATGTATGAGTTAGGAAATAAAAATTGTATTGTTTCACTGACTCTGCATATGACTTAAATAATCTTATATTTGCATTTAAAAATGATATTGCACACTATGAATAGTGAGATTCATACTAATGATTAAAAATTTTAGTTGACAACAGCAGACAGTAGATAAAGAATGAGAAGCAGATAGCAGATGAGAAGTCAGAGACTGCAGAAGAAAATGATAAACCCTTACATTTTAGCAGCACTTCCCCCAACCATTTTTTGAACAAGGGTCCCAAAAATTTTAATTTTTCACTAGGTCCTGCAAATTACATAGGTGGTCCTTTCACAACTGAAGTTTTTCACAATTGCCTTGCATGCTACGGGCAATCAGTGTACTTCCTACCATTAGTCTTCATTGCCGGCCAGTTGGTGAGAAATTGAGCTCCAAAATCTTATTTCAGGGTGTGGTTCCCAGTACAGCATCTGGGAGCTGGCTTCAGTTTGGTTCCCTAGGGGAAAGGCTCTGAGCTGGAGATTTGTTCATAGGTGCACCTGTGTATGATCTCAGGCCTACCTGTGAGAGGTGAGGGAAGCAAAAAGTCAGAGGGAGAAGTTGCTTTATAATGTAATTGTCACAGGAGCTTCAGTTGATCTTATGGAGAGTTCTAGATCAGGGATTGCCCTTCAGAGTTGTTCCCGTTGAGATAAGGGGCCTGGACTTGATCAGGCATTGGGTACATGCTGTACCTAGGCAGGGGGTCATAATTTTTGGTCAGGCATTCTCTTTCAGCTGAGGGCAATTTCTAGAGAAGCTGCTAACACTCATAGCAGGTGGGGAATGAGGACCGTAGTCCTGAAGGAAATCTGGACCTCACAGAGTTGCAGTCACTGAACAAGGTCGTGCAACAGCCAAAAACAGGAAGGCATCAACAGATTCCAAAAGAAGCAAAAGGTTTTCTCTCCATCTTCCATTTTCAAACATTCAATGTATAGCAAACAAGAAAAGTGATGCTGTTAGATATGCCGTAAGATTATTTCAGTGGATTAACTATGATTGTTTAAATAGGGTCAAGCAATACTAGTTTTAGTACAAGAAGACTAATACTTAATTTTTTAAAAATAATTCCCTTTTACCCTTCCCCCCCCCCTTTTTTGTTGTTGTTCCAATGTTTCAGACTCAAAGCCTATTATATCTAGACATCCAGAGGAATGTGGAAGCTAGCATACTGTCTTTAAAAAGTGTTATTCTTGGGGTGCCTGGGTGGCTCAGTCGGTTAAGCATCTGACTTCGGCTTGGGTCATGATCTCACGGTCCTTGAGTTCGAGCCCCGCGTTGGGCTCTGTGCTGACAGCTCAGAGCCTGGAGCCCGTTTAGGATTCTGTGTCTCCCTCTCTCTCTGCCCCTCCCCTGTTCATGCGCTGTCTCTCTCTGTCTCAAAAATAAATAAACGTTAAAAAAAAAAGTGTTATTCTTGTCGCTCTATTACAATAGTAAACAAGTCAAACATATCAATTGCATAAGACAACTGTTGGGGCACACAATCTAAAGGTTACAAAACCATCTGCAGTATATAATGCAGTTTTAGGATTAAAAATAAAATAGTTGCCTTATGATTGATGAGATTACACATAGGATGGGCTGAGGTGGCATGGGAATGTGTGCATGTGTGTGGGTATGTTGGTTCGGGGTAGAGTGGAGGGGACATACCTTACAAATTTGAGCTGGGCAAGCCCAGAGGAATCATGCTTGGCCTAGGTCCCATGGTACAAGTTTGTACTGAACCACGAAAGATGATGCTTGGTCCCGTGTGTGACACCTGGTGTAGAGGCTGAAAGGAAAGCATGCCTTGTCAGGGATTTTCCCAGATGCTTTCTGGCTTTCTGTGCCATTGTCAGTGGCTCCTTTTAAACATACAAATCATGTGTACCATGCATTGCCAGGGCACTGTTCCTTTGCGAGGAACGTGCCAATTGTCTTTCCCATTAGTATAATCTGGGTAAAGGGGAAGATCAGCAAGAAATCAACCTTTCCCCTCCACATAATCAAGAACTCTGTATTACCTGATTTGAAGGGCAAAATTAGACTGTCTGGGCACTGGGCAGAGTATCCAAGGTTATGGTGAGAACCAGGCTGTGTTTCTCTCTGTTGGCCTAACTGTTCTGCCTAACGAAGTAAGGCCAGAGAAGAGGTCAAATATCTAGGATGATGAAGGAAAGCGCAAAGGCTTAGCTCTGAATGGGAAAGACTGACTGGACTTCTTAGGCCTCTTTTATCTCACTTCTCCCCCTTTAGCTATGAGCAGGGAGCAGGAGGAGGGGTGCAGAATTATATCTAACCATTAATTACAATCTTGATAGAGTATTACTAATTTTAGACCTTGAGGCTGGCTGCTTTCATATAGTTGAGTATACACTGCCATTCAATGAGCTTAAAAAGAGGAAAAAAAACATTTCATGAGATAGGGAGATGTGCTGGTACATTATTGCTATATTTTGAAAGACCAAACATAGACTAAAATGTATCATTATGAGCGAGCAGATTATCCATTATGGTATACAGTGGAAGACAGGACTACAGAAGCAGTGTTTACATGCATCTTCATTGCCACAGAAACAAAATTCTGACTCAAGAAATTAACAAAAATTCTCATGAAAGTGGAAAAGCTCTCATAAATGCCTCCTGGATAAGGCATTCGGCCACTACACTTTTCCCTCATTGGATACTGTGCCCCCTGTTACCTTCTAGTTTTTCTGCCCCCTAGGAAATAAAATTATCATAGCATTTAAGATAACTTCTCTTCTCATAAAACAATAATCACATTGTAAACCCCCAAGAATGCTGCAGTAGGTGTCTCTCTGGTCCTTTATTAATGCTGCTGGTATTTGTCTAGCCTTAGAAAAGCTTTTGGCTCAATATCCTACTCATATTTTTGGGCTATAGCTTGCTAGAGTTGTCAGGACAAGTAAAACATTTCCCTTTCAACATTCATTACAAGAAAAAAAATCCTATTGTATTTTTTAAAAGTGGCTTATGACTCATCTCCTTTTTTGGGATGGAGTTGTAGCTTAAGGTTTGGTCAATGGTATACTTTTTGGTTGTGAAAGTAATGTAAATGTTTAAAAGCTGAGAGATGTTGAAATTGGTATGAATTTTATTCATTTATCTGCCACACCTATAGGATGCTGGAGAACTGTATAGAAATGTTTTAATGAATACACCTTAAGCGTTCTTACTATAACTTCCTAACTTAAGATTGAATTCTAAATTCGAGGTGAAATTCATGTTGGAGGAAAAGAACTAATTGCCACTTTAGTGCAGACTTATTTTGACTAATATTTTTCTCATTTTTATTACTTATTTGTTTTAAAGACATGTTTATTTATTTATTTAGAGAGAGCGAGTGAGCATGATCAGGGGAGGGGCAGAGGGAGAGGGAGAGAGAGAATCCCAAGCAGCCTCCATGTTGACAGTGCATGGCCCAACAGCAGGGCTTGATCTCAGGAACCTTGAGATTGTGACCTGAGCCAAAATCAAGAGTTGTATGCTTAACTTACTGAGCCACCTGCGCACCCCTCATTTTTTTTAAAAGGAAAAATTTTTATATTGTTTCTTTATAATATTAGGTAAATGTTTATATGCTTAAATTTTTTTTTAAATTGTATTTACAAGCAGAAAAAAACCAGTCATGCATGCTGTCACAAACATTTCAGAAAAGACACTGACATGTAAGGAAGAAAATATAAATGTTTTTAATCTCACTATTCATAGATAGTCAGCATTAAGGTAGTGGTTTATAGCCTTATAGTCTATTTTTATATGTATATACATTCAGGTATATTTTCCAGCATGGAATTGTACATGTTGGTTTGTGGCTTGCTTTTTTATAGTTTATTAACAAATGAGCCATATCATTTCTCATCTTTTTTAATGAACAGATAGATTTGTGAAATCTATCCCTCTTTAGACTGCTTGCTATGACAAAGGTGGAAACATTTCATAGCAAATGAATTGTTCATTATTTGTTAGCAATTTGATGGAAAGCCTGGGTAGGCAGGAGGAAACAACTTAAAAGTTAAATATTTTGCTTTGAACATTTTGCTTAATTACATTAAAGGAAAGTTTCTGGGGACAATGGGTTTTTGACTGTCATAGAACCAAACAAAGTGACCAAGAATTGTCAAAGGCTCTCAGGCTATTATAGTGTTGTGGGTTTCCTGGGGGATCTGCTGGGCCATCTTAGGAAATAAAAGGATGTATTTCTTCACAAACGTTAGTCTGGGCCTTCTCTTTGTTAGAAAGCATATGAAATATATTTGTAATTTTTTTTTGCCTGCCAAGAGTCTAACTCTAACTCTATAATATTATTTGCTCCCAGATTTTTTTCCTTTCATTTTTATTTTGGGCTGTGTATAGAACCAAGATTGAATTAAGGCCAGGGATGGGGGTGCAGAGGTTATACATATGTTATGTTTGAAACTGCTTGCCTTCTATAGACAAGGTCAAAGTTCTTTTTGGTCAAAATGTAGTTTACTTTTTTTCCCCTCTTGAATCACGTGTTGTTTATGTAAACAAAAAAAGATTGCACAGTGAAACTAGAATCCAGTAAAAACTTAACCTTTTTGGGGTTATGTAGAAAACCACAATTGACCAAACTTGTCAAATACTGCCAAACGTGAGAAATGTAAATTGGTTGAAATTTGGCTGTGTCTCCAGAGCCTGAACTCACTTATTATGTGAATATCCGGACTGAGTCATGACGGGAATGCTCAAGAGCGTATAGGTGTGACCGCTGAGGTGTAACTGCACATGCCCACATGCCCTTCCAAGTTGATCCAAAAGGAATGCCTCTTTGCTTTATCGTACTCACCTCCCATATTTCTGAAACGAAGCTTATAACCCAGAGAGGATAAAACTCCTGGGAAAATAGTTGAAAGACTTTGAAATTACCAGCAGTCTAGGCTTATGCTATCACATGACTCAGAAAGCCTTTTGCTGATAGAATCATAGGGCTGGAAATGATGGAAGGAGGTCATTTAGTTTATTTTCCTGCCCAAGGAAAAACCAAAAATGCACCACTGGTGGCCTTGCTTCTTGTGAAAATGGTGTTTCTTTAACAAGAAAATACCTTTTTTTTCCAGTAACTACTAACTTATGTTTACTTTGGTGTTAGTCACAGTAACTTTGTCTCTCTGTTGCAGAACAAAAAAGAGATACTGGATACTGAGTGATTAGGTTTTTCATAGAATTAGTTTGTAACACCAATGCAATTAAATGGTCAAAATGATCTAATAGGATCATAACAAGGTAGTTAAACACACACACACACACACAACCTATGTCATTAGCAATAGCATATTGTCACAGACACATTTTCAAAAAACAGTAATTAGGTTAAAGTTTGGGGAAAAGTATATGAAAATCTGGAGTGTTTTACCACATCCAAAGCTTTTGCCCTATATTCAACTGTGAAAACAATCAACTTTTTACATTTTTCTCATTCATAAGAACAGCCAATTCTTGAAGAAACAAATGGACGTTATCATTTTTTTTGAGGCTTTCCTAAGTTGAATTCATACTGTTAAAAAAAACCACACACGCAACTTTCATGCTTTTCCTCTTCTATTTCTGCCTCCAAGATGGATTTTGAACAAAAACTCTTGTGCAAATCAATGCCAGATTTTCTGGTCACTTGACATGAACTCTAGACCAAAATAAATTGCATGTAAGCACTACCTACAAGAAGATTACAGTTGGATTTGGGGATTAAGACATAGGTACATAAGAAGTTAAATAGCAAGTTAAAAGATAGCACAAGACTGTTGTATATACTGCATAATGAATTACCAGATGGGTGGTAAAGACAATTGCTTGAGGTCATAGGTGGAAGAAGAAGATCAGTCATATCATCTCTATTATAAAAGAGATTCTGAATAGAGACCCTGCCAGGTAATAATTGAATGATACCCATTCAGTCAGTGTGATGCAGCGTGACTGGACTCACTGAGCTTATACTTCTTTCCTTGGAACTATGGAGAAAAACATAAAGAAAAGGCTCTTCCCTATGGAGTTTGTTGTCTATACTGTTTATTGTCCCCCTAGGGGAGACAGATGTTTAAAGATATAATATACAGAATTTATCTTGATGGTATGCTTTTATTATCAGCCAACCACAAAGCCCACATTTAGTAAAAATAAGCACAGAATTTTCAACCCCTTTTGGTGGTAGTTCTCTTGGCCCACTTATTTGCTTCTGCATTTGTGCTTCATGCCCTGTTTCATCACTGCTTCCTATACCTCCCTTACTCAAACCTTTTGTATTTGTCCTACAGTTCTTGCCATGTGCGTGCCCTTGAACTTAGTAGCAATTTGGGCTTTCCTACTTAAAAAAATGTTTATTT